>NC_060149.1:273434426-274059426 GCF_021461385.2 Schistocerca piceifrons
TAACCTAAGGACATCACACACATCCATGCCCGAGGCAGTAGTCGAACCTGCGACCGTAGCAGTCGCGTGGTTCCGGACTGAAACGCCTAGAACCGCCCAGTCACCGCGGCCGGCTAGATTCTGTGCAGACTTTGTTCTAAGTGAGGACATTATTATTTCGTTTGTTCTTTTTGTTTTCATCACTTGAAGCTACGTGTGTGTTATTGTATTCAGCGATCACCATAGCGTAAGTCCAGTTCTTAGTACAGGAGAAATAGACTAACTCGCATAAAACCTTAAATATGTTTCTTTGAATACAAAGCTCTTCCATATGATTATATGAGTCCAGATCATTGTTATTAACAACTTGGAAAAAGTTCTTCCAATTGTCTGTTTCACGAAAATCAATAAAGGTGTCTCCTGAAAAACGTCATTTTTTGAGTTTTCGGTTTCCCTGGCAGCCTAGAAATTTAGACTGTTGCCTTAGTTGGAAAATGTGTAGTCTGATTCTTCAAGGTTTTGGAAATATGTAGTTTGTTTAGTCATTATTATGAATTAGACTGTCAGAATAGAAGCGACCAGATTTTGCGTGGACTTGAGTCTTGCCTAGTCACACAAAATCGTTATCGTTTTAGATCAACCACATATTTGCTAATAGATAACTGTGTGTCTTACGTTGTAGTGATAGAGATAACATCAGGTTCCATGATCAATCACAATAGCTCCATCTGGAATTGTGATGACATGAGTACTTCCAAGGCACACAGGGAAGGTTGGTATAATAGCATCACTATAGACAATAACATCAAGATGCATTTAGGGGTTAGGCAAGACTCGAGGTAGCTCTGACACAGTCACGTACCGTGTGAGTATATACGTATTATTATGATCAGTTTAGATGTTATGTTTCTTTCTTTTTTAGTTTTTAAGTTAAAATTCTCCTGTATTAATGCATAAACACGAAGAGCTTAGATTCAATGTTTGGTAGTGGAGAACTAATAGTAATCTGTCTGGGTAGCTGTCGAAGTTAAGTAGACTGTGATAGTATAATTAATAAATTGTCATAAAGCAAAAATATTTACTACTATGTAACTACTGTTTCCATTACATCATATTTACAACCTGCTTTAAATTTTCTAGATAGCAAGTTTATGTGTAATAATTCAAAATATAAAAACTAAATAAAAATTCCCCAATTTTCCTACATAATAGTCTATAAAAACTGAAAGAAAGATAGAGAACAATACTCAAAACAAAGGTGTCTTTTATATTTAGTTCTAAACATTGCACACATAGTCAATTCTTCGAAAAAGCAGAAATTACCAAACGAAATGAAATTTACTTAGCTAAGCAAACAGTTTAACTATATTTAACCTTGGAGACGAAAAATATTATAAAGCAGTGAAATTTTAAAAAACACCTTCGGGGTACTGGTGAAATTTACAGTGATGTAGGAATATTATATTGAAGTTACGTGTAGTTTTTCTCCTCTGAATGATATATATGATTCTAAATTTTTTACTTTTAATAAACAACAAATAACAGTAATGAACTAAGATCTGCAGAGGTTATAAGGTTGGGAAGAGTTTAGGCAAGTTTTTTTCAAAATGATGCAATGACAGATTGAAATTATGCTTGTTGTACGGAATGAATATGGTAGAACGTGTTATAGAAAAATGATCAAAACAGGGTACACTACAAACGCGAAAAATACGTTTTCCATTTGATATGAAAGTAAATTTACAATCAATTTGTCGTAATACAGATAATACGGTAGTAAACAGCACTAATGAAGAAAATATTTCCAAGCAATATGAATGTTCTCAAGAAGTCAAAACACCGCAAAATTTTCGGAAATGTAAATGAACAAAGAGTAAACGCTTCAATACACACTAAAGTATGATAAAAAAATAAGAATGAAATACAAACGATTAAAAAGTGAAAAACTTCAAGGAAATTGAAACAGAAACAGTATGTGCAGTACGGAAAATAAATATGGAGAAAAAAACAAAATGTTCTTTAAACTTCGGGATTTTTGTTCAAAAAGCGAACAGATGATAAAATTTATAGAAAAAATAATATTCTTGTAATATTTTTATTCCTTATACATTAGGCGAAAAGGCCATGCGAATTTCAGTAGTATGGAAGTAATGTAATTTTAGCTTTAGCTAAAAAATTAAAGTTAAAATTTTATTAGCTAGACAAATATCAGCTGAAGAAGACTATTGCTAGTTATTGTTAAAAGTTTGAAGAGCCATAGGTGATCATTTTGTGAGTCTTCTTTTTACTGACGTGCATATGCAAGATGAATATATAAGAGAAAGAAAAAGAAACTGTGTACTACGCTATGAAGTATAATGTTGCAGACCAATACAAGAAATTTTACTAACCTTTAAACTATGAGGAATGTTGATAAGTGACGGCAGGATTTCTGTTAGAATTCAGGAGCGCAGAGTAGTTAATGACATTACTAAGCCGTTCACAACATTCTAGACCAAGAGCTCTGAGCTCTAACGAAACTCTCTAAAAAATAAGCCACTTCATTAATTAATAGACAAAGCCCCGCGGTAGTGTTGTGTAACGACATCCTAGCGCCTGCATGTCAGCCCATTCGTCTTGGAAGAGGGCCCATTATAATTTCACTTTCAGTGTTACAACAGCGCCACTTTTAGACTGCTGTTACTTTATTGCAGCAAGCTTGTGGCTGTCTTTCGCCACTGCAACCAATACACGTAACCTTACATAGAAATGGTAACCCGTCATGAAGCAATTGTTAGCAATGATGCAACAGTATGTTGTAAAATTATACCTTTCGCTTTTTCGTCAATTTCTGGCTCACTTACGTATCAGTTCTTGTTAGTCCGTAAATGTTGCTTTCTCGTACTCTATTCGCAGACATAGAGAATGATGTTAATAAATCACTCCCCGAAAAGCGTGTAATTTCTTCCTCGCAAATAGTAGATATAATCTCCTATACTGTAATGTAAAATCCACTAAAAGAATCTTTTTCAAGAGATTTCTTAAATAAATGTTAGTGGGTACATGCAAAAGTTTTTCCATTCATTTACAAACAGTATGCATTTTTCACGTTAAATAATGCTTTCTAACATTGAAGTTTCATTTTACAATACTAATGAACCATTGTCATATGATTTGGGGCTCTTGTGGTTTTCGAGTAGTTAGATTATTGTCCACTCACTTCTTTATGCCTGTGCTCTCTAAACAGTGTACCTGCGGCATGAACCGACGAACTTTGGAGTAAACAGTACTTAGAAGCACGAGCATCCACAGCACCACTTATAAATTCAGATATTTTTTGTATTGATAAGCATGCGATGTCAATACACAAGAGAGGCGAAGCTTATATTCTCCATGCCCTCCCTTTCCTCCAAATATGGTGATTAGCTTCCATCGAATTTTCTCCTGTTGAGAAATTGGAAGGAGCCATCTGTTTTACTTGGTAGAAAACTTTCTATAGTCAAATTTTCATAAATTCTTCTTTACTTCCGACAACCTGTTTCAAAAGACTTTGCTGTTACCTTCTGGACTTCAAAACTGATGTGCAAATGTGCGTTTTACTATACATTGTGATTTTTAAAACTTAACAATCATCTGTTAGCGCTACTTATATGGGCATGACAATGTGCACAAAGTGCTTTTTAATTGTAAATGTTTCATTTCTGACAAATCTTTGTATAATGTGCCACATTTTATCTATTAATATGGCAACGTGGCATGAGGTACTAAATCACAATAATCACATCTTGTAAGAAAAACTTTTGAAGACTAGAAGATGACAGGAAAGTATGTCGAAAACGGGTGTCGAAAATAGAGAATAATTTATGCGATTGGCTATATAAAATTTTTTACCGGTTAGCTTCCAGTCTTTACGTCTCACATACCTGTTAAAATCGGGACGTCAGTTATATACATTACTATTATGAAATAAATTGTGTCTTAATCATTGACAACTTCCTGTAGCTGACTGTAGAAGGAGAAGGGCTGGAAACGCTAAAAGAATGACAAATAACTTGTCAGAAGAGACTGGAAAAGCATATGGACCGCACAGATAAAAAGCGCTGCCCATGAGAGCTCCGAGATCATACCAACACCATTTGACTCTTTAAAAGAGTGATCTGTTATTTCGAAGAGTCCACTGTATTATATACGCGTTAGGACGGTTTTGACTCGGACAGTTGGTAGAATAAACTGAATTTGAACGAGGTCGTATTGCCCAAGACGATGGATATGGAGCGCTATCTGTAATTTAGGGCCGCGCAGGATTAGCCGAGCGGTCTAAGGCATAGTTTGTTCAATAAAGATTATTAAAAAAAATAAGAAGGGAGAAGACAGAATATGTTATATTTTGTTGTATTCAATGTTATTCTAATAATTTGTTTACCTAACACTCATTTGTATATGTTTAACTGGTACCTTGAAGAACTGTTGCTTTGTGTATATATATGTACTCTCAGTTTGCTAAAAAAAAAAAAAAAAAAAAAAAAAAAGGCGCTGCAATGACTGCAATGACGGACTTTGCGGCTGGCCCCCGGCGGAGTTTCGAGTCCTCCGAGTCCTCCCTCGGGCATGGATGTGTGTGTTTGTCCTTAGGATAATTTAGGTTACGTAGTGTGAAAGCTTAGGGACTGGTGACCTTAGCAGTGAAGTCCCATAAGATTTCACACACATTTGAACATTTTTATCGTTCTGGTTCAAATGTTTACCGAAGTTCCGTACGCTAGAAGACATGGGCGTTCACTGTCCTTTTTTTAAATTTTTTTAAAACTTAGTGAAATAAAATAGATGCATTCGTAATAGAGTTTTATGTAAAATGAAACACCAGGCCGTTCTGCAAAAATATCGCGAATGTGATACTGTCCCAGGCTCTATTAGTACAATGGCTACAAGAATTGCGCTTTATCAGTCTCTAATGCAATCGATTACACGAAAAATCGGTAAACATTTGTTCCCTGCGTATTTCTTGCTCGACGAGTGCCACGCTGACCGTCTTTTACCATCAAGAAGCAATGTCACCCAGTCGCGGCTGGAGTGCTGGTCATTTTACGTGTTCCACTGACCTTATTATCAGCTGTCCGTACAGCCAGTATTATGCTAGATTGCTCTGGAACCGTTCTATAGAAGGGGATCAAGAAATTCCGCTTAAAAACACATTTTGTTTGCAACGAGAAACGAGATGACGTTTTCATTGACACTCGGCGTCGTGTGGAATAAACGATGAGCAATTTTTGTATGGACTGACTCCACCTCGACATTGTAGAAATGAAATTACAAGTATCAGCCGAAATAGCAGATAAAATGCACATGGTGACACGTAAGTGAAACGCGCGATATTTGTTGAAGTCTAGGACGCCGCATCAGAGGAATAGCCATTGATGATCACACGGCGAGCGTAATACAGATTTGGACTAATGGTGGACGTGGAGTGTCAGTTAGGATAATTAGGAACCGTTTGACAGAAGGTGAAGTGAAAGAAAACGTTCCGCTCAGCAGGATAAAAAAAATGGTTAAAATGGCTCTGAGCACTATGGGACTTAACTGCTGAGGTCATCAGTCCCCTAGAACTTATAAATACTTAAACCTAACTAACCTAAAGACATCACACACATCCATGTCCGAGGCAGGATACGAACCTGCGACCGTAGCGGTCGCGCGGTCCCAGACGGAAGCGCCTAGAACCGCTCGGCCACTCCGACCAGCCCAGCAGGATCCCTCTTGTGCCTCAGTACTGTGTAGCTCTTCTCCGATGGAGCAACGAATGTCGAAACAGGAGTGGTCAAGGGCCAAATTTGTATTTTGTGACTGTAGGCGATTCTACCTTGGTGTTAATGATTTTCATAAGCGAACGCAGCATCGACCAGAGGCTTGACAAATATGTGATGCTAACACGAAATGCATCCGCACTTGCGAATACGGGCAACTATTAGCTGTATAATGGAATAACGACAGTAAAAATTTGTGCTGGACCAGGACTCAACCAGATTTCCCGCCTTACGTGGGCAGTCACCATCCGTGGATGAGCTACAGCCAGACCCCAGCTTCCATATGCCGTCGTTCATGCGTTACCACCTGCGCACGTACATATTATGTAATTCGCGTACTGGAGGAGGATATTTTAATTGAAAACCCCTGGTTGCTTGGTTGATTTGGAGGGAGCAGACCAAACAGCGAGTTCATCGGATCAGGGAAGCGGTTCTAGGCGCTTCGGTCTGGAACCGCGCGACCGCTACGGTCGCAGGTTCGAATCTTGCCTCGGGTATGGGTGTGTGTGATGTCCTTAGGTTAGTTAGGTTTAAGTAGTTCTAAGTTCTAGGGGACTGATGACCTCAGATGTTAAGTCCCATAGTGCTCAGAGCCATTTCTGAACACGTGACAAAACCAAGGTGAAACACGTCCAGACGTCGTGGGGTTGGGTGGCCACCCCTAATTACATATGTCGGACGTCGTAGGCTCGGCGGACTTGTAAAACAGGACAGGCGGCGAACTGTGGCAGAACTAACATCAGAGTTTAATGCTGGGCAGAGTACAAGTGTGTCTGAAGACACAGTCCACCGAACTTTCCTAATGATGGGCCTCCGCAGTCGACGACCCATGCTTGTGCCAAAGCTAACACCACGCCATCAGCAACTACGACTGAAATTGGCACGTGGCCACCGGCGCCTGACGTTGGCGCAGTGGCAGAGAGTTGCATGGCCTGATGAATCCTGATACATTCTTCATAATGCCGATGGGACGCTGGGAATCCGTCGTCACGTAACGTGGCCGGCCGGTGTGGCCGTGCGGTTCTAGGTGCTTCAGTCTGGAACCGCGTGACCGCTACGGTCGCAGGTTCGAATCCTGCCTCGGGCATGAATGTGTGTGATGTCCTTAGGTTAGTTAGGTTTAATTAGTTCTAAGTTCTAGGCGACTGATAACCTCAGAAGTTAAGTCGCATAGTGCTCAGAGCCATTTGAACCATTTTGAACCTTGTAACGTGTACTGTGGGGCGGAGACAAGCTGACGGCGGCTCCATTATGCTCTGGGGAACATTTACGTTGGCATCCATGAGTTCAGTGGAGCTCGTGCAGTGCACCTTGACGGCCAAAGAGTATCGTACACTGGTTGCAGAGCACGTACAACCCTTCATGATGATCGTTTTTCCCGACGGTATTGGCAGTTTTCAACAAGATAATGCGCCATGTCGCAAGACCAGGAGTGTGATAGAGTGGTTCGAGGAACACAGCGGCGAGTTCCAACTGATGTGCTGGCCTCATCAAATCGCCAGATCTGAACGCGATCGAACACATCCGGGATGTGATTGGACCTGGCGTCAGATCTCATCCTCGGAATTTACGGGAATTGACTTTTGTGTGCAGATGTGGTGCTAGCCTCCTCCCGCGATCTACAAAGGCCTCATTACTTCCATGCCACGACGAGTCGCCGCTGTTATTCGTGTCAAAGGTGGACACACTGGGTATTACGTAGATGGTCATAATGTTCCGGCTGATCACTGTACAGTCATTGCTAAGCGACCCTTCACGTGGCGTAAAGTTCGGCGCCATTGGACAGTGGACGACTGGAAACAAGTGGTATAGAGTAATGAATCACGCTATTATCATTTCTTGTAAACACAGAGGAGGTTGTGTTGGAAATGGAAATGTGTTGTGGCTAGGGCCTCACGTCAGGTGGGCCGTTCGCCTGGTGTTGACGCCACTTCGGCGAGTTGCGTGTCGATGGGGGATCAGATGATGACGATGAGGACAACACAACACCCAGTCTCTGAGTGGAGAAAATCTTCGACCTAGCTGGGAATTGAACCTGGGCCCAATGGCACGATAATCTGTCACGCTGACCAATCAGCTACTAGGGCAAACGAAAGTGGTGTTACGATATTTTTCGTGGTTAGTGTGTGATCTCATTATTATGCTCAAGAAAACGATATATACGAAGGGATATGGGCACATCTTACAGCATTGTGTACCACGTACCGTCGAGGAAGATTTTGGAGACGATGATTGTTAATATGAGCATGACAAAGCACCCTGTCCTAAAGCAGCGTCTGTGAGGCAATGTGACAGTAAAATTCTTGAAATGGACTGGCCTCTGAGAGTCCCAACCTGAGCCCCATGGAACACATTTGGGATGAGTTAGAACGTCGACTTCGCTCTAGACCCCAACATCCAAAATCACTACCTTCCCTGGTCTTTAAGAGGAATGAACTGCCATTCGTCCTCAAACATTCAGACACGTCATTGTAATTGTCTCTAATAGATTTCAAACTGCCATAAAGACGAAGTGTGGATACACCCCATATTTATATCCACTGACAGGTGTCTGCACACATTTGATCAGACAGTGTATAGGATATGGTCACAGTCAACTTATTCACCAGTATCCTTAAGTTGTTAGTGTCAAATAAATGTGTATGGCCGGCCGGTTCCAGGCGCTTCAGTCTGGAACCGCGTGACCGCTACGGTCGCAGGTTCGAATCCTGCCTCGGGCATGGATGAGCGTGATGTCCTTAGGTTAGTTAGGTTTAAGTACTTCTAAGTTCTAGGGGACTGATGACCCCAGATGTTAAAACCCATAGTGCTCAGAGCCATTTTTAAATGTGTATATAGTTAGAAATATCCGTGCAGGTCATACATCTGAGACGTTTTGACGTGCAGAAGTTCTTATTTGAGCTCAAGGTAGCTCGAGGAATGTGGTATTTTGACAATGGTTTCCTTACAAAAATGGTTCAAATGGCTCTGAGCACTATGGGACTTAACATCTTAGGTCATCAGTCCCCTAGAACTTATAACTACCTAAACCTAGCTAACGTAAGGACATCACACACATCCATGCCCAAGGCAGGATTCGAACCTGCGACCGTAGTAGTCCCGCGGTTCCGGACTACAGCGCCTAGAACCGCACGGCCACCGCGGCCGGCTGTTTCCTTACAGTTGTCTGAAGACTTAGTCATATATACATGCGGTATTAATTTCACGTTTTCCCTATAGCTTGTTCCTTGTGTTGTGAATATTTATCCCAGAGTTGTGCTTCCAACGACTTGCAGAGGACTTTAAACAACCTACTGATACGTAAGCTGGAAGACGAAGACTGGATGAAACATGTTCTACTTATGAGCCCACGTTACCGTAAGAAAAATAATGAATATTAAGTAAAATGCAAGGCTTACTAAGCAGAAAAGTTCGTCAATTTAGCGTTAAAACTAAAGCAATGGGCAGAGAAAATGCTAACGAACTAGGATTGAGAGGGTCAGCTGAGGTGGCCACGTGACGGAGGGGCGCACGTAATGAGGCAGGATTGAGGAAATGGTCTACAGTGGCCAGAATGGAGACAAGAGCCGCGCACCGCGCAGACGTGATTGGAATGAGGAAGCGCGCAGCGTGCGGGTCCGCCCGTGGTTAGCCTGGGCCTGCCACCGCCCTGAGGGGTGCTGCGTCCTATACAGCAGAGTCAAACAGCAAGGCTCGAATATCGATGATACTGACAGAAATGTGGAAATTAACAGAGGAATTCTTCACTTATCGTATATTATATTAAGGCTTGCCTGTATTCACAACAGCAATAAACAGAAGATGTGCGCCGATAACATGTGCAATAAAGGAGATACCTTGCAGTCTTCAAGGAAACTAAACAAATAATCCGAGGGGTAAAAAGTAGCACCACAAGACTGTATCACTCCGGGGAAACAGAGAAAAACGAACCTTATGGTATGCATCTATATAGCAATAGCAGCACCTGGATGAACAGTGATACCCGTTATATACAGTATGAGTCAATCAGCAAGATACGACTACCTCTGACATCCCGTCATAGGTTTGCAAACAAAAGGAAGAATTTTTCATTTTCTGTCTAATAAATTAGTACTTGCATGGTGTTCACAATACACTTAATTTACAAATTTGTTTTGGCCGGCCGGTGTGGCTGTGCGGTTCTAGGCGCTTCAATCTGGAACCGCGTGACCGCTACGGTCGCAGGTTCGAATCCTGCCTCGGGCATGGATGTGTGTGATGTCCTTAGGATAGTTAGGTTTAAGTAGTTCTAAGTTCTAGGGGACTAATGACCACAGATGTTAAGTCCCATAGTGCTCAGATCCATTTGAACCATTTGTTTTGAAAAAATATCGCTCAAATGTTTTCTGAGATGATTCGAGTAGAAGTAAAAAATGAAATAGATTAGAGAAATATTAGTGCACATTTTAATGATGCATGGAATCATGAACAGCAAACGAGACGCCGACTGAGAATTTAAAGTTCAATGTTTAACTCAGAATTTTAAAGAGTACTACAGGATTCTCAATCAGCGCTTCGTTCGCTGTTCACGATTTCAATCATCACTCAAAGTTGTATCAAATGTTTCACAAGTCTATTTTATTTCTTCCTTTTAGAGAAATTATTTCACAACATGTTGGACCGGTGTTTTTTAAAATATTTTCTTGTTTTTTAGATCATTATTTTACTTTTTATTTTTGTGGAAATAGATCTCACAGTGGTCAATTTGACACTCCATTGTTAAGTTTCCCACTCTTCTTTTGGCTACGAAAAGTCGGACAATAATTTTTCGTCAAATAACTCATTTTTCCTAAATCAGCCTGATTACTTTCAAGCAATTAACCTTTTTCTTTTTGCAGAACTAAACCTCATGGTGGTCAATTTGATACCCCTCTCTTCGTTTAGCTGTGAATATTAGCACAATTTTTTTTCTTAAATCACTAATTAAGTTTTTCTAATTATCCTGGCTACTTTCAAGCAATTTAATCTTTCTTTGTAAAACTAGACCTCACGCAGGTCGATTTGATGCCCTATTTGTCCAGTACCCATTCTCGTTTGGCTATGAAAATTCGGACAAAAATTCATTGTGTAATTTTTAGGGATTCATGTTTCACATTTGACCAAAAAATATCCACAGAACATCTGTTTATGAAGGACTTTGCTTACAATCTCCAGAGAAAGGAAATCAGTAATCCTATGGATAGAAAGTAGCATCTCATGCACTGTAGCTATTGTTTTATCTTAGCTTCGTTGTTCGCAGAATTATTTCAAAATTAAGAATAGAAATATAATAAGTAGATAATTCCAAACACGTCAGTTTCACTTCAGCTGTAGAACAGTTTTTCACATATATTGTGACACGTCTCACTTTTGCAGTATCAGATATTTAATTCTTTTGTAAGATTTTTTTTGTTTTCTATTATTTTAATGATGACATAACATATAATCTGCGATTATTACAGTCCGCATTTTGATTAAAATATATATGATCTAAAGCTATTCATCAATTTGCTGTTGTCTTCTACGACGATAGGCATTTAACTGATTTTATTTTAGTAAGCCGAAAGCCGTGTAACACGAAGAGCAAACGCATTATAACACGCTCTCTATCTATTAACTCTAGAAATGAAAGACAGATCTATTTACTCTTTCGATAGCATCGTTGCTTGTGTAAGGTTATAAAGATGCCGTGAAAGTGATCACCTCTCAGTTCTATCCAATGTCCCTCTCGGTTGGGTTCCAAACGCTCATAAATGGACGTGAGTCTATTCCCTTTTGTCTCACACTACGTCACCAAACTCTAAGACAAAATGTACCAGTTTTTCTTGGGGTAAACCACAGAAGCGGATATTATGATTAAAACAGTAATGTAGCAGATTCTAACAGTTACCAAGCGAGTTCTTAAAAAAATGATATTACTGTGGTGAATTATTTAGAAGAGTGTGGAATACATTCAATTTGTGACTTTCTGAAGCAGACATCTAGCAACACAAAGGACCAGCCAAACTAGCAAGGAAGTCGTTTATCAAAATGTTTTGATTTTTATAATGGTATGTAATGGTTGTTCTACTAATCGACGTATAGATTAGTTGGAGATTAGTTTCACGCCCTTTCCGGTCTGCGAATAAATTTCTTTCTGAAATAGAAATTTGAGAACAGTTTTTGAATTAATGGCATACATGAAAAAGAAAAATAACATTGTCACTTGAAACGAGAGATTGAAAGTTTTGCTGTGGCCGCCACAGTTATTACCATGTCAATCTAAAAAAGCATACGACATTACCACTTGTTATCTTCGGTTAAATTTTTTACGTACTTCGTAGCTGGCATGAGATAGCTGCCGCTTATCGAAATTTAAAAGAGGAAAGCATTCGATTCCACAGAAAATAAGGACTGTCTCAGCAGCTGAACTGCAGACAAACTTCAGTCCAAGGAGATAGTTTTAAAGTATATCTCTATCTGAAAAATTTAGAAATTTGTGGTAAGGTCTTATGGGACCAAACTGCTGAGGTCATCGGTCCCTAAGCTTAGGTACTGCTTACTCTTACTTACACTAACTTACGCTAAGGACAACACACACACTCATGCCTGAGGGAGGACTCGAACCTCCGACGGAGGGAGCCGAGCGGACCATGACGAGACGCCCCAGACCGCGCGGCTAGCCCGCTATCCGACAAAAATGACGTTGGTCTAAGAATAAGATAAAACGTGGCTTGAAATCATAGTTGCGATGTTTGAATTACTGTAGGCAGAAGAAGCTCAAGTATTACACACTGCAACTCAAAGAGAACCTCAACTTACCTTTAACAGGATACGATCTGAAATGCTACTTCAAGTCGGTAAACAACAAGGATCCACTTGTTATAAACACATTCTTTACGCGTCTCGGATACGGTCTATCATCAGAATGTCAGACTTTTGTCACAAGTTAAGGAAACACGATTGTAATTCATCCTTAACCGCCTACAAAAGCAAGAGCGTCATCGCCAAGATCTTTGTTGTCGGCGTGAAAGTAGGTTTCTTTTACATCGTTTTTTACATTGCAGCAGAAAAGCTACTGAATACAGGTGAGAAATTGCGGGAATGTGCCATCTGTCCTGATCTATCGTTCGAGTTTACTGAAGAAAGGCACCAGTAGACCGTGCCGAAAATATTGTGAATGCGGCTGGGATGGGCAGTGTGGCGTTTAGCGCCTTAGCAGCAAGCAGAGACACTGGTAAGGCTTCTAAACACGGCGGCGCCCGCTTGTCGATTCACCGCGATGTTTGCCGGAGCCGACCTCGCAGCGTTGCGGTGGCGTCGTATCTGTTCTCAATATCGTTTGAGGTATTACATACCATGCATATTACTCTGTCGACTTTGCCTCTGCGCTGATGCAAGCTGCAACCTTTTGCCAATAAGAGGGCTCTAAACTGCAGCGTGTAACATGACGATGTGTAACGTAACTATCTCGGTGCCTGTAAAACACCGTGCTGCAATAGAGTTTCTAACCGCAAAAAACGTCCACACATGGACCACCTTCTCCTTCACTATGACAATGCCTGACCACACACTAGAGCTGCAGCAATCGGACATCTTGGGTTCACTGTCAACGATCATCCTCCGTAAAGTCCCGACTTGGCCCCTTTCTAATTTCCTCTGTTTTCATAACTTAAAGAACACCTTCCAGGACTTCGATGGTAATGAAGCGGTGCAAGCAGAGGTGAGGCTGTGGCTCAGTCAACAAAGTCAAACATTCTCCAGTAATGGTATCAACAAACAGGGCTTTCGTTTGGAGAAATGTGTGACTATGTTCAGAAATAAATACGTAGACATGAAGAATAAAGGCGTAGAATGTTAATAAAGTTTTTTCTGTTTCAAAAGATTTAAGAGTTTTCAGTTTTCAAATAAAAAATTCAGAGTTATTACTTTTCAGCACGCACTCGTATACGATCAAAATGGTTCAGATGGCTTTAAGCGCTATGAGACTTAACATCTAAGGTCATCAGTCCCCTAGACTTAGACCTACTTAAACCTAACTAACCTAAGGACATCACACACCTCCATGCCCGAGGCAGGATTCGAACCTGCGACCGTAGCAGTCGCGCGGATCCCGACTGAAGCGCCTAGAACCGCTCGGCCACCGCGGCCGGCAGTTAACTATCCCTTGATGCCTCAGTATGTGTCCCATCAATCGATTACTTTTTTAGTTAAGTCGTACTATAAATTTCTTTTCTCCCTAATTTGTTTCTTTACCTCATTATTAGTTATACGATCTACTCACCTAATCTTCAGCAATCTTCCACAGCATCACATTTCAAACTCTTCTGTTAGCTTCTTATCCAAACTGCGTATCGCCGATGTCTCACTTCCATTCAAGGCTACACACTAGAAAAATACCTTCAGAAAAGACTGTGTAACTCTGACATTTATATTCAGTTAAAAAAATTTTCTTTTTCGAAAAGACTTATGTTGTTATTGCCAACTCGCATTTTACATCCTCTCCGCCTGAGCTGTTGTCAAATATTTCACTTTACTTCAAGTGTATCATTTCCTAGTGCAATTTCCTCAACATCGCCTGATTTATTCCACTACATACAATTACTCTGTTTTACTCTCATCGATATTCAGCTTATATCGTCTTTTCAAGACACCCTTTATTCCGTTCAACTAATCTTCCAAGTATCCTGCCGTCTGTAACAAAATTACAGTGTCATTGTGCAAGTTTCAATATTTTATTTCTTCTTCTACTTGAACTTTAATTTCCTACCCTTGGCTCTCTTTGCTGCTTGATCAATGTACACATTGAATAACGTCGGGGATAGCCTGCAATCCCGTCTCTCTCCCTTCAAAACAACTGCTTCCCTATCGTGTTCTTTGACTCTTATAACTGCAGAATGGTTTCTCTACAAGGTGTAGGTAACCTCTCGCTCACAATGTTTTATCCCTGCCACCTTCAGAATTTCAAGAAATCTTATTCAGTAAACAGGATCAATACCTAACCCTTAACTTAAAAATACTACAAACGAACGTTTGCCTTTTTTTACACCTATCTTTTAAGATAAGTTGTAAACTCAGTATTGCCTCAAGCGGTACCCTGTTTCTCCGGAACGCAAACTGATCTTTCCCAGTCTTCCCATTTTCCTGTAAATAATTCGTGTCAGTATTTTGCAACCATGACTTGTATTGCATTGTATTGTATGTTAACGGGGGGCCTAGGAACGACGGAGAGGCTCCGTCCCCACCTCAGCCTCAGTGGTCCACAACCCCACGACGACTACTGCAGTCCACTTCACCCCTCCGCCGCCCCACACCGAACCCTGGGTTACTGTGTGGGTCGGCCTCCGGTGGACCCCCAGGGAACGTCTCACACCAGACGAGTGTAACCCCTATGTTTGCGTGGTAGAGTAATTGTGGTGTACACGTACGTGGAGAACTTGTTCGCGCAGCAATCGCCGACATAGTGTAGCTGAGGCACAATAAGGGGATCCAGCCCGCATTCGCCGAGACAGATGGAAAACCGCCTAAAAACCATCCACAGGCTGGCCGGCTCACTGGACCTCAACACAAGTCCGCCCGGCGGATTCGTGCCGTAGACCAGGCGCTCCTACCCAGTCCGGAAAGCCGTGCGTTAGACAGCACGGCTAACCGGGCGGGCCACCCATAACTTACTAAATTGGTCCTTTCGTTAGACACGTGTTGGAGGAAATGATGTATAGCTCGACACTTCTTGGAATGTGCACCTATGAGTGGATATTAATGTGGGGTGTGTCCACAAGTCGCCTTTATGACGGCTTGAACTCTGCTGGGGACACTTTCACGTAGGTGTCTCAACGTCTGTGGAGGAATGGCAGCATATTCTTACTCAAGACCGTAAGCAGAGACGGCAGTGATGCTGGACGCTGGGGTCTCGATGAAATCGACGTTCTAAATCATCACACAGATGTCCCATCGGGTTCGAGTTGGGACTCTCGGCAGGCCAGTCCATTTCAGAAATGTTATTTCCACAAACCATTGCATCGCACATGCTGCTTTATGACTCTGATACAATCAGTCGTTGTCTGCGAACTGTTCCTCTGCTGCACGCATTACATAATGCTGTAAAATGTGCCCATATCCTTCCGCATTTAACGTTATCTTCAGCGCAATAATAGGACATCCACATACCGTAATACCACCTCCTACCTCCTCCGTACTTCACTGTTGCCCCTACACTTTACTTGGCAGGTAGCATTCTCCAGGCATTCGCCAAACCCAAACACTTCCATCGGATTGCTACGGGGTAAGGTGTGATTCATCACTTCAAATCACACGTTTCCGGTCATCCACTGTCCAGTGGTGTCGCTCATCACCTCAAGCGTCGCTTACCATGGAGCTGCTCAACCACTGTATGGCATTCATTTTGACTTCCTATGCATAGTTATTGTGATAGCTGGACTGCTGGTAATACTCTGGAACTCACGAGCGACTGCTCCCGCTGATTTCATGCGATTTTTTTAACAGCAACGTTCCCCTCCTCCCCACCCCTCTCCCAATTCTTGACGGTCCGTCTCCGTTGGTAGGCGGCCTCTGCGGCCGAGCGGTTCAAGGCGCTTCAGTCCGGAACCGCGCTGCTGCTGCGGTCGCAGGTCCGAATCCTCCCGCTGGTCTGTGATGTACTTAGGTTAGTTAGGTTTAAGTAGTCCTACGTCAAGAGGACTGATGACCTCAGATGTTAAGTCCCATAGTGCTTAGAGCCATTTGATTCTACGTTAGTACATGAAGTCTGCTTGGTCTAGGATTAGCTGTGGTTGTTCCTTAGCATTTCCACTTCACAATCGCCTTGGACAACTTTAGAATGTTTTAAATCTCCCTATTAGATTTGTTACTCAGGTGACAGCCAATGGGCAGGCCACATTCAAAGCCACAGGGCTCTCTTGTCCAATCCATTCTGCTGTTACAGCTTCCCTACAGACAACACCTAGTACCTCCCTTTACACCGACGGGCCCACCTCTCGTGAGATCTGTTGGCCAATTTCAGTTTACGTAGGGGCGTCCGTATGCTTTCGCTCAGATAGTATACACTTTGTGATGAAAAGTATCCGGACACCCCAAAAACATACTTGTTTCATATTAGGTGCAATGTGCTGCCACCTACTGCCAGGTACTCCATATCAGCGACCTCAGTAGTCATTAGACATCGTGAGAGAGCAGAATGGGGAACTCCGCAGAACTCACGGACTTCGAATGTGGCCAGGTGATTGTGTGTCACTCATACGTCTGTACGCGAGATTTCCATACCCCTAAACATCTCTAGGTCCACTGTTTCCGATGTGATAGTGAAGTGGAAATGAGAAGGGACACGCACAGCACTAAAGCGTACAGGCCGACCTCGTCTGTTGACTGACAGACTGCCGACAGTTGAAGAGGTCGTAATGTGTAATAGGCAGACATCTATTCAGACCATCACACAGGAATTCCAAACTGCATCAGGATAAAATGCAGGTACTATGACAGTTAGGTGGAAGGTGAGAAAACTTGGATTTCATGGTCAAGCGGTTGCTCATAAGCCACACACACCACGCAGGTTAACGCCAAACGACGCCTCATTTGGTGTAAGGTGCGTAAACTTTGGACAATTGAACAGTGGAAAAACGTTGTGTGGAGTGACGAATCACAGTACGATCCGATGGCAGGGTGTGGGTATGGTGAATGCTCGGTGAACGTCATCTACCAGTGTGCGTAGTGTCAATATTAAATTCGGAGGCGGTGGTGTTAAGATGTGGTCGTGTTTTTCATGGAGGGGGCTTGCATCTCTTGTTGTTTTGCGCGGCACTATCACAGCACAGGCCTAAATTGATGTTTTTTAGAACCTTCTTGCTTTCCACTGTTGAAGTGTAATGCGGGGATGGCGATTGCATCTTTCAACACGATCGAGCACCTATTCATAATGCACGGCCTGTGGCGGAGTGGTTACACGACAATAACATCCCTTTAATGGACTAGCCTGCACAGAGTCCTGACCTGAAACCTATAGAACACCTTCGGGACGTTTTGGAACGCCGACTTCGGGCCAGGCCTCACCGACCGACATTGATACCTCTCCTCAGTGCAGTACTCCGTGAAGAATGGGCTGCCATTCCCCAAAAATCCTTCCAGCACCTGAATGAACGTATGCATGTGAGAGTGGAAGCTGTCGTCAAGACCAAGGGTGGGCCAACACCATATTGAATTCCAGCATTACCGATGGAGGGCGCAACGAACTTGTAAATCATTTTCAGCCAGGTGTCCGAATACTTTTGATCACATAGTGTATATTTTCGAAAGTTTAGCAGTATTCCTCTCCTTAATAGACAACGCTTCTCTTGAAGCGTCTGCCACTGTAATTTGTTGTACAGCACCGTAACGATCTCGCACTTACTAATCGATCCCATAACGCCGCTCTTCTGCTCTCCGAACTGGTCCCTGACTGATGAGCTGTGGTGTCACCGCCAGACACCACACTTGCTAGGTGGTAGCCTTTAAATCGGCCGCGGTCCATTAGTATACGTCCGACCCGCGTGTCGCCACTGTCAGTGATTGCAGACCGAGCGCCGCCACACGGCAGGTCTAGAGAGACGTACTAGCACTCGCCCCAGTTGTACAGCCGACTTTGCTAGCGATGCTACATTGACAATTACGCTCTCATTTTCCGAGACGATAGTTAGCATAGCCTTCAGCTACGTCATTTGCTACGACCTAGCAAGGCGCCGTATTCAACTGATATTTATCTTGTGAAGCATGTACAGTCAAGAGAGATGTACACCAATTATGGATTAAAGTTAAGTATTCCAACAGCTACGTACTTTATTTGCTAGACTCAAATCCTTTAACTGTTCCAGACCTCGCGCCAGCCTGCGTGAGCTTAAGCGCGTGCCTTTCGGCTTCACCTCATAGTGACTTGGCTGTCTTGCCAAGTCACAACATGAGCAATAGTTAGGAATCGGTCTTACAAAAGTTTTGTAAGCTACTTCTTTCCTGGCTCACCTCAATATTCTTCCATTGAACCTCAGTCTGATATCAGCTTTCCCTACGTTCCCTACGATTAGCTTTATGTGGTTATTCCTCATCAGATGGTTCCTCCGGTGTACCTTACCGCTGTCATTGTATCAAACAGCAATCGCCAATAGCATAATCGAACAGTTATGGGTCTATTCCCCTATTTATGCGCAGATCGTTAAGCTATTTATGTTCAGGGCCAACTGCGAGTCCCTGAACAAATAATCGATCCTCCACGGCTCTTCCTGCATTTCGCGGCAGTGATCTGAAGTTGCAACCTTTCCATGGATGACAACAGCATCTATAAATAGCCTCATGGAGCTTTCCACGTTGTCCACTAGATCATTTATGTATAGTATATTTTAACAATACCTGTCTACCGACTCACATATTCGCGCCAGAAAACAACAAGAAAGCTGCTGAAATACAGGATGGTGTTAATTAAACTTTCGCTACTTGAGACGGCCCCTAAGAAAAGCGAGTGATCGTTGGACAATGAAAATTCGTGGAACCATTTACAATGAGATGCGAAAGAATAATAACTAATAAAGCAGAAAAAAAAATTTCGTGTGACGAGGGCCTCCCGTCGGGTAGACCGTTCGCCAGGTGCTAGTCTTTCGATTTGACGCCACTTCGGCGACTTGCGTGTCGATGGGGATGAAATGATGATGATTAGGACAACACAACATCCAATTCCCGAGCGGAGAAAATCTCCGAACCCGGGCCCTTAGGATTGATAGTCTGTCGCGCTGACCACTTTCTTTCTTTCTTTTTTTTTTTAATCTCATTTTGTTCCCTTTTGTTCGTTACATCTGCGCGGGGCGGACGTCGTAGGACAACCGTTTAAGTTCGTTATTGATCGATTAACTCAGCTTTTTTATTACAGAGGGCACGAACCCTCTGGCCGAACACGCTGAGCTACCGTGTCGGCTGACCACTCAGCTACCGGGGGCGGACAATTAAGCAGTGAAAGAAGCACATTTTAATGTCCACGTGTGAGGGTAATATTTGTTAAATGCGTACCATTTTTGCTTTCTAGGTTACAAACGTTGTTCGATGTGACGACTATCTGCAACCGCGACAACCTGGAACCGCACTAGAGATACCATTTCACAGCCGTTTGCAGCACTTTTCGAACGGTAGACCATGGAGTGTTCAGCTAACGTGACACAGCTCGGGCACCGCTTGAAGGTAGCATTCTGCGTCCATCATTCACAGCCATAGCAGCAGTAACTTCTTCTACAAGTCGTTGTGTAACTTAACCGTCAGCTTCTCCCATGAGCAGTTCCTAAATCGGAAGTAAGTACCAACTTCCGAAACATCAACTTCATCCCCGGTGCGGAAAGACGACTTTTCCTTACGCCTTTAGTGCGACAGTAGTCGCGGGGAGCAGCAGAGCTATTGCTATTGTTTTGATAAAATAGCTTTATTGTTAAAGCTCCGCTCACCTTTTCCACATCCATATTGATTGTCTGCAAGTGTAATGCACACTGGTGCTTTTGTTTCAATCCTATGTCGCCGTACGTTTGCCGGCGCCTAACGGCCAGTCTTGATACTAACACTACTAACAACGCAAATCTTGCAGCGCACAGCCTGAACATTATTCCTATAAAGTTGTGTAGTCATGCGGTAGATATATTTCTGTCTACATTGGATCAAGTAACAAAAGATTAATTACAATCACCCTGTGGCTAATTTCACAGAGCGTAATATGAAGATGTGACTTCTCGTTACAGTAAAGAGTGAAACCCTTGTTGAGGAAGGGAATTAAGATTTAAAATCCGGTCGACGACTATGTCATTACAGACGGTCTGGTTTGAGGGAACGATTATAACTTTCGTCCCTCACAACAGTGTGAATAACAACATTAAAATGGTATAATGATAACGATGTTATCACAGTCTCAGTACATTCGAGATTATAAAGGTAATAACGAAAAAAATTAAGATCATTCCATATGTGTAATGAGATTAGAGAGAACTGCATATGAAAAAGAGGTGCTGTCATTTCTGAGTATTAGAAAGTAATAATAGACTGTAAGTCGGCAATAGTTGACGGAAATACTAACATCAGCAAGGAGCAAGCTGTTTCAAACAAAAACAGGCTTGTTGCGTTGACAATGAGCAGTAGCGCGGTAGCCACAGTTGCTATCCAATTAGTCGTTCATCGCTGGGAGTTTCTTACGACAGCGCACATCAGGAAGAGCAGGCAGACACCCGAGCCTCTGGGAACTGAGCGTGCAGGGCGAGGAAAAAAGCTCACCACGTGCGAGCGCTTTATACGAATGCTCGCGAGGAACAGAAAACAACGAGACCCCTCTGTTTGCGTCCAGTAGACTAGTGTACGCTTCCGAAACGTAAGGAGACAGGATGTGGAAGAGGCGAGGTGTGGTATCGACAAAATGAATTCAGACGGAAGGATCTTAACGAAAACCAGTGGCTAGAAATGACTTACTGGGGAAACTTGAGAGCATGAATTAGTGGAAAACAATTCATACGCTCTTTGACGTTGACTGAATGTTCGCTTTTTAGAGTGAAGACATCAGAATGACCTTTTGAGGTATCCTTGTTCTGTATTGGACTGAGCCGAACGTTAACTTTATTTTAAAAAATAGTTTATTATACAGTAAAAGCAGCAGTCTGTTTTTAACAAATCGATACCTCCATATCGAATAATTAGTTCAAGAGCTGTTGTTGCTAGGGCATTTGTTGAAGAATTAAATGGTGAAAGGGGATCTTGGGTCATTTTGGACCCGCCGACAACAATAAAAACCGTCTAACAATGGAAACGCGCGGAGTTTCAGCTCGCGCGCCAGTGTAATCTCAGTAAATTGTGAGGTGCACCAGGGACCGGGAGCTCGCTGATTGAAATTTACTGAAAGTGGAAGTAAGTGCCATCCCAGGGTCCAATTTGAATCGCTATTCCAGATACGGGATTTTTTTAGTCAGTGTATATTTTATTTTATGGTGTTTCAGACACTTTTTTGCTACAATGCAGCCGGGTCTCACTGAAAAAGAAATCTGTGAACTATTATTAGAAGAAAATTATTCAGACGCAGAATCTTTAAGTGATTTCCAACCTTGTGATGAAGAGAACATAAGTGACGGTGACATAAGTGACGATGAAAATACACAACAATAACGCTCTTCTAATTCAAGCAGTTCATCGTCTGATGATTCAGTAGAGAGAGAGAGCCGGCTGTCAAGTAGTGCTTATTTTCGAAGTTAAAATCGATTCAAGTGGTCTTCTCATCCACTAGCTAGGTCCAGTGTCAGAAGCCACAACAACATCACTCACCTACCTGGTCTCATCGGTACAGCTCGTGAAAAACGGAACATGTCACCAACTGAATCATGGCAGTTGCTGATATCAGATGAAATGATCGCATATATTTGCACTCACACTAATCAGAAAATAACAGAATATTCAGAAAAGTATAAAACTAATGCTGCTTACACTAACCATGTGAGTATTATGCAAATGAAAGCATTCTTTGGGTTGTTGCTATTATCAGATTATTCAAATTTGGCCGTGAAAGTATAGAAAGTTTATGGGGCAACTGATGGAACAGGCCGAGATATATTCAGAATAACGATGTCAGGAAAGCGATTTATGTTCCTGTTATCTGCTTTGAAACCTGATGCTGTGAATTCTAGGGAAGAAAGCAGAACTAATGATCACGCTGCTCTCATCTCAGAAATACTTGGAAATTTCATTCAGAACTGTCAAAAAAACTATAGCTTCTCAGAATATTTGACAATTGATTAAATGCTTTGCCCTTTTAGAGGGAAATGCTTTTTCAGGGTTTATATGAAATCGAGGCCTGCTAAATATGGCATCAAGATTATGTGCCTTTGCGACGCTAAAACACAGTATTTACACAATGCTTTTATCTATAAGGGCAAAGCAATCACTAATAAAACAAGCCAACTTTCAATTCCAACACAGAATGTACTGCAGCTTGCAGAACCTTTATTTGGAACAAACAGAAATGTAACTGCCAATAACTGGTTCTTTTTTGTGTAGCTGGTTGACACACTGATTAAAAATGGTTTGACTTACGTTGGAACGATGCGCAAAAATAAGAGGGAAATACCACCAGAATTTTTAGCCAACAAACAACGGGTAGTAGGATCTACGTTATTTGGTTTCGTGAAGGATAAAACATTGGCATCTTATGTCCGAAAAAAGAATCGAAGTTTAGTGGTGATCTCATCAATACATCATGACAATACAGTCAATGAAAACAGTGAAAAACCTGAGATAATTGAATTTTACAGCAGAACAAAAGGTGGTGTTGATACATTAGATTAGAAATGCGCACCCCTACGGTCGCAGGTTCGAATCCTACCTCGGGCATGGATGTGTGTGATGTCCTTAGGTTAGTTAGGTTCAAGTAGTTCTAAGTTCTAGGCGACTGATGACCTCAGAAGTTAAGTCGCATAGTGCTCAGAACCATTTGAACCATTTTTAGAAATGCGCCAATTATTCAGTCTCCAGAAGAACTCAACGATGGGCATGTGTAATTTTTTCAGCAATATTTAATGTTGCGAGTGCAAATGGATTCGTGTTATAGAAGGCATCAAATGGTGGAAAACGTGTGAAACGTAATCATTACAAAAAAGAAATTGGACTAAATTTGATAAGGCCATGTATCAGAGAAAAAACGATTTAATATTCTCCATTTTCTGTAGATTTGAAGAGTAGGATAGATAATTTTCTCGGGGCAGTTGATGAACCAAAAAATGACCCACGACTAGAAAATTCACCTTGTAATCAAAATGGCTCACGAAAAAGAGGAAGATGTTATTCATGTGGTTCTAAAACTGACAGCAAACAATCACAAAAATTCGACAGATGTTTTAAATTCATCTGTAAACGGCATGCAGAAAAAAGTGTTCCGTACAAAGTGTCATTCTTAGTTCAGGTACTCATATAGATAACATTTGGACACTTCCATGTTTCGTTATCATTATTTTTATTTCTGCCTGATGCCGTAAAGTACTCGTACTACGTGGTAGTTTTAATAGGCCTCTGAAGGCTTACTGTAAATCTGGAACTGTGCTGGAAATTAAATTGATCTTATACTCTAGTCTCAGTATGGTATTTGCATTTACCACGCAGCACTTAGTCACAGAAGCGAAAATACTGTAGATTTAAAGCAGATAACGTAATTTTTAAACTTATGAGAAAATGCTCATGAGAAAAACGACAGATTGGGATATATAATTCTTCTGATTAAAGCACAAACTATCTGTTATCCATAGAAGTAACGAAAGAACATAATGATAGATGCACTTCGTTCCTGTAGGACAAATAAAGAATAAAGATCCTCAAGCATGGGACTGCATCAGATCCGTTTTTCCCGAAAAATAAACCCTTACCTGTGGTTTGCTGCCGCTCATGTCAATGGAACTGAGCAAGAAGGATAAGTGAAACGAAAACCTTAAGAAACATGTGTCGTCATGTATGTATGCAAACTAGCTGGAATCGTCAACAAAGGCTGAGATACTCGTATACACCAATGAGCCAGGACATAGAGACTAATTATAAATAGCATGTTGATTCAACTTTGGAACCTAAAACAACTCCAATTTGTCGTTGCATCAATTCTACGAGTCCTTCTTAAGTGATCGTTGTTAACTAGAGGCACGTGTCCACATACAGGCACATAATCATCGTAGATTACGAGGAGATGTTACATGGGCGTTAAATTGGCGTTCGATAGCATATCACGAGTGTTCGATAGGGTTGATACCCGGGGAATTTCGTAATTGGAAAGGGTAATTCATCACCATGCACCAAAAAATCTCTGAACAAAATTATGGCCTTGTGAAGAAAGCTAGAAGCACTATGTTTTGACATCCCGTCGACGACGAGGTCATTAGAGATGAAGCACAGGCTAGCATCTGGAAAGAAATTTATGTGATGTAACGACGTGAACACTTGGCAAGATAAGACAACTTCTATACATTACTACTTCGTTCAATCAGGATGTTACTGAACGAGATTACTAGTCGATTAAGACAATGCACATGTGTTCGAGACGACGGCGGTTCAAGTCCCTGCCAAGTCACCCATATTTATGTTTCCGTGGTTTCCCTAAATTGCTTAAGACAAATGGCATTATGTTTTCTTTGAAAAGGACACGACATATTTCTTCCCCTAATTCGAGCGTATGCCTCATCTCGAATGACCTAGTCGTCGATGGCACGTGAAACCCTAATTTTCCCTCATACCTTAAACTGTATTGTTCCAGTGCCCACTGTAGTTTCCAGCTAGCGGCGGCATTGAAACACGCGTACGGCTTGACTGCTTTGGAGCCATATCTGCAGCAATACACGGGGAACGGTGCGCTAAGAAACACTGACATGCTTCCCGTAACCTTCAGCCGCACCTCAGGGCATCATAGAATCTGCTTGAGAGCGGACAACTCCTACATCCACACTGCCTAACGACGTACAGAAGTTCAATGCCGTTTCATCGGCCTTACAATAATTCACCCACTCTCTACAGATACTGATGGTGGGAGCACGTGTACATTTCATGAGTCTCAGCGTCTCCATGAATTTTATTCAAATGAGTAAGGTTTTCCTCATTTCCACTGCAGGTGGATGGTCAGCGAACATGAAGAAACTTAACAACTACCTTAAGGGATTCCAGACTCGTGTGAAAATCTCATTTGCTTGAGGATCATAGCTTTTCATTAGTAAGATATACTGTATATTGCAAAAGTTCTCTCACTCTGAATTTATTCGTTTATTGCGGTGGAAGGAACGGAGCTTTTGTTATACAAAATCCTCGCACGTGTTGCTGTGCCATTTCGTAGAAGATGTTAATGATAACGCATAGAATACTTTGTCTTCAGCAAGTACTGGAGGGTTAGTTATACAACATAGTATACAAGAAAACAACATTCTGAAATGGCAGCATAGTGTAGCCAAATAATTGTTATCATAAAGTGTTTTTTTTTTCATGTGGGGCTTCTTGTTAGCATAAAACGTTAAATAATTTTGAAGTATAATATAGTAATATAGCAGGAGATGATCGGAAAGTTTGTGAATTGGTAAAAGCAGATAATTTGTACCTACCGTTCGTGAAGTTATCTCAAGTCTGATGCTTTCATGAAATAATCGTGAAAAATGCCTTTTAACGAAATTAAGCACAAGTAAGGCACCAAATAAAACAATTATATTTTACGAATGGTTCTCCGATACTAGGATTAAGACAAAAACTATTAGAGCTGTCCTTATCGATTTATTGTAAATTAGCTTGCAGAGTGAAAATCACTTCCTTTAATTGTTTTCACAAGTTATTTGGTACGAAAATTATCTGCAGAGTTTGTTGAACAAATTAGTGAAATGATAGATATATTTAATTTAGAATCCTTTTAGAGGTCTTTATTCTGCACTCACAATACCTACAGTCTTACCTTTTACATGTAATAAATACTTTTCAACACATTTTCTTGACTAGAGTATACAGGGTGAACCACCTAAAACTTGCACAACAAATACTGCGGATCTGGTAAGTGCTGTTGATGCACGGTTTTCACGGAATGGATTGGTAGTCAGGATGCTCGTATTGTTAGTCAATACAAAGATTGTAATAATACTTGGAATGTTTTTTGTGCAGACATACTCTTTTAAAATGGAACAATGCCTGCAGACATCAAAAAACTAAAATTAGGGCAAATTAGAATATCAGTGGTATTTACTGCAGGATTCTAGTGCGAGTTGTTTACGAGATATCGTATTTTGAAAATTTGCCACCCCGATACTTATTTGTGCTGTTCGAACTGCATAGTTACTTGATACGATGTTGCTATCTTTGCTTGAAGTTTACTTGTGTGTTCCTTGAGTGCACTGCGACTTGCTAGTATTTATTGTGTGACAGTCCAAGCAATAGATCGTGAGTGGACGATGGGATTTACCAATGCAGAAAAAGCCGACGTGCTCATGTGTATGGAGAGTGTAGAAGAATGCAGTTCGTTCTTGTGTGTAACACCTATACAATGTAATGTAAGGAAACAAGTGACGACGGAAGAGGGGGAAATTAATGTTCTTGCTGCTGTTGCAGTTGACCGGCACGTTAGCTCCCGTACAATCGCATGAGAAAACGGGACGAGTCAGGCAAGTGACCTACGCATTCTCCATCGACATAGCTCCCATCCCTATCGCGTCCCTCTCCAATCAGGAGATGCATGAAAACTATTCCGAGAATCGTGTTAACTTCTGTACATGGACACTAAGACGGGATATTCCAGATGTATTGTGCATCTTGTTTTGTGATGAAGCCATATTTATCAGTCATGGCCAGGTAAACTGCTGAAACATGCGCTATTGGTCTTTCGACAGTCTCCGTTGGCTTCGTCAAGTGGAATGTCAGCGTCAATGGAGTACAAACGTGTGGTGTGGGATAGTGAACCATCAGGTCATAGATCCGTTTTTCATAGATGGAACACTGAACGCGCGTAAGTATTGCAGCATCCCAACAGACCATCTTCCACGGCTGCTAGAAGACGTTCCTCTGCAAAGTAAGGAGGAGCATGTGGTACGAACATGATGACTGTTCAGCCCATAGTGCCTGAAGTACTGCAGCATGTCTTCAAGAATTGTTTCCAAACCGTTGGATTGGACGCAGAGGGCCTACCTGTACCTTGGCCAGCCCATTCCCCGGATTTGACACCTGCAGACCTTTTCCTGTGTGGAAAGCTGAAAGACGCTGTATACAATGACGTACCATCTACACTCAATGATATGCAACAACGTATTACTGCAGCTTGCTTGGACACCTTCGCTGAAATGCTAGCACGTGCGCAGTAACCGGCTGGCCGCGTTGGCCGAGCGGTTCTAGACGCTCAGTCCGGAACCGCGCGACTGCTACGGTCGCAGGTTCGAATCCTGCCTCGGGCATGGATGTGTGTGATGTCCTTAGGTTAGTTAGGTTTAAGTAGTTCTAAGTTCTAGGGGACTGATGACCTCAGATGTTAAGTCCCATAGTGCTCAGAGCCATTTGAACCATTTTTGAAGACTGGTAACGAAATACGGTCGCCAATTATTCCGGCCTACACATTCCAGCTGCACCCATGCTGATGATTCGCTGTCATCATACCATGGGGGTTCTGCATACTGTCCCATAGATAACTATTATGAAAGCTGAATATACCACTCCGTGTAAACGTGACCTCATCTGCGAAAGGGATGGATGACACAAATCCCGGAATCATGGTTGCCTGGTGAAGAAACCAGTGACAAAAATGGTAACGATGTGGAAAGTCTGTCGCTAGTAAGTCGTGCACACGCTGGAAGTGATAACGGTAGTAACAATTGTCATGGAGAATGTTCCACGCGGTCGTCTGGTTTACACTGTGTTGGCGGGCCAACTGCCTGGTACTGACCGGCGGTCGCCTTCCATAGTGTTAATTACATTTTCCTTCAATTCTGGTGCCCGAAAATTTCGGGTACGTTCTTCATGATTTCCTGCTTTCTGAAACGACCCTGTCTCAGACAAACAGCGAAACACAGTTGCAAACACTGAATGCTGTGGTGGCTGTTGGCGGGGATATGTCTCCTGATACAACTTTGCTGCCCGCCGCCCATTGCCATTTGTCTTTCCGTAAGTAACCACCATGTCTGCAAACTCTTGATTCGAATACTGAACCATTGTGTATAACACTGTATCGCATCCACTACAAGATGAGTCAGCAAGAGAAGTGAATCGGGCACAACATTGCCAATTACTATGGCAGAAGAGGTCGATAGGGCATGACGTATGAGGCACAGCACCACCCTCTAGGAAGGAGTAACTGTGACTGCATGATACAGCGCGTATTAGACCGTAGTCACTGTAGCAATGTATGATTGAATAAATGGTCTCTAGCATGGAAACCATGCATCTCCGGACATTAGTTCGCTAGACCTTTTTTGTTCCGTATCCTCTTATCGATCAATCTACTCTTTGTAGTAGTTTAAAGTAATTATTATTATTTTCGTAAGCAACTGAAGATGTTGTTGTTGTTGTGGTCTTCAGTCCTGAGACTGGTTTGATGCAGCTCTCCATGCTACTCTATCCTGTGCAAGCTTCTTCATCTCCCAGTACCTACTGCAACCTACATCCTTCTGAATCTGTTTAGTGTATTCATCTCTTGGTCTCCCTCTACAATTTTTACCCTCCACGCTGCCCTGCAATACTAAATTGGTGATCCCTTGATGCCTCAGAACATGTCCTAGCAACCGATCCCTTCTTCTGGTCAAGTTGTGCCACAAACTTCTCTTCTCCCCAATCCTATTCAATACTTCCACATTAGTTATGTGATCTACCCATCTAATCTTCAGCATTCTTCTGTAGCACCACATTTCGAAAGCTTCTATTCTCTTCTTGTCCAAACTATTTATCGTCCATGTTTCACTTCCATACATGGCTACACTCCATACAAATACTTTCAGAAATGACTTCCTGACACTTAAATCTATACTCGATGTTAACAAATTTCTCTTCTTCAGAAACGCTTTCCTTGCCATTGCCAGTCTACATTTTATATCCTCTCTACTTCGACCATCATCAGTTATTTTGCTCCCCAAATAGCAAAACTCCTTTACTACTTTAAGTGTCTCATCTCCTAATCTAATACCCTCAGCATCACCCGACTTAATTCGACTACATTCCATTATCCTCGTTTTGCTTTTGTTGATGTTCATCTTATATCCTCCTTTCAAGACACTGTCCATTCCATTCAACTGCTCTTCCAAGTCCTTTGCTGTCTCTGACAGAATTACAATGTCATCGGCGAACCTCAAAGTTTTTATTTCCTCTCCGTGGATTTTAATACCTATTCCGAATTTTTCTTTTGTTTCCTTTACTGCTTGCTCAATATACAGATTGAATAACATCGGGGAGAGGCTACAACCCTGTCTTACTCCCTTCCCAACCACTGCTTCCCTTTCATGTCCCTCGACTCTTATAACTGCCATCTGGTTTCTGTACAAATTGTAAATAGCCTTTCGCTCCCTGTATTTTACTCCTGCCACCTTTAGAATTTGAAAGAGAGTATTCCAGTCAACATTGTCAAAAGCTTTCTCTAAGTCTACAAATTCTAGAAACGTAGGTTTGCCTTTCCTTAATCTTTCTTCTAAGATAAGTCGTAAGGTCAGTATTGCCTCACGTGTTCCAGTGTTTCTACGGAATCCAAACTGATATTCCCCGAGGTCGGCTTCTACTAGTTTTTCCATTCGTCTGTAAAGAATTCGTGTTAGTATTTTGCAGCTGTGGCTTATTAAACTGATTGTTCGGTAATTTTCACATCTGTCAACACCTGCTTTCTTTGGGATTGGAATTATTATATTCTTCTTGAAGTCTGAGGGTATTTCGCCTGTTTCATACATCTTGCTCACCAGATGGTAGAGTTTTGTCAGGACTGGCTCTCCCAAGGCCGTCAGTAGTTCCAATGGAATGTTGTCTACTCCCGGGGCCTTGTTTCGACTCAGGTCTTTCAGTGCTCTGTCAAACTCTTCACGCAGTATCGTATCTCCCATTTCATCTTCATCTACATCCTCTTCCATTTCCATAATATTGTCCTCAAGTACATCCCCCTTGTATAGACCCTCTATATACTCCTTCCACCTTTCTGCTTTCCCTTCTTTGCTTAGAACTGTGTTTCCATCTGAGCTCTTGATAGTCATACAAGTGGTTCTCTTATCTCCAAAGGTCTCTTTAATTTTCCTGTAGGCAGTATCTATCTTACCCCTAGTGAGATAAGCCTCTACATCCTTACATTTGTCCTCTAGCCATCCCTGCTTAGCCATTTTGCACTTCCTGTCGATATCATTTTTGAGACGTTTGTATTCCTTTTTGCCTGCTTCATTTACTGCATTTTTATATTTTCTCCTTTCATCAGTTAAATTCAATATTTCTTCTGTTACCCAAGGATTTCTACTAGCCCTCGTCCTTTTACCTACTTGATCCTCTGCTGCCTTCACTACTTCATCCCTCAAAGCTACCCATTCTTCTTCTATTGTATTTCTTTCCCCCATTCCTGTCAATTGTTCCCTTATGCTCTCCCTGAAACTCTGTACAACCTCTGGTTCTTTCAGTTTATCCAGGTCCCATCTCCTTAAATTCCCACCATTTTGCAGTTTCTTCAGTTTTAATCTACAGGTCATAACCAATAGATTGTGGTCAGAGTCCACATCTGCCCCTGGAAATGTCTTAAAATTTAAAACCTGTTTCCTAAATCTCTGTCTTACCATTATATAATCTATCTGATACCTTTTAGTATCTCCAGGCTTCTTCCATGTATACAACCTTCTTTCATGATTCTTAAACCAAGTGTTAGCTATGATTAAGTTGTGCTCTGTGCAAAATTCTACCAGGCGGCTTCCTCTTTCATTTCTTAGCACCAATCCATATTCACCTACTACGTTTCCTTCTCTCCCTTTTCCTACACTCGAATTCCAGTCACCCATGACTATTAAATTTTCGTCTCCCTTCACTATCTGCATAATTTCTTTTATTTCATCATACATTTCTTCAATTTCTCCATCATCTGCAGAGCTAGTTGGCATATAAACTTGTACTACTGTAGTAGGTGTGGGCTTCGTATCTATCTTGGCCACAATAATGCGTTCGCTATGCTGTTTGTAGTAGCTTACCCGCATTCCTATTTTCCTATTCATTATTAAACCTACTCCTGCATTACCCCTATTTGATTTGGTGTTTATAACCCTGTAGTCACCTGACCAGAAGTCTTGTTCCTCCTGCCACCGAACTTCACTAATTCCCACTATATCTAACTTTAACCTCTCCATTTCCCTTTTTAAATTTTCTAACCTACCTGCCCGATTAAGGGATCTGACATTCCACGCTCCAATCCGTAGAACGCCAGTTTTCTTTCTCCTGATAACGACATCCTCCTGAGTAGTCCCCGCCCGGAGATCCGAATGGGGGACTATTTTACCTCCGGAATATTTTACCCAAGAGGCCGCCATCATTATTTAATCATACAGTAAAGCTGCATGCCCTCGGGAAAAATTACGGCTGTAGTTTCCCCTTGCTTTCAGCCGTTCGCAGCACAGCAAGGCCGTTTTGGTTATTGTTACAAGGCCAGATCAGTCAATCATCCAGACTGTTGCCCTTGCAACTACTGAAAAGGCTGCTGCCCCTCTTCAGGAACCACACGTTTGTCTGGCCTCTCAACAGATACCCCTCCGTTGTGGTTGCACCTACGGTACGGTTATCTGTATCGCTGAGGCACGCAAGCCTCCCCACCAACGGCAAGGTCCATGGTTCATGGGGGGGGGGGGGGGGGGGGCAACTGAAGATACTCCAAATTAAAGTTTACCTAATGAACCGATGTGCACTACACCACACATATACTAAATTTCTACCCAAGCCCTAAAGCGCACCAACGCAGTTCCTCTAAATATCTCCATCCTATAATTGTTCTGAAACAATACTAGCGACAGCTGGAAGTTTAGACAGGTTTCTTCTGAAAGTTAGCATTCAGAGGAGAGGTTTTTAAATCTTATTGAACTGTTCTAAATTTATTTTTTTGTCGTTTTCACAATCGATTAAGGTGAATGTCGGAATGGTGGCTTTGAATAGAAAATGGCACATTTTTGCAATCTTGCCTCATCCGAACTCGAGCACCGTCTCTAACGACATCGTTGTCGACAGAACGGAAAATCTTAGGTTTCTCTTCTTCCTCTCTCATTTTAATTGCTCTCTTTTGTATCTGTTCTTTTTTCTCCTGCTTTTCCTCTTTTCCTCACGTCTTTCTCCCGTTTTCTTTTCTGTTTGTCTTGCACTTGCTGCTTGTTTAGACGCTTCTGCTTTCTTTCCTGTTTTTCTTTCTCCTGTCTTTCCTCGGCTATAAAACTACTGAACGCAGTAACAATACCTGTTTTTCCTTCTGAAATACCGGGTGATCAAAAAGTCAGTATAAATTTGAAAACTTAATAAACCACGGAATAATGTAAATAGAGAGGTAAAAATTGACACACATGCTTGGAATGACATGGGGTTTTATTAGAACAAAAAAAAAACACCTCATATTGCTAGACGCGTGAAAGATCTCTCGCGCGCGTCGTTTGGTGATGATCGTGTGCTCAGCCGCCACTTTCGTCATACTTGGCCTCCCAGGTCCCCAGACCTCAGTCCGTGCGATTGTTGGCTTTGGGGTTACCTGAAGTCGCACGTGTATCGTGATCGACCGACATCTCTAGCGATGCTGAAAGACAACATCCGACGCCAATGCCTCACCATAACTCCGGACATGCTTTACAGTTCTGTTCACAACATTATTCCTCGACTACAGCTATTGTTGAGGAATGATGGTGGACATATTGAGCATTTACTGTAAAGAACATCATCTTTGCTTTGTCTTACTTTGTTATGCTAATTATTGCTATTCTGATCAGATGAAGCGCCATCTGTCGGACATTTTTTGAACGTTTGTATTTTTTTTGTTCTAATAAAACCCCATGTCATTCCAAGCGTGTGTGTCAATTTGTACCTCTCTATCTACATTATTCCGTGATTTATTCAGTTTTCAAATTTATACTGACTTTTTGATCACCCGGTACATTCGGTTTCGAATATGTAACGAGTATGCAAGCAGGGTTCAGCTACCCTTTCACGAATTTTCTGCAAATCATAATTCCTACGATTCCTGACCCACTATGACTTTATCTCCCTTATCTAAAACCTCTTTATCACCTTCCGAAATAATAAGTTCTTTTTAATAGTAATGCTCAAACTAATTAACATTACTTGAAGTCACATGGACACCTGTAACAACACACTCCAAAAATTCTTTAAACAATAGCAATCCGTAGTACCGGTTTTAAGTTCCTACGCTACAATTCTCAGTGAATACATTGTTAGGGGATGTGATATTTCGTTTTATACATTCTCGTGCATTATGTGCCACTGCGATATACTTCTCAATGGAACTAAATTTTATCTTCGTAATCTAGTTGTCGCGTTCGCGACCATAATTTACTCTAGGACGCTATATTTGCCCTTTCACTAGTCGCCAGATCTATAAGTAAACCACATGTTGCCTAATGGGACGACCGAGCGCAGTGCCGCAGTGGCTAACACATTGAACTTGCATTCAGGAAGACGACGCTTCAAATCCGCGTCCGGCTTTTCCGTGATTTTCCTACATCGCTTGAGGCAAATGCTGGGATGGTTCCTCTGAAAGGGCACGGCCTATTTCCTTCCCCATCCCTGAAACACTCGGACGCTAAAACCTAATCTTCCTTTTTTCCTTCCTTGCAAATGCGATGCGTTGTCTACTGAGACTACACGGAGTGACAGTGAGCAGGTGAATTACGCTGACTGATAAATAATAAGGCAAGGAACGGTCCGATATGCGTCAGCGAGTGTGTAAATGATTAGCGATGCCATTATATGAGACGGCCACCGTAGTGTATTAGTGTTGTCATCATGTGACTATTATTATTGTTATTATTACTACTATTGTTTATTTAGCATGCTCCACTTTATTGCGATATTTCATCTTTGTAGGTAATTTTAAAATGTTACCTGTAGAATTATAGATTAAAACGGATGTACAGCTCACGTGGCTACATCAGGTGTCTCACTTTTCTAACACAAAATTAGTATGTATCAAGACTTAACAATTTACTGGAGTGTCGCACATGTAGGATGTCTCAGATGGAATGGTCAGTTTTCAGGGATGTGACAGGAACGATCATTCGAAGCAAAAATGTCTAGTAAACATGGACTCTGAAACGCATTCTGTACGAGTTATGAGCACTTGTTCAGTAGAAGAGATGAGTTTCATAGTAGTTAAGATGAACAAGTCCTCATAGCTCATAAGATATGCATATTTAGCCCATGTTTACTGGACATTTTTGTCTTGTTTTGCTGCAAACTACCACCTCTCAAAATATGGAAAGCAAAGAACTTGCAGCAGAAGACATTTGTTTCACAGTTTCGAAGATAAATAACGTTCATAACTCGTATACAATTAAGAGCCTCTGTTTACCAGACGTTGTTGCTTCGACTAATCGCTTATGTCATACACCCTGTATATATGTAAATTTACAGATCTTTGTCTTCAAGATATTTATAATTTAAATGAACATTGAAATATTGATGTGGGGGCTTTTCTGATGTGATACAATCTAATAACTTTCTCATTAAGCCAGGTCTGACAACATATCTAGTGGGCGTGTCCTGTTCCACGTGGTTAGTGAGCGTTGTGAAGGACCAAGGAGCATGCCGTGTGCCTGAGTGAGACAACATTACGACTCCTTGACAATCTGCTAAGAGCATTCTTATGGATCAGCGTGCGACAAGCTGGTGGAATCGTGAAAACTCCAGGCACGTTGGGTGTTCTAATGTGCCAGTGTACAACGAACCAGAATTATGAGGACCTTTGACCAATAGTAGATAACGGTACTCGACTTTTTTGATGAAATTTGTGACTCCATTAGTTTTTCAGTTATGTTTTACCTAAAACGGCTAGTCTGTGTACAAAAGGAGAGCGAAAACGACTACTCTTTTATAAATTTTCTGTAATACTTGTAACACTATTGTTTTCTTTGATTTTAAAGAAGTTAATTATCCTATAATTCTATTTGTTTCATGTGATTATAATTTTTATATGTTTCACACGTTACAGTATTTCAACTGCGAATTTTTTCATAATATTTTACTGTCTTTTAAAACAAAAACAGTTATTTTTTTTCAAAACCAAATCTAATATTTCATAAAGAAACAAGTCATATGGAAGAAAATACGTAATATTTATTATTTTGGCGATGTGACGTATCCCGTAAACAACACAAAAACTCTATTTCAAAATTATGTATAACAATATATGACTATTTTTACCTTTGTAAATTTTGCTAACCTCAGGAGAAATTTTGTCTTTGGAACCGTTCACTCGTGTATGCAGAAAGATACGTATAATAGTTGATTTGACCAATTATCGGTTCTGGGACAATCTAGAACTTCAAACCCGCCAGGTTAGCCGAGCGCGCTAACGCGCTGCTTCCTGGATGTGGTTTTTAGGCGGTTTTCCACATCCCCCTAGGTGAATACCGGGCTGGTCCCCACGTCCCGCCTCAGTTACACGTATCACAGACATCTGAACACTTTCGCACTATCCCATGGATTCCACTTGTCGCAGACAGTTGGGGTGCACTAATTCCTTCCCGGGGGGTACGGGGTGGCGGCAGGAAGGGCATCCGGTCACCCCTTCAACTACCATTGCCACATCCGATTAACCATGCCGACCCTACGTATCCACGGAAAAAACGGCACCAGTAAAAGAAAGAAAGAAAGAAAGAACACTCCAGAACTTCAAGCTGTGATACATCATTTCTGATGTGCATCAAAAGTCGGGAAGTCCTTGTTTCGACCTTGAGTAGGGCAGTCTTTGTCTGGGTGCTGCGTAGTAGGTTGATTTTTGTGCTACGCAGAAAAAGTGCGTCATATACGTTTTTTTATATTGGAAAATGTGATTTATAACTGAAAATGAATCTGAAATGTTTGATTAAATTGTTACAGTGAACATGAAACCTGTGTCAGCTTACATGAAGGCTCTCTTTAGCAACATGCAGAGGGTTGATGCATAAGTTCCATTGTTTGCCATTTGTGGAGAGGAAATAAATCAAAATATCATGAAAATGAGAATAACTGTCTCCACCACGTTTAAAAAACCTGCACTTTTACATGATCTCCTAGACAACAAAAAGACCATGTTCGGAACCACAATTATATCGTCCAAACAAGATGAGCACTAAAAGTTTTTGTTCATTGGGACAATCATTTTAGAACCGTTTTTCTACACTGCTGTTTCCCGTTATGTGTAGCTACGCATTTACATAGCTATTTACTTAGCTATGTAATGACTTAGAGGACGGTAGCGTTAAAAGTGAAAATCACACGCATCGCTAAGGTTCCTGTCGGCAACGTATGACCACACCAAAAGAGGATCACCTCATTGTGCGCCAACCTCATCTTAACCCCTTCACATCTGCACTTGCAATCTGGGCGCAACTAATGGGTTCACTACAAGACCCCCTCTCATTCCGCACCATTGGACGGAAACTAGCAAACGCCAGGCTACAGATTCGCCGTCCCACGAAAAGGCTGCGTTAACAGCAAAGCACAGGTGGCTGCGTTTAGAGTGGTGCCGTTCCCGAAAAGCATTGAACGTTGACGAGTTGTGTCGCACCACCTTCTAGAAAGAATCTTGGTTCTGTACTACACCGGTTGGTCATCGTCTGCAAGTATAGCTGTGCCGAAGGTAGAGGAAAATTCTTAATTTTGGGGAGACAAGCCAGCATCGTGGTGTGGGGAACTATCAGATATGACCTCTGGTAATGATTCAGAGAATTCTTACTGCATAGTGGTACTTCGCAGACATCCTTCATCTTCATTTATTACCTTTCACGGGAAAATATCCTGGTAGCATCTTTAAACAGAACAAGGCACATTTACACACGGCTCTTGTCCCTCTGAACTGCCTGCATTATGTTGAGGCACTTCCTCGGCTAGCGAGATCCCCGATCCGTTCCCAATGGAACATGTCAAGTCAGTGTCAGTGTCAATATTGCGGGGAAAGTTACAACATTTGTTCAGCAGTTTACCTGATGAGAAGATAAAGCTACCGTACGACTCCCTTCTCAAAGGAAGAAGTTCACACATCCATGCTCAATGGGGTGCAACACCCCATTAATAAAGGACCAGCAGTGAGCTCGTACTTCCACTTTCGTTGTTCATTTAACTGGTTTTTATAATCACTCGAATTAAACCGTGTAACTTCTCAAAGTGTTAAATTTCATTCCTTCTCATCCTAGGTGTCTAACCTCTTCGGTCAGTGAGTCTACGACAGTAACAGTATCAATTTTGTCGTACCGCTTTTCTTGGCTAACCTGAAAATTTCACACTCTGACTCATTCTCTCTTTTTAATTAAAAAAAATCAGCTGTCTCATTTTGGAGGTGACGCCATTAAACTTTACCTTGTGATCTGACACGCGCTCCGCTGCACATAAACAAAACGTCCACGCCAGCCTCGAATGTCCCAGTACAGCTACGGCTATTGTCGTTCTGACAATGGCGACAATACAAGCATAACGGCAGAAAGTTTTTGTCTCGTTTCTTCAGAAAATCCTGGATCCACAAGGTCAACTCTTAAGTTGCGCCGCCCAGTTGGAAATCTCAAGAGCGCGGCTGACTCACAAACGCGAGCGACACGCTAGACGCTAGAGAGTGTGCAAGAATCAACTCTCCACCAAACAATGCTGATGTCACCAGAGCACACAAACTGAGCGAAAATAAACAAAAAAATAATCCTCTTATAGGCACAGATGGGCGCAAAACCGTTAAACAACGAAATTAACTTTTCGAGCAACAGATTAACTTCTAAGTTAATTTTGGAAAACGTTAACGGACTCTTTAACTTCCTTTGAGTCCGTTAATCGTTAATTACGTACCTATTATTTATGACAAAAATGACGCTGTGCCACCTGCAGAAATCATGTTCTGACAAGTTCGGATCATGTAGGTATGTGGCTACGCCGGGTTGCTGCCGATTGATGTAAACAATCGAGTGCGAGAGAGAATAATTGAGTGTTGTCTGTTTATTGTTGGTTGTTTACAGAGTTCGCATTAAAAACTACTTTTTGTTAGTGAATTGACCGTGGAAACTAAATCATTGAATCGGATTCTAGCTCTAACAACTGTCTAAAGAGAAGCTTAGTAGTAACACATCTCTAAAAATGAAAGCCCAGAGCCTAGTCAAAATATGGCGGACACGAAATTAAAAGATTTATTGAACCATGCGGTTTTCTTGGGGAGCAGGTTTTTATTAAATATAATATCCCGATACCCTCGATTGCTGCAGTCTAAGGACTTTTTTCTGTGGGCAAAGACATTTTGTCCTCTATACGAGCATAGCTTTCGGATGAAAGCCTTAACATGTTGATGTTTATAAAGAGAAGTATGCACCTTATGTCAGACACTATCGTATTCTTCTGTATTTTGACTCTCCCGGGGTCTAATATTGATACCGAAATAATTATAAAACTAAATTATTAAATGATTATACCGTTTTTTTTATTTATCTTCGATGTGCTACCTATACTTCCCCTACCAAAACATTTTTATTTAAGCAACGACGATACGTTTGATTCACTTGCTCATTTCACTAAGCCCACAGCATAATATTTTTCTATTACGAGTTAACGATTAATTATAACTTCCGATAAATCTCTTGTAAACTATCGCTTTAACTTTAAACGAGGTTAACTTTTTTAGTAACGGATTAACGATTAGTGGAGTTAACTTTTTATTAACGTTGCACAGCCATGCTCACACGTATCACCTCCAGACGTCCGCCCCCGGTAGCTGAGTGTAGCTCAGCGTGTTCGGTCAGACGGTTACCTGCCCTCTGTAATAAAAAAAACTGAGTTAATCGATCAACGCCGGCCGGAGCGGCCGAGCGGTTCTAGGCGCTTCAGTCTGGAACCGCGCGACCGCTGCAGTCGCAGGTTCGAATCCTGCCTCGGGCATGGATGTGTGTGATGTCCTTAGGTTAGTTAGGTTTAAGTAGTTCTAAGTTCTAGGGGACTGATGAACTCTGAAATTAAGTCCGATAGTCCTCAGAGCAATTTGAACCATTTTAATCGATCAACAACGAACCTAAACAGATGTCTTACGGCGTCCGTCGCGAGCAGATACAAAGAACAAAAGCGAACAAAATGAGATTAAAAGTAAAAAAAGTGGTCAACGCGACAGAATGTCAATCCTAAGGGCCCGGGTTCGATGCCCGGCTGGGTCGGAGATTTTCTCCGCTCAGGGACTGGGTGTTGTGTTGTCCTCCTCATCATCATTTCATCCCTATGGACGCGCAAGTCGCCAAAGTGGCGTCAAATCGAAAGACTAGCACCCGACGTACGGTCTACCCGACGTGAGGCCCTAGTCACGCTACAGCACAGCACGCACCTCCAGACAAGAAAAAGAAGTCATTGTGTGCTATTAACAGGAGCAGATACGAAATTATTTCCACGAGGAACGTTCAATAAGTAAATCAACACTTTTTTCTCAACTTATTTCGGTTGAAAAAATGCGGAATTCGTTGTGGGACATCGTGGACTATTCCTGCTTCAGCCCCTATAGTTTCATGAAGTTCCGATTGGTGGCGGTACTATACGTAGCCTTCAAAATGGCGTGTGTAACGGAGGTGTATCCCAAGCAGAGAGCCGTCACTGAGTTTCTTCTTGCAGAAAACAAGTGCATCGCAAATATTCATAGGCGCTTACAGAATTTCTACGGAGACCTGACAGTGAGAAAATGCACGGTGTTCGCTCGGCGAGACTCTTTCATCATAGTAACAGTGTCGCGCAAACCTGTCCTATGGCCGGCCGCACACTGCTGTGACACCTGCAACGTTGGAACGTGCGGACACTTTCATTCGAGGTGAGCGATAGATCACAAGCAAACGCCTCGCTGCACAAGTGAACGTCTCTGCTGGTAGTGCTGACACGTTCGTCCATCAGTTGGGGTACTCAAAGGTGTGTGCACGCCATCTAACAGAAGAACATAAAGAGCAACGAAGGAATATCTGTGCTGAATTACTTGCACGGTACGATGTTGATCGTGACAATTTTTTGTCGAACAGTGTCACAGGTGATGAAACGTGGGTTCCTCACATTGGACCGAAAAAAACGGCAATCTATGAAGTGCCCTCCGAAGAAAAAGTTCAAAGGTGCACCCTCAGAGGGTAAAGTCTGGCAGTCTGAAGGGGTTATTCTGTTTGATGTCCTCCATCATGGAGCAACGATCAACTCTGAAATGTATTGTGCTATCCTCAGTATGTTGAAGAAACGACTTCAGTTTGTACGTAGCCACAAAAACGCAAATGAGTTTCTCCTTCTCCATGACAGCGCATAGTCTCAAACAAGTCTGCGCACCCGAGAGGCGCTCACAAAACTTTTTTTGGGCTGTGTTTGCTCATCCTCTCTCCAGCCTGCATCTTCTGCACCTTCAGGCTTCCATCTGTTTGAGCCAATAATTGATGCACTCCGCAGGAAGCAGTACGTGGATGACGGGGAGGTCACTCATGCAACAAGACGTCGACCATAGGGTGGTACGATGCTGTTACACAGGCCCTCCCAGTATGGTGGCATAAGGCCGTCGCATTGAACTTAGATTATTTTAAAAAATATATACTTTTGTAGCCAAAAAAGTGGGGAATAATGTAGCGTATTGGAATCCTGAATAAAACTAACTTACTTTCAGAAAAAATAAATTGGATTAGCTATTAAACACCCCTCGCACTTCGACCCTCTTAAGGGTAATTCATCTATTCGCCATATCAAAAATACACTACTGGCCATTAAAATTGCTACACCAAGAAGAAATGCAGATGATAAACGGGTATTCATTGGACAAATATGTTATACTAGAACTGACATGTGATTACATTTTCACGCAATTTGGGTGTATAGATCCTGAGAAATCAGTACCCAGAATAAGCACCTCTGGCCGTAATAACGGCCTTGACACTGCTGGGCATTGAGTCAAACAGAGATTGGATGGCATGTACAGGTACAGCTGCCCATCGAGCTTCAACACGATACCACACTTCATCAAGAGTAGTGACTGGCGTATTGTAACGAGCAAGTTGCTCGGCCACCATTGACCACACGTTCTGAATTGGTGAGAGATCTGGAGAATGTGCTGGCCAGGGCAGCAGTCGAACATTTTCTGTATCCAGAAAGGCCCGTACAGGACCTGCAACATGCGGTCGTGCATTATCCTGCTGAAATGTAGGGTTTCGCAGGGATCGAATGAAGGGTGGAGCCACGGGTCGTAACACATCTGAAATGTAACGTCCACTGTTCAAAGCGCCGTCAGTGCGAACAAGAGGTGACCGAGACGTGTAACCAATGGCACTCTATACCATCACGCCGGATGATACACCAATATGGCGATGACGAATACACGCTTGCACTGTGCCTTCACCGCGATGTCACCAAACACGGATGCGACCATCATGATGCTGTAAACAGAATCTGGATTCATCCGAAAAAATGAAGTTTTGCCATTCGTGCACCCAGGTTCGTTGCTGAGTACATCATCACAGGCGCTCCTGTCTGCGATGCAGCTTCAACGGTAACCGCAGCCATGGTCTCCGAGCTGATAGTCCGTGCTGCTGCAAACGTCGTCGAATTGTTCGTGCAGATGGTTTTTGTCTTGCAAACGTCCCCATCTGTTGACTCAGGGATCGAGACGTGGCTGCACGATCCGTTACAGCCATGCGGATAACATGCCTGTCGTCTCGACTGCTAGTGATATGAGGCCGTAGGGATCCAGCACGGCGTTCCGTATTACCCTCCTGAACCCACCGATTCCATATTCTGCTAACAGTCATTGTATGTCGACCGACGCGAGCAGCAATGTCGTAATACGATAAACCGCAATCGCGATAGGCTACAATCCGACCTTAATCAAAGTCTGAAACGTAATGGTACGCATTTCTCCTCCTTACACGAGGCATCACAACAACGTTTCACCAGGCAACGTCGGTCAACTGCTGTTTGTGTATGAGAAATCGGTTGGAAACTTTCCTCATGTCAGCATGTTGTAGGTGTCGCCACCGGCGCCAACCTAGTGGGAATGTTATGAAAAGCTAATCATTTGCATATCACAGCATCTTCTTCCTGTCGGTTAAATTTCGCGTTATCTTCGTGGTGTAGGAATTTTAATGGCCAGTAGTGTATCTATGTATGGTCCAAGTTTCATCGAGCTGTGTTACTTGGTAGTGACACATCATTCGTAACTTACTTTCGTCCTTAAGTTTTGGACACCAATATGTTAACAGATTTCAGTATCTCACTCTTTGAGTGGTGGAAAAGTGGGAGACTTTGCGGAGTACCTATAGGCACACTAAGGTGAATAAAAAATGAATGTAGATAATACACAATCCAGCCATCGAGGAAGATTACATCCTGTACTTGTATATTATTATATTTGTCATATGATAATCTCTGCCCATCGGAAGTCTCCAATGGATGGTACGTGCTACAGTTTTTTAAGGGACAACATGCTGCTTTTCGTTGTGATTATAGTAAGTCCCACAATCTAACTACCTTTTCAAATTGGTTACTGCACTTCCTGGAACGATGGAGTTCGTCTTTAATAATGTGTCAATTTCAGAAATGAGTTAATTAGAATGTATTGCCTATTAAATGTAATCTGTTCCCATGGTTCTGAGGTCACATAGATTGAAATATTACGAAAATATCATAGGGATGCACACTTTCCATTTAATATTTTCGTAAGTTAATGAACAATTCCGCTTGCTAATCTTGTTTGTATTTGAAAGTACTTATGAGTCATTATTGCCTCTGATGATGTCCCCAGCATTAGGGGATGACACGTTAGGCGGGGCAATATGCTTCAGATTACGGCCTGATTTCCATGTAACAAAAAATCAACAAGTATGCAAACACCGGTCGTGAACGACTGAACTGTGTGTTTCATCTACAATTTTAATTTGGCGAAGTTTTCCCCATTCGCACACAATAAGTGTGGGTTATTATTCCCCTGTTGGAATTTTTTTCCTGACACAGATATATTCATACAACACACTACACAACACATGAGGAGTAGAGAAGGCTAGGGGCAAATCTTGCAGTAAGTAAACTATGTCACCATTCTCATTGCACAACTGGTTATGATGGGATGAGAGAGAAATATAGACGTCAGCCACGTAAGGTCAGTGAAACAATTCAGTGGAGTCAAGTGCAAATTTGTACCGGACCGAGAATCGAACCTGGATTTCTCACTTTACTCGAGCAGTAGCCTTACCCGCGCCGGCTGTCCAAGCACGCTTTCTGTGCAATCCAAATTCCCAACTTGTTGCAAACTACTTCCGTAGCGTCCCCCTGTTCACCAACCTCGCCCGCAGCATTTAGCAAGATTCCCGCAAGAAGTCGGACCTAGGGTGCATCCACACTGAAGATAGCATGAAGTACCATCAAGGAATAGACAGGGTGGACCACTTTATCCATAGTGGGGAATAACTCGTGATGGAGATGAGACGCAGCCAAATGTTTTAGGTAAAGGTTGTAGGTGATAAAGAAGGTCACGCATTGCTACTAATGACCGTAACCTAATGACCGTAATCTTGAAAGTCATTTTCAAGGTGATTTGCAGGCTGAAGTGATTTTTTTCAAAAAGGGAATCCTAATGTATGATTTAAGATTTCAAAACTGCTGCGAAGTATTCGAGGTCCTGCAAAGGTTCGATCAAGGTCAAATAAGGAAATATGCTTTTAGTTCTCGTTGAGACTAACTCGGAATAGCGGAAGGATACAGCAAAATACAATGTTAGTTACAAACTGGAATGCGCATCCCGAGCAATGACAAGTCAGGGGACCCACTGAACGACTTTTAAGTCAATGATCTACGTTCTATTTATGTTTGTTCTGTCTTGTAAATTTCAGAATAACGTTTATACTTTGTGAAGTATTTAGTTTTGCCAATATACACGTTCATTAAAACTTAAAATTCATATTTCTCTTCCCCCTTTCCAAACCTGACGTCACAAATAGAGGTTTCCACGAAAAAAACTCAACATTCGAATGACCTTCGATAATTAACTTTAAGAAGCATTGTTATTGGTAATGATACCTGACCCCTAATTCCCCTTCCAATTTGCATCTAACATTGCATTTTCCTCTATCCCTCCTCTATTCCGAGTTAATCCCTACTAGAATTAAAAACATATTTGTTAATTGACATTCACTAAACCTTGCCCCGACCTTGAATAGTGTATCATTTTATATGAAAAATTTGGTGCTCCGTTCAAATTTTAAATCAAGTATTAGGCTATCAATTTAAAAAAATCAGTTTAACCACCAAATCACCTTAAAAATCTCGTTCAAGTTCATAGCCATTAGTAGCAATGCGTGACACTCTTTACCACCTACAACTTTTACTTCCAACATTTTGTTGTATCTAATCTCTATCTGGAGTTATTCCCCATTATGGATGAAATGATCCACCCTGTATATTACTATTGTATGTGTAGTGTTTATTCTTTCCGATGTATCCTTAAGTCCGAAAAAAGACACCACACATACACTGAAGAGCTAAAGAAACTGGTACACTTGCCTAATATCGTGTACGGCCCCCGCAAGCACGCAGAAGTGCCGCAAAACGGAGTGGCATTGACTCGACTAATGTCTGAAGTAGTGCTGGAGGGAACTGACATCATGAATCCTGCAGAGCTGTCTATAAAGCCGTAGGACGTTGCAAGGCATCCCAGATATGCTCAATAATGTTCATATCAAGGGAGTTTGGTGGCCAGCAGAAGTGTTTAAACTCAGAGCCACTCTGTAGGAATTTTGGACGTGTGGGGTGTTGCGTTGTCCTGCTGGAATTGCCCAAGTCCATCGGAATGCACACTGAACATGCATGTATGCAGGTGATCAGACAGAATGCTTACGTACGTGTCACCTGTCAGAGTCATATCAAAACGTATCAGGGGTCCCATATCACTCCAACTGCACACGCTCCACACCATTACAGAGCCTCCACCAGCTTGAACGGTCCCCAGCTGACATGCAGGGTCCGTGGATTCATGAGGTTGTCTCCATACCCGTACATGTCCATCCGCTCGATACAATTTGAAACGAGACTCAGCCGACTAGCAAGATGTTTCCAGTCATCAACAGTTTAATGTTGGTGTTGACGGGCCCAGGCGAGGTGTAAAGCTTTGTGTCGTGCAGTCATCAAGGCTACATAGTTGGCCTTCGGCTCCCAAAGCCCATATCGATGATGTTCCGTTGAATGGTTCGCACGCTGACACTTGTTGATGGGCCAGCACTGAAATCTGCAGCAATTTGCGGAAGGATTGTACTTCTGTCACGTTGAACGATTCTCTTCAGTCGTCGTTGGTCCCGTTCTTGCAGGATCTTTTTCCGGCCGCAGCGATGTCGGAGATTTAATGTTTTACCAGATTCCTGATATTCACGGTACCCTCGTGAAACGGTCGTACGGAAAAATCCCCACTTCATCGCTACCTTGGAGATGCTGTGTCCCATCGCTCGTGCGCCAAGTATAACACCACGTTCCAACTCACTAAATCTTGATAACCTGCTATAGTAGCAGGTACAGTCCTCAATCCAGTCACAAATTTCGCTTGATCGCCATAGGATAGTACTTTCGGTAATAAGCGTAGTTGTGGTACTGATTCAAAATACAAACTGTACAAATAGTGCTAGCGCCAAAAGTGGATGGTGTGGAGGTGCAGCGCTGCAGTTTTCACCCATAATGCTTTATTAAATCGCCCAGTGTTCATTTCCTGTAGAATTTTGTTCATAATTTATCGCATATGCTGCACGTCTTCCTATCTGATGAAACAATTTTGTGTCGAATAGATGAGTATCTTTCTATTGCGGCCACACAAACACAGGAGCTCGTAATTGTTTTGGCTGATTCTTAATACTGGAAGAGCTGCACTGAGCGCGTGCATTTACAACTGACCACGTGGTGTGGCGTCTGCCTCTACAGGAAGTCACGCCGTGGTCAGCGCTCTGAGCTGTCACACGACCACAGGAAATGAAACACATGTGCGGCGATAGCTGCGGCTTACAGATGTGCGCATTATCGCGTTACGCACTGGTGCTCTCTCCTTCTCTCCGCTGGTTCGGGTGCAAGCACATCGACGGGCTTGGGACACGCCACTAACTTAGCATAAGCTCACAATGAGAAAAATACTTCAAAAGTCTGTCTCATGTTCCTTTAAAAAACACTTGCACTTTTCTTGTCCATAATTATTAATGAACGTTCGCCTTCAGTGTTGAGCAGAAGTTCGATTTTCAGAATATTTACGAATGGCTCAGCTAATTTTATCGGAGAGATGCAGCCCGAAATTGTGGTGAGGACAAAGTCGGTAAGCAAGGCTAGTTCGACGTTAAGAGTTAGCCCAGTCGAAACTCATTTGGGTGCTAATGGTCAGGGTATCATATGCGCCATTCCCAACAACACAAACAACGAGTCTCGTCGGCGTACAGAGCTGAACAAATAACACGGTATTAAATAAAAAATGGTTCAAATGCCTCTGAGCACTATGGGACTTAACATCTGAGGTCATCAGTCCCGTAGAACTTAGAACTGCCTAGATCTAACTAACCTAAGGACATCACACACATCTGTGCTCGAAGCAGGATTCGAACCTGCGAACGTAGCAGTCGCGCGGTTCCGGATTGAAGCGCCTAGAACCGCTCGGCCACCGCGGCCGGCGGTATTAAATAATAACAGGGGACGAAACGCCATAGGTTTTACACGGGGTAAACAAGCAAAATACTCGTAATACTCTGTCCTGAAAGTGCCAATACTACACTCACAATTACACCATTCAAATGCAAAACCAAATGACTTTCTGACACATCCTATCAGGAACAAAAAACACTCATATACTGCTACAGACAACCCGAAAGAAGAACGTGTAATATATGTATATTACAGATTCACAAGCAGCACCTATTGCTGTGACTCGGTACACAGCAAATATGGAAAAATGGTCGTCATATCGGGCAACAACTGATAGTTATCCAAACATCATACACTGTTACGTGTAACAGTTTACCACACTGGAGCGGAGAGATAGCAGGGTACCAGTCAGATATCGGGCCAAGAAAACATTGCCACACCAAATAAAACTACAAGCACATACACCTTAAAATATACTCATAGAAAAGAAAGACGAAAGAAGTCTCACCGCGAAGGAACTATCCGAATGGGACGGACGGAAATCGGTATATGTGATGTTTATGAACAAACAAATGATAATAGTTTCAGAAAAACTGAATGATTTATTCAAGAGAAAGAGCTTCACAAATTGAGCAAGTCAAAACAAACTAGGGCAACGTCCTCCAACCAGCTCGGGATTCTGACGATCTAACGCACCACTCGGACAGCATTTGGCACGACGTCCCTCAGGAGGTCAGACAACAACTCGATCAACCAGTGCCAAGCTGAATAACCGCTTTCATAAGCGCCAGAGGTGGACCAATGCGTTATTGACTTGCTCAATGAGTGAAGCTCTTTCTGTTCGGTATATCATCCATTTTTTTCTGAAACGTTAATCATTTGTTTGGCTGCACATGTGCGTCACATCTACCGATTTACATTCCATTTGGATGGTTCCTTCATGGTGCGTTGATTTTTTTCCTAGAGTGTGCATTACTACCATAGTGATGAAAATTTAATTGAAATATAACATACAATAAATGCCACAGTAATGCATAATACAGAAGTAGGACCTATACACTTTACAGAATGTTAAATATACTATCATATTGGGCACTAGTGATAGCCTTGACAAAAGTGGGTACAATCGTCTGGGTTGCATACAGAAATAAGTAGTGAACTGAAGCTGTGGACGAAGTCTGCGCCATTGTTAAACAGGATCATAGGTGTTGTAATTATGTCCCTACTGCACCGCTAACTACTGTACCTTGTATGCACAAATGACTCTAATTTTAAACCAAGCTCACCGACTTCTTACTCCTTCTTCTGCCTTACCACACTCACTATTTGCTACAGTCATTACTTAAACACACACAGATCACGATTAAATCCAAGCTGCTTTTAGTATAACGATTTACCACGAGATTAGAAGATTCCAGGCAATTCTGAAGTCACATTTTACTTCTCGTTCCAACAATCGTACTTAATTTACAGAGTTCTTAAAAATATCTTGTTGTTCACCATGTGCTCCATGTAAAATTTTTAATTGGTAGACCGGTATTTGGCCATAGAAACCATTTTCAGTGCCTTCTGCTTGTAGCGAGATATTTATTAATAAATACACACAGCCTGCGGAATACCAAGAGTTTAAGATTTTGTCTTTTATGAAAGTTAGCTAAAAAAATCCTAAGCACAGCCCTTTAAACGGAGCAATAGCTTCATATCATGTTTAACATAACGCAGACATAAAATTCAGTGGCCTAAGATTGACTGTTATATACAATTACACCACTAGTAAGAGACTCAGTGTGCTCGCAAAATTAAGGTAACTGTATGATTTCTGAATATGAAGCTCATTATGAAGTATTACTACTAAAGAAAATTTACAGCTTATTGAAGAGTCCTCACGTAAAGTCCCATATACAATCATGAAGATCTCGAATTAAACAGTTAGAGGTTTTGTACAGAGCTCCAAGGATAACAGTGTCAAGAATGAATCAACATTTAAGTCTTGATAACTACAAACATGGTCGTTCTAAATGAGCAGTTTATAGGCATTAACAAGAGACTCTTCGAACAATTTGATTTTTTACATTAGATATTAACCTCCTTCTATAAGCGAGAGTGACAATGTACGTAGTATGACAGTGGACTTAGAGCTATCTTAATCTAATTTTCATCAGCAGCGTTTAGTCGTTATTGAGGTGGTCTACACGTATGTGAGTCAACGTCCTGCAATATACACTACGCGTGTGCACATTACCCTGTACAGCGAGATCATGTGACGCTCTTGATGCAGACCGTTCCTCCGACAGGGAAGGTAAGCCTCGCAGTTTCTTTGGGGTCAAACGTGCATAGTGAGAACAATTTAGAAAGGTACAGTAGATGACGATACATTCGCTTCACAAAAACCGTCACTTGAAGGAATGCTGATTTCGTTCAAAGTGTTTCTTTGGTTCCTGGAGCGTACAGTAGAAGTCGCTTTCAGGAAAAAAAGGGAACCAGTTTTCATGGCATGTCTCTGCGCGACCGACGTCCAGTGATTTCCCACTGGGAAAACCAGCCCGGTTTAAAGCCAGTGGGAAAACGGGAATGCTAATCTGGAAAACCAGAGCAAATTAACAAACTGTTATGCAATTTCAACATTTTGTTGAAGTACGACCAACAACCCTTTTATTTCATGAAGAGTTTATTACAAAGCTGTACAGCTACAGGTATATATTTTGGCAACTAGTTTCGAACCAACTGGTTTTTTCTCAAGCTTGACCTACAGAGGCAGCGCTGAAAGTGCGTCATCTTAATGACAACCATCTAAAATTGGAAATACACGCATCACGCAGTGACGGTAGATAAATATCACAATATACATACCGCACTATAGAAGTTGGAATCAAGAGTTTGATTCTGACTTATGCAGTGACATTTATCTGCAGTCACTATGTGATGCACACCTTGTTAATTTTAGCTGGTTGTCACATTAAGGTCAGGCACTTTCAATGCAGCCTCAATAGGTCAGGCTTGAGAATGAACCAGACGGCTCGAAACTAGTCGCCAAAACATATGTACTGCAAATGTGAAAGATTTGTAGTAAACTCCACATGAACTAACAAACGTTGATTGACACGACGAATTCAGCAAGACGCCCTCTGATTGTATAATCCCGCATTCTAGAGATATGGGTTCAAAATGTAGACGAGTAAGTCTCAGGCCTCTTTATGGGTGGACCGATTTTCATTTCCGTGAGTACATGCATCATCAGCCCAAAAAATTTTCGAAACTGGATTAATGAAAAATAGAGAAAAATTGAGATGGTAAGTTGAATGCTTCAGTGTTCTTTATAATCTACACCCCTTGAGTGCAACGTACAGAACGTTCATACAGTCAGGTGAAACTCTCAGAAAAGCCCTTCTTTGAGAAGTTGTTGAACTCGCGCATGACATTCGCAACTTCTTCGGTCTTGACGAACCATCAGAGACTCATTCTGCAATTTATCTTTTTGTGATAGGTTTGTATTGACAACTCCTAATCTCTTCACCCGTGATGATTTTTTTTGGAAATTTGTGGTAAGTTCTATGGGACCAAACTACTGAGGTCATCGATCGGTCCCTAGTCTTACACACTACTTAATCGACCTTAAACTAACTTACGCTAAGGACAGCACACACATCCATGGCCGATGATTTTTTTTCCCAGAAATTGTCCGCGTTTTTTATTATAATCAAGACGCGACAGGCGTCCACCTGTCGCTATTTTCTGTTCGAGAGTCAAGGTTTGCGGGACAAAATTTGCACACACTTTTCTCTTCTTCAAAACATCCTGGTGAATGCCTTAAACTCTTGATTTAGAGATATGCTGTTCGATGTTCAACTGTAATTTGTGACTCAACAACGTTGATACACTACGGTCGCACGTTCGCTACTTAACACTGCCTGCTCACAACTGATAGGTCGAATGCACATCTGTTGTTTACAGTTATTAGTTCAAGTTACCACCGTAGTTACAGTGATGACGTCACTCATATACGAGGAATAAAAGCAGCTTCGAAACTGTTTGGATAGACTGTGTAGATATGTATATGTTATTTCAGTTGTAGCTGCGAGATAGGGTAGGGCGGTTAGAATTTAAATATACGCGTCATTAGAAACGGATCATTAACGCAGGTGCAAAAATGGACCAGTCATGACTTGTTTAAGGAACGCTTCAGGTATTAACGTGAAGTGATTTAAGAAAACGATAAAAGATCAAAAGTAGGTTGAGCAGCTGGGGATAGAATCCTTACTTCTCCGAATAAAAGTTCATTTTCTTTAAGCAACTTTCTCCGCTAGGATAGGAAATTAACCTTTTATGAACATGCTGAGCTTCAGAGGTATGCTAACAAGCAATTTTTTTCCGTCGGATCTTTGAAACTAAAGACGAGCTGCTTCTCCAATTCTCATTTCTTTGGTCGGTTATGAATATTCACAATGAAATTTCCTGGCAGATTGAAACTGCGTGCTAGACCGAGACTCGGCCTCGGGACCTATTCCTTCCGCGGGCAAGCACTCCACCGACTGAACTACCCAAGCATGACCCATGACCCATCCTCACAGCCTACCTTCCAAAGTTCGAGTCTCGGTCCGGCAGCACATCGTTTTAACTCCGCTGCAGAGTGGAAATTTCATTCTGGATTATTCACAGTGATAGGCTTAAATTTTTCACTTCTATTAAATTAATTGTAAACATGTGCAGGGTGAACCCGGACTCCATCGAAAAAATTTCAAAGACAATTTCTGATTATTTTGGTTCACGAGAATCATGGCCTCCAGTGGGTCGTTACGAAGTAGTTGCAGCTCGTTAGATCCCTTACCCACATGTATCTCTGTATCTGTATTGCACTGAAAATATCTTAACAACAGTGTAAATGTAGACGTTATGCCCTTTTTGTCTTGTTCGAAAACAATCATATTCCTTTCACTCAGTAACAGCCACTTAACTCTTCGACCTCAAGCTTGCATTCAGTAGGTACTGCAAATTTCTGTTTCTGGTTTTTTTTCTGACGTTGATAGCTGTACGTTAACATTGATACACAGAAATATGGATAGGTTTGCTAATCAAGAGTTCTTCGATATCAACCTCGTGTAAGGGTTCAGTGAACGCAGTGGAATAGCAGCACAACGGCACAGTATTGAGCTGTTACCGCAGCTACGGCAAGTATCACAGTAAAATAAAATGGCTCTGAGCACTATGGGACTTAACTACTGAGGTCATCAGTCCCCTAGAACTTAGAACTACTTAAACCTAACTAACCTAAGGACATCACACACATCCATGCCCGAGGCAGGATTCGAACCTGCGACCGTAGCGGTTACGCGGTTCCAAACTGACGCGCTTAGAACCGCACGGCCACACAGGCCGGCAGTATCACAGTACTTTAGCAATGTTGTGTTTTGTATTGTCTGTTTCGTCCATTGCATATTACATGCATTTTCACTGTTTTCAAAATATTTTCACAAAAACAACGGTAATTAGGTCAATAAACCGAAAAAATCGTAGTATATTACACTGAGGTGACAAAAATTATGGGATAGCGATATGAACGTATACATATGGCGGTAGTATCGAGTGAACGAGGTATAAAAGGGCAGTGTATTGGCGGAACTGTCATTTGTACTCTGGTGATTCAAGTGAAAAGGCTTCCGATGTGATTATGGTCGCAAGACGGGAATTAACAGACTTTGAACGCGGAATGGTAGTTGGAACTTGACGCATGGGACATTCCATTTCGGAAATCGATAGGGAATCCAATATTCCTAGATACACAGTGTCAAGAGTGTGCCAAGAATACCATATTTCAATCATTACCTCTCACCACGGACAACGCCGTGGACAACGACCTTCACTTAGCGACCGAGAGCAGCAGCGTTTGCGTAGAGCTGTCAGTGCTGACGGACAAGCAGCAGTCCGTAAAATAACCGCAGAAATCAACATCGGTAGTACGACGAACGTATACATTAGAACGGTGCGGCGAAATGTGGTGTTAATGGACTATGGCAGCAGACGAGCAACGCGAGTGCCTTTGCTAACAGCACGACATCGCTTGCAGCGCCTCTCCTGGGCTCGTGACCATATCGGTTGGACTCTAGACGGCTGGAAAACCGTGGCCTGGGCGGGTGAGTTCCGGTTTCAGTTGGTAAGAGCTGATGGTAGGGTTCGAGTGTGGCTCATACCCCACGAAGCCATGGACCCAAGTTGTAAACAAGGCACTGAGAAACCTGGTAGTGGCTCCATAATGAAGGATGTGTTTACATGATATGGGGTGGGTCCTCGTGTCAAACTGAACCCCTTGGATACCATTTGAAGCCATTCATGGAGCTCATGTTCGCAAACAACGATGGAATTTTTATGGATGACAATGCGCCATGTCAGCAGCCCGCAGTTGTTCGCGACTGGTTTGAAGGACGTTCTGGACAATTTGAGCTGATGATTTGGTCACCCAGAACGCCCGACATGAATCCCATCGAACATTCATGGGACATAAATGTCAGTTCGTGCACAACATTCTGCACCGGCAACACTTTCGCAATTATGGACAGCTATAGATGCAGCGTGGCTCAATTTTCTGCAGCGGACTTCCAATGACTTACTGAATCCATGCCACGTGGAGCTGCTGCACTACGCCGAGCAAAAGGAGGTCCGACACGATATTAGGAGATATTCCATGACTTTTGTCATCTCAGTGTATTACTCTGTAACGAGTCACTGGAGGCCACGGGTCCCTCGCGTCGAAACACTCAGAAAATATCCCTGAACAACCTTTGAAATTCTGTCAGTGCAGTTCGGGTTCGCCAAGCATTCGGGATTGGCGGACGAGAATGTTATGCATAACATGCTGAACGAAATTTCTGATGTAACGTGCGCAGGGAAACAGGCTTCAACGAGTTGCAGTTAGTGGCCATTTACAACAGTTCGGAACGCGAGTGTGCAGAGAGGCAGGACGTAGTCTGCGGGAGCACTATGCTTCCGCTGCTTGAATCATCGAATGACTCAGCATCCGCCTGCCGCTGCAGCTCTCTGTCTGCTGGGATAGAGGTCAATCCTGGTGGCGGTCTGCACGTCGCCTTTAGGCACTTGACCTCCAAATTATAAGCTTCCTGCTGCGAGGCGGGATTAACTCTTGCTCTAGAGCACGCTGCTGATCAGCTTAACTAAATCATAAAGTGCGCAGTGTCCGGCAGAAACTCGATTGACGACTTCCAGCCGCTGACAGGTGGGCGTGGCAACGATCAATGACCCGGTCGCACGCCTGCGACTACAAACAAATGATGTCATTCAAACGAAACGGGTGACAGGAAGGATATTGGCTGCCACCAGTCAATACTTCATTTACTTTCCTCGATTCTTGTCTCTGGCAGAGTTAACAAGAGTGCAAGTAGATTAGATAAGGCCGGTTTGACGTCGTGCAGGGCTCATAGCACAGATTAATTACGGGTCCCCTATTCAACAATATACAGGGTGTAAATTTTAAGGCCGGTCACGGTGGCCGAGCTGTTCTAGGCTTTTCAGTCCGGAACCGCGCGACTGCTACGGTCGCAGCTTCGAATCCTGCCTCGGGCATGGATGTGTGTGATGTCCTTAGGTTGGTTAGATTTAACTAGTTCTAAGTTCTAGGGGACTGATCACCTCAGATGTTAAGTCCCATAGTGCTTAGAACCATTTGAACCATTTTTGTAAATTTTGAGTTGACAAACGAGAATAACTCGAAAAATAAGCTTCACACGAAAAAATGTGTAGAATCCAAAGTTGATTATTTTCGAGGGGACATCTGCTAGTGCTAAAATTAACCCACCACCCCCGGGGGGTGGGGCGGGAGGCAACTTTAAAATTTCAAATGGAAACCTGCATTTTTTACTGCAGAATCATATTCCACATAAAAAACTACGTACATTTTGTCTTAAACATTTGTTTTGATTCTTGGTAGTTGGCGCTGTAATTCAAGAAAATCCATGCTCTCATTTTTGCGTGGAAAATAGTTACGGATAAATAAAAAATAGTTATTTACTTTGTAAATTTTCATTCGCTAAAACTAATGTTTGGTTATTTAGTTAGCTAGTCAGATGATTTGTTTGATAATTAAAAGTTGTGCAGCCGCCTCATGACCACGAAACAAACAAAGCTTATCCGCATCTGCGGAAAAAATATTTGAGTCAACATTTGTAAAACTCTAATTCCTCTCTCTCACCCTATGGGGTGAGAGGAAAAGTTTTCGTTTTAGCGAATCAAAATTTACGAAGTAATAAGTATTTTTTATTTATCCGTAACCATTTTCCACGCAAAAATGAGAACATGGATTTTCTTGAATTACAGCGCCAACTACTAAGAATCAAAACAATTGTGTAAGACAAAGTGTACGTAGTTTTCTATGTAGAATCTGATTCTACAATAAAAAATGCAGGTTCCCATTTGAAATTTTAAAGTGGGCTCCTGCCCGACCCCCAGGGCGGATGGGGTGGCGGTTTAATTTTAGCACCAGCAGATGTCCCCCTCGAAAATAATCAATTTTGAATTCTACACATTTTTTCGTGTGAAGCTTATTTTTCAAGTTGTTCTGGTTTGTCAACTTAAAATTTACACCCTGTATAATTATACAGGGTGTTACAAAAAGGTACGGCCAAACTTTCAGGAAACATTCCTCACACACAAAGAAAGAAAATATGTTATGTGGACATGTGTCCGGAAACGCTTACTTTCCATGTTAGAGCTCATTTTATTACTTCTCTTCAAATCACATTAATCATGGAATGCAAAAACACAGCAACAGAACGTACCAGCGTGACTTCAAACACTTTGTTACAGGAAATGTTCAAAATGTCCTCCGTTAGCGAGGATACATGCATCCACCCTCCGTCGCATGGGATCCCTGATGCGCTGATGCAGCCCTGGAGAATGGCGTATTGTATCACAGCCGTCCACAATACGAGCACGAAGAGTCTCTACATTTGGTGCCGGGGTTGCGTAGACAAGAGCTTTCAAATGCCCCTATAAATGAAAGTCAAGAGGGCTGAGGTCAGGAGAGCGTGGAGGCCATGGAATTGGTCCGCCTCTACCAATCCATCGGTCACCGAATCTGTTGTTGAGAAGCGTACGAACACTTCTACTGAAATGTGCAGGAGCTCCATCGTGCATGAACCACATGTTGTGTCGTACGAGTAAAGGCACATGTTCTAGCAGCACAGGTAGAGTATCCCGTATGAAATCATGGCGGTGAATCGAGGAAGTACAGTACATACTGACGAAACTAAAATGAGCTCTAACATGGAAATTAAGCGTTTCCGGACACATGTCCACACAACATCTTTTCTTTATCTGTGTGTGAGGAACGTTTCCTGAAAGTTTGGCCGTACCTTTTTGTAACACTCTGTATTTTTTAAATGTTTTGCTTCCATATAACATGTGGAGGTAACTTCTAGTAAAATTTTACTTCACAAGCTTAAGCACTCGACAACGGCCTCGCCGCAGTGGTAACACCGGTTCCCGTCACATCACCGAAGTTCAGCGCCGTAGGACTAGTCTAGCACTTGGATGGGCCACCGTCTGTGTCTGCCGAGCGCTGTTGACATGCGGGGTGCATTCAGCCCTTGAGAGACAGTTGAGGAGCTACTTGATTGAGAAGTAGAGGCTCCAGTCGCGAAAACTGACAACGGCCGAAAGACTGGTGTTCTGACCATATCCTCTCCGTATCCGCATCCAGTGACGCCTATCGGCTGAGGATGACACCGCGGGCTGTCGTTGCCATTGGGTCTTACGAGGCTTGCTCGGACGGAGAATTTAAGCACTAACATTTGCTGCGGCTCGTGGTTTATAAACCATTATTTGAGCAACCTACACTGCCGGGAAAAAATGTAACACCCTCAAGGACAAGATCACTTTGTTGACAAGTGCGATGAAAGGTTGTAGGAGAATATGATATCAAATTCAAACCAAATGAAACACAGATATCACATTTTTAAAGGACATCATCTTTACGACAGTGACTGTTATAAGTTTTATTACACACTATTGCGATTTCGGCCTTAGGCCATTAACAAGTGCTGATATTACGGCTTTAAGCTATGTCAACGTAATGTAAACTAACACATTCGTCTGTCGTTGTCAATCCTGTTAAATACATTCGTGTCGTTGCTACACAGGATTGACAATGACATATAAATGTGTCATCTTACATTACGTTGGCATGGCTTAAAACCGTAATATCAGCACTTGACAATGGCCTAAGGCCGAAATTGCAATAGTGTGTAATAAAAACTTATAACAGTCACTGGCGTAAAGATGATGTCCTTCAAAACGTTTTGTATCACTGTGAATCCCAGCTACAACAAGTTTATACAAATATCACAGTAAAGAGTGCCCAAACAGTCACATAAATAAACAGTGTTCTGCCACTGGCGGCAACGCAGGTGTGTATCCTCGCACGCAAACAATCATAAATGCGCCGAATGACACGCTACTATAAACTGTCCCAAGCACCTTACGCCCTTGTTGCAGTGGTTTCCGCTTCATCATGTCCCATACGTGTGGTGAGAGATCTTGTGATTTCGCTGGCCGGGGCATTTGTACACCACGAGGCGCACGTTGCGACGCAGCGGCAGCATGTGGACGCGCGTTGTCCTGCTGAAAAAGTGCGTCACCTTCCTGTCAAAGCCGGCCGTTGTGACCGAGCGGTTCTAGGCGCTTCAGTCCGGAACCGCGCTGCTGCTACGGTCTCAGGTTCGAATCCTGCCTCGGGCATGGATGTATGTGATGTCCTTAGGTTAGTTAGGTTTAAGTAGTTCTAAGTCTAGGGGACTGATGACCTCAGATGTTAAGTCCCATGGTGCTCAGAGCCACTTGAACCATTTTTCCTGTCGAAAAAATGGGAGTAGCACGAAGATAACAGCCTGTGCAATGTAGCGGTCACTGGTTAATTTACCCTGTAGAATCTCGGAATGTGACCACGGTTTGGAACCGGTGGCCGCACACACCGTGAAGCCTGAGATGCGACTTGACTGTCGTGGGCGAATGCACTCTGGAAAAGCAGGTCACCAGGTCCACCAGGTCCACCAGGTCCACACGTGAACACCCATGACATGCATACAGACAGAACGTACTCTCATACGTGAGGACATTCCACAAAATGTCTTAAGTTGCACGCAGATCCACCGTTAAATTCTGGCAGCGTATGGACCAAATGCAATGTCGCATCCATCTGTAATACAATGGCGCCAACAATTTGACCAAGGCCGCACAGACGTGGCTGATGCTGACCGGGAAGTCCATATCTTGCGCCATGCTATTTCTATCTTTTCGACAAGCTGTAAGAATACAAGGGGGGAAAGTCATCGAGGAAATGAGCGATAGATTCAACGCTCCGATAGCTGTTTTCAGAGACTTGGTGACTATGTTGAAAAAGTCATGTATCTGTGTCTGTGCAGCCGGCCGCCGTGGCCGAGCGGTTCTAGGCGCTTAAGTCTGGAACTGCGCGATCGCTACGGTCGCAGGTTCGAATCCTTCCTCGGGCATGGATGTGTGTGATGTCCTTACTTTAGTTAGGTTTACGTAGTTCTAAGTTCTAGGGAACTAATGACCTCAGATGTTAGTCCCATAGTGCTCAGAGCCATTTTAACCATTGTGCCTGTGCAACATTTAATAAAAGTTACTTGGCCTGCCATAATAATGTGTAACTCAGCTGTGTGATGAAACCACAGAAGCTGTTTCGTCGATCATGTATCCACTGAAACTGATTAGTGAACACGGTGCATTCTGTCCTACCTTTCAAGAGTAATACAGCATCTGTACAAATTTTTACTTCGGCTCGAATTGCCGGTAAGCGTAACAGACAATTTCCCGCCATTACAGAAGTACATTAGTGAATATTGCCACATGCTCGTTAAAAAGTAAAACGCGCCATACTATAAACTTCCCAAGTTTAAACCTCCCGATATGATAAACCGTCGCGATGCACTTTTTAGCAGTATGCTACACAGTAAAATGTCGCCACACGTTCTTGGCAAAAAAAAAATGGTTCAAATGGCTCTGAGCACTATGGGACTCAACTGCTGTGGTCATTAGTCCCCTAGAACTTAGAAGTACTTAAACCTAACTAACCTAAGGACATCACACACATCCATGCCCGAGGCAGGATTCGAACCTGCGACCGTAGCAGTCGCGCGGTTCCAGATTGCGCGCCTAGAACCACGAGACCACCGCGGCCGGCCGTTCTTGGCAAAGCCTAATTTACGCTGTACATAGCGTAGGAAGCTAGAAACCTAACCTTCGGCAGGAGAAACTGAGTACAGCAGCGCATCTTAATGAGATACACATTAAAGCATACAAAAAAAATTTTCAAAAATGAGTTGAAATATCATAGAGAAACATACCGTAAAGGCACACTGTGCCTGAACATAAAATTCGTGAAAAGAACATAAAATAGGATCTTGAAAACAACACTAAGTTAGCTAGAATATCACTAACCTTAATGCAAACCAAAGGTAGTTATACTGGGAATATTGTTGTTCGACTATTTCGATGAGCGTCCCATGTTGTTTGGTCCGACGGTATATCAACAAACGATAGTTAGGGAAACGTTATTAAGAATGTTACGCAAATAATCTCTGTATACATGGCCTGTTTCCACCTCCGTAGCACAGTGGACAGCGTGTCTGTTTGCTGTACGAAGGACACGTGTTTTATTTCCGGTACCGCCAGGGATTTTTCCCCTGGTGAGAGGTCTAGAACGGGATGCACTCAGCCTCGTGATGCCAATTGAGGAGCTACTTGAGTCAGAAGTAGCGGCTCCAAGGTCAAGAGCGCCGACAACGGCCTGGAGAGCTGTGGGCTAGCCTCACGTTCCTCCATACGGCATCCAATGATGCCATTTAATGAGGATGACACGGCGGTCGGTCTGAGCCGATTTGCCCATCATAGACAGAACACGAAGCTAAAGAGCACTCCGCCTGACAAAAAAAAAAGTGAAGCACCGAGAAGGGGAGAGCAAACGAAAAGAATCTTTACTGGATGAGAGGGTATGTGACATCTTTTCATCATTATCATTTAAGACTGATTATGCCTTTCAGCGTTCAGTCTGGAGCATAGCCCCCCTTATAAAATTCCTCCATGATCCCCTATTCAGTGCTAACATTGGTGCCTCTTCTGATGTTAAACCTAATACTTCAAAATCACTCTTAACCGAATCCAGGTACCTTCTCCTTGGTCTGCCCCGACTCCTCCTACCCTCTACTGCTGAACCCATGAGTCTCTTGGGTAACCTTGCTTCTCCCATGCGTGTAACATGACCCCACCATCTAAGCCTGTTCGCCCTGACTGCTACATCTATAGAGTTCATTCCCAGTTTTTCTTTGATTTCCTCATTGTGGACACCCTCCTGCCATTGTTCCCATCTACTAGTACCTGCAATCATCCTAGCTACTTTCATATCCGTAACCTCAACCTTGTTGATAAGGTAACCTGAATCCACCCAGCTTTCGCTCCCATACAACAAAGTTGGTCGAAAGATTGAACGGTGCACAGATAACTTAGTCTTGGTACTGATTTCCTTCTTGCAGAAGAGTAGATCGTAGCTGAGCGCTCACTGCATTAGCTTTGCTACACCTCGCTTCCAGTTCTTTCACTATGTTGCCATCCTGTGAGAATATGCATCCTAAGTACTTGAAACCGTCCACCTGTTCTAACTTTGTTCCTCCTGTTTGGCACTCAATCCGTTTATATTTCTTTCCCACTGCCATTACTTTCGTTTTGGAGATGCTAATCTTCATACCATAGTCCTTACATTTCTGATGTAGCTCTGAAATATTACTTTGCAAACTTTCAATCGAATCTGCCATCACAACTAAGTCATCCGCATATGCAAGACTGCTTATTTTGTGTTTACATATCTTAATCTCACCCAGTCAGTCTATTGTTTTCAACATATGATCCATAAATAATATGAACAACAGTGGAGACAGGTTGCAGCCTTGTCTTACCCCTGAAACTACTCTGAACCATGAACTCAATTTACCGTTAACTCTAACTGCTGCCTGACTATCCATGTAAAGACCTTTAATTGCTTGCAAAAGTTTGCCTCCTATTCCATAATCTCGTAGAACAGACAATAACTTCCTCCTAGGAACCCGGTCATATGCCTTTTCTAGATCTATAAAACATAGATACAGCTCCCTGTTCCACTCATAACCGTAACACTTCTTCATTATTTGCCGTAAGCTAAAGATCTGGTCCTGACAACCTCTAAGAGGCCTAAACCCACACTGATTTTCATCCAATTGGTCCTCAACTAATACTCGCACTTTCCTTTCAACAATACCTGAGAAGATTTTACCCACAACGCTGATTAAAGAGATACCTCTGTAGTTGTTACAATCTTTTCTGTTTCCATGTTTAAAGACTGGTGTGATTACTGCTTTTGTCCAGTCTGATGGAACCTGTCCCGACTCCCAGGCCATTTCAATTATCCTGTGTAGCCATTTAAGACCTGACATTCCACTGTATTTGATGAGTTCTGACTTAATTTCATCCACCCCAGCTGCTTTATTGCACTGCAATCTATTGACCATTTTCTCCACTTCCTCAAATGTGATCCTATTTCCATCATCATTCCTGTCCCATTCTACCTCGAAATCTGAAACATTACTGATCGCATTTTCACCTACATTGAGCAACTCTTCAAAATATTCCCTCCATCTGCCCAAGGCATCCATAGGATTCACCAGCAGTTTTCCTGACCTGTCCAAAATACTTGTCATTTCCTTCTTACCTCCCTTTCGAAGACTGCTAATTACACTCCAGAATGGTTTTCCAGCAGCTTGACCCATAGTCTCCAACCTGTTTCCAAAGTCTTCCCAAGATTTCTTCTTGGATGCTGCAATTATCTGTTTGGCTTTGTTTCTTTCTTCAACATAACTTTCTCTGTCTACCTGAGTTCTTGTATATAGCCATTTCTGATACGCCTTCTTTTTCCTTTTACAGGTTGCCTTGACTGTGTCATTCCACCAAGCTGTTTGCTTCATCCTACTTTTACACACTACTGTTCCAAGACATTCTCCAGCCACTTCTAGTACTGTGTCCCTGTACCTTGTCCATTCCTTTTCCAATGACTGTAATTGACTACATTCAACTAACTGGTACCTTTCTGAGATCGCTGTTATGTACTTGTGCCTGATTCCCTTATCCTGAAGTTTCTCCACTCTTATCCTCCTACATATGGACCTGACCTCCTGCGCTTTCGGCCTCACAATCTCAATTTCACTGCAGATTAAATAATGATCAGTGTCATCAAAGAATCCCCTGAATACACGTGTGTCCCTCACAGCCTTCCTGAATTCCTGATCTGTTATTATATAGTCAATGACAGATCTGGTTCCCCTGCCATCCCAGGTATACCGGTGAATGTTGTATGTTTAAAAAAGGAGTTCGTGATTACTAAGCCCATACTGGCACAGAAATCCAAGAGTTGTTTCCCGTTCCTGTTGGCCTCCGTATCCTCTCCAAATTTGCCCATAACCTTTTCATACCCTTCTGTTCGATTTCCAATCCTGGCGTTAAAATCACCCATGAGCTGAACACTATCCTTGTCCTTTACTCTAACAACTACATCACTGAGTGCCTCATAAAAACTATCCATCTTATCTTGATCTGTCCCTTCACAATGCGAATATACTGACACAATCCTAATTTTCTTGCTAGACACTGTCAAATCTATCCACATCAGTCGTTCGTTTACATTCTTTATTGCAACTACGCTGGGTTCCATTTCTTTCCTGATGTAAAGCCCTACACCCCACTGTGCTATTCCTGCTTTGACTCCTGACAGGTAGACTTTGCATTCTCCCACTTCCTCTTCTTTCTTACCCCTTACCCGAATGTCACTAACAGCTAAAACGTCCAGCCCCATCTTACTTGCAGCCTCTGCCAGCTCTACCTTCTTCCCAGAGTAGCCCCCATTGATATTAACAGCTCCCCATCTCATTACCATTTGTTTGCCAAGTCGTATCTTAAGAGTCCCTGGTTTGTCAGTTAGAGGTGGGACTCCGTCACCTCCAAAGGTTCGAGGCATTTTGCTCTGATTGTTGCCAGCATCATATTTAAAGTACCAGGGAAGCAGGTTGCTAGCCTTACTTGCCCCGAGTCCCATTGGGTTTTACCCCTAACGGTTGAGGGACTAACCGGTGGATTTGGTAGTCTTTGCCGTATGAGCACAAAGGTGACCACGACTCAGAATATGTCCGAGATGCCCAGCCTTATTCCAAAGTAACTGGTATCCCGACTGTCGGGACCACTTACTTGGCCACTCATACGTTGCCCGTGGTTCATGAACTAGGACATGACTACAGGAACCCACACCATGAACCATATCTTTTCAGTAATTAAAATATACAGTCAGTTTTACATAGGACTTTGCAATATGTGCGTTCTCATCTGTATGGCATTGCACGCCGTAGGGCGTGGAACCATGCACTGATTCGGTTGGGAATGGTGTTATAAAGCCGTTGTATCAGCTCCTGAGGCACTCTAACTCACAACTGTTGTAAATTATTCTCTGTATCCTGGATATTGGCACTGGGAAGAAGTTGACGTCTGCGATGACACGACACACGATCCATCAGGGACAGATATGAGGTTCTTTCCGGGCATGGGAGCACTTCAACATCACACAGACAGTTCATAGAAATGGAGGCATATGTAGACGAGCATTGACTTGTTGAAAAATAGCACCACGACTCTGTTGCATGAGAGGTAACATATGAGAATGGAGGATGTCCGTGACGTACTGTTGTGCCGTCACAGTTCCCTTAATCACTAGCAGCCGTGATGTGAAGTCATAGCTGATGGCTCCCCAAACCAAGACGCCAGGAGTAACGCAGCTGTGAGTCTCCAGAACATTAGGAGAATGGGAGATTTCCCCAGGTTGTCGCCATATCGCCGACAATGGTCATTCATGGCAGGCTACATATGGGATGCTAATACGATATTCTGACTGTGCTAGTCTCCGACCAAAGATGTGAGATATCACAGAATGTTGCAGTGAATTCATGACTTGCTCTCGGAAGGCAGACGAAGACATGAAGGAGTTATGATTTGCTTGGTGGAGAATACGGCGATCCTCCCTTGTGGTGGTCAGATATGATCGACCAGAAACTTGACGACGACTACGCCTGACCTGATGTTCCCATGCAGTCCAACATCGGGCAACTGTCATATCTGAATGCCCCATAAATGTGGATGCTGCAAGATTCGAGCAACCGGCAGTGCAAAAGAGGTCCCTGACAGCAGGCTGCTACATGGATAAACTGTGTCTGAGACAGAAGGATGTTCCGCAAGATCAAATGGGGAAAATTGAGTTGAGTATAAATTTAGTTGGAAGAGCATCTCAACGGTTGCTGTTAGCGGATATTTGGATAATTCTTCGTATTATCTAAGGATATTCGGTTTTGCTATACGATTAAGATGAATCATCACACTGAGATTACTGTAAGAAGATTAAAATCTCAAGACACAGTGGCGACGGACTCTCTGGGAATTTTTTTATACTACTGGCCATTAAAATTACTACACCAAGAAGAAATGCAGATGATAAACGGGTATTCATTGGACAAATATATTATACTACAAATGACATGTGATTACATTTTCACGCAATTTGGGTGCATAGATCCTGAGAAATCAGTACCAAGAACAACTACCTCTGGCCGTAATAACGGCCTTGATACGCCTGAGCATTGAGTCAAACAGAGCTTGGACAGGTACAGCTGTCCATGTAGCTTCAACACGATACCACAGTTCATCAACAGTAGTGACTGGCGTATTGTGACGAGCCAGTTGCTCGGCCACCATTGACCAGGCGTTTTCAATTGGTGAGAGATCTGGAGAATGTGCTGGCCAGGGCAGCAGTCGAATATTTTCTGTATCCAGAAAGGCCCGTACAGGACCTGCAACATGCGATCGTGCATTATCCTGCTGAAATGTAGGGTTTCGCAGGGATCGAATGAAGGGTAGATGGTTCAAATGGCTCTGAGCACTATGGGACTTAATATCTGAGGTCATCAGCCCCTACAACTTCGAACTACTTAAACCCAACTAACCTAAGGACATCACACACATCCATGCCCGAGGCAGGATTCGAACCTGTGACCGTAGCGGTCGCGCGGTTCCACACTGAAGCGCCTAGAACCGCTCGGCCACTGCGGCCGGCTAATGAAGGGTAGAGCCACGGGTCGTATTAAGTTCACTGTTAGAAGTACTGTCAATGCGAACAAGAGATGACCGAGATGTGCAACCCATACCATCACCCCGGGTGATACGCCAGTACGGCGATGACGAATACACGCTTCCAATGTGCGTTCATCGCGATGTCGCCAAACACGGATGCGACCATCATGATGCTGTAAACAGAACCTCGATTCGTCCAAAAAAATGACGTTTCGCCATTCGTGCACCCAGGTTTGTCGTTGAGTACACCATCGCAGGCGCTTCTGTCTGTGATGCAGCTTCATGTGTAACCGCAGCCTTGGTCTCAGAGCTGATAGTCCATGCTGCTGCAAACCTCGTCGAACTGTTCGTGCAGATGGTTGTTGTCTTGCAGACGTCCCCATCTGTTGACTCAGGGATCGAGACGTGGCTGCACGATCCGTTACAGCCTTGAGGATAAGATGCCTTTCATCTCGACTGCTAGTGATATGAGGCCATTGAGATCCAGCACGGCGTTAGGTATTACCCTCCTGAACCCACCGATTACATATTCTGCTAACAGTCATTGGATCTCGACCAACGCGAGCAGCAATGTCGCGATACGATAAGCCGCAATCGCGATAGGCTACAGTCCAACCTTTATCAACGTCGGAAACGTGATGGTACGCATATCTCCTCCTTACACGAGGCACCACAACAACGTTTCACCAAGCAACGCCAGTCAACTGCTGTTTGTGTATGAGAAATCGGTTGGAAACTTTCCTCATATCAGCACGTTGTAGGTGTCGCCACCTGCGCCAATCTTGTGTGAATGCTCTGAAAAGCTAATCATTTGCATATCACGGCATCTTCTTCCTGTCGGTTAAATTTCGCGTCTGTAGCACGTCATCTTCTTGGTGTAGCAATTTTAATGGCCAGTAGTGTACATTACGTTTGAGTGTTATTTGGCTAGAAAGTTTTCTTACAGACTGAAGTCTGAGCCATAGTGAGACGTAGCCACCGACCGGGATGGACTCGCGTCCGAACGAGCAGGGGTCTAAATCCTCCTCCGGCTATCCGAATCCGATTTATGTTCCCGTTAATTACTTCAAATGAATGCCGAGATGGTTCCTTCAAAAACGTTGCTGACGATTTTCTTCCCTTTCATGGTCTAACCGAGATTCATGGTCTAACCGAGATTGTGGTCCATCCCTGAGGACCGCACAGTCAACAATACGAATAATCCAATCTTCTTCCCTTTTCTGGAACATTTGCAGCATGAAGAAGCTTCATGTACACTCGTACATGGAAATGTGCGAAAGATGCTATCCCTCACAGATATGTATGTGATTTACCACTAGAAACCAGACGACTGACAGAGTGAAGCAATGTGGGCGTTATTTGTGATGAGAACAAGAGGCACGAAAACAACAATTTTTCCATTCTTCGATTATAAATGGGACAGAAAGGAAAAACGTTTCATTTATTGACAATTACAAATTATATTTGTAGGTTTTAGTACAGATGCGTGTTAAATCGAGGTTATGTAATCAGGTCCCAGCAGATATTGATAACGCCCAAAGACACATCAGACAGGTTCTCTGCACGATAGGGCTCCGTTTACTGGCCGGTCACATTGCTACAGGTTCCTTGCGGTTTCTGAAGAAACTCCAGCCGTACGCAAGCGTGTTTATGTAATGCAGGTCACCCCGTAGACTTATATTTAATCACCCGCTAGCGCCACGTAAGGCTATAATGACGATAAATAACACATTGCCTATAGTGTTACCCGAAAGCGCTACTTTTAGTTACATTTGCACGACAATTAAGAACTCATCAGAGAATTTGAAACATTCAGATAAACATGATAAATGTGTAAAACTTTCTCGGTTTACTTTCCACGTCTGATCTGGGTCAAAATTTGAGCTTTCCACAGAAATTCTCCGTCGTCTTTGTCAGGAACAGCTGATGTCGTGGCTGTTGTTGTAGTTACCATTTATAGCCCATTGACGGCTTGTGATTGGTAGGCGTCCGTCATCACTACGTCATGCTTTCAGAGATCGTCTCGAGTCTGCACAGGTAGCGCCACCGTTCTCGCGGGGAAGTAAGTAATTCAGTGCATTTCTCTGTTTTCTCAGCTTTAAGAGCTGGCTTCTGCGGAGCGCTAAGCTAATAGCCACTGCCTCCGTTGAGGATTTTGGGACACTATAATTTCTACTGTTTCTTTAATAACGTAATCTAAGTATGTAAAAGCGTGGCACAAGAATTAATTCTGTCAAACATTATTCTGTGCTTATTTGTGAGAGTGTGCTCAGAAGTGCTGATTTCTCAAGTTCTCGATTTGTAACGTGCCTTTAGTGTTCTGCACAGCAGTCGGTAATAGTTCGGATAGGCTGACCGGTGTAGTTGCTACCGCGCTCGCAACAAATCTTGTAAAACCCAGGGGCTCTGAGACTAAGACTGCCATTCACCAGGCGTAGCATCTCCTTCACCTTCTTAATGGTATCCTTTTCTGGAGTTACCATGAATTTAATTCATGTACCTACACGGTGTGACATCGAATCTACCTGACGATGCATTTTCTTGAGGTAGTACCGTCAGACTGTTTGGTTGAAGTTGACATTTCTCTAGTAATTGGTACCGTGGAGGCATTGTAACAAGTGGCGACCGTTCACAAGCCACATGTGGACGGTTGACTGCCTAAGGGATAGGACTATGGAAGACGCGTATCCTCCAGTGCGTCGAAGAAATGGGTCTGTGCACTATGGGACTTAACTTCTGAGGTCATCATTCCCCTAGAACTTAGAAATACTTAAACCTAACTAACCTAAGGACAGCACACACATCCATGCCCGAGGCAGGATTCGAACCTGCGACCGTAGCGCTCGCGCAGCTCCAGACTGTAGCACCTAGAACCGCTTGGCCACTCCGGCCGGCAGTGCGTCGAAGAAGTTATAACGATTCTGACCACCACGTGCATAGATTTTTCCGTATAGAAATGTAGCACCAAAGCTGAAATAAAAGAAATGTGTAACTTCGGCATTGGCAGCTTGACCAACGTAGCAGCCGAAGTTGAGAGTAACTAAAATCCGTACCAGTTGTGGTCTCAATGACTGTCACCTAATATCACGGCCGTGGCGTATAGTCCGCGATCAGTAGACAGTGCGCCAATTTCCTGAGTAAAATCTTGATCGTCACTGTGGCACTGCGGCGCGTCATGGAATGGGGTTTTGTGGCACTATTGATGCCTATCCTTCCATTCTATGGCCACATCTAATTCAGGGCCCACGTTCGTGCTCCTCCAGAACAGTAGACTTCGTGCTGCGATTGGTTTTCACCGACTCCACTTTCTTTTATAATGAACCACGCCAACACGATACTGCGATTCATATTACCTACCCACAGTCACGTTAATTAACGCAGTTACTCTAAGAATATCTTACAGGTAAGCCTCCGAACCGGCATCAAATAGAAGGCTTTCACAAGGCCGTAGCCACGCGAAGTAACAATACTAATAATCAAATGAAAAAAACTGACAGAACCAGAAACTTTAATATCAGAAATGAAGTAAACGATGCGGCGTAAAAGGAAACCTAGAAGAACGGTAGAATAAACATCTATACGAAATGCCTCTTGAAAGTTTAGGAATGAAAATAGTGAAATACAATTCAATATAAAAATGAGAATTGGAAGTTGAGAACAGCAACAGACAGTAAATAAACTGGGAAGTGAAGAAAAAGAATCATCAAAACATAGTGTGGCATTAATTTTACGTTATTTCTGATTATTTCGTCATGGTGATGATTTTCAATTTTTTGTGTTATCTCCGTCCAGTGGTACAGAAACAACGCTTACTATTAATGACTGTCGGAAAGTGGAACACCAATCGAAAATTGTTACTGTGCAATGGAGTCACTGTACTACGTTTTCCGTTACATGCTGTTAATTTGTATGAAGAGATGTCCCAGGTGCGGAAACCTTTCACCAGGAAGTTGCATAATAACAGAAACAACCGAACAAATGAGAATGTGAGAAGTTTCAGTACGTGAACATGACATAAAACTTTAGAAGTCACTGTCGTTCTCCGCTAGTTTCACTGCTGGTAGTTTTATTAATTCTGTTTAAGATAAAGTTACAAAAATTCTCCAGCACTGAAAAAGACGTGACAATAGAATACTGTATTACACTAAACCACAGGAGTCTCGGATAATGTTAAGGGAATTTACAAACGGAAAAGTTGTTCTCGAACGACAACGGTGCTTAAACAACTTTAACTACACAAGCATGAAGATATTTTTGAAACTAACAAACGATGACAAACATTATCGGTTCTCGATCGCCAGTCTTTTGCATCATTAGTCAATACACTTTACGACATATAATGTAGCTAAATGTTCGTTAGCCATTTGCTATATCGTTTAGTTAATACTGTTACAGCATGGACAATACGCTTCGATATCTCATATCTGTCAGACATCCCATTCCTAATTCAAGGTCGGCCGAGGTGGCCGAGCGGTTCTAGGCGCAACAGTCCGGAACCGCGCGACCGCTACGGTCGCAGGTTCGAATCCAGCCTCGGGCATGGATATGTGTGATGTCCTTAGGTTAGTTAGGTTTAAGTAGTTCTAAGTTCTAGGGGACTGATGACCTCAGCAGTTAAGTCCTATAGTGCTCAGAGCCATTTGAACCTAATTCAAGAAAGGAGATGAAATCAGTGAAATTGTTATAATCATTAAGCATCACTAGTATTACAACATAGTCAAAATAGCAACGAGATAGTCGAAATGGCACCACAGTGTTTGGTGTATGAGGATGTTAGTGTATAAAGACGTTCATGTAAAGCATTCACTATCTTCGAAACGGAATACCGACTATAAAAAAAGAAAAAGTCTCGAGAATTAATTCTTTAAGCGCTGTTGAACGACTGAATGTTCGGTTCCTTTATACCTTGTAAAAATAGCTCTTTAGAAATGTTGCAAATTAAAAGTATCGCATTGTCATTTACAAGATCGCCCTATGATATTCCTCAACTAATTGTAACATATTAACTCTAACAGGTGAAACTGCAAATTCGGCGATTCCATCTCAATAATCAGAAAATCACTTAACAAATCTTTCGAATCTGTCATTCGAAATTTCAGTGCAGAAGTCGACTGCCGAACTTCATAGCGGAGTAGGATTCTTGACACATCGTAAGTAGCCCTTTTAACGTTGTGAGCAATAAGTTCTTTGCAACGTCATTGTTAACGTCAGCGTCTGACAGCGCCATTGTATGTGAGCGCTTCTAAAAAAAGCTCGGTGATTTGTTGCGCTATCAAGATTGTTTTCCACATCCATTCCCTCACGTCCAGAAATAATAACAAAAACAAACACCGCATACCAGCGGGTGGCGGCCACTGGCGAAAGACCGTCGCCAAGGATTTCAAAAACTAACAACAGTACTGCAAAAGAAAAAAAATAATAACAGAGATAAACGACAGTGTGTAGTACCGATGAGTCATCAGCAACAGGCGTAGCCATAGATATCACTAGTAAGCAATAACAAAGCATCAGTGTTGCTTTACTTAGCAGTACTGGAGTAACTGAGCTAACTGAAAACTATTGTACGGTATAGTACTGGATCAGGAAAATGTGCTGTGGTGCCTTCCGAGTTAAGTAAATGGAAGCCAAGGAACAGTGATACTGTAAGTTAATTCGACTTTATAAATTTAAGTCAGTGATCATAGTTTTTGACTGATGAAGTTGATCGTTCTCGTATTTCTCAAAATACCTGCTCAGTTCTGCATGGTCTAAAGTTTTTACTTACCTTCTCCGCCCATACTGTCAACCACGCAATTCACGTACGTGTGAGTCACCCTCTACCTATTACCCTGTGATATGTAAGAATTTAAAATGCCAGTCCGATTGAACGTAACGTCAATATGGAGACTGTTACGGGAATCGGCAAATCCCTTACTATGAATTCCTACTACTGTTGCGAGAATGACAATTTTGATTTCAATTGTTAGATACTTAATATTAAAAATTTAACAGTTATTTGCTTCATTTCCCTAAAATCTGCCTCCGTTTCAGTTTCGTCACTGCCCTGTCGGTATTTTTACGACGTTTAAAATGCTTCAGACTCGTTTCCAGAAATAAGATAAAATCTCTGCGCTTCTCCACTTTTATCCAAAATTGTCTTTCGCAGCACTGTGAATTACAATGGATTTGATTTATATACTTATACGAGCAGCATACGTACAAATTTTAATCGAACAACAGTCTATTTTGATGACAAATGGCTGGTACGTAGACGTGCTGCATTGCGTCAGAAAAGTCATAAAAACCGCGACTATCGTCTTTGAACTTGCCTTTGACTAAAAAGTTTGTATAACAGGCGGCCGATAGACATGTTTACGGTACATGGACGAGTATTCATTTGCACATACACTCGACGAAACGCTTCAGAGTAAGATAACAATTAATTTTGCAAAAGTGTAACTATAATCAGTTTGGCTGTGGTTCAAACATAGATGATTTTTATTGAAATGAAAGCTATTATAGCGACCTTAATTACAACCCTGTAACTGACACATCTAATTCTTCCACTTTTATTAGTTGTAAATGTCGCACCCCGGAACATTACTTTAATTAGTCTGCCTGATTGCAATACGCCGCACGTAAATCCATTATTTGTTAATAACGTATGCAATTATCGTAAGTTAATTCACCAAGCTGGACAGAATTGTAAGTCCATCTCTATAACTATATTGTTCCATTATGTTCCCTTTACAGAAAAACGTTATTCAAATAAAATACCGCTTTTGTGCTCAACAAGATACAATACAAAAGTAATCCTCTCAAAGATAGACAAAATATTATATTGAGAGCCCGCGATAATGATGGTAGTTTTACTACAAATATTTTCAGTCGCTGATGTACATTATTATGTTTGCCAGTATCGGTGTTAGCCACCTTCAGATCTGTTACAGTAAATACACTCCTGGAAATGGAAAAAAGAACACATTGACACCGGTGTGTCAGACCCACCATACTTGCTCCGGACACTGCGAGAGGGCTGTACAAGCAATGATCACACGCACGGCACAGCGGACACACCAGGAACCGCGGTGTTGGCCGTCAAATGGCGCTACCTGCGCAGCATTTGTGCACCGCCGCCGTCAGTGTCAGCCAGTTTGCCGTGGCATATGGAACTCCATCGCAGTCTTTAACACTGGTAGCATGCCGCGACAGCGTGAACGTGAACCGTATGTGCAGTTGACGGACTTTGAGCGAGGGCGTATAGTGGGCATGCGGGAGGCCGGGTGGACGTACCGCCGAATTGCTCAACACGTGGGGCGTGAGGTCTCCACAGTACATCGATGTTGTCGCCAGTGGTCGGCGGAAGGTGCACGTGCCCGTCGACCTGGGACCAGACCGCGGCGACGCACGGATGCACGCCAAGACCGTAGGATCCTACGCAGTGCCGTAGGGGACCGCACCGCCACTTCCCAGCAAATTAGGGACACTGTTGCTCCTGGGGTATCGGCGAGGACCATTCGCAACCGTCTCCATGAAGCTGGGCTACGGTCCCGCACACCGTTAGGCCGTCTTCCGCTCACGCCCCAACATCGTGCAGCCCGCCTCCAGTGGTGTCGCGACAGGCGTGAATGGAGGGACGAATGGAGACGTGTCGTCTTCAGCGATGAGAGTCGCTTCTGCCTTGGTGCCAATGATGGTCGTATGCGTGTTTGGCGCCGTGCAGGTGAGCGCCACAATCAGGACTGCATACGACGGAGGCACACAGGGCCAACACCCGGCATCATGTGTGGGGAGCGATCTCCTACACTGGCCGTACACCACTGGTGATCGTCGAGGGGACACTGAATAGTGCACGGTACATCCAAACCGTCATCGAACCCATCGTTCTACCATTCCTAGACCGGCAAGGGAACTTGCTGTTCCAACAGGACAATGCACGTCCGCATGTATCCCGTGCCACCCAACGTGCTCTAGAAGGTGTAAGTCAACTACCCTGGCCAGCAAGATCTCCGGATCTGTCCCCCATTGAGCATGTTTGGGACTGGAAGAAGCGTCGTCTCACGCGGTCTGCACGTCCAGCATGAACGCTGGTCCAACTGAGGCGCCAGGTGGAAATGGCATGGCAAGCCGTTCCACAGGACTACATCCAGCATCTCTACGATCGTCTCCATGGGAGAATAGCAGCCTGCATTGCTGCGAAAGGTGGATATACACTGTACTAGTGCCGACATTGTGCATGCTCTGTTGCCTGTGTCTATGTGCCTGTGGTTCTGTCAGTGTGATCATGTGATGTATCTGACCCCAGGAATGTGTCAATAAAGTTTCCCCTTCCTGGGACAATGAATTCACGGTGTTCTTATTTCAATTTCCAGGAGTGTATATAAGAAAAATCACAGTTAACAGCTGCATTATAGTAAGCATAATAAACTACAGTTCATATTTGGATTGTGTCTGCAAATAATGTAAGCACAATGTGCAAATATACCATTTTTTTCTAGTGCTCACTGCAAAATGTTTTCTGACGTTTCTCTGTACACCATTGTGCTGTTAGATGAATTGTATTGGCATCTTTATATGCTCATATATAAACAAAATAGACGGCGAGCTTTATAATTATGCTGAATAATACACTCTTAAGCATTTGAAGAGTGAATATGGTATACGTTCTAGTTTTCATTCTTTTATAAAACGAGTTTTCAGTGCTGTTGTGTTCTCGGTACTCTGTTGCATCTCCTTAGACTTGATCTTGGTACCAAGCCACGTAGCAAGTCTTTCAAACATGAATTAGTAGATGGCGCATGAACTTTGTGCCAAGCTGTGTTCCGCACTGGAGGTTGAAAACTTAAAAGTATGAGAAGTGGTTTCTATTGACTGTAGTTCGACTAGCTAAAAACCTAATACTGTACCATACAAGTAAAATGAAGTGCCTCTTCCTGTGGTCACAGGCTGCTTTTGTGAGTACTACTAATGTTATACAGAATTTCTATAGTGTTATAAGAAACAGTCTGAAAAGTATCTAAGGTTGTTGCAGGGTAGGTTGTGCTGAGAAATAATTGTTATGAAAAACATACGTTGTGCCTTTTCCGAGTTAATTAGCATTGAATTTAGACAATCACGTCCTTGCAGCTCAAGCGGCCCGCCAGAGACGGTGTCGCCAAACTTGTGCTTTGTTTGGTTTCCTAAAATCGAACAAAAGAGCGATACAAAAAGTGGACGTAAGAAGGTAGTAAGAATCGAACCCGAGCCAAAGGCTGAGCATTCTCGTGTGCTGTCATCTACGCTATGGGAACATCTGACTCGAATTGTATCTTCCGGAACACTTCATAGGCTAGTTTCAATGCTAAGTAACTCGGAAACGGTGCAACGTAACCTGAAACGCCCTTACAAGCTTTTCAGACTATTAGAAAGTCTATGTAACATTAGTAATACTCAGAAAACTGCCTGTGACCATTGGAAGCGAATATCACAGGTTACCCAGAAATATGCACTAATCGTCTACGTCTTCTAATTTAAATAAATCCACGTCATGATGTACGTACAATTCTCCAAAATGCGGAAACATCAATAAAATGTGCTAGTTACAGTCATTTGCTTAGTTTATTTGATATTCATAATAGGCACAGTTACGCCCAAACTAATATTTTGATCAAGGTTTCCTTTTCCTTTTCTTTGACGAAATCTCTCTTATTTCAGTCGACGCTGGAGTGTTGTTTTACGTAATGTTACAGCGATCCTTCTGTCGTTTTAGCACTACTGATATTCCCTCAGTTCCATAAGCGTCACTCACTTTCACATCTATACCGCCCGTCCAAAAAGTTCCGAGTTGGATTTCATTGCTAGGGCGCTGCAGTCATGGACTGTGCGGTTGGTCCCGGCGGAGGTTCGAGTCCTCCCTCGGGCGTGGGTGTGTGTGTTTGTCCTTAGGATAATTTAGGTTAAGTAGTGTGTAAGCTTAGGGACTGATGACCTTAGCAGTTAAGTCCCATAAGATTTCACACACATTCGATTTCATTCCTGGAATATAAGTAACGTCGGCACAGTACAGTAACACCTTGAACTAACAACTGCCAACAACAGATGTGCATTCGACCAGTTAGTTGCGAGCAGGCAGTGCTAAGTAGTTTATGTGTGATGATGATGTTTGCTTTGTGGGCCGCTCAACTGCCCGGTGATCAGCGCCCGTACAAAGTCCCAATTTTTACATAGTCCAATCTAGCCACTGTTACGAATGATGAGGACAAAACAAACACCCAGTCCCCGGTCAGAGAAAATCCCCAACCCGGCTAGCCACTAGATCACGAGCTGCGGATGTACGTGTTATGAAAGTGTATCAACGTTGTTGTGTGTCAAATTGTAATGGAGCAAGGAACTGAACATCTCTAAATCGAGTGTTCAAGTCGTTCTCCAGAAGCCTTTGAAGAAGAGAAAAGTATGTGCACAGTTTGTCTCACACATTGACACACTAATAAAAACAATCGCGCATGAACGCTTGCCGCGACTTGATTTACATGCAAAACGCGGACAGTCCTTTCCTGGAAAAAATCATCACGGGTTACGAGATTTGGTTTTATCAATACAAACTTACCACAAAGTGACAGAGGGCAGAAATTAACATGAAGGGCTAATGCTTTGACGACATAATCAACATTCAGGCCAATGTGACGTGCGAGTTCAATGACATCCCAAAGAAGGACTTTTCTGTCAATTTCATGTGGTTCTATGAACTTTCTATGCGTTGTACTCAAGTGGTGAGCGAGTATGCAGTGGAACACCTGAAGCATTAAAGCCACCATCTTAACTTTTCTCTACTTTTAATTATTATTCCAGTCTCGAGACTCTTTGGACTGACAGGGTACATCTACATCTATAACCCGCGAGCAACCTTAAGGTGTGTAGCCGAGGGGACTTTGTGTTCCATTGTCACTTCCCACTTTTCCTGTTCCGTCGCGAATGGTCCCCGAGGAGAATGATTGCTAGTAAGACTCCATGTGAGCTGGAATCTCTCTTATCTTACCTTCATGGCCTTTTCGCCAGATGTACGTAGGAGGAAGCAATACAGAGTACGTCAGAAAAATGTATACAAACTTTAAGGAACGAAAAGTGTTACTTATGTGTTTATTTTACATTTAATAATTGATCACACATGTTGTACAACCTTCAGTTTAGCACATGGTTACTTTAAATGTTCAGAATGTTCACCGATGGCGGCTATACACATAACAGAACGACGAGCGGTCACCGCAACTACGTCAGTCAATGTTACATTGGAGATCGCTGCACATGTCGCTGTAATCTCCTGGCGAAGCTCCTCCAGCGTGCATGGCTTACATCGATAGACGTTATCTTTCACATTTCCCCACAAGCAAAAGTCCATAGGTGTTAGGTCTGGTGACCGTGGAGGGAACTCAATGGGCCCTCTTCGTCCAATCCAATGCCCCGGAAAATTTTCATCCAGGAAAGCTCGTACGGCTAGGTGGTAGTGTGGTGGCGCCCCGTCCTGTTGGTAGAACACCTCTTCATCAGCTCCATAAAGTGCACGTATACCTGGCAAAGTTGATGCGCCTAACATTTCAAGGAACACTTCTCCAGTGACGGTAGCATCAAAGAAAAAGGGTCCTACTACGCCCCTAGTTGATAATCCACACCACACATGAACCCATGGTAGATTGCCCGCTTTACCCATATAAACATGCGGATTTTCCGGTGCCCAGTACACAATGTTATACCGATTCACGGTTCCATTAAGCTTAAATTGTGTCTCGTCACTCCACACTACCTTCGTCACAAATTGCTCGTCATCAGTTACCATTTGCTGATACTATTCGCAAAATTGCATTGGGCGATCACGATCGTCATCACTAATCGCGTGCAGTAATCGTGGAATGTTAACTTTCCACTTAGCATCTTTCAGAATTCTTCGTGTAAGAATTACGACGTTTCCAATACGAGAGCCGACGAAGCAGGGCTTGTAGCTGTACACTGTCTTCCTGATCTTCCTTGTGCATATCGCAAATCGTTCCATGCAATTCAGACTTGTAAATGATGCGTTTAATTGTTAGGCGGGTTGGCGGTTCTGTTTCAAACTTCCACCCCCACTGACATTGCACTTCAACGGCATTATCAAACTTGAAAAACCACTTCACAATACATTTTCGTTGCTCGAATGTCAAGCGTGCCCCAGCCATCTTGTTTTCTCAATACCGAGACGAAAGTGCTAACATCTGTTGAGCCAAACACCACACTACAACACGCTCGTAACTCAAATCGTACAATATCGAAATCTCGATAGAGCCTGACAAAGAGTGTATACATTTTTCTGGCGGACTCTGTATACTGGCTGAATCATCTAGTAACCCATTCTTTCAGAATTTTAACAGTAAGCCACACTGTGATGCAGATCATCTCCCGTGATGCGCCTGCCACTGAAATTGGCTGAGCATCTACGTGACGCTTTGGCGCTTAGTAAATGCGCTGTAGCGAAACGCGCTGCCCTTAGTTAGATCTTCTACATTTCCCCTACAATCTTATCAGATGTAGATCCGATATTGGCAAGTTATATTGAAATACTGGTCGAAGAGAGTTTTGTAAGCTACCTCGTTGGCTTACTTTTCAGTAACATGTTTCACTCAGAAACACGAATCACACCTTGGTTCATCAGTCGGTAATAGGATTTCCTCCTCAGATTCTTATTTATTTGTCACCAACGAACTGGTGCTGTAGTTAAGTTGGTTGGTTGGTTTTGGGGAAGGAGACCAGACAGCGAGGTCATCGGTCTCATCGGGTTAGGGAAGGACGGGGAAGGAAGTCGGCCGTGCCCTTTTCGAAGGAACCATCCCGGCATTTGCCTGGAGCGATTTAGGGAAATCACGGAAAACCTAAATCAGGATGGCTGGACGCGGGATTGAACCGTCGTCCTCCCGAATGCGATGTAGTTAAGTAAGATACTGCAAAAGCACATCTCAAAACACTTGACTCGTATGGCACCTCTGATAAGACTGCTTGAGATTCGATCTCCCATCGACGTTCAGCTGCGTTAGTTCTCCACATCTAACCTCCTCGACGTCGATGTGACATCAAAGTGAAATTAACTTTCTGTCTTTGGATATTTTTTCGAGGGTTGCTGCACTGCATTATGATGTGTTCTGACAAAGTCACTTTTTTTCTGTTTGAGTAACACGGTACATTAGATTAACCACACGACAACTACAGTTTTCCTTTTTCTCACTAAGCTGGGTGTTAATATGGATGGCATCCTAAGCTAGTTGAATTTATCAGACGTTCTCCAATTAATGAACTACATTTTTGGAGCGCTGCATCGTGCGGAGAGACTTTTCTGTTTCCTTGTGATGGGAGGGAGCTTATAAGCCGGCTGCGGCTGGCGTCAGGAACCTGTCCCTGCGCGTCTCCCCACGCCACAGGCCACACGCCTCGCCCAAACTCTGCCTCTTTTGGCCTGCAGCCTTGACACAGCGCTGCCACTACATACCGCCTAAATCGGTTGAACGACGCCCATTTCATTCATGGTAGCATGTGCGTCGTGCAAGGCGTCAAGAAGTTCTTATGAGGTATTTTATTCAAATACAATTAAAAAGGAAGTAAGTTATTTTCTCGCTGCTCAGCAGTTCTCACATTGGGGCTGAAAGCGTTCTTAGACAAAGAACTGGTGTAGATTTGTGGCGTCACAACGCGGAATTTTACATTCCACAGCACTCAGAAGCGTGAAAGGCTAAATAAGAGAAGTCTGAAGTTTGCTTTGTGGTGAGGAAAATGACCCACGAGATAAGAGAGCGTGCTCTACTTCACAAGAGGAACCTGAGAGACCCCATATTGGATTACGTTGTTTGGTTTTGAAGCTAATATTTTGTGGGTGTTATGTTATTAAAAAATGGTTCAAATGGCTCTGAGCACTATGGGCTATGGTTCAAATGGCTCTGAGCACTATGGGACTCAACTGCTGAGGTCATTAGTCCCCTAGAACTTAGAAATAATTAAACCAAACTAACCTAAGGACATCACAAACATCCATGCCCGAGGCAGGATTCGAACCTGCGACCGTAGCGGTCTTGCGGTTCCAGACTGCAGCGCCTTTAACCGCACGGCCACTTCGGCCGGCTAGCACTATGGGGCTTAGCTTCTAAGGTCATCAGTCCCCTAGAACTTAGAACTACTTAAACCTAACTAACCGAAGGACATCACACACATCCATGCCCGGGGCAGGATTCGAACCTGCGACCGCAGCGGTCGCGCGGACCGCTCGGCCACCCCGCCGGCGTTATGTTATTACGTACGTCCTACGAATATAAGCTGTTTCAAATCTACATTACAATTAGGAGCTCTAGAAAACGCATCATTTTTGGTACATTTGTTATAATAAAATGCCAGGAGGCCTGACGAATGGTTAAGGAATTTTCTTATTCAAATTTTTCGTATTATAACTTGTTATGAAAAAGTGTGCTGATTCAAGGCAATGGCGCTGTGAACAATTATCAAAAACGTGGGTTCTTAGTACAAGTCTCTACAATTCAGTGTCAGTTAATGACATATCGGCGATTAAAGCATTCAAGATGTTGTAACATAAAAGAGATAAAGTGAGAATAAAGAAATCATTTTAATCTTATGTGGAAGACTGTTTTACATTTGTAAATTAGTATAGTACTATTTGTAATTGAAGTTTTAAAAGGTGACGTTCCTACTGTCTGGACATGAAACTTTCCTTTTCGCCTTGTATCAAGTACATGGATATTGAAGTTTTTATTTATGTATGCTAAAGTCAGAACAACATTGGTAGCATATGAACAAGGGTGGAAATGTGCGTTTTGATTGAGTTACTATAGCCATTTTACACGCGTTCATTTTCGTAAACAAACTCTGTGACCTGTGAGTCAGGTACAGCAGACACATACTGCTGGAGAGCGTTGCGGCCGCAGCTCACGATGATGATCACATTCCGTGTGAAGCACCATATCGTTTCTAAGTATGCACCAAAGACGATGGAAACATCACCTAACGTGCTTCACAATGAGAAACACGTCCCGTACGAGGACAGCTCCATGCAGAATGACGATGAATGGTTAAAAAAAAAAAAGTCGGTGGAATAACTATCCGTCTGCACGTAATGTAATGATTTACTCAAATTCTTAAGAAAAGGCATCTGAAAACAGAATAGAAAGTCTACTTATTCGGCTCTTCAACAAGTGTATTAAGTGGAGCACATGGCTCAAATTCAGTGCAGAGTGTAACTTTTTGCACTTGCGAAAAAGTTAACTTCTATCGCAATATGGACCTTAATTGAAACGAGTGCACCTTTCAGACACTGTGCTTTAGAATTCGATAGAGGCGCACCGTAAGAGCCGCGCGGGGTAGCCGCGTGGTCTCAGGTGCCTTGTCACGGTCCGGGCGGCCTGCTCCGTCGGAGGTTCGAGTCCTCACTCGGGCATGGGCGTGAGTTTGTTGTCCTTAGCGTAAGTTAGTTTAAGTTAGCGTAAGTAGTGCGTAAGCTTAGGAACCGATGACCTCAGTAGTTACCAATTTTTTTTTTCTTTTTTGCACCGTAAGAACCAAGAATGGAAGGACTGGAGAAAGAGTTCCAGAAACATTATCTCACGCTATTTTCGAAAATCATCGGTGTTTTCAATGCACTCGCCAGGTCAAGACGACTCGGACAGTGCGGATGATGTTAAGACTCACGCCATTTCATCGCTCGATGAAAAAATGTAAAGCACATTAGTGAAGATCTATGAAAGTTGTCAAATGAAACTTCGTTCTCATTCTGTGAAACAATGGAAATCAGTTACGGACAAGAAAACAAAATTAAAGCCTTCCAGTTTACGCTTTTTGATAAAGGATTATATGCGAGGTTTAGAGATAAAATTTTATTTATCACCTTGGAAGAATATAGTTACGAAATTAATTTTTCCTTTGATCACACGTACACAGGGGTGGTCAAACATATGGAAACACCACAAACACAGCACATTACCATGCCTAATATATAGTAGGAAAACTGTTGGTCTACAAAGTAGCTTTCAGTCGTCTCGGGATGGATAAATGCACGTCCTATATGTGTTTCAAGGCATGTTATACCTTTATTCCTGCAAAACAGTGGCAAGTTCAGGTTCCGATGACCAAGGTGGAAAATGATCACGCCATGCACCCTTCTCTCGAAAGCAGACCACAACGGTTCAATCATGTTGGGATTAGGTGACTGTGGTGACAGAGGAGATGCGACAGTTCACCCTCATGCTCACAAAACCAGTCCTGGACAATGAGAGCTGTGTGAACAGGGGCCTTCCGTCATGGAACACAGCATCACCACTTGCTAACAAGCTTTATATTTGGGATAGACCTGATCAGCCAAAATGGTCACATAATCTTTGGCAGTAATACGACTTTGCAGGGTACCCTTGGGTATTATAAAATAAATACCACGATATGGCTGCCGAAACCATCACCAAACCCCCGCCATATTCCGCTCTTGGAACGCAAACTCGGCCAGAAGTTGGAAACAATGTGCAACAGAACTCCTCGGACCACATGAATTTCTTCCGTTGCTCCATAGTCCAGATTTTATAGCTTCAGCACCACATTTTCCTGTTACGGACATTTGCATCACTGATGGTAGCATTTAGAATTGCAGGTCTCCTTGCAGTTCCCTACTTATGGAGCTCACTTCATGCTGTTTTAGTGCTTACAGGGGTTGCAAGTGTGACATTTAGTTCTGCAGCGACTTTTGCAGCTGTCGTCCTCTTTATTTTTCCTCAAGTCCTCTTCAATGACCGTCCGTCAGGATCACTCAATACACATTTGCTTCCGCGTTGTGATTTAGCGAATTATGTTTTTCTGCTTTCCCTATATAAGATATAAATCTTCGATTTGGTGCCTCATGACACACTAAACACTTCGGCTACCTTGGTTACGGGAGCAGCCACAATATGGGCACCAACAATTTTTCCACGTTCGAATTCACTTAGCTCCGAGCGGCTGCTCCCTGCGGAGGTTCGAGTCCTCTCTCGGGTATGTGTGTGTGCGTTTGTCCTTAGGATAATTTAGGTTAAGTAGTGTGTAAGCTTAGGGAATGATGACCTTAGCAGTTAAGTCCCATAAGATTTCACACACATTTGAACATTTGAACTTAGCTCCGAGATAATTCACTCACAACTATACAAAACACTGTCCTGACCACCACTTACACTTGCAACGTATTGAGGACTGTGCCGTTGATTGTCAAATACAACACTTGTTATTAGTAGGATGGATGAGTCTGAAGAGAAGCAGCAAGTTTACTGACATTCGGTTGAAAACTGATAAGTTTTAGTTGCAAATCATCAAGGTTTCCCAAGTTCAATCTCTTCCGCTGTTTTATCAAATATTGTATGCGCGTGGGTGAAACCAGCTTCAAACATGTATGAAGTTGGGAATGTGAGTAAGAAAGGTTCGGCTTCTGTTCTGAGTTGGGATATTTCGTTGGAGTATTGTAACTGCTCCAAAATTCATTGAGTGTTTTATTCCCAAACAACGCTTTAGGTGCACATATTTCAATCAGTTCATCTTCTAAGCCAGGTTCACCACCTTCATTATCTATTTTTATATCAAATGCGGTGGCAAACGGTTCGGGGATATACATATTCTCCAAGTCTTCGAAACGTGCTTTAAAGTCTTCTCTTAATTTATCAGGATGTTTAATACACTCCTGGAAATGGAAAAAAGAACACATTGACACCGGTGTGTCAGACCCACCATACTTGCTCCGGACACTGCGAGAGGGCTGTACAAGCAATGATCACACGCACGGCACAGCGGACACACCAGGAACCGCGGTGTTGGCCGTCGAATGGCGCTAGCTGCGCAGCATTTGTGCACCGCCGCCGTCAGTGTCAGCCAGTTTGTCGTGGCATACGGAGCTCCATCGCAGTCTTTAACACTGGTAGCATGCCGCGACAGCGTGGACGTGAACCGTATGTGCAGTTGACGGACTTTGAGCGAGGGCGTATAGTGGGCACGCGGGAGGCCGGGTGGACGTACCGCCGAGTTGCTCAACACGTGGGGCGTGAGGTCTCCACAGTACATCGATGTTGTCGCCAGTGGTCGGCGGAGGGTGCACGTGCCCGTCGACCTGGGACCGGACCGCAGCGACGCACGGATGCACGCCAAGACCGTAGGATCCTACGCAGTGCCGTAGGGGACCGCACCGCCACTTCCCAGCAAATTAGGGACACTGTTGCTCCTGGGGTATCGGCGAGGACCATTCGCAACCGTCTCCATGAAGCTGGGCTACGGTCCCGCACACCATTAGGCCGTCTTCCGCTCACGCCCCAACATCGTGCAGCCCGCCTCCAGTTGTGTCGCGACAGGCGTGAATGGAGGGACGAATGGAGACGTGTCGTCTTCAGCGATGAGAGTCGCTTCTGCCTTGGTGCCAATGATGGTCGTATGCGTGTTTGGCGCCGTGCAGGTGAGCACCACAATCAGGACTGCATACGACCGAGGCACACAGGGCCAACACCCGGCATCATGGTGTGAGGAGCGATCTCCTACACTGGCCGTACACCACTGGTGATCGTCGAGGGGACACTGAATAGTGCACGGTACATCCAAACCGTCATCGAACCCATCGTTCTACCATTCCTAGACCGGCAAGGGAACTTGCTGTTCCAACGGGACAATGCACGTCCGCATGTATCCCGTGCCACCCAACGTGCTCCAGAAGGTGTAAGTCAACTACCCCGGCCAGCAAGATCTCCGGATCTGTCCCCCATTGAGCATGTTTGGGACTGGATGAAGCGTCGTCTCACGCGGTCTGCACGTCCAGCACGAACGCTGGTCCAACTGAGGCGCCAGGTGGAAATGGCATGGCAAGCCGTTCCACAGGACTACATCCAGCATCTCTACGATCGTCTCCATGGGACAATAGCAGCCTGCATTGCTGCGAAAGGTGGATATACACTGTACTAGTGCCGACATTGTGCATGCTCTGTTGCCTGTGTCTATGTGCCTGTGGTTCTGTCAGTGTGATCATGTGATGTATCTGACCCCAGGAATGTGTCAATAAAGTTTCCCCTTCCTGGGACAATGAATTCACGGTGTTCTTATTTCAATTTCCAGGAGTGTATATGGGGTGAGTCAACTGCCCCTACCGATGTCGTTTTATGTAACCTGTAATGCTACAGCTGGCTTTCATAAACTATGCGCGAGATTTTCATACTCCTTCGCTTGCTACGTGCAAACCACCACCCCTACGGAAAAATGTGCAGGACCTTTCTTTAGGAAATGTAATGTAGTTAAATTTTGTACTGGAATACGTTTTCGCTGGAGGCCACGGTTTTCGAATTATTCAAGAGAAACGTGCAAAAGAGACCTTCAAACGTACCACCGCTCCACACTCATTCCTCACCAGCCAGGATTTCTATTACGTTGTTCGTGGCACTCCCTCCAAGCACTGTACAAAATTTCCGACTATGCGAATTATTCCCGATATTGATCTCTTATAGTCTCAATAAATCGTGTTATTACGCCACCAGCATAGTCGGCTACTTCGTTAACATTATTAGATTAAACATGCCGAGGAGGTAATGAATCAAAAACGACTTTTGTAAACGTTACGCTGAAACTACATTACATCGACCATTCGATGAAAACTTAACGCTTGCAAACACATTAGTTTCGTACTCAGAAGGCCTGACGAATACAACGATGTAATTGTTTATTTTATGCTGTTAAAATTAACAAATTTTTAGATAAAATTTAGTCAAATGTCAATTTTACAGTTTTTAAGTGCTCAGCTAATCCGGCGGCGTAATAAGACCAAAAATGTCGAACGTGGGAAATAATTCGTACAGTCGCAAATATTTCTACAATGGTAGGTGGGAGTACCATGAACAACGTACTAGAAATCCTGACTGGTGCTGTCTTAGTGTGGGGATGGAGGACGTTTGAAGGTCACTTTCGTACCTTTCCCTTGTATAATTCGAAAACTACGGCCTCTGGCAAAAACGTATCCCAGGACAAAATTTAGCTACTTTAAATTTCCTACGAAATGGTCCTGTTCATTTTTTCTGTAGGACTAACAGTTTCGGCATAACGAGCGTGAGAATATGAAAATCCCACAGTGGTTTATGAAGACGGGCTATAACGTTGAGGACTGAATAAAAAGGCAGCGGTTGCGGCAGGTGAAACACCCTATATATATCTCCAAATCATGGTCAGAAATCTTTTCATTTTCTTTGTGTACTCCCAGGTTTGAAAGATATTTATAATCGGAAAGCGCCAGCGAAGATTTAAATAGTTCCATTTTTACTCGAAAGACTATTATGATTGTTCGATATTGAATAACTGTAAATTATTTTCTGTCTTTCAAACAGAACAGCTGGTTCTTGCACTGTTTTAACTCGTCACATATTGATTGATGCACATTCCTAAGAAACTCCTCAGTTGAATCGTGCAAGTCGACAAACTATCACCTCTTGACAACCATCGTGCAAAAGTATTTGGTTGAAAGTTTAATCATTTTCTTCACATAATTTCTCAAACAGTCCGTAATTGAGAGGATGAGGTTAAATTTTATTTATTGAACTAGTGCACACTTTTAGAGGATCACGAAGATCGCCATTCAGTTTTTTGGCACACGATGTTGCCTGTGTAAACACAGTGACCATTACACACTTTAGTAACATTTTTCTTCAGAAAGACATAACATCCTCTGTAACTTCCTACCATAACAGGTGCACCATCAGTAGCTACTGCAATTATATTTATGAAAAGAACGGTGTGCTTGTTCAAATAACCTTGTAAACATAAAATTGTTTCACCTTTTGAATCCGTTTCAAGGTGTTTAGAAAACAGAACTTCATCAACGCTGTCATTCGTGGGATGGGCTATGAAACCTAACATAAGCCAGCAGAAGAATGAAGTTCCGAAAGTAGATTCACCAAGCTAAATAGGAAACTTGTTATACTGGAGCTCAGAGGTCAAAGTTCTTTCCACATCATCGGCCATTTCCAGAGTTCGTTGTTGCACAGTATTTGCACTTAATGGTATGCATTTTAAAACTAGTTGAGATTCGTTCTTCATAACATTTTCATTTACATATTTTGTAGCTGGTATTATAATTTATTCACCAATAGTGTACGGTTTGCCTTTCTTTGATATATTAAGAGAGATGCTGTAGGATTTCTTCAGTCCTCCTTCTCTATCAACACTAGCAGATGACTTCAAATATGAATTGAAATTTGGGCGAAGTCTCACTTTCTCTTTTAGTATTTTGAAATAGTCAAAATATTTGTTTTTCTGATCAGAATGAGTCCTCTCCAAGTGGTCTTTCATTTTCGCCGGTTTCATTGCATCAATGCATAATATTTTTTTACGTAATAAGCACATAGGAATTGTTTCATTAGCAAGCGATAGCACAAAACCCCATTTCAAATGCTCCTGCCTGTATTTCTTCTTAACACTGGTACCCGAAATTGTGGCAATTAAAATTAGATTTTTAACATGAAAAACACAATACGCTTACAGCACAACAAAACAACAGTAGTAACAGACATAACTTACTCCCGCAAGAGATATAAAAAAAACTGCTTCTTCTTTCTCAGAGTGCAGCGTTGCCACATTTCGCTAACAATAGATATTTACAATTCGAGGCAGTTATAATTATATCGGAATTTTATCTATTCAGTACTATTAGGTAGGAAAAGGATAACAAAAATGTATCTACATTTAACGATTTTCCATATATTATTGTATTTTTATTCTATTTTTTTTCTAGAGAGTGTAATTGATCCTCTGTGACACACTTTCGAACCTCGCGCATTAATCGACTTCTGGAGAACTCTTATCGACCACTGGAGCTCACTTCGACCACTTTGGGGATCTCTGGGACTGAGTCACACGTGCTGCTCCTTTGGCCTATCAGTTATCCCTCACTATCGTACTTTCCTAAAATGGCAACCAGTGACTACTTTCTCTTGCCTCGGATAAAGAAAACATTGGGATAAAGAAACCATAGCGTGGCAGGTTTTCGAGGTGGATCGTTTCCTGAACAGCAAAATCGCAGTCTCCTGTAATCAAGGTCACCACCAAGTCATCCGTCGTTGGGTTAAAATGTGTCGAATTGAAGAGTGAATACGTAGAAAATTACTAACACCATAACCACGCTACATGACTTTTTCAAGGTAAAGAATTCAATGAATACCCCTTGTAGTGCCAGACAACAGTATATTTTCTGTGAAAGTCCGCGCTGGAAAGCGATGTATGACGTACTGGATTCCACAAATGAATTGGACATATCTTGCAGCCGTTGTCTCTGTTAGCTAAGCGGAAATAATGCGAACCCGTGCTGGAACTGAGCGAGGCTGGTGCGGAGAGGCGACCGCTCCGGCTCGGGCGGCCGCTGGCGCTGTCTCTGCTGCCATGTCAGCTGCCATTGGCGCCAGTGCCATCGCAACGCAGCCCGCACTTCTCATCAAAGCTGCACATCAGTCCCACCTGTCGATCTCTGAGCCATTACTGGCCTGCCCTTCTCTCTGTACATGCTTGCGTAACCGAGTCGATCGATTATTGACCTCCAAAGCAATTTTGCTCCACGGTAGCCATCCATGAATTTACAGAAACAAATTTATATTCCACCACGGCCACCTGTTTTCACTATCGAGGTTGTACTTTCAGTTACCGCTGACATTTCCTGTATTTTGAAAGCCCTGTGCTATTTAAAGTCCAGCTCTGTTACATTTTTCTGCGACAGCAATGTATGCTGTGGGCATGGGCGTCCTCAGAAATTTATCAAAGAGAGGGCAAAACTCTAAAACGCCCATAAGACGTACTCCATCTCATACTAGTGATCGTCTTCATTCAATGATATTAAGGTAGATTACTTTGATACCCAATATGTAAGGATATTCCACTAACAAATGCAAAGCAATTCTTTATATTATTATTAGAATGCTAATTTTTGATTCAACTATCTTAAATTTAATTTTTATCATTATTAAATCCAAGGTATCTTGTGAGTTGTGCACCAAGAACGCAGAAAAGAACAATATTTTTATTCGCATACCCATAATGTTAGGCTAACTCTAATAATTAAGTATTTGAAATAGAAAATAGTCGAGAAGACCTTGTTGTGTAACAACAAAAATAACAATCAAAAACCTTCCACATTAACGTCCCATTAAGTGTAATAACATAAAATGAATATTAAACTGCACTTATTCAATTTTAATGTCATTTATATCACTTTTTTTGCTAACAAAACTTCATATCTGTCCATGTTAATGGCTTTATTGTATTATTTGCATGCCTTTCGTTATTTAATGTTGACGTGCTTAATAAAGTTGATAAACAGTGTTTAGAAAGCTAGATTTTTCGGTTTGTTGAGTAAAATATAACCATGGCCACCTTCCGACTATGTAAATACGGCAAAGCTCCCAAAACCTCCATCAAATTGACCAGTAGAATCGACTTTAAAGCCGCGCAGGGTAGCCGCTCGGTCTGTGGCGCCTTGCCTCTTTGCTGTCGGAGATTCGAGTCCTCCCTCGGGTATGTGTATGTGTGTTGTCCTTAGCGTAAGTTAGTTTAAGTAAGATTAAGTAGTGTGTAAGCCTAGGGATCGATGACCTCAGCAGTTTGGTCCCATAGGAATTTACCAAAAATTTCCAATTTTCGACTTTTAATAACTTAGCACTGAATCAAGGCAACCCCCCTCATCCCAATTGAGCAGCCGTGCCAACTGGAATGCAGAATTCGTACCTCTACGACAGTGTGTCGCGCTCTGTTGCATCCCATAGACTGACGGATTACCAGTTTCTGCCATGGTTAGCTTTTCCACCTCGAAATTTCACACTTTTTTCCTCTATTCTCGAATGATGCATCTGAATCATAGGTAAAGTATAGGTGTCCACATCTACGTATTCTGCTTTGCAAGACAGAGTGCAGAATCACGCAGCCGTCACGGGTGTTCTTTGTCCACAGACAAAGGGGAAATTAGTGATTTCTACAGCCGCAGTATCTCACATCGTACTCCAGAATATTAAATCTGCTATTTAGTGCAATCACAGAAAATCATTGCTAGAAATATGTGAGACATTTGTAATCTACATCTACATATATACTCTGCAATGGTGGAGAGTACCACATACCACTACCAGTCATTTCCTTTCCTATTCCAGTCGCAAACAGAGCGAGGGAAAAATGAAGCCTCCGTACGAGCATTAATTTCCCTCATCTTATCTTCGTGGTTCTTATGCGAAATGAACTTTGGCTGCAGTAGAATCGATCTGCAGTTGGCCTCAAATGCCGGTTCTCAAAATTTCCACTGTAATGACTCGCGAAAAGAGTTCGCCTTCCCTCTAGGGATTCCCATTAGAGCTCAGTAAGCATTTCCGTAATACGTGCGTGTTGATCGAACCTACCGGTAACAAATCTAGCAGGAAGTTTCCGGATTGCGTTTACGTCTTCCTTTAATCCGACCTGGTGTCGATCCCAAACACTCGACCAGTATTCAAGAGTGGGTGGCACTAGCGTTCTATACGCCGTCTCATTTATGGATGAATTACACTTTCGTAAAATCCTGCGAGTAAAGCGAAGTCGAATATTCGCCTTCCCTTCTGCCAACCTGACGTATTCATCCTATTTCATATCTCTTTGCAACTTCATCCCTAGATATTTGATCGACGTGGCTGTGTCAAGCAGCACACTACGAATGTTGCATTCGAACGTTTCGGAATTGTTTTTCTACTCATCTGCATTAACTTACATTTTTCTACATTTAGAACAAGCTGCCAATCATCATATCAACTAGAAATTCTGTCTAAGTCATACTGTATCCTCCTACAGTTACTCAACGGTGACATCTTCCCGTATACCAGAGCGTAATCGGCAAACAACCATCAATTTCTGCTCACCCTGTCCGTCAGAGATGTATACGGAGAATAAGAGCGGTCCCATCACACTTCTCTGGGGCATTCCTAACGATACGTTTGCGTCTGATGAACACTTGTGGTCAAGGACAACGTATGAGGTCCTATAACGTGAAAAGTCTTCGAGCCACTAACTGAGCTCCTAATCCATATGCTCGGACCTTCGTCAAAAGTCTGCAGTGGGGCACTGTGTCAAACGCTTTCTGGGAATCTAGTAATATAGAATCTGCCTGTTGCCCTTCATCCATGGTTTGTAGGATATCACGTGAGAACAGGGCACGTTGAGTTTCGCACGACCGATGCTTTCTAAATCCGTGCTAATTTGTGGACAGAAGCATTTCTGTGCCAAGGAAATTTGTTATATTCGAACTGAGAATGTGTTAAATAAGTCTGTAGCAAGCCGACGTTAAAGATATTGGTCTGTAGTTTTGTGGGTCCGTTCTTTTACTTTTCTTATTTACAAGAGTCACCTGCGCTTTTTTCCAGTCGCTTGGGACTTAGGGTTGGGAGCGATGAATTAAAAGCCTTTTCTCCAGATTCTAGAACATGGCATGGGCCCTTTCCTGCCTCTCCCTTGCTACATTTTTCCGTATCCTAGCGCAGCTAAGCAATAATGGATGCAAAATGAGGCCCCAAAAAGAAAACAACGAAACATGTAGCAATCAACTGAAGATGGATTTGTAAAAATCCGAAACCAGTCATAATCTGATCTTAACAAACTTCGTTAAACCATACTTGTGGCTGGTTGCTGTTTCAGTTATAAACCTTATGAGTTATAATCTCTCTGATTTTCTCGTCCTGTTTATTTCACGAGGGCATATGTGGGAGAAAGTAATATGTTGTCCGACTCTTCTTGGAAAGTACGTTTTCGGAATTTCAACAGTAAGCCTGTCCGTTCTACGCAACGACTCGCTTGTAGCGTCTGCCATGGCGGTTTGTTGAACTTCTCCGTAACGCTCTCGCACTAACTAAGCGATACTGAGACTACACGTGTCATTCTTAGTTAATTCTTCTCTGTCTCTTCTCTTAATCCAGCCTGGTAAATGTCCCAGGTTTCGTGAACGAAACTCGAGAATCAGTTTTGTAGGCAGCTTTTTTCGTGGAGGAATTATATTTCCTTAAGATTCCCCCAATGAATCTGAGCCTGGCATCAGCTTTTCCTACAGTTAGTTTTATGCGGCCATTCCACTTTAGGTTGGGTTGGGTTGTTTGGGGAACGAGACCAGACAGCGAGGTCATCGGCCTCATCGGATTAGGGAAGGACGGGGAAGGAAGTCGGCTGTGCCCTTTCAAAGGAACCACCCAGGAATTTGCCTGGAGCAATTTAGGGAAATCACGGAAAACCTAAATCAGGACGGCCGGACGCGGGATTTAAACTGTCGCCCTCCTGAATGCGAGTCCAGTGTGCTAGCCACTGCGCCACCTCGCTCGGTCCAACTTTAGGTCGCACCGGACAGTCACTTCTACGTATCTTACTATAACTGCTATTTCCAGTGTTTTATCGTCAATAGTGTAATCGAACAAATGTGGATCCCTTCCCCCATTTACGGTCAGTACGTTACGTTTAATGACAACCAGCGTCAAAAGCCTACCCGCACACCAATATCGATCCTCCATCCCTTTATTTCGCTGCTGACTTTGGCTTTGCAACCTTCGTACAAAGGCCTAGATCTATGCGATCAGCCCGAAAGTCTTTTTTAGTCAATGTGTTCAACACTATTAGGGATTCCGCTTGTATCTCCTCTATCGTGTCAAATCTTCATCCCTTCAATTTCTTTTTCAACTTGAGAAAGAAAAAGAACTCGCACAGAACCAAGTCGGGTGCACGCAGTGGATGAGGAAGAACCGCCGGGTCATTTTTTGACAAAAACTGCTGCGCGATGAAAACTGTATGTGGACTCACATCGTCGTGATGAAGGACCAGACATTTCTGCGCCACTTCTCGGGACGTTTCCTTCTCACATTTTCCCTTAGCCACCTTAGGACATCACTAGATTTCATGGATGGGTAGCCTACGATCTTCCACTATCGCAGTCCGAACAGCACTTACATTTTCTGGTGTAATGCCGGTAGATGATCGTCCCGAACGTTCATCGTCATCAAAACATCAACAGATGTGCGGCCACTTATAAAACGTTTAAACCAGTCATACCTTTGTGCCTCATCCAAAGCGTTATTAGCTAATGCTTGCACTAACATTTTGTATGTTTCTGCGGCTATTTTACCAAGTTTAAAACAAAAACTGATACAGAAACGCTGTTCTCTCAGGATCGTCATTGCAAAATCGGAAACACAACCAAATGTCACAATGGAAAACTGCCCGCCAACTGTAACCACGACCTCTTAGACCGAAGCCGCCTGGCATACTGACATAAGAAACATGAATTACGCTGCTCCTAACGGCGTTTGGTTGTACTACCGTTTCTACGCGCGGGTCATATAAAATTTTGGATGCTTCTGGTTAGCATCTCGAGTATTGTAAACAATATCGGCTTTATAATATTCCCTTACAGGATGGGATATTACCTTCACATCTGTCATGCTCCAGCTACCAGCCAGTACACACAAGTATTAGGGCAAACTATGTTCTATCCCACTCTCCACTGTTGCCAAATTTATTCCAGATGGCGGCGATAGATATGGCAATGTCGCAATGACGTCATGATGGGAAGTTCAAATTTTGGTGGGAAGATAAGTCAATTGGGCTACCTCCGCTAACCTAACCCCTTCTCCCTCGTCCTGCCCCCAGAAAATGGCGGGAAGTTTAAATTCCATCAGGACAATGCAACACACCACGTCTACCTCTACTAACCTAGGAAAATGGCGGGAAAAAAGGTCACTTTGGCTACCTCCACTAACTACCTCCATCCAACTGCCATGTCTTCCTAGGAATTGGCTGGGAGAGGACTCAGCCTGTGCTGGGCTGCTGGATAGGATGGACATAAGACTTTATTTTGCATGCAGTGCTTATTTAAACAATTTGAGGCAGTAGTTTCATCCAGTGTGTTCACCATGAGGTCCGGAGTCCAACTGACCCAGCACACAGTACTGCCACCAGAGCGCATCATTGTCCCTTCTGTGACATAATCCAAGATGGCGGTCTGGAGGGGAAAAATGGGGGGAAAATGACTCAGCCTGTGCTGGGCTGCTGGATATGACCAATGTAAGTCTTCATTTTGCAGGCAGTCTTTATTTAAACAATTTGAGGCAGTACCGCCATCTGGTGTGTCCACCACGAGGTCTGGAGTCCAACTGACCTAGTACATAGTACTGCCACCAGAGAGCGCCGTCGCCCCTCCTATGACATAATCCAAGATGGCAGTCTCGAGGGGCAAAATGGTGGGAAAAGAACTCAGCCTGTTCTAAGCTGCTGGAGAGAGGGAAGAGTGTACTTTATTTATTTTGGAACAATGTATTTAGGGATGGATTTGACATTGTATATTTATTACACTGATACAAAACACTTGCTCTGATGTGCTTGGGGTCCCACTACACAGCACACAGAGCATCAAACTATATACTGAAATAATGCAGTACACATAACTATAGACATCCAAAGAACTCGTAAATTACCGAAATAATGCATTACACAGAATACAGACCTAAAACTACTCGTAAATCACCGAAATAATGCAGTAAACTGATGTACAGACATGCAAACAACTCGTAAATTACCGAAATAATGCATATATAACGCTCTGCCAACTCACACACAACCCATAAACACCTGGAAATAATGCACTACACAAACACACAGTGCACATAAAAGACTCTTTTGAACTATAGTCAATCATGACGTATGCGAGGCTCCAACGCACTCATGCGTCGATGCCGCCTCCAACCACCGCCGCTGCCGAGTCATGCATAGGCGTTCGTTCATGCCCCGCAAGCATGAGGCGGCGGCATCCATTTCATACATGACACCTGAGAAATTCTTGTAGAAATATGTGCTCTTGTTGTTTGGAAAGAGAGCACTGTTTAAGCACAGATGTGAGTGGGGACAAATCAGAACACTTATGCAAACAGAATTCGAAGCACTGTCCTATAGAAGAGAAAAATGGTAGAAATTTTTGGTATCCTACAGCTACTGGTCTGAAGATATGCTAATGCGATAGTGGCGGATGAGTGATGGCATTCCCGCCACAGATGGGTGGTCTGCTTCAACTTGTCTTTGAACACTTGTTTTCTCAGAACTTTCCATAGATACTTTGCCTCCATCTTGTTCGAATCAGTTTGTAGACGCTCCTATGTTTTGGCAGCAAGTATGTCTTGTGAATGAATGGAGCATTATGATTGACTCTTACTGAACTTAGCTGATAAATTACTGATTACGGGCTGGTAAAAAACCAGAACTTCAAAGCTCAGGTCGTATCAAATCAAAGATTTATCTACAAAATGCAAATTCAACCCGCAGAAATGGTGCTTTGCTTTGTTGATGTGGAGTCTCACACAGGACTGATGGAATGTGTTGAACTGCAGCGATGTGCACTCTGTGAGATTGTCATAATCGTCAAAGCACTTTCTGATTGCAGAGACAGCAGAATCGAATGCAGAAAGACTAAATGTTCGTTATAGGTGCACAAACATTGTTGTTGGGCACATACGAACGCTCATATGGAGCTTGCATGGGTCCCATACGTGCAAAAACATTCCATGCCTATCAGGATACTGCAAATATGTCTAACATAAACAAAAAGCTTTTAATATCCACAAGAACTTCCCGCACCGTTCTTCTGCTAAATTATGTTGCGGATGATTTCCGCATGTATTTCAAATAACCGATACGCTGCCAAGTATATGCTATTCCCATACCATTTTATTTGCCGGCTTCGAGTTGCAACGATACAAAAAGGAAGAGTGGAAAAATAATACACAAAAGATATAAAGACATGTTTGCCACTAATGTCTCAGGAATGTGACACCACATGGTCGTATCACGGAAAAAGAATCCTGTTTGTTCCTTTATGTGCTTAGCATCACTCCTCAAAGCATGAAACAACCGAATATTCCCACCCACAGCTGTTCCAAAGAGTGTATGCACAACCAGTAGTAGTACAGTGCGCTCTGCAATTTTACTGTCTTGGGGGCCGACTAATACAGTAGGACCAGATAACCAACACATTAAGTATGACTGTTGCTACACTGTCAGAGGAGATGTGCTCTCTCTCAACTAATTTCCAGCTGGAGCTTAACTGGCGCAAAGAAGTAATACTGCGTTTGTTATTAATCTGCATATATCATACATTAAGCATAGTGAAGCTATGAAATGTCTTGAGAAATGTACATCCTGCGAAAAAGGTTACGAATAAAAAATTATATTTTTTGCATATATTTAGTTCCATAAAAAATTGGTCCCTCTTTCGCTAACATTTATTTTTCAGAATACTAGGGAAAAATTTCTGTGTAGAACTCCAACGTTTTTTTAACTCTGTGATATACGATTAGAACAAATTTATGATTCAATGTTATAAGATGAAATTAATTTCAATTTTTTATTTAAAATGTGTATCTGTTATCACATTCGCGGGAAGTTGGGCTAAGATGCCCGCCCGGCAGTTCAGATTTAGGTTTTCCGTGGTTTTCATAAACCTATAAAGGCGAAAAATGTGATGTTTTCTTTAAGAAAGGCAAAGCAGATAACTCAGTTATCAATGTGCGCTGTAACTGTTCGTTGCCCATTTTCTACACAGTTTTCACATCTATGGAAATACCATTTTTGACTATGTTACGATGATTTCAGAATGGGTCTCGGCCCGGAACTATTCATCGTGGGAATAAAAGAAAGTAAAATTTGCAACTTTGAACTGATGTTTCGTTGTACTGATGATTGTTTTCTTTCCACAGGAGCAACACATACCCAAATACACACATCAGAGACCCTCCTTTGTCGCATCTGTCCAGAAAACAGGTCCCAACGGTATACTTTTAATACTCTCGCCATTCTCTTCTTCCTTCCCTTCACCACATCACACTGAAATTGTACCCTGACTTTCCATGCGTATGCGTATGCGTGACTCCACGCAGAGGATCCGGCACTAAATCTGCCAGCATCTTTTCAGCACTGACAGCAGGGCCATGTACTATGGAGCCCTGTGTGGGGTCGTATCACTCCCTCCCCCCCCCCCCTCTCTCTCTCTCTCTCTCTCTCTCACACTCTCTCTCTCTCTCACACACACAAACATCACACCACAAATACGCACACGCACGCACGCACAGCCACACGCACTTACACTCACACACACGCATACACACACACACACACACACACACACACACACACACACACACATACACACATACAAAAAGAGAGAGAGACGTGGACGTGTGTGCACACACACATACAAGCACACGGTGTCCCTGCGGTTTTCCATTTTTTATGCGGATTGATTTCTTCTCCCCTCTGAACTTGCCATTCTCCAGCCACCTACGCTTAAATCCAGTCTGGGCTGATGGAGGAAACACTTCGTACCCACATAAACACAAGCTGGTTAAACTGCTTTCTGAAGTCTTGTGGGACGTTGTCGAAATTCAGCACATGTACAATTTGTTCGTTGGAAATACCAAGTACCAACTTTCATCAGCGTCAGAGATTCGACTAATTCAGAGCACAACATTAACTAACTATTTGGAATATAAATATCGATACGTTTGAGCATTACCGTAACATAGAGCACATTTTAATTTTATTCTTCGAGCAGCGAGTCCCTGAATCTTCTTTTTGAGAACGTGAAGTACTAGAGAACTTTAGACTGAAGCTATGTATGATAAACACATGTCAAATACGTGAAATAAACATTGAGCTTCACATGTCAAAAATATGATCGTTAAGCTTAGTAATAACGCAATATTGTTCAGAAAATACTCTAAAGCTACCGCCTTAAACAGCCAAAACATATGTTACAATGAACAGCTGCATGGTCACCATTTTAGAATGTCCCTAAAAATGGCTGACGCACATTTTTTTTATTTCACTCATGTGTGTCATACATTTGGGACAACTTGCATATTAATCTGTAATTGAGATGAATGGTTAGAAACAGTCATCTTGCTTGCAGGTAGGTGTTGTTAATTATTACAGAATCAGGCAAGCTGAAAAAGTAATACGGATGTTCTTTGATGCCCTGAGATAGTTGCAAATTGTCCTTCAGCATGCGTGTGAAGAACGAGTAGCGGATCCGGACAATGTTCACACAGCGGCGACGCTTCACAAGTGGGAAAGCAGTTTCTTTGTTACCTCGACCTTCTTCGTAGTGCTAATCACTTGAACGTGCTTGGGAAGCAACACGAAATTGGGACATTAGTGTAAGTAACGTGGAATGGAAGCACCCGTCGTGGAGTGATAACACCCACCTTTGGTTTATCAACGGCAAAGACGGTCTCTTATGGTATCTGTCTGCTATAAATTAATCGTTTTAATCAGACACCTTGTGACTGTCCAGTAGACAGGGGAAAATCCCGTAAATTCTTTGAGGTTTCTGATCAGAAATTTCCACAAAAATGGTTGATCATGTCTTTGTCAATTGATGTTCCATGGAAATTCAAAATTTCCTTAATTCGTCAAAAACATCCCCGGTGAGACTGCGGATGGTATGAGAATTTTAAAAAAATTATCAAAGAAGAAAAGCACATAACAAGAAAATAGTTTCGTTACCCAGACGCTCGAGTAACTATGTGGTGATATACGGCAATTTCTTACTATAAGAGGTTCTCCTGGAACTACATTCGGAAGGAGAAGGGTCCAAATCCCAGACCGGCCACACAGATTTCTAAGTCGCTTAATGTAAATGTCGATAAGTCAATTTTCCTGTCTACTTTGTCCAATTTCAGCCTGTGTTCCGTTTCTAATTACCATATAGTCAACCAGTTGAGCTATCAGATTGAAGGGATTCTGATTCCTACGTTTCACCCACTGCTCCAAATAGTCTCATAAATTTCTGTGGCATTGAAATCGAGTACTTTAGCGGGTCATTCGTGGTACGATAAGGTGCCTAAATAATCGTCGATCGAGGAATGTATGCATGCAGCCTCGTGAACATGGCTTATGTCGTCTTGGAATTCGAGAATGTCCACGGTATACTCATCATGAAGATGTAAAAGGAAGGGCAACCGATAATGTTGACATAAACATACTGGTTCACGCCCATGGTAACCTGAATGAGTACGCTCAAGTTATGGTACGAAAAACTGCTCCAAAAAAACACAGAACCGTCTCCGGCCGGAAGTACGTCCTCCACGCACTGCCGTCGATGAATCAACGCGTCGCATCGTTTGACAAGAGGCAAAATCTCGACTCAACGGACGATACTACACGCCCCCTGTCAGCCACTGTCCAATTTCTGTGTTGTTTGGCCCACTGAATACGTGCAGCTTTGTGTGCAGCTCTGTGCAAAGCCGTTAGCGAGGTGCCCGACTTTAAATGTCCATTTCACGAAGTTCCCTTCGCAATATTCACTCGGAAACTGGTAGAGATTGATCAGTATTCACTGACAGCAGCAGTTCCTGTCCTGTTTGGAAGTGACTGTTATTAATAAGGTAAGGCACTCCACGCCTCTCGGTTAGTATGTTCTTACGATCACTTTTCTTACACCGTGCTACGTGGGTGTGAGTGATAGCTGGCCGGTGTGGCCGTGCGGTTCTAGGCTCTGCAGTCTGGAACCGCATGACCGCTACGGTCGCAGGTTCGAATCCTGCCTCGGGCATGGATATGTGTGATGTCCTTAGGTTAGTTATGTTTAACTAGTTCTAAGTTCTAGGGGACTGATGACCTCAGAAGTTAAGTCCCATAGTGCTCAGAGCCATTTGAACCATTTTTGTGAGTGATACACCATTCCTTGTATACGCGCTGGACAGTCTGCGTTGACACACCAACAAATCTGACAACTTCATTCACGGTATGGCTATTGGCACGTCCAAATACGATACCTCTTTTCTGTCATTCTGTAACATCTCCACGTGGACTCAGCTTACTTCGCTACAACCAAGTCGCGTGGAGTGGCCACGCGGTTGGAGGCGCCATGTCAGCAACTGTGCGGCCCCTGCCGGCGGAGGTTCGAGTCCTCCCTCTGGCATGGGTGTGAATGTTGTCCTTAGCGTTAAGTTAGTTTAAGTAGTGTGTAAGTCTAGGGACCGATGACCTCAGCAGTTTGGTCCCTTAGGAATTCACACACATTTGAATATTTTTTGCTACAACCAACTGCCACATACAAACCACTTCGCTGTCATGCCTTACGTCAGCGGATGAGGGGGGAGAGGGAGGATCTTTATCTGGTATCCGTTCTATATCATTTACATCTTCCCTACAGAAACAGTCTGTTATTTTAACGGGGTGACTATTATTTTCCCTTAGAGTTTATCTGTTCTGTCAACTGTCGTGCTCTCCTCCATCCTTTCCCCATCCTTCCTCCTCGTTTTGACTTTTGTCGTTGAGCGATTTGTAGGTAATCTGCCGAAAGGTTCGACCACATCATGTCCTTGAGAATACGACTATCTGGCATCCCCACTAACAGATCTTTCGCCGCCGGGGGTGCTATTATCACTGTTGTTTCTCCTCTTTGTTGATGGGCGTGTGCATGTTTGACGTATGCCGTGTGATGCTGTATGTATTACACACAGCGTTCACACTTCAACAGGTGTATCTAGTGGGATATACAGGGGGTTCGGAAATTCCCGTCACAGTCTTCTAGGAATTCTAGAGGGGAGTGAGTAGATAATTTTTTGAATAGGAACTCATATCGGGAAACGTACCATTTCCGTGTTACAATCATTTGAAGGTATGTTGGTAACGCGACCACTTTTACAAGTAATTGATTAGGCGTGATCCAGTACATCACTTGTTTTACAGTTCCACTTATTAATAATCAAAGAAATTGTTCGTGCACTCGTTGATAGGTTCTGTTGAACGCGATGCAGTACGGTCTCTTACAATTCGGGCGTGCGCAACTCCTTAGAACACCACAGTCACCCCTGTTCAGGGTGAAGGTACCCTTTCTCGAAGCTGTTGCGTAATTGTGGCCAAAAGGGTATACGATGGAGTCAGACGTTGTGGGGAATGATCTTGATAAAGGCGACGAGCAGCTCTTCCATTACCGTAGGCTTTGCCAGTCAGAAGGACCACGTCGTTGTTAACTGGAAACGTGAACTCAGTCATGTTTCTCGAACAACGAACCAGTTCAGAGAAATATTATAGACGTCAAATGACATCAGCCGATCCGATGTAACAGCACTTCACCATGACTACCATGTTGCATACCTAGCTAGCAAACATGCTTTTCAAACAGCTGTATTCATTTCCCTCTGCAAGTCCTAGAAGTCTGTAACGGGAATTTACGAACAGCCTATACCTACAAGATCTGAATTTGGGCGCGTGAGGGATTTTCTCTGCCCGGGGACAGGGTGTTTGAGTCGTCTTCATCATTTCATCCTCATTCGTGAAATTTGCTAGACTGAAATGTGGAAAAATTGGGACTTCGTACGGGCGCTGAAGACCGCGCAGTTGAGCACCCCACAAACCAAACATCATCACCATGGGCACATAAAGCTCAAAGAGAAACATGCGATTACGTTCTAGTATTAAGATCGCTTTGCGGACTGAGTGCAGCCGACGATGTTGCACTTTCCAGACCACCACGACATCTCTCTAGAACGTAGCGCATGGAAGCAGCAAACATTTCCTGTAAGGAAATGTATCAAACCACACAACGGAGACTTTGGAGAGACCGCGTTGATACACCAACTAATCGGGAAATTTCATTCATAGTGTGGTAATGGGCACGTCCAAACATGATAGCTCCTTTCTTTCACTGTAACGTCTTCACGTTGACTCATCTTACAGAGCTGATTCCACACAACCGAATGGTAAATACACACCACTTGTCAGTGTCATGACTTACGTCAGCGGTGGCATGACCGCCTATCTTATCTACAGCGCCCCAAACCGATCAGTGTGCATTTTTAAAGGGATAACTAATATTTTGTCTGGTAAGATGAATTGGAGTATTCCAGGAGCTTATTAATGAACTGAAGCCTGTAACTTTTCTACCCTACAACAAATCCTTGACGATCATTGTATATTGTGTGTAAAGTGAACGTAGTACTGAATTTCAAAAGAAGTTTTGCTTGCATAAAAGTGGCCATCGTTTCTAGCAGTGACGGAAGACGCAAGACGTAGGCAGCCGCTCGGAAACCCGTCTTCCCACGCGTATTCCGCAGCGAGGAGGAGTATAACTGTTTACGTCTAACGCGGACCACGCAGCCGATCCAGATTTGAAACTGGCGAACCTCACCGTAGGCTCAAGAATATAAGCAGTGCCGCTGCAGCTTATTATTTACCTCATCATTTTGTTCAGAAGATTGTTTATAAATACACTGAATCGTAGAAATCACTATAGATTGCGGAGTCAAGAGCTGAAACGAAATGCGTAACTAATAAACCTTCAAGTATCAGAAACTCCCAACGAAAAGTAAAAATTCTTAGAGACTGATACAGTCAGGTAACAAGTTCTGGTAATGGAAGTACATAATTGGAGGAGAGACGAGTGGGGTGTTACTCTAGCTATTATTTGGTCCGCAAATCGGAAAAATCCACTGACATGAGCGACTCTGATAAAGAGCAGAGTCATAGAATGAAGGCTTTCACGGCCGGATGACATAGCTCCTGGTAAACCTTTCGGGATGTGAGGTTGTGGCCCAAGAAATTCTTCTGTTCATGACGTTTCGTCCAGGACTGTGCTTGACATCCTCAGAGGCACTCCTACGCTGAGTCTTGCTGACTGATCGGTCGGACGTCCGAGAGTGACATAAATATCGTAGGAACGGGGCGTGGTCAAGGTAACACGTGATGAGCAGAGATAATCCTTTTCAGAGATAAAACTTAACTATTTATTGTCGTCTTGTCAAAGATCGGTAAGATTTTACAGAGACATGACATCAGACCGGTCTTTAGACCAACAAAGCAAATTAAGTCAAGTACTCTGATTTGTGAAGGATAAACGCACTCCTCTGTCTAAATGTGGTGTATACAACATTCCGTGTACGTGCGGTAAAGTTTATATTGGAACTACCAAGAGGAGCGTAAATACACCGCTAAAAGAGCACAAAAGTCTTTGCCGACTAGGAAAAATAGAGAAATCAGCTGTAGCAGAGCACGCTCTTCAGTCAGGAGCCCACGAAGTGAAGTTTTATGAAACAGACATTTTATCTACAACGTCAGATTATTATTCGTGACTATGTAGAGAAGCCATTGAAATTTATAAGCATCAGGATAATTTTAACAGGAAAGAGGAGGCAATGAAACTTAGCGACATATAGAGAGTAGCTCTGCAGAATCGCTAGACAGTTTTATCTTTGACAAGACGACAGTCGATAGTTAAGTTTTATATCTGACAATGATTATCTCTGCTCATCACGTGTCACTTTGACCACGTCCCTTTCCTACAGTATTTATGTCACTCTCGGATGTCCGACCGGTGCACCATACACTCTGCCTCGCCTTCCGTATACGCCTCCCTTCCCCCATGCGGACCATCTATGACCTGATTCTTTTCCCCCATCTGCTCCTATTCCTCGAACATACCTGCATACTCTACACCTCCCGCCTCCTTGATCCCTTTATCCCCTGGTTGCCCCTCTCTTCTCCAACCTCCGCCCTCTGCCGCGCCTTCACAGTTGTGTCCCCCTCTACCCTCCATCTCTACATCCTCCATCTCCTTTCCCAAGGTGGCTTCCCTCAACTCCCCCTCCCGGATGATGCCCTCTCTCCCTCCATTTATCCCTCCTATCAACTCTGATCCTCATCTCCCCCTCCTTTCCTCTGTCCTTTCCCATGCTCCCTCTCCCCCCCCCCCCCCCCCCTCCCATCCTGTTTTTTCCCTGCCTACCCTCTCTCTGCCTCCCTTCTCTCCCCCGAGTCCTTTTGCATTTCCTTCTTCCGTCTTTCCCCATTCCCTCTCACGTCTGCCCTGCTCCCCCACTTTTGAGTCCTCTCCCTCCATCGGTTCCCCCCCACACCTTTCGTTTTTCCTCTCCTCCCCCCTCTTTTTTCCCCCTCATCTGTCCTGGTCCCCCTCCCCCCCATTTGCTCTTGTCTGTGGTGTGCCGACTTTTTAGTGCAGTGTTTCCAGTGATTGTTAAGTGTTGTGTGTCTTTTCTGAAGTGTTGCGAATGGACATCATACTGTCGCTGGCTGCGATTTTTTTAACTCTTGCGAACAGAAACCAGACTGTCGTGTGTTTTTTTAATTGTTGTCTATTAATATCCCTGTCTGTTTCCTGAGTATTTTATTATCATCGCCCACCATTTCTTTTGTGTTTTAAAGATGTTCAAATGTGTGTGATATCTTATGGGACATAACTGGTAACGTCATCAGTCCCTAAGCTTACACACTAGTTAACCTAAATTATCCTAAGGACAAACACACACACACCCATGCCCGAGGGAGGACTCGAACCTCCACCGGGACCAGACACACAGTCCATGACTGCAGCGCCTTAGACCGCTTGGCTAATCCCGCGCGGCTTTTATGTTTTAACTTCCCACAATTTTCCGCCGTTTTACGATTTACGTCACCGTTTTATCGCCTGCTTTTATTATCTTATCTTCTTATGTTTTAAAAATTCTGTAGGCTGAAGAGCAGCGTACTAAGCTGCTGCCAGCCCGCCCTCTTCGGGGGGAATCGAAATCCAATAAAGGTGAAAAAAATGTCCTACCGGTCGGTCGGTCAGTCAGTGGAGGAGTGCCTCTGAGGACGTCCAGCGCAGTCCTGGACGAAACGTCAGGGACAGAAGAGTTTTTCGGACCACCACCTCACATTCCAAAAGGTTTACCAGCAGCTAAAGGGCAGATTGTTATTACCCGAGGCCTGGGAATGAGCATCTCGGAAAGGGCGAAGCTGGTCGGCTGTTTGCGTGCTGCTGTCGTGAACATCTACGGAAACTGATTGAAGGACAGTGAAACAACAAATAGGCGACAAGATGTGACGTGCACGCCTCATCACAGAACGTGGGTGCCGGATGCTTGACCACAAGGTAACGCAGGATAGGCGGCGATCTGTGGCAGGTCTGTCGACAGAGTACAACGCTGGCGCTAGTGTTTCGGAACACACCCTTCAGCGCACAATGTCGAACATGGTGCTCAGCAGCAGAGGACCCCTACGTGCTCCCATATTGACCTAGCAATCTCATCAATAGCGATTAAATGGGATCATCGAGACTAATGGAAACGTGTCGCCTGGTTGGTTAAATCATGTTTCTTGTTAAACCAGATCTATGGTCGTGTCTTGATATGCTGTCACTCAGGCGAATAGCTGCTATAAACATGCACCTCGCCACGGGACGATATTGCACTACGGGGCATTCACCTGAGCTTCTATAGCGCATAGGTAGTAATCGAAGGCACTATGTCACCTGTGGACTACATGCCCATTATTGCGGTCCACCGTCGTTCCTTCCTCGACACCGACGGCATCCCCCAGCAGGATAACTGTCGGTGCAGCAAGGTCAGACTCGTGCTGAAGCGGTTTGAGGAGCATGACACTGAACTCACATTGACGTCTTCGCCACAAAGTTCGCCTAACCTGAACTCGATGGAAGGCATATGGTAAAGCATCTGGTGCCAGCTCAGCACCCACAAACCACCGGCCTTTAATTTACAGGAACTGTGTGACCATTGCGCAGATAGCTGGTGCCACATACCCCCAGAAACAAATTAAGGACTTTTTGAATCCATGACATATACAGAGTGAAGAAAAATTCGTGCACTCGGACTTCGCAACACGTTTCCTCACACACTAACAATAGAAAAATCTCTCTCACAAAATTTAGTCTTGCGCATATTTCCAGCAGTAAATGGACGTTAAATACTGGCAATCTGGCAACACTGTAATCACATGTACGGTAACTAACATTGTCAGCATGTATCAGTAGTGGTGTGCAGTTGGTGCAGTGGGTGGTGTTTTGGATTAGCGTGCGGAAGGTCGAGGGTTCGATTGGGGATCGAAGTGAATTTGTTTTTATTTGGTAAATGTGGTCTGCGTGGTACGGTGTCTAACGTCTTAATCGTCATACAGCGATTACAGTGGGTCTTCTATAAAACATTTGCGCTAACGTACTACGAACACAGAAATGGAAGTACAATCGCTTTCATTGCTTAGCTTTTAAATAAGCCAATTGCACGATGTGGACGCGAATTGTATCGCACCACGGCATCTACTAGATTCCAAACCAGTTTTCTGTGTACCCTCCCCCAATGGTCTCGTTGATTAGTACCAGCTATTATTTCTGCCACGTTCAGCTACACTACATTTCGTTAGGAATATACTACGTAAATGTCGGATACGTGTGGGTTAAGAAAATGTGTATATTACAGCGTTATATGGCAGAATGAAACTGGAAAATAAAAACAAATATACCTCGACCCAGAATCGAATCGCCGACCTCCTTCATGCTAACCCAAAACGCTATCCACTGCACCACCTACAGAGCACTAGACCGATGCGCTGCCAGGGCCAGTTACCGTACATGTGATTACGGTGTTGCCAGACTGCCGATCTTTAACATTCATTTACTGCCGGAAATATGCATAGGACGAAATTTTGTGAGAGCCATTTTTGCTTGCTAGTATGTGAGGAGACGTGAAGACCGACTGCGCGATTTTCTCTTCAACTGCTGTATTGCAGTCCAAATATGGACCAAAACCCAATAAGAAAATACTCATAATGCTTTGGCTCATCAGTTTGTGTTCACTATGACAGAGGAATATTATTTGTATATCATTTTAGGGCTGCAGATTACAGCTATCAGGAAAAATATCTATGTTTCTGTGTGCATTATGTCGAATGGATAATGGTAGAGTATGTTCTCTTCCAGCTATTGGATTATGGTAGAATATGTTCTCTTCCAACTATCCAATGACCCGAGGATGTCACTCTCTGTGATAAGGCGTAATACGAACGTAGCTCCATACAAGGGGACATCCAAAAGTGAGTTACACATTATTATGGCAGGCCAAGTAGCATTTATTGAATGCTGCACTACACATCCACGTGACATAGAGACATGACACCATTTTTCAACATTATCACCAAATCTCTGTAAACAACAGTCGGAGAGTTCTACTAACCGTTCAGTTCCTCGACGATAAAAATCCTCGGTCAGAGAGCCATTGGAGAACAACTGTGTAAAGTTCTCATCGTCGGAAAGTCTGTTTCCCGTCATATATTCTTTCAGCCTGCCGAAAATATGGAATTCGCATCGTGCCAGATACTTTCTTCACGATCAGCGTCACCCACGTCTGGGTGATCTTGGTCAAATTGTTGACACCATTTCATTACGGCTGGACGCGCCGTTGCATGTGGTTCATATACTGCCAGAATTTCACGATGAATCTTTGTGCAGTTTTAGGCGTTTTCCCCGCAAGAATCGTACTGTCCCGTGTACTTTCAGCTATGGAGTACGTTTCCAATTACGTCGTCATTTCACTCGCTCACTGCGATTCACCTGTTATCCGTACCTCAACAGAACTGCGCGTGCAGGAATTTTGGAACATCTACTCTCTTTTCACAATATGCCATTCTTGTTGTGCAATGACTTTATCGCGGGACGATACATGTAACTTGCTTTCTGAAGTCCCTACATATTTCTGGTAGCAAGTGTAGTGGGGTGAAACGCGGTTTTGCTTCTCATTCCATTTGATGAAAGTAACAGTAAATATAACGCAGAAATTCAGTGTCTCCTTTCTTCTTGTAAGAGTTCATCGGTCCGTGTTCAGAGAGATTATTAAAGACCGCTCTCTCCATGTAACAGGACAGGAAATCGTTCGTTACACATGGCTGGTGGTCGTAATTGTACCGAAATAATTGACAGTTTCCTATGGAAGGGAGGCTACCACATAAGAAAAGTAAATAAACCAATGAACCACTAAAACATATATGTAAAGGTACATTTGTAGCTAAAGAGTTATGAATTCAAGCCCCTTACTATTTCTTGTATCAACATGGTGAACGGTTAAACGCCACTGGCGACTGCTTGCTGCCGTTTCCATTGTGTGTCGGTCTATACTCGTACATCAGCTTTTCTCTACACTGCCTCCAGTAAGATGCATCTGTGCGGTTATTTTATGTCAGTTTAGCTGAAACCAATATTTATTGCGTCTAGTTGCTTTAGCAGAAGAACGCCGACAGACTATAGAAATCACGTAATCCAGAACTACAATAATCCAGCCACCTTAAAGTGAATTCGATGGACTATCTTACAGCAATGTACCATGTGTCTTATTGCTAATGGCCGGCCGCGGTGGTCTTGCGGTTCTAGGCGCTGCAGTCCGGAACGGCGGGACTGCTACGGTCGCAGGTTCGAATCCTGCCTCGGGCATGGATGTGTGTGATGTATTTAGGTTAGTTAGGTTTAAGTAGTTCTAAGTTCTAGGGGACTGATGACCTAAGATGTTAAGTCCCATTATGCTCAGAGCCATTTGAACCATTTTTTTTATTGCTAATGGCTCAAAGTTCGCGCAGTAAAAGCATCTTCTCAATATACGTCATTTCTCACATTTTTGATCAGAACTTGCCCGTTTTGTGGTGTGGAACAAATTGTGCTCTTAAAGTAAATTTTTGTAGTTACATGTTCGTACCCCCATTATTTGCTTAGCTAAGCACTAGAAAGCAGTAGAGCTTTTTCCCAAAATCTTATGGGTCATATGTGTGAAAAGTTATAGTGGCCTGCCAACTAATTCAGCCTATAATAATAATAATAATAATAATAATAATACAGTTAACAAAACAGAGCGTACATAAAAAATTAAGAGTAGCTATGTTGAGGACTTCTAAACAACAATGTAACTGCATTCATTTAATTACTGTTTATGAAACTACGGAAATGCTTTATTTAGTGACAATGCACATTTTCCTTTGTTGAGTAAAAGCATTAACAGCGACCTAAAATTCGAAGTTTTTGTGCACTCTCGTTTTGATTAGTATCCATAATCAGCCACTTCTCTACATTAGCAAATTCCTTTCTCTGTCGTCTTTTGTCTTGTTTGTTTATCACAAATGTGTTGCGTGCATGCACATTCAACAATTCCTTTCGTATTTGACACTTAACTTCCTGACGTTTCACACTTGCACCACAATACATTTGTCAAGCGTTTGGTGTATGTGTTTGAATATTGTTATATTTTCGCCGCTCCATCAGTTGTTGTAGTCTTGTTTGTCTTCCTTGTTTCGAATTAACTTGCATCATTTCACCTCGGTGTTCGTGGTGTTGCCAACTTATCAGTTACATTTAGTGTTTATGTACTGTGCAGACTACTCATATTCGAATCGAAGACTTCCAGGAAGCTGCACTCGGTGAAGGTGCTTGTCAATGGGAAGTCGTTGTCAGAAATGTTAATAGCGGTGGGTGAAACTCAAGAAAATATCATGGGAACTTTAAAATTCACTGTATAGATAAAAAATCTGGTACATAACGTTGACAGCTTCTGAGACTGTTCATGAATAATTTATTGTATACAGGAAAGTCGCATATGACAGAACTGTTACAAATGGAAGAGGATACGAAGATGATGAATGCCTGGTACAATTACTGACAGATGACTCCACACATAATTAAATGTAATACCATACGAGTAAATCGACAAAAATGCCCATTTTGATAGATTATACCACTCAACAGCAATTAGCGGAATCAGTAACCACCGATAAGTATCTAAAGATACCACCAATCTGGAGTCATTTAAGTAAAACGACCACATAATGTTAGTTGAGACGAAGGCAGATGACACACTGAGATAACGAGATGAATCTTCAGGAAATGAAATTTATACATAAAGGAGATCGCTTCCGAAACCATTTACTGGTCTATTCTTGACTATTTTTCATCAGTGTTGGACGTTATCATGCTGAATTCGTGGAAGAGATACAAATCAGGGAAGAGCTGGGAGATCTGTCTCGGTCTGTTTAGGTAGAGTCGTCACAGAACTGCTCAACAAATCCGGCTGATAACGAAAAAAGACATTTCTGTGATTGCATAGCCAGAGTCCGATTGAATAAAGAACTATGGAAACGATTACTGTAGTTATGGTTTCAAGTCCAGAGACTATATTGATACAACAATTCACGGTAGTCTATTATCTGCAAGCCCCTCCATCTCTTCATAAATACTGCAAGCGGCATCCATTTACAACCGTTTGCTGTCCTCAAGTCCCTTTTCTCGCTGTACCCTGTGCAGTCCCCCCCCCCCCCCCAAATTTGTGCCATAAATTTCTTTTCTTCTCGGTTAGATTCGCTGTCTTCTCATCAATTATTCAGCCTGCAGATCTGATCTTCAGCACTCTTCTGTGGTACAGTCACGTCGATTAAATGAGTAGGCGTAACGCTGCAAAGCGACGTGAAATGGAATGAGCACACAGGTCGGCTGCAGGGAAGGTGAATGGTCTTCTTCAGTTTACTGGGAGATGTAAGAAAGTGTAGCTCACCTATAAAAGAGACCGTGTATATAACACTTCCGCAACCCATTCTTGAGTACTGCTCTGTTTGGGACCCCCACGAAGTCAGGTTAAAGGAAGACATGGAAGCATTTTAGAGGCATGCTGCTAGATTTCTTACAGGTACGTTCGATCAACACACGGGTATTACGGTAAAGATGTGGACTGAAATGGGAATCCATGGACGATAGAAGACGTTCTTTTCACGAAACACTGTTGAGAAAGCTTACATAACAGCTATTTGCGACAAGCTGCAAAACGACCCTACTGCCACCAACATACATTTCACGTAAGGACTTTGAAGACAAGATAATCAGGGCTCGTAAGGATGCATATAGACAGTCATTTAGTCTCGCACCATTATCGAGTGAAACGGGAAAGGGAATGGCTAGCAGTAGTTCAAGATACCCTCTGCCATGCACGGTATGGTGGCTTGCCGACAGTGTATGTAAATGAAGATCATGAATGAAACACACACAACACTGGTGTTATTCTACAGTATTTATTATTTGTTAAACCATCTAGTTTCCGGCTGTTACGCCATCATCAGGTACAAGGATAAGTACTTGGTGCAGTGAAATTTTATTGGATCACTGATTTTAAACTAGTGCATGTACCGAGTATCTCCATTTTCAGGGCTGGAAATGTCAATGTTAGAATTAGGAATAAAACAAGCGGGATTATTTCAGTGTAAATACGATGTAAGATTATTCAACTAAGATAAAATATGTGATACATTAACTAATGAATTGTAGACAAATTACAACAGTTGTACATTGAGGAACATAACTGAACAATAAACTTTGGTGTCATATTCCAAAGACGTGGCTGAACAAAATAATCTTGTCTTTCATAGATCCTAAATTACAAACAGATGAAATATAATAGTGATATTAACCAGGTGAATTATGCAGCTGCGATTATACAAAGTAAATTTTTTTAACACAACTAGAGAATTATATTACATGAAATAAAGGAAATGGACTATATGAATAAGAGGGGTAATTAACAACATGTCCTTAATGGGATCATGAGTAGTATTTACAGTTTGAAGTGGCGAGTGAGGAAACTGTGTCTGATCTTTCAGCACTAAGTTTGAGCTGCTGGACATGTGTTGCCGGCCGAAGTGGCCGTGCGGTTAAAGGCGCTGCAGCCTGGAACCGCAAGACCGCTACGGTCGCAGGTTCGAATCCTGCCTCGGACATGGATGTTTGTGATGTCCTTAGGTTAGTTAGGTTTAACTAGTTCTAAGTTTTAGGGGACTAATGACCTCAGCAGTTGAGTCCCATAGTGCTCAGAGCCATTTGGACATGTGTTTACTAATTTCCATTATTTCAAGACAGTTCATCTTTCTTCCTTTGGGGATGTGATGTAATACTTCATGTTTAACCTCGTAACTCTGGCCTTCTTTAAGCAGGTGGTCTGCAAAGGTAGAATCTCCTTTTATAATTTCCGACTTCTGTGGTGTCCTTCATGAGGGTACAAGTTGCCCTGCCAGACTGATCTATATAGAACTTGCCACAGTTATAAGTAATTTTATATATTCCATTCTCTTACAAAGCTCTAGTGCTGTATTTACCATTGGGCAAACAGTGTACAACAGTGTTGTGCACATAAAATTATGTTTTTCCGTTCCTGGATTTAAGATGTCTGGTCTGGCTAAATCTGGTGAGACTTTTGCGAAGTATGGAATTGTGCGTCATTTATTGCATCCTTAAGGTGGTGGGTCAAGGACAGGGTAAAGAAGAGAGTACACCAGTTGTTTCTGCGAATTACGTAGTCCACTAACATAGAAGTATAGCCATTATCTGTTGCTATTTATTTGACATAATTTAATTTCATTTGGAAGCTGGCTGTACACATGGGGATGTATAATAGGCTATGTATCATAGAATGAATGGCAGCATGCTTATGGGTCACTGGGTGTTGAGAATTGGTTGGTATTACTATATCTGTGGTGGTAGGTTTCTTATAAATCTTGAAAGATGCATACGCTCACTGACGTCTATGGTTCAATGTAAATAATTTATGCAGTGAATTTTATACTGATGTATTTAGAATTTAGTTGCTTCAGGAATTTTTGAAATTGTCTGGTAGTATCTGTCCATAAACACAACACATCATCAACATACCTAAACCAATATCCAACCCTGGAAGAGAGCGGATTATTTTCCAAAAGCTGTGTTGCATAATTCATACTTATCATAGAACCTGATGATGGCGCAACAGCCGAAAACCCGTTCGTGTCATAAATAACAAATATTGTACATTATTACATAAGTGTTGTGTGTGTTTCATTCGTAATTTGTAAAATATTCTACCAAGAACTGACGGAACAGTCAATCAGTGCAATTAAAGGTAGATGTATGTGTACCATATTCCAAAGGCTTATATGCTCTTCTTGTCAGAACTGTTTATTCATCGTGTGCATTATTTGTCGGTATTAGCATTATAGCAAGTATCAACGCTCAAGGTTAACATTTCGAGCACTTTAAATGACAGTCATAATAATTAGGGGTGTACAAGTGAAGATTTTTATTATGAGGCGTTTTCTTATGAAACGAAATGAGATAATCTATTCACAAAGGGCAAAGTAATTCGTCAAGAACTCCAGGAAACAAATGTGCGATTGGACCATACGGTGAGAGCTGCGCGGCAGCGGCTGCGCAGCGTGGGGTCTGACCTGTGCGGCGGCGTGGTTCTCCTTGTCGAGCAGGAACTCGACGGACTTGGCGCGCAGGGGTGCGCCGGCGGGCGGGGCCAGCTGGTGTGCAGAGTCGGCCGCGTCGGCGGCTGGGGCGGCGGGGGCTGCGGGGGTGGCGTCGGCGTCGAGGCTGGTTTCGAGCAGGCGGCGCGCGGGGGCGTGCGTCTGCGGCGGCAGCGGCGGCTTGGCGCGCAGCGGCACCCAGCGCACCAGCTGCTCGCCGCCTTCGCCCTCGCCGCCGCCGTCGGCCGCCCGCTTCGCGCCGGCCGCCGCTTCCGCACGGCCGCTGCCGGCTCCGCCCTTTCCCTTCTCCCTGTCCTTGCCCTTGTCCCGCTCCTTCCTGAAGCGGTGCAGCGAGAAGCGCTGCAAGAAGTGCGGCAGGCGCGACGACTTGCGCTCGGCGTCGCCGCGCCAGCTCACCTCGGACACGAGCGGCCAGAAGTGCACCTCGCGCGGCGGCTGCGGAGAGCCCGTACCCGCGCCCGCCATGTCTAGGCACGAGACACGCACTGGCCGCCGCCGCTACTGCCCGCCCAGCCTCTGCCGCCACGTCCCCCCTCCGCCGCCCCCCCACCCTTTCGCTCCGCCACGCACCCGGTGTCGTTAAATTTAACCTCCCGGCCGGCCCACCCTCGTGTCTTCACGTTTTACGCCGCGTCTTCTAATTTTAACGCGCCCGACTGCTCTACTGCTGCTGCCTGAAATTTCGATCTCGAACACTGGAACCGGCTAAGGCGAGGCTGTCCATCGCGTTTCTAAACTTGCGTGAACAGCACGAACTGCAGCTGTTGGCGGCCTTCCAGTTCGGTAGTCCTGTTTATCGCGATACACAAAAGTTCGGCCCGAAATACACGTGGAACGAAGGAGAGGTCGAAACTGATCGTTCGTACCGTATCTCCTTCGCCGTAGCTGCTCCCCGCCTCTGGAACAAGCTGCCTTGCACTCTGCGCACAATTCAATGACCTGCTACTTTTAAGAAGCTGGGGCAATTCCTTCTGTCACCCTCATAATATTTTCTCAAAAATTAAGATATAGGGCTAATTTTCCCTATGTCAAATACCAAAGCTAGTGCTCCTCTCTTCTTCCAGTTACGCTTCTCTTTCCCTTTCTCTACTCTGTAAGTGACACCACCTTCTGTTCCCTTACATTCATTAACTGTGTGTTATCACCATCGTCCTTGCTTTCTAGTCCACCCATTTCTCTCATGCTCGTTGTTGCTAGCTCTCACAGTTAAAAACCTACCACATCTTAATCTCTAATTATTCTTGTACTTATCGGGTACGAATATAAACTATGTATGTTTTTGTATGTACTACTGTAATTTTTTATTTCTACGCTAGTGGCCATTAAAATTGCTACGCCACGAAAATGACGTGCTAGAGACGTGAAATTTAACCCACAGGAAGAAGATGCTGTGATATGCAAATATGCAAATGATGAGCTTTTCAGAGCATTTACACAAGGTTGGCGCCGGTGGCGACACCTACAACGTGCTAACACGACGAAAGTTTCCAACCGATTTCTCGTACACAAACAGCAGTTGACCGGCGTTGCCTGGTGAAACGTTGTTGTGATGCCTCCTGTAAGGAGGAGAAATGCGTACCATCACGTTTCCGACTTTGATAAAGGTCGGATTGTAGCCTATCGCGACTGCGGTTTATCGTATCGCGACATGGCTGCTCGCGTTGGTCGAGATCCAATGACTGTTAACAGAATATGGAATCGGTGGGTTCAGGAGGGTAATACGGAACGCCGTTCTGGATCCCAACGGCCTCGTATCACTAGCAGTCAATATGACACGCTTCTTATCCACATGGCTGTAACGGATCGTGCAGCCACGTCTCGATCCCTGAGTCAACAGATGGGGACGTTTGCAAGACAACAACCATCTGCACGAACAGTTCGACGACGTTTGCAGCAGCATGGACTATCAGCTCGGAGACCATGGCTGCGGTTATCTTTGACGCTGCTTCACAGACAGGAGCGCCTGGGTGCACGAATGGCAAAACGTCATTTTTTCGGATGAATCGAGGTTCTGTTTACAGCATCATGATTGTCGCATCCGTGTTTGGCGACATCGCGTGAACGCACGCTGCAAGCGTGTATTCATCGCCATACTGGCGTATCATCCGGCGTGAGGGTATGGGGTGCCATTGGTTACACGTCTCGGTCACCTCTTGTTCGCATTGAGGGCACTTTGAACAGTGGACGTACATTTCAGATGTATTACGACCCGTGACTCTACCCTTCATTGGATCCTTGCAAAACCCTACATTTCAGCAGGGTAATGCACGACCGCATGTTGCAGGTCCTGCACGGGCCTTTCTGGATACAGAATATGTTCGACTGTTGCCCTCTCCAGATCTCTCACCAATTGAAAACATCTGGTCAATTGTGGTCGAGCAACTGACTCGTCACAATACGTTAGTTACTACTCTTGATGAACTGTGGTATCGTGTTGAAGCTGCATGAGCTGCTGTACCTGTACACGCCATCCAATCTCTGTTTGAATCAATGCCCAGGCTATCAAGGCCGTTATTAACGCCGGAGGTGGTTGTTCTGGGTGCTGATTTCTCAGGATCTATGCACCCAAATTGCGTGGAAATGTAATCACATGTCAGTTGTAGCATAATATATTTGTCCAATGAATACCCGTTTATCATCTGCATTTCTTCTTGGTCTAGCAATTTTAATGGCCAGTAGTGTATATGTAAGCCGGCCAGAGTGGCCAAGCGGTTCTAGTCTCTACAGTCTGAAGCCGCGCGACCGCTACGGTTGCAGGTTCGAATCCTGCCTCGGGCATGGATGTGTGTGATGTCCTTAGGTTAGTTAGGTTTAAGTAGTTCTAAGTTCTAGGGGACTAATGACCTCAGAAGTTATGCCCCATGGTGCTCAGAGCCATTTGAACCATCTATATCCAATAAAAAGTGATTATCATAATGCATGTCATTCAAAATATACAGATGTAAGAGAGGGCCTAATGACTCTAATTTTATCAAGTTAAGTAAGTAAATACATATCTAACGCTTAAGTATATTGTCAGGTAAACTTGTTTGTACTTTTGCACTTTATTAGTCTGCTACATTTACATCAGCGTGACTGATCTCACTTAAGTATTTGGCAGAGAGTTCATTGAACCACTTTCAGGCTGTTTCTCGAAAAACAAGTGACAAAAATGAAAACCTAAATCTCTCCGTCCTCTGATTTGTCTCATTTTATTGCGATGGTCTTTTCTCCATATATAGGTGGACGTCAACAAATTATTTGACAATTGGTGGAGAAAGTTGCTGACTGAAGTTTCGTGAAGAGATCTCGCCGTAATGAAAATCGCGTTTGTTTTAATGGTTACCATCACAACCCGCTTGCAATATCCGTGACTCATACTCCCCTATTTCGCGATAGTACGAACAAGCAGAAATTCTTTCAATTTATTTCTATGACCACCGTCAATTCTATCTAGAAACGATCTCGTACCACGCACCAGTACTCTAGCAGAGGGCGGACAAACGTTGTGTAGGCGATATTTTTATAGATTTATTGCAGCTTTTAAGTGTTCTGCCGATGGAACGCTGTCTTTGGTTTGCCTTCCCCACAAAATTTTCTGCATGATGGTTCTAATTTAAGTTGTTCGTATTTGCAATATCTAGATATTTACTTGAACAGACAACCTTCAAATTTGTGTGACTTACCGTGTAACACAAATTTAATGAATTTTTTGTTTTTGTATTCATGTGTGGGATCTCACTCTTTTAATTGTTTAGGGTCAACTACCACATTGAGACAGCTTATCTAAATCATTTTGCAATTCGTTTTGATCTTCTGATGACTTTACTAGACGGTAAACGACAGCATCATCTGCAAACACTCGAAGAGGGCTGCTCAGATGTCTCCTAGACCGTTTATATGCAGGATGAAAAAAACTACACACACAAATTTGAAGAGTTATTAGAGGAGATAAAAAGTAACACTTTTGCTTTGTGACACAAATGCCACAGGTGCACCATTTCCCCGCTAGGTGTCCTAAAAGGGTTGGACGCTGGACTTCCCTTAGGCCAACGTTCATCGTTGTTTCGACCGCCTCGTATGCAACACGTTGACACTGGAATACGATTTGCAACACAGTTACATCTTAGTGCTATGAAGAGTAAGTTTTTATTACTGCTAGCAGTGCCCATATCCATGGATAAACAATTACATTATTGTTGTTTCTATTATATTGTGTTTACATGAAAGTATGTCTATGTTTGCAGGCTCTTAACGGCTGATTACATTCTAACCGATTTTGCTGGTATGAACCTCATTTACGGCGAGGCACGATGAAACGGTGTAGCAGCAAAGCGCCTGTGTGCAGAGCGTTTCACAGGGAGGAGATTACCAAACAATTTCGCATTTCTTCGTGAAACAGAAACCCTTAGACTAATCGGTAGACCTTGCACTGTGCAGACTGTGTAAGCCTTTTGGCTGAAGATACAGCCGTTATTATTGAAACCCCTGGTTGTTTTGCGCATGTTAGACGATCATTAGCATGTAGATGTCACCTGTGCATTAATCTAAGCGGGTGACATTTTCAGCAACGTCTCTAAAACAATCGCATTCGGGAGGGCGACGGTTAAAATTCACATCCGGCCATCCAGATATAGAGTTTCATTGATTTTCCCACATCACTCCAGGAAAATGCCTGGATGGTTTCTTTGAAGGGGACAACTCCCATTTCCTTCCCCATCCTTGAAACAATCCGTCCTTCAGCTCCATCTCTAATGACATCGATATAGACGAGTAGTTAGACACCTAATTTTCCTTCCTTATAAAACGATACTCATCACACGACAATTTGAAGGCCCACTCTGAACACTATTTGCTTCAAAACCTTTATGGACCTCTTTTTGAGTAAAAGATGCACCTATGACAATTTCGACACATAAAAAACTATTTCTTATTTCTTTTTATCTCCTGTAAACATTCTTTAGTTTTGTACACCTAGTTTTTTACACTTTATACATTAAGAAGAGCGGGGGGCCTATGACACTTCCTTGGGGAAACCCAAATATCACTTCGGTTTACTAGATGACTTTCCGTCAGTGAATAACTGTAACGCTTTTGATAGAATATCACGAACCCAGTTGCACAGTTGAGATGATACTTCACAGGCATGTAATTTGATTAGAAGCCCATTGTGTCCAAAGCCTCCTGGCAATATAGTAACATGGAATCAGATTGAGACCCCTGTCGATAGCACTCAGCACTTCGTCTACATCTACATGGATACTCTGCAAATCACATTTAAGTACTTGGCAGAGGGTTCATCGAACCACCTTCACAATTCTCTGTTATTCCAATCTCGTATAGCGCGCGGAAAGAACGAACACCTACATTTTTCGGTACGAGGTCTGATTTATCTTATTTTATCGTGGTGATCGTTTCTCTCTATGTAGGTCGGTGTCAACAAAATATTTTCTTATTCGGAGGAGAAAGTTGGTGACTGGAATTTCTTGAGACGATTCCGTCGCAACGAAAAACGCCTTTCTTTTAATGATGTCCAGCCCAAATCCTGTATCATTTCAGTGACACTCTCTCCCATATTTTGCGATAATACAAAACGTGCTGCCCTTCTTTGAACTTTTTCGATGTACTCGCGCAGCAGTATTCTAAAGGAGGACGCACAAGCGTAGTGTAGGCAGTCTCCTTAGTAGATCTTTTACATTTTCTACGTGTCCTGCCAATAAAACGCAGTCTTTGGTTAGTCTTCCCCACAACATTTTCTATGTGTTCCTTCCAATTTAAGTTGTTCGTAATTGTAATTCCTAGGTATTTATATGAATTTACGGGCTTTATATTTGACTGATTTATCGTGTAACCGAAGTCTAACTGATTCCTTTTACCACTTATGTGGATGACCTCACACTTTTAGTTATTTAGGGTCAACCGCCAATTCTCGCACCATTCAGATATCTTTTCTAAATCGTTTCGCAATTTGTTTCGATCTTCTGATGACTTTATTAGTCGATAAACGACAGCGTCATACGCAAACAACCTAAGACGGCTGCTCAGATTGTCTCCCAAATCGTTTATATAGATAAGGAACAGCAAAGGGCCTATAACACTACCTTGGGGAATGCCAGAAATCACTTCTGTTTTACTCGATGACTTTCCGTCAATTACTACATTTTCCCTGTCATGAAGTCGCAAATCCGGTCACATAAATGAGACCATATTCCATAAGTACGCAATTTCACTATAATCCGCTTGTGTGGTACAGTGTCAAAAGCCTTCTGGAAATCCATAAATACGGAGTCGATCTGAAATCCCTTGTCATAGCACTCGTGTGAATAAAAAGCCCGCTGTGTTTACAAGAACGATATTTTCCGAATCCGTGCTGGTTGTGTGTCAATACTTGTAGGTCTTTTCATTGACATAGTTCATAATAATGAAACATAGTATTTGTTCCAAAATCATAATACAAATCGATGTCAAGGATATGAGTCTACAACTCAGTAGATTACTTTCAGATACAAATATATCTAATATCGACTCCGACAATAACCTTCTCTTACGAGGTAGTCTGATTTTTTCAGGATACATTTACGACTACCTTCAAGTGAAACAATTTCTTGGGTTATCACCGTTGACCAAAAAGTGTTCGAGTATACAGTTTGCGAGACCCTCTGATAGTTTCTTCTGCAGCTGGAGACGAAACGTTAGTTGACGTTATTCATTCTTATGACGAGAATCAAATACCGTACAAGTGATATCTCCATGCTGAATAACGTTTTTCGTTCTTTGGTATCAATTACATACGCTCGCATACTGCGTAGGAAGTACAACTTATCATCAGGTAGCGGGAAAGCAGCCCTGCTGCCTACCACACAGGATGCTAGTCAGCTGAAGCAAGCGGAAGTCAACATTCACATCAGTCGGTCAGCCCGGCAATAAGGACAAACGTTTTCTAGTTGCATCTTAACGGTACTGCACCACAGTCTCTACAGCTTGCTACCACTGTCTTGTATCCCCAGGATCGAGAGCTCTCTATTTTCTTTATAAAGAAATCCTTTCACTTGAATATCAGTTCATAGAAAAGGTGTCCTTTCATCATCAACAACATACAGAAGGTTTTGGCGAATACTCGTTGGGTCTTAACAATCAGTGATACTTCCATTAATAGGCACACATGTTTTATAAATTTTGTAAAAGCCATTATCAAGCAGTAGTTGTTACCTACTCTCTGAAGATGGCTTAAGAAGCGAGAAACACGTCGATAAGCCACTGAAATATTATCTACTATTCAAAATTTGTGTCTTAAATTGATATCTGGACACATGATTTCAAGAGCACCCCGTCTTCAGGCCACAAGTGGCCCATCGGGACCATCCGACCGCCGTGTCATCCTCAGTTGAGGATGCGGATAGGAGGGGCGTGTGGTCAGCACACCGCTCTCCCGGTCGTTACGATGGTTTTCTTTGACCGGAGCCGCTACTATTCGGTCGAGTAGCTCCTCAATTGGCATCACGAGGCTGAGTGCACCCCGAAAAATGGCAACAACGCATGGCGGCCAGGATGGTGACCCATACAAGTGCCGACCACGCCCGACAGCGCATAACTTCGGTGATCTCACGGGAACCGGTGTATCCACTGCGGCAAGGCCGATGCCACATGATTTCAAGTGAATAACAAATTACATTAACTTTTAATCTTCCTTTTTCTGTTGTTGGGACTCAACATTTGATTATTTGTGAATTCACTCCAACAAGAATACGTATTATTGTTGGCAGATTTGAGGAAATCAAGCAGCTGATCTATTGTTATAGGAACCATCATTTCACTCACTAAAGGTAATTTAGGAACCAGAAGCCTAAATAAGAATGGTATGACAGGCGTTTATATGCGTTTGTTCCGTTTACAATGCTTCCATCCAATGTATGAAAACAGGTACATTTTCGGTGGTCCTTGTGAGAGTTTTTGGTATGAGAAAACATGATCGAATCTATGAGACATTAAATATTGAAAAACATATGAATTACATGCAATACATTTTTAGGTACGAAGTAAGCCGGCCGGGGTGGCCGTGCGGTTCTAGGCGCTACAGTCTGGAGCCGAGCGACCGCTACGGTCGCAGGTTCGAATACTGCCTCGGGCATGGATGTGTGTGATGCCCTTAGGTTAGTTAGGTTTAATTAGTTCTAAGTACTAGGCGACTGATGATCCCAGAAGTTAAGTCGTATAGTGCTCAGAGCCATTTTAGGTACGAAGTAAATACTCTGTGTAGAAGTGATTGGATGCAATGCTGGGGTTGATTCAGAAAATAAGAAGTACTGAGATGTGGTTGCTATTTATAAAGAAAGCTTCTGTGACAAAAAAAATCCTCTTGGAGTTCATTAGTAGCTAGCGATCATATGGTAGCGTTTGTACGAGATCGCAATAAGGACAAAAAAAAATCCTCTTGGAGTTCATTAGTAGCTAGCGGTCATATGGTAGCGTTTGTACGAGATCGCAATAAGGATAAAATCTCTTCGACACCCAATAAATTCTTCTGTACATTATAATGATAACTTTGCAGTCAGGTTTAGAATACCACACACTATCGACCGGTCACATTGTCATCCGCTACCTGTGTCCTCATTGAACATCAGTGTGAGAGGGGCACCACTCTTCTGACTCTTAATGTCAGATTTCCATAAGCTATGTCACAATTCCGTTGTCGAGAAGTTTCTTCAGTTCTCTTTGAGAAATTGAGTACACCCCATTGTAGTTATGTGGAAAAATTCTTTGCAGTTCCCAGAATAGAACCTGGGATCTCCAATGGCTGTCAGACAATGTCCTCTCATATAAGCAGGCGTGCACGCATTTGATCCGACAATAACTGTGTCACGACACGGATGAGCTGACGAGGGTAGGTACACGTCTGCAAGATGGGTCAATACAACCCGCTATGTTCAGGAGACATGAGGCAGAGAATTACACACAGCAGCCATTCCCGAGAGAATTAGACTGTGGCACTGAACATTCAAAGTTGTACATTGGACAAAATTGATAAAAAACATGATAATTTCACTCCAACGGAGCCCAGTTCCCACCACTTCATTGTGTAGACAGTGTTCCGCCTGCGGTAGGCACAAGATGTGAGAATACTGCAGTAAATTATTAGAACTCGGACAGTTGAAGTTACAGCACTGATAATCAAACGACACAGTAATGACACCGACTGATAAGTGAGCTGAAAGAAGTCTGAAGGAACACGAAGTGCTCAGCAGCTGCACTCACACGTTCTTGTCGAAAGGTGTCCACTGTCGTTGTGTAAGTATAGCGAAAATGGTCGAGGGATTATCGAGCCGATGGTGTGTCGATAGTAAAATTGCTCTGTGCTGAGAAAGAACTGAAGTTGTGACGCGATAGCCTTTAATGTAGAGACAATGTTTGGGGAGTGCCCTGTGTGACACACCGGGAGGAATGAGATTGGCGGCTGTGGCGTGAGCGTTGTTGTGTAGCTCCACAGGTGTGCTGCTTCCATTCGGGGGTTGCTGGCGGTCAGCGGCATATCATTGTTTGTGAGACCCTCCGCAAGTACGGGCGCGTTTGCGATGTCCCTGGTGTCGTGATAGCTGCAGATGCTCACGGAGGCAATGGCGAGCGCTTCGGGAGTGAGGCGGCAGTCGTAGGTACGTCAACTGAACGCAACGGCGGGTGGGGTAGGAGTGGTAATATGGACCCATAGGACCACAGCGAGTGGTGTTCGCTATGGCCACTCTGGAAAAAGCCATCCTCGATGGATAAGATAATGCTGTCATTTACCGTTATATAATGTCATCAGAGGATCAAAACGAATTTCAAAATAATTTAGACATGGTACAGGGTGTTTCAAAAATGACCAGTATATTTGAAACGGCAATAAAAACTAAACGAGCAGCGATAGAAATACACCGTTTGTTGCAATATGCTTGGGACAACAGTACATTTTCAGGCGGACAAACTTTCGAAATTACAGTAGTTACAATTTTCAACAACAGATGGCGCTGCAAGTGACGTGAAAGATATAGAAGACAACGCAGTCTGTGGGTGCGCCATTCTGTACGTCGTCTTTCTGCTGTAAGCGTGTGCTGTTCACAACGTGCAGGTGTGCTGTAGACAACATGGTTTATTCCTTAGAACAGAGGATTTTTCTGGTGTTGGAATTCCACCGCCTAGAACACACTGTTGTTGCAACAAGACGAAGTTTTAATGGAGGTTTAATGTAACCAAAGGACCGAAAAGCGATACAATAAAGGATCTGTTTGAAAAATTTCAACGGACTGGGAACGTGACGGATGAACGTGCTGGAAAGGTAGGGCGACCGCGTACGGCAACCACAGAGGGCAACGTGCAGCTAGTGCAGCAGGTGATCCAACAGCGGCCTCGGGTTTCCGTTCGCCATGTTGCAGTTGCGGTCCAAATGACGCCAACGTCCACGTATCGTCTCATGCGCCAGAGTTTACACCTCTATCCATACAAAATTCAAACGCAGCAACCCCTCAGCGCCGCTACCATTGCTGCACGAGAGACATTCGCTAACGATATAGTGCACAGGATTGATGACGGCGATATGCATGTGGGCAGCATTTGGTTTACTGACGAAGCTTATTTTCACCTGGACGGCTTCGTCAATAAACAGATCTGGCGCATATGGAGAACTTAAAAGCCCCATGTTGCAGTCCCATCGTCCCTGCATCCTCAAAAAGTACTGGTCTGGGCCGCCATTTCTTCCAAAGGAATCATTGGCCCATTTTTCAGATCCGAAACGATTACTGCATCACGCTATCTGGACGTTCTTCGTGAATTTGTGGCGGTACAAACTGCCTTAGACGACACTGCGAACACCTCGTGGTTTATGCAAGATGGTGCCCGGCCACATCGCACGGCCGACGTCTTTAATTTCCTGAATGAATATTTCGATGATCGTGTGATTGCTTTGGGCTATCCGAAACATACAGGAGGCGGCGTGGATTGGCCTCCCTATTCGCCAGACATGAACCCCTGTGACTTCTTTCTGTGGGGACACTTGAAAGACCAGGTGTACCGCCAGAATCCAGAAACAATTGAACAGCTGACGCAGTACATCTCATCTGCATGTGAAGCCATTCCGCCAGACACGTTGTCAAAGGTTTCGGGTAATTTCATTCAGAGACTACGCCATATTATTGCTACGCATGGTGGAAATGTGGAAAATATCGTACTATAGAGTTTCCCAGACCGCAGCGCCATCTGTTGTTGAAAATTGTAACTACTGTTGAAACATCCCCTTAGAATAATTATTACTGACTGTGCTTAACCTGACACACAATATTTTTAGCGCAACGCAATCTGACTTTCAAAAATCCCTACAAAAGAATGGCCCTGACTAACATTAATCTATACCTTTCAGAAATCACTTACCTCACAAAAATCTTCATTACTCGAACTACTGCAGTACAGCGAGCGCCACTACTGCCAGCTAAATAAAAGATTCAAACTACGGAAGGCACTAACTACTGATAGGGATAGTTAGCAAATGAAAGATATTAATAGAGAACAAACAATGTATTTACCTTGATAGTCATAATATATATAGCAGTTCATGACAAATTACAAAACTCCGCCATCTCTCTCCCCACATCCACCACTGCTGGCGGCTCACCTCCAACTGCGCAACGCTACGCGCTGTTCGCATCCAGCTGCCTAACACTACAATGGCGAGTATTACAACAATGCAAAGCAGCCACAGACTGCACACAGCACAGCCAGTGATTTTCATACAGAGGTGGCGTTACCAATAAAAAAACCTAAACAGCCTACTTACACTGCAATTTCGAAAGTTTGTCTGCCTGAAAATGTACTGTTGTCCCAAGCATATTGCAACAAACGGTGTATTTCTATCGCTGCTCGTTTAGTTTTTATTGCCGTTTCAAATACACCGGTCATTTTTGAAACACCGTGTATCTGTATAGTGCAAAAAGTGGCAACTGACTCTAAATCATGAAAAGTGTGTAGTCATCCAAAAAATGAGTACTAAAAATAATGCGCTAACTTTCAGTTACACGATAAATGACGCAAATCTAAACGCTGTAAAACCAACTAAGTAGCTATGGTTTACAATTACGAATGACTTAAATGGGAACGATCACATAGATAATGTTGTGGGGGAAGACTGTGATTTATTGGTAGAAGACTTATAAAACGTAACAGGTTTACTGAAGAGACTGCCTACACCACGCTTGTCCTCCCTCTTCTGGAGTAATGTTGTGCGATGTGGGATCCGCATCAGATAGAATTGACAGAGGACATCTAAAAAGTTCAAAGAAGGGCAGCTCATTTTGTATTATCGCAAAATAGGGGCGAGAGTGCCACAGATATAATACACGAATTGGTATGGCAGTCGTAAGATAAAGGCGTTTGTCGCTGCGGCAGGACCTTCTCACGAAATTTCAATCACCAACTTGTTCCTCAGAGTGTGAAAATATTTTGTTGGCGCCCACCTACAGAGAGAGAAATGATCACCATAATAAAATAAAAGAAATCGGAGCGCGCACGGAAAGATTTATGTGTTCGTTTGCTCGGGAGTGGAAGTCTAGAGAAGTAGGTTACAGGTGGTTCGATGAATCCTCTGTCAGGCACTTGATTGTAAATTGCAGAGTAATTGTCTGGATTTAGATGCAGATGTAGATGCAGGCACACAGAGGCCACAGTAAATGATATCATCGTGGTAGGCATCTATCCTGGGAACCTAGCGAAAGTCAACGCCCAGACTGGAGCACCTGTGCGAAATCAAAGGGCGGCGGTGAAACAAGGGCGAATGAAAGAGCGAAATTATTGTTGAATGTTTCACACCGTGCCGTAGCTGTGTAGAGATTTTGATGTTCATGTTTGTGCCCCTACATGTACTCATGAAGACTTTGTTAATTGCATTGATAGTATAACACTACTGACCGCTACTGTTATACCATAACAAAAATGGCTCTGAGCACTATGGGACTTAACAGCTGTGGTCATCAGTCCCCTGTAACTTAGAACTACTTAAACCTAACTAACCTAAGGACATCGCACACATCCATGCCCGAGGCAGGATTCGAACCTGCGACCGTAGCAGTCGCGCGGTTCCGGACTGCGCGCCTAGAGTTATACCATAACCTTAAAGTTGGAGTCGGGTCGTGAAATAAAACTATCTTATTGAGGGGGGTAGGACGTCAAACGGGCCGACTTGGAGCAGGAGAGGCATCACAGGACATTTTAACTTCATTGTCTATACTTTTACAAATAAATTCATAAAACTTTGTCAGCATCACCAGGAAGGATTCAGGATTCACACTCATTGCGGTGGAAGTTCGAAAACATAGCAAAATAATTTTTTTTACGTGTGAAATTTCATCATTTTTTCACTTACTAATGGCTGCATTTGTTGCTATAGGTACACTTTCCTTCATAAGTTAGAGAGATTCTTCGATGAATTTTACACAGCATACATACCATACTTACAGGTGTATGAAACTCTAGAATTTATTTAATTTGTGTAAAAACGCATGACCTGTTGTATTTTAAACTTCATGTTTAGAAAAAACACAAATTTTGTAGTTAATTACCTCAATTTTACCACAGTTTTTAATAGATTTGGAAAATTCTAGAGTTTCATACATCTTTAAGTATGGTTTGTATGCTGTGCAAAATTCATCGAACCATCTCTCTTACTTATGAAGAAAAGTGTACCTATATAACAAATGCTCCCATTAGTAAGTGAAAAAAATGATGAAATTTCAAATGTAAAAAAAAATTACTTCGTTATGTTTTCGAACTTCCACTGCTATGAGTGTGGATTCTGAATCCTTCCTGGTCATGCTGACAAAGTTTTATGAATGTATTTGTAAAAGTATAGACAGTGGAAATTAAAATGTCCTGTGGTGTCTCTTCTGCTCCAAGTCAGTCGGTTTGGCGTCCTACCCCCCTTAAAGCAATTATGGTATAAAGCAACAGAGCAGTGTTACCCTCTGAGAGGAATTTTGTTACGTTGACCGTGTTGTACCTAACGGAGGTGGCTTATCGGAAGTGAAAGTCAGAATTACGTAAATATTTAAACAGTACCAAACAATATTTTATTTATCTACACTGCTCAAAGAATAAAGAAAACAGTCGCCAGCCTATTTAGGCAAGAGGATGATTGACATTCTTGTTCAAGAAGATAGGTATGGGTAACTTTAACGGACAAACTAAACCTATACTTTGCCACACGCGAGTGCAATGAACTCTGGCACCTGAATACAGTATGTCCACGTTAAGGTTGGAGTTAACAGATCAGAACAAACTATTTGCATAAATATAACAGATAACAAAACATACTATTACTTTGAGTACTTAGTCAAATTGAATGGTCTCAATAACGCTACTCTTAATATTCACTGTGGAATCGTTAATTGGACATAGGTTTAGTATCACTTTTCAAACAAATTCCTATCTGACATGAAATATGGATATGGTTCACAGCAAATTTAGTTACTGCACATAGATTAATTCTCTCAATAGCAAACACCTTTCTACTTAGAATGAAAATTAAATTGAGTTCACTGACAAATTACTTCTCATTGTCCTTTTAATAAATAAGTTACTGTTTTCATAGATAGAAGTTTTTCTGTTATTTGTTTCCTAGCATTAGCACAATAGACAAACTGTTGATCCTGTTGCAACATTAATATGCACCCAATATTGTACAGAATTTGACTTGAATAGCAGGAGTAATTGAAACATTGTATAATTAAGTAACTTGGTGCATTTGAACTACTTTCAATGGAGGGGGGCCGTTAATCTTGACCACTGTAGCAGAGTAAACTAAACACACTTTCAATACACTAGAGAAAGAAGTAGTTAGCAAGCATGAACATATAACTCTCAACAGTTGCAGTTCTGAACTTTTACTGCAGTGAAACACAAATCTGAGATATTTGTAAGATCCTTTCAACACACAATATTAATTTTAGCTCACTCTATTGCCATATTAATTATAATATGCCTTCAATAAAGGACACTCAGAAAACACTTTAGCGTGGGAGGGACCCTAAGTGGATATGTGACTAAGGATAAATCACGGTAGGTACAAGAGTTCAGTCAAATTTTAACTTATATTTGGGTACACTATAACATCTTATGGGCTGATCCTTCACTGAACATTACTCTAGTGTTCCATTACAGTGATTGCAGAATGTGGTGGCGATTGCATGTTGGAAGGTGGATTTGCAGGTAGAATTGCTGGACTCTGTCATTTCTTGGTGGCGATGATAGATACCAATTCCAGAATAGTTACAACTCTTTATCCATCCATCCGAGGCATTGGAAAGCGTCAGGAAAAGCCTCTCTCGGAACCAGCACAATACACAACTTTTACATGGGCAGTTGATAGTCTGGTAGCTCATCCCCGACTGACTCTCTGTTCCACCTTTCTATCCATGCCAACCACATTTTGCGCGCGCTACTCAGTTCCGTTCCCAAGGGGAACCACAACACCTTTTACATACAAAATAACTGAGAACCCTAAGTGAAGGTCAGCAGTTTACATAACAGCAACCAAACATATTAAATAAAACAGAACATTTGCACATATTGGTAGTTCTACACAAAATTATTTAATTTTAAAGATAACCAAAGAGATTATGGTGTTCCAGCAGTGAGCCTTGAGCAGCCGCTGGTGAAGTACCAGTGCAGCAGTAGTGCAGCAGCAGTGCAGTAGCGAATCGCATATTTAGCTTTCATATTTCTTTTGTAGTTTGATTCTTAATTTCTTTCCGAGTGTTTGTGAACTTACATATTTAATTACATACAATTCTTGCGTATTCTCGTATTTGAAAGGAGTTATATTGCTTGTTGATAGCTGTAAAGTATAAATTCGCGGAGTCGTTAGTCAGTTGTTTGTTTTGGACAGCCAGTGCTTTCTGTTTATTTCGTAGAGTCAGTTTGCAGCAGACAGAGGTCAGTGCAGTTTCATCTGTGCTTACAGAACGTGTGTGAGCAGCAGTAGCAGAAACTAGTCGTATATTCTGTTTTTCGTATTAGTTCCGCAGGTTTAATTCAAATTATTTTGTGTGTTTGTGTGCTTGCGTGGTGAAATTTTTCGGATGTTTGCGTATTTTCGAATTAGAAAGGGGTAGTACCAAATTTTAATAACGGTAGAGTGTAACATCGCGTAGGCGGTTGTCATTTGTACTAAACAGGGGTAGGATCGCATTGTAATATCTGTATAGTGGCGTAGTCGTGGTCATTTGATTGCTTAGTTCGTAAGTAATTGTTCATATATCGCAGCTCAATCTGGCGCTGGTGACGCAACTGTGCAGTCGCACATTGCTGTTTTATTTGTCGCAACTCTACAAGTCCAGATATTAGCAGTAGGATGGATAGGGTGTGTGCGTGCTGTGTGCTGGCGCAGTAGGAACTGGCCGCGGTTCGCGAGCAGCTGAGCGTGCTGTTGGCCACGGTGAGCCGCCTTCGGGCTGCTGCCTCGAGGTGCAGCGACGGCGGAGGGTCTGGCGCGTCGCTTGAGACACCCCAGGTGTCGCTTGCTGCGTCCGCTGACAGCCGCCGAGGCACCTTCTAGTGTACCCGGCGAGTTGGGGCCGCCCTAACCTCAGGGTGAGTGGCGGCCTGCAACGCGTTCGCGTCGCTCGAGGCGGAGGGCCAATGTAGAGGCTGGCCTGCTGGCCTCGCCCGTTCATCCTGTCAGTGGGCAGGTGGCCGCTCCTTCAGCAGGGCCCGAGCAGGCACACGGGGTCAAAGGCTTGCTGGTTATTGGGAGCTCCAACGTTAGGTGGGTGATGGAGCCCCTTAGGGAAATAGCGTACAGCGCCGGAAAGAATTCCAACGTGCACTCGATTTGTCTGCTGGGGGGCCTCATCCAAGATGTGGAGGCGGCTTACCTGCGGTTATCGAGCGTACGGGGTGCAGTCGTCTGCAAGTAGTTGCTCACGTCGGCACCAATGCTACCTGTCGCTTGGGTTCTGAGACGAACCTCAGTTCGTACGGGTGGCTGGCGGATTTGGTGAAGATCGCTGGCCTCGCACGCAGGGTGGAAGCAGAGCTCTCCATTTGCAGCATCGTTCCCAGAGTGGATCGGGGTCCTTTGGTTTGGAGCCGAGTGGAGGGTCTCAACCAGGGGGTTCGTCGACTCTGTGACGGTCTTGGCTGCAGATTTCTAGACTTGCGCTATTGGGTGGGGAATTGTAGGACGCCCCTAGATAGGTCAGGGGTGCACTACACAAAGGAAGCGGCTACTCGGGTAGCAGAGTACTTGTCGCGTGCACATGGGGTTTTTTTAGGCTAGGCAGTAGTGCGAGGTGTCCTGATGAACACCCGCCAGTCGACGTGCAGGAAGGGAAATCAGGCCACGCTCAGTGTAAATACACTTCAGCTATCAAGATGTTGTTGTTGTCTTCAGTCCTGAGACTGTTTTGATGCAGCTCTCCATGCTACTCTATCCTCTGCAAGCTTATTCATCTCCCAGTACTTACTGCAACCTACATCCTTCTGAATCTGCCTAATGTATTCATCTCTTGGTCTCCCTCTACGATTTTTACCCTCCACGCTGCCCTCCAGTGCTAACTTTGTGATCCCTTGATGCCTCAGAACATGTCCTACCAACCGGTCCCTTCTTCTTGTCAAGTTGTGCCATAAACTCCTCTTCTCCCCAATTCTATTCAGTACCTCCTCATTAGTTATGTGATCAACCCATCTAATCTTCAGCATTCTTCTGTAGCACCACATTTCGAAAGCTTCTATTCTCTTCTTGTCCAAACTATTTATCGTCCATGTTTCACTTCCATACATGGCTACACTCCATACAAATACTTTCAGAAACGACTTCCTGACACTTAAATCTATACTCGATGATAACAAATTTCTCTTCTTCAGAAACGCTTTCCTTCCCATTGCCAGTCTACATTTTATATCCTCTCTACTTCGACCATCATCAGTTATTTTGCTCCCCAAATAGCAAAACTCCTTTACAACTTTAAGTGTCTCATTTCCTAATCTAATTCCCTCAGCATCACCCGACTTAATTCGACTACATTCCATTATCCTAGTTTTGCTTTTGTTGATGTTCATCTTATATCCTCCTTTGAAGACACTGTCCATTCCGTTCAACTGCTCTTCCAAGTCCTTTGCTGTCTCTGACAGAATTACAATGTCATCGGCGAACTTCAACGTTTCTATTTCTTCTCTATGGATTTTAATACCTACTCCGAATTTTTCTTTTGTTTCATTTACTGCTTGCTCAATATACAGATTGAATAACATTGGGGACAGGTTATAACCCTGTCTCACTCCCTTCCCAACCGCTGCTTCCCTTTCATGTCCCTCGACTCTTATAACTCCCATCTGGTTTCTGTACAAATTGTAAATAGCCTTTCGCTCCCTATATTTTACCCCTGCCACCTTTAGATTTTGAAAGAGATTATTCCAGTCAACGTTGTCAAAAGCTTTCTCTAAGTCTACAAAACCTAGAAATGTAGGTTTGCCTTTCCTTAATCTATTTTCTAAGATAAGTCGTAGGGTCAGTATTGCCTCACGTGTTCCAACATTTCTGCGGAATCCAAACTGATCTTCGCCGAGGTCAGCTTCTACCAGTTTTTCCATTCGTCTGTAAAGAATTCGCGTTAGTATTTTGCAGCCGTGACTTATTAAACTGATACTTCGGTAATTTTCACACCTGTCAACACCTGCTTTCTTTGGGATTGGAATTATTATATTCTTCTTGAAGTCTGAGGGTATTTCGCCTGTCTCATACATCTTGCTCAGCAGATGGTAGAGTTTTGTCAGGACTGGCTCTCCCAAGGCCGTCAGTAGTTCGAATGGAATGTTGTCTACTCCTGGGGCCTTGTTTCGGCTCAGGTCTTTCAGTGCTCTGTCAAACTCTTCACGCAGTATCATATCTCCCATTTCCTCTTCATCTACATTCTCTTCCATTTCTATAATATTGTCCTCAAGTACATCGCCCTTGTATAGACCCTCTATGTACTCCTTCCACTTTTCTGCTTTACCTTCTTTGCTTAGAACTGGGTTTCCATCTGAGCTCTTGATACTCATACAAGTGGCTCTCTTTTCTCCAAAGGGCTCTTTAATTTTCCTGTAGGCAGTATCTATCTTACCCCTAGTGAGATAAGCCTCTACATCCTTACATTTGTTCTCTAGCCATCCCTGTTTAGCCATTTTACACTTCCTGTCGATCTAATTTTTGAGACGTTTGTATTCCCTTTTGCCTGCTTCATTTACTGTGTTTTTATATTTTCTCCTTTCATCAATTAAATTAAATATTTCTTCTGTTACCCAAGGATTTCTACTAGCCCTCGTCCTTTTACCTACTTGATCCTTTGCTGCCTTCACTACTTCATCTCTCCGAGCTACCCATCCTTCTTCTACTGTATTTCTTTCCCCCATTCCTGTCAATTGTTCCCTTATGCTCTCCCTGAAACTCTGTACAACCTCTGGTTTAGTCAGTTTATCCAGGTCCCATCTCCTTAAATTCCCACGTTTTTGCAGTTTCTTCAGTTTTAATCTACAGTTCATAACCAATTGATTGTGGTTAGAGTCCACATCTGCCCCTGGAAATGTCTTACAATTTAAAACCTGGTTCCTAAATCTCTGTCTTACCATTATATAATCTGTCTGATACCTTTTAGTATCTCCAGGATTCTTCCATGTATACAGCCTTCTTTTATGATTCTTGAGCCACGTGTTAGCTATGATCAAGTTACGCTCTGTGCAAAATCCTACCAGACAGCTTCCTCTTTCATTTCTCTCCCCCAGTCCATATTCACCCACTACGTTTCCTTCTCTCCCTTTTCCTACTCTAGAATTCTAGTCACCCATGATATTAAATTTTCGTCTCCCTTCACTACCTGAATAATTTCTTTTATCTCATCATACATTTCATCAATTTCTTCGTCATCTGCAGAGCTAGTTGGCATATAAACTTATACTACTGTAGTAGGCGTGGGCTTCGTGTCTATCTTGGCCACAATAATGCGTTCACTATGCTGTTTGTAGTAGCTTACCCGCACTCCTATTTTTTTATTCATTATTAAACCTACTCCTGCATTACCCCTATTTGATTTTGTATTTATAACCCCGTATTCACCTGACCAAAAGTCTTGTTCCTCCTGCCACCGAACTTCACTAATGCCCACTATACCTAACTTCAACCTATCCATTTCCCTTCTTAAATTTTCTAACCTACCTGCCCGATTAAGGGATCTGACATTCCATGCCCGATCCATAGAACGCCAGTTTTGTTTCTAACGACGTCCTCTTGAGTAGTCCCCGCCCGGAGATGCGAATGGGGGCTATTTTACCCACCGGAATATTTTACCCAAGAGGCCGCCATCATCATTTAACCATACAGTAAAGCTGCATGCCCTCGGGAAAATTTACGGCTGTAGTTTCTCCTTGCTTTCAGCCGTTCGCAGTACCAACACAGCAAGATCGTTTTGGTTAGTGTTGCAAGGCCAGATCAGTCAGTCATCCAGACTGTTGCCCCTGCAACTACTGAAAAGGCTGCTGCCCCTCTTCAGGAACCACACGTTTGTCTGGCCTCTCAAGAGATACCCCTCCGTTGTGGTTGCATCTACGGTACGGCCATCTGTATCGCTGAGGCACGCAAGCTTCCCCACCAACGGCAAGGTCCATGGTTCATGGGGGTAGGGGGCTATCGAGATATTAGCAGTAAATTTTCAGAGTGTTCGGAATAAAGTTCCTGAATTTACTTCTCTCCAGGAAGCGTGTGGCGCGCAAATTATTCTCGGGACTGAGACCTGTTGAATCCTGAGATAGGAATTTCTGAAATATTTAGTGAGGGTTGGAACGTGTATCAGAAAGACAGATTAGACACCGTCGGAGATGGTGTCTTCATTGCAGTTGACAAAAACATTGTGTCTACTGAGGTCGAAGTAGAGTGTGATTGTGAAGTTATCTGGACACGTTTAACAGGGCTAGGGGAAATAAAGTTAATTGTGGGATGTTATTACCGGCCACCAGGTTCCACCGTGACAGTTCTAGAATCATTCAAAGGGAGTCTACACTGTATCGCAGAAGTACCCGGATCATGCTATATTAGTCGGAGGCGACTTCAACCAACATAGTATAGACTGGGATGTCTATGGATTCTTTACAGGTGGTACATACAAGCCGTCGTGTGAATTACTTTTGAACACATTATCCGAAAACTGTCTTGAGCAGCTAAATCGTCAGCCAACGCGTAATGGAAATATTTTAGATCTGGTAGCCACGAACAGACGAGACCTCATCGACGGTGTCAGTGTTGAGACAGGGATTAGTGATCATGATGTTGTCATTACGACTATGGTTACGAAAGTTAAAAAGTCGGTCAAGAAGGCTAGGAGAGTATTCTTACTAGAAAGAGCAGATAAGCAGTTGTTAGCATCCCACTTAGTAAATGAATCGACTTCATTTACTTCTGGTACGATGGACGTGCAAGAATTATGGGCAAATTTTAAACAGATTGTAAATCACGCATTGGAGTAGTATGTGCCGAAAAAGTGGGTTACTCCTAACTAAATATGGTTCAAATGGCTCTGAGCTCTATGGGACTTAACTTCTGAGGTCATCAGTCCCCCAGAACTTAGAACTACTTAAACCTAACTAACCTAAGGACATCACACACATCCATGCCCGAGGCAGGATTCGAACCTGCGACCGTAGCGGTCGCGCGGTTTCCAGACTGTAGCGCCTAGAACCGCTCGGCCAATCCGGCCGGCCGAGCATATGGGATTGTTTCCCAAATATGTGAGTGGCTCGAAGACTTCTTAATTAATAGAACCCAGTACGTTGTCCTCGATGGTGAGTGTTCATCGGAGGTGAGGGTATCATCTGGAGTGCCCCAGGGAAGTGTGGTAGGTCCGCTGTTATTTTCTATCTACATAAATGATCTTTTAGATAGAGTGGATAGCAATGTTCGGCTGTTCGCTGATGATGCTGTGGTGTACGGGAAGGTGTCGTCGTTGAGTGACTGTAGGAGGATACAAGATGACTTGGACAGGATTTGTGATTGGTGTAAAGAATGGCAGCTAACTCTAAATATAGATAAATGTAAATTAATGCAGATGAATAGGAAAAAGAATCCCGTAATGTTTGAATACTCCATTAGTAGTGTAGCGCTTGACACAGTCACGCCGATTAAAATTTGGGCGTAACATTGCAGAGCGATGTGAAGTGGGACAAGCATGTAATGGCAGTTGTGGGGAAGGTGGATAGTCGTCTTCGATTCATTGTTAGAATTTTGGGAAGATGTGGTTCATCTGTTCAGGAGACGGCTTATAAAACACTAATACGACCTATTCTTGAGAACTGCTCGAGCGTTTGGGATCTCTATCAGGTCGGATTGAGGGAGGACATAGAAGCAATTCAGAGGCGGGCTGCTAGATTTGTTACTGGTAGGTTTGATCATCACGCGAGTGTTACGGAAATTCCTTAGGAACTCGGGTGGGAGTCTCTGGAGGAAAGGAGGCGGTCTTTTCGTCAATCGCTACCGAGAAAATTTAGAGAACCAGCATTTGAGACTGACTGCAGTACAATTTTACTGCCGCCAACTTATATTTCGCGGAAAGACCACAAAGATAAGATAAGAGAGATTAGTGTTCGTACAGAGGAAAATAGGCAGTCATTTTTCCCTCGTTCTGTTTGGGAGTGGAACAGGGAAAGAAGATGCTAGTTGTGGTACGAGGTACCCTCCACCACGCGCCGTATGGTGGATTGCGGAGTATATAGATGTAGATGTAGATGTAGTTGTTTTTTCGTCTTGTTTTGGTATATAACGAACACACGTGGAAAATTAGAAATAGCATCGAGTATTACCAACCATAGGAATTTCATGAAGGACTGCGTAGTATCGATATGCTACCGTTCTCACAAAAGCGTGATGGTCAACAAGATGACGAAAGAAGAGCGTTGCACTGAATGGTTTCACTGGACAACAACATTTTTGTCACAAAGAATTTGAATGGTGTTTTTTACAAGTCGTTCGTGCTGAATTTGAAAATGAAATCAGTTTGTGACTGTCGAGCTCACTTATCTTGTGACACGCTATCGTTGAAAACGCTGCATATATCTCCTGTAGCTTAATTTAAATACTCTGAACATTTAATTTTTGAAAAATAATAGAAATATGCACAAAGTATTACCACATACGATCGTCGGTTCAGAAATCTACCTCCAGGAAATTAAAGTGGTTTGGCAGCACTGCCGAAGAGTCATGATTTAACTCGTAGAGTCAGGTTGCGTTTGTTGCCACTTGCATTCCAGCAATAAGAGTTGTCACAGTTGTTGGAAGTAATTGCTTGTTGTCCTAATTTAGTGAAGGTTTGTAGTTAGTGTTTTGTGATGATTCAGAAAATGCTTTTATTATGTCTGTAGAGAGTTAATTCAGGTATCGAAAAACCAGAAACTTAATCCTCTTGTAAAGTACTCCTGTGAGCTTTATTCTGGGAATAAGGTTGGTTACCAGGACAAGAAATGAGGCCCCCATATACAGCGTTCGTCATCTTCCACACTCCTGACAGGCTAGTTAAAATTATCAGACCACATGTCTTTTGCTGTCCCACCATCTGGATGGAACCAGCGGTCTCCAAAACAAACTGTTATAATTGCCTGCCAAACAAAGTAAATTGTAACAAACCCTAATTTCCCGTCTGTTATAAGGCCTGCATGGTATGATGAAGAACTGCCGATACCGGTGCATCCCGAGAATGTTATAATGAGTGAAGACGATTACAGTGGCGAACACGCAGAAGGTAGCGCAGAAGCGAGTGTGAATCAACTGAGGCCCCGTTTTTGTTTCAAGGAGAACTCAACAATCTTGTTCGTAATTTATATTTGTCAACAGTCTCAGCATTTACCTCCCCGATGAAAAGAAATGGTCGCATGGCATTATTGGCGACGAGACATTGTCTGGGGTAATTCAGCCGCCTGGTGCAAATGTTTTCATTTGACGTCACTTTGGCGACATGCACGTCGAGGGGATGAGACGAAATCATGAGGACAACACGTGCATCCAGTCTCCGAATGGAGAAAATCTCTGAACCGGCTGGGAATAGAACCCGCGACCCAAGGATCTACATGCGGCGACGCAAATCACTTTTTTTTAACTTTCTACATGTCTGACTAAGTTTCATTTTCAAAAAAATGAGACAAATATCAAAGCTACCACTACCTGGCACCTCCACTTTCACCCTACCATAAAAAAAATGAACTATCGCTCTTCGGGTGACTCCTCTCTGGCCAGACATGGAGGTTGAACCCCTCTACCATCCTCCACACCTACAAGTCCTTAATCTGTCCCATCCTCTGTTATGCCAGTCCTGCCTGGATATCCACCCCCCCCCCCCCTCAAATTCTACTATAAGTACCTCCAGATCCTCGAGAGCCATGCACACTGCCTCGCCTTCTGTATACGCCTCCCATCCCCCACGCGGATCCTCTATGACCTGATTCCTTTCCCTCATCTGCTCCTTTTCCTAGAACATATCCACGTCCTCTACACCTCCCGCCTTCTTAATCCCCCTCATCCCATGGTTGCTCCTCTCTTCTCCAACCCCTGCCTACTGTCATGCCTTCACCATTGTGTCCCCCTTACCCTCCACCTTTATACCATTCATCTCTGGCCATCCTGATTTAAGTTTTCCGTGATTTCCCTAAATCGCTCCAAGCAAATGCCGCGATGGTTCCTTTTAAAGGACACAGCCGATTTCCATCCCCGTCCTTCCCTAATCCAATGAGACTGATGATGTCGCTGTCTGGTCTTCTTCCCCAAAACAGTCCAATCCATTCATTTCCTTTCCTGTGGTGGCTTCCACCAACTTCCCCTCCCGGATGATGCCCTCTCTGCCGCCTCCACTTATCCCTCATATCAGCTCTGATTCTCACCTCCCCCTCCCTCCCTCTGTCCTTTTCCTGGGATCCCTCTCCCACCCTCCATCCTGTTCTTCCCCACCTATCCTCTCTTTGACTCCCTTCTCTCCCCCGAGTCCTTTTTCTTCCCCCCCGCCCCACTGCCTTCCTCACTCTTCCTCGTGTCCGCTCTGCCCCCCCCCCCCCTTTTCTATGTCCTCTTCCTCCATTTGCTCCGCCTTTTTCTTTTCCACTCCTCCCCACCTGTTTTCCCCTCTTTGGTCCAGGTCCTCCCCCTGCCCCCATCTGCCACCGTCTCGCCTATAGTGCTGTTTTCAGTGAATGTGCTGTGTTGTGTATCCCCTGTCAGTGTGGCGAACAGCCACCATACTGTCGCTAGTTGTGTTTTTTATCTCGTGCGAACAGACACCAGACTGTCGCCATGTTTTTTAATCGTGCCTATCTACTTACTGTGTGTCTTCATCCAAATCGTCAACGCCGTGTTTTTATGTTTTAAATTCCGCAACTTTCTGCCATTTTACTGTAATTCACAAAGTCACCGTTTTATCGCCTTTTTATATTGTTTGTTATCTTACGATCATTGTTGTTTAACTCTTTTCTCGGCTGCAGAGCAGCGTATTAAGCTGCTGTCAGCCCACCGCCCCCCCTCCTGGGAGGGGGGAGGGGAGAGGGGGGAATCGAAAATCAATAAAGGAAAAAAAACTCTTCTGGTGGTGGTCCAAAGTAATCCCAAAAATTCTTCAAAGATGGTAGAACCCAGGGTTGTAAGTTATTTTTACATGACTATAACTATCAAATGTGTGCAAATGGAAATCCTATAAAATGTAGTGTTACATAAAATGTTATTCAAAGGAAACAAAAATAAGTTTTGTAGACTATTCGTGCAACTTCAGGTGAAAGAATCTTCCTTCTAAAAATGGTACAATTGGATGTTTATTGTTCACTGCTATCGGCGTCCTCTATCTCCAAAAATGCCATTCCATGAATTAAGCAATCTCTTTCCTTACTCACTGCTTACAATTCAGGAATTTCTTTCTTCAATGTCATGCTGCGCAGAACGTCAGACAGAGTTCAGAATTCCCCAACAATTGGCGGGGCGTTGGGGGGGTGGGGGCTAACGAAAACAAAAAATGGCTCTGAGCACTATGGGACTTAACATCTATGCTCATCAGTCGCCTAGAACTTAGAACTACTTAAACCTAACTAACCTAAGGACACCACACAATACCCAGTTATCACGAGGCAGAGAAAACCCCTGACCCCACCGGGAATCAAACCCGGGAACCCGGGCGGGGGAAGCGAGAACGCTACCGCACGTCCACGAGCTGCGGACAACGAAAACACTGCATAAATAATTTGTGAAGAGCGTACAGTACCTCGATGTGCATTCGAGGAGTTGTGAAAGTTTTGCAGGTACCACCAGTAGTCAAGCTCCACTTTCTCCATTTCACCAAAGACATAGTCGATCGCCATTCCCTTGAACCATGTAATTACATAGTATTTTATGAGGGGAAAGTCATAGTCATCCATACAGAGGAGGGTCAGAGGTTCAATCACGTCAGGTGTGACACGAAGGTACAAACTAAGATCCTATGTGTCAATCGCCAAGCCGTTCGGGGTAGCCGCGCGGTCTCAGGCGCGTTGTCAAGGACCGAGCGGCTGCCCCCCTCGGAAGTTCGAGTCCCCCCCGGGCATGGGTGTGTGTGTTGTCCTTAGCGTAAGTTCGCTTAAGTTAGGTGAAGCAGTGTGTATGCTTAGGGGCCGATGACCTCAGCAGTTTGGTCCCATACGAGCTTACGACAAATTTCCAAAATTTTTCTGTCGTCAAATGCCAGACGACGACACACATGTGAATCAATGTTCATTGGTGTCCAGGTACCGATAGTCAGGGCAAAGGAGGGAGTCTACTAATTCGACAGTATGAATCCTGTGTCTCATAGCATGTTTTTTTGTTGGTGACTTGATCCACGTTACGCGCACGGTGGTGGGCAGAAAGTAGTAGGTTTCCATACTCGTGAGCAATGGACAGCTGGGTACTTGGTTTCTACCACGTTACGAAAACCGCTCGCAGGAAGGTGTCGTGAAAGTGTTTTGTCTTCGGCGGGCATGTTGTGGGGAGATCCGAGACCACATCATTGTATTCGAGATGGAATGTCGATACATGGGAGAACTGTGTCATAACGTCCACCAGCGACACAAGCGGGATATAAGACATCGGCGATGGAACCTCGGATAGACGACCCATGAGGGATGCGTGTTGACTGGTCCATTGTTTCCACATGTTGCTTATATGGAGGGCAGCTGACTATGCCCAGACGTTGATCAGATCCAGCCCTCCATCACGCAGGGGAAGAGAGCGAGTGTCATAACATACTGAGGGGGGCGACAGCGTCAGGTGCGAGACACCCGATAACGAATGGCGTTGACTTCTTGATGTTCAGAAAACTGTCCGTGGCCCGTCTGTATTGCTCGATTCAGCTGAGTATGCTGTGGATTACATCAGTGGAACGAACCAACATAGCAGGTTGTCGGCGTATGCCCTATAGTGGAAGGTGATTTCCCACAGAGTGATGCCTGATAGCCTGTGGTTGAGACCCCCGAAGAATCGCTAGAGTGCAGTTGCATAAAGGTAGGTAGAAAGGGGTCAACCTTGTCGTAGAGGTGGCTTAATGTTTATTGGGTACACTTTCCACCCGTTAACCTGGATCTGAGAGATGGCTGCGTCCAAATGCACTGCAGGGTGTCGATGAGACGTGGGGGAAACCATATGGTCCACCACCTGGAGGAGAAATTTATGATGGACTCTATCGAAAACCCGATAGAAACTTATGGAGACGATCGCTGCACTCAGGCGGCACGCCGAGGCGATTGCTATTTAGCCTTGCAGCCGCTGGTTGTATGTTGGCTTCTGCCCTGCAATGTGTATTCTGGGACGAGGATCATCGTCAATGTCGTCTTAATGTAGATGCCAAAAGCCTGGAGAAGATTTTGTACTCGGCGTTCAACTTTGTAAGTGGCCGATAGTTGCTGACCTATTATCCTCCCACTGGTTTGTGTACTCGTATGAGAAGTCCTTCGACAAAAGTAGGTGATACAGTGCAGACTGGGGACGTAAGTTCATAAAGCTTTGTAATCCAGCGGGTCATCGCAAAGACACAGAAGGTCCGGTAAAACTCGATTGTTAATCCATCTGTCCAAGGTATCTCCCAATTCCTCAGGCGAGACTTCCTCTGTTGCCGAGTCAGTAGTGTGCATTACCTGCTGCACTGCTTCAGCAGTGGCTTCATCATCTTTCCTAGTAAAGATGACAAAAATGATCCTCCACGGCTTCCACTGTGGTTGCTTGGGTTGTACAGGAGCGACTGTCTTGCATCAAAAGGCATGTGTTTAGCCGTTAGCGATTTCGGCGGATATCCACCACAATCTCGTGCATGGTGGGTACCTCTGTGGCTGTTACCTCATATCGTTGCGAGCGGACTGCGGCGCCTTGTAATCGAAACTTCGTCAATGACAGAATGTGAGCCTTTATTCGGCGTCGTTCTCGTTGTCTCTTTGGCGATGGAGTTAGAGTGTCAAGGTCCCTGAGCACTGTGTAGTAAAAATCCAGGGTCTGTCAGTGAGACGCAGCGGTGTACTTGCCAAACAACGTAAGTGTCTTGCGCATTGCTGTTTTGGTGCAGAGGAGCCACCACACCAGAGTCGAGGGGTATCGGGAGTATCGTTGTTCACAATTCGCACATGCTTCAGTGAAATTCAGATGACAGTCCAGTTTCTCAAGGTGAGTTATGTTCATATTTGCCATTACTCCGCCAGACTTGTTGGTAGTAGGGTTAGGTTAGGTTAGTGTTGTTTAACGTCCCGTCGACAACGAGGTCATTAGAGACGGAGCGCAAGCTCGGGTTAGGGAAGGACGGGGAAGGAAATCGGCCGTGCCCTTTCAAAGGAACCATCCCGGCATTTGCCTGAAACGATTTAGGGGAATCACGGAAAACCTAAATCAGGATGGCTGGAGACGGGATTGAACCGTCGTCCTCCCGAATGCGAGTCCAGTGTGCTATCCACTGCGCTGTTGGTAGTAGATATGCATCATGCAGACTAGGCGTTGTGATCAGAGAAGGCCAGAGGCCATCATTCTGTGGCCATCACACCCGTGTAAGAGTGTATGAAACAGATGTGATACAGTAGGCTCGCCGAATGACTGGTGAGATTTATGAGTCCAGAGCTGTTGCGTGTGCCTTTTCCCATGTGTCGCGCAAGTGACGATCGTGAGTAACCGTACCCAGTTCCAGACAAGACATGTAGTGTGGGATTTGGTCCTCGAAGTGAAGGACGCAGTTAAAACTGCTGGCGACGATACTGTGTTTATAAAGTACTGGTAAAAGGGAAGCAGTATATGCAGAGTAGAATCCGCTCCAGTCATGACTTTTAGTGGTGTCCAACGATGCATAATCATTAATGAATCGGGTCTTGAGTGCTTGACTGCTAATCCTCGAGCAGAGGAGAGATATGTGATGTCAACAGCATCGATGCCATCACTCACTAAAATGGCGACGCATGCATCTGTGGGGTCTCCAACCGTCATGTACGTTGTGTAATCATAAAAGTTCGGGATTGCATACGTTCACACTTCTTACAGGAATGCGATGTCGTCTCCTGTGGCTCGTACTGTTTTTCTCGGGAATTGGGTCTTGGCAGGGAAACTAACCATGTTGATATTTATTGTGGCCAAGAGCTAAGCCCGATGGTGTGGTAGTTGGACAGGGTTATCCATGGTGATGGTGGAGAGAAGCGGACAACGCGAGTGATGTCACATACCGCCGGCAGTGGCTCTACCGGTGTTGTTCAGTCCTCAGTGGTCCCCTGACTGCGTCCTGCCCAGTTGTGGGGCGGCGGAATGAGTTTGTAAAAAGTAAACTAAAATCTGATTGCTGGATATATGCTTGCGTGTTGAATCAGTTTCTAGCTTTTAGAATGTTGTTATTGCTGTCTTTTGCCGTTCTCAACACTGGCTCTCTATTTACTCCGTGACCCCCAGAAAGTGATTTAATAAAACTTGGAGCCAGTAAATAGATATCCTAGTGCCCACTTTACCTGAGAATGTTCTTATAGCTGCAGCTTATAGCTCTGAGGAATTAGGAGATTGTCCGGGATTTCTAATCAAAAACGGTTTCCCAAAATAGTTGAGTATATTCTGAAATTCACTAATAAAAACCACAAGTATCCCTACAACCTAACTAACAGAACAGTTCAGAGTCTAATGCGCTGATGCAACTATAAATGTCCGAATCAAATGTTAAAAAAGAATGCTCGCCAAAATTTGATGAAAATATTTCATCAAACGCCACGCTAAATATTTGGTAGAATGACTGTCCCGCGACGGCACGTGAAAATACGACAAAACGCAAACTGAAGCTAGTTAATGAAAATCATCCCAGAATTAACACTTCACATAAAATGTCTTCATGGTTCCGCGTATCTCTAGTAACTTAATACGGCACCCGAGGCTGTCTGTAGCAGATACACTGATGCGACGCGACTACCGACACAGATGGCGTGTCATTCAGCGTCTGGAGAGAACTGGGGCCTTGCTTCCTCGCGCAGTGTTCTTATATATAAAGCCGCGGTGCGGACGGCGAAGGGAACGCCTGATCTTTCCGGCTCTCTCGACTAGCCGCTGGGCTAGTAACGCACCACTTCAAGTTACATAATAATTTATAGCTTCTTTGGCTGATGGCCGAAGAAGCTCTTAATTTAAACGTGCATTCAGCACGCAGGTAAGTATTGATAATAAAATTTTGACGTGGCTAAGTTAAATACTTTGAGCGAGAGAATTAATTAAATTACACTGCACGTAGCAGATGAGCTCTGAACTGTCCCTTTTGAGATCCGCTATCGCTATAATTTTATAGGTATTAAAAAGAAACTTTACACATTTTCATAATCATAGCGGACCTCCAACCTATTTAAATCTAAACATCCTAGCCTTATTTACTAGCCTACTTAATCTATCTTGCTTCCTTCAGTTTTGAGACGAAAACCAGAAAATCATGAATTTCCACTAAAGTCTTAATTTGTGAAATCCAAAGTACTGTTTTTATTAAATCATTATGAAAGATGAATTTAAATATAAATTTTGAAGTCTCTAGCTCTTTTCTGTTGCGCCAATGATTTTTCCAGAAGAACGTCCAAATCTCGGAAATGGCTGAAGTTATCGAACTGATATTTAACACACATTAATTTAGTATTATTTCTGACATGCTAGAAAAGTTTTAGGTCATTTGCTTGATTTTTAAGGTATTGCGCAACATTTATGACGTCAGAGCTAGTTACAGCAGACTGGCTGGCACACAATGGAAACTGATGTGAATTTACTACAGCGTGAGTAGGCTGCTTCCCTACATCACCCTCTACTTAAATTTTTTTGTTTATGAATGTTAATGAATGAAAAAAAATTTAATTACAAAAAGGGAAGCAAGAGTACAGTTTAACTCCCTATGAAAATTTAAAATCGAAATATAAACCTGTAGAAACATTAAAGAAAACTTATTACCTACATTAATTATTTAAATTGTAGGCATGTTCACTGCCTTTTTAAACAATGTCATTACTCAAAATTTTAAGCAAAGTCAACGAAATATTTTGGCATACATATTGCCTTAGACAAACAAACACATATAAATTGAAAAATTATGAAAATCTTAACTACATTAAATACATTTTTACATACACACATTCAAAGAAATAACATGATACATAAACAGATATATATATATCTCTTAGCAGTCTTTTCTAAACCTGAAAGAAAAAGTTCACAAATAATTCTTACACACGTGGTTGTAGCCGCTTTGGCTGGCGTCCTACACTTCCATCCACAAGGGTAGAGAAGGGGAAGTTGCTATGGTGTGCGTCCTTCACGTTCTCTCTAAATTACATGGGGGAAAGGGGAGGGGTCACTGTGAGTTGTGTCCAAGTCACTCCACGCTTTCACGCAGCTATCAGGCTGCCATTATCTGGTTTGTCCTGTAGAACAAACAAAAAGAGTGCCTCAGACTCTGTTCACTTAATATCTAAGGGAGGGTCACAATGAAATGGGGATATATACATTTTATCTTCCAATATTTTGCTGGAACAAAGTTAACAGAACCTTTTTAATTTTACTCTCACGGTTACTTAACTGTCATAAAATCGGTAAACAAATGGCTCAAAACGCCGTTAGTCACGTACTGGAGAAAATTTATGCTCCTAAGGCATACAATCATAAATCATATTTAATCTGAATTTATTATTTCTGGTCCGGAACACTGAACCAATGCTCTGTACATTCATGACACAATTGTATTTCATTTACTTAACTGTCTCATCTTTGATTACCTTATTCTTAGAGATAGTATGAGTATGATTAGTGGTTGTTTTCTCAGCTTCTTTGTACATGTGAGTAACTTTTGGTAATAGTACAGTTCTGAGTGTTCAAAACACACTACGTTTAGTTGACTACAAAATCCACTTATTGGTCCTCTGCTGTTGTCTGTTCCACATCTGCAATTAGGTACTTACTTACTTTGAAGTGTATTTATGCTGAGCTAAAATAATGTTTCACGTCTGTCAGTATGTTATTTATTCATTTGCTAGTGTATGAACTTAAGTAATACTCACTCCATTTAAATTTAAAGCATAGGAAAGCACATTTATCTCATATTCATAGTGTATTGCAGCTGATTAGTTTGCTCACGTGGCAATCCATTTCCACTCGATCGGACGCTGAAACCTCAGGTAGTCTCTCTCGGACCTACCACTAAAGTGCATCAAGTAATTATGGACGAGCGTAATGCTAAATTCCTTAAACCTATAGGACACCATGAGCTGCTCTGTCTCATCTAACATAAGGGTACCTATGGTCGCATTCACGCCTCCAACTCATAACCTCAATACGTGTAGGTGTATCCTGTCACACACTACACTAAAATAATGGCCAGCTCCAACCTTATAAATACTTCAGGGACGTGTCCTTCACGTCTCAACCACAAACACTGCTCAATTCTATTACACTGCCTTTCCTTGCTATACCAGGTGAGTTTATCCTTACAACCTATCTGCATATTTTTCATAACACTAAGCAATCTCTTTTATTATTAATTAGTTAGCTCTACCGCATACACTAGGTTTCACTACCATTTCAGACCCTGCTTGTACATGAATTCATATATCTTTTTAAATTACTGTTGGTGGACCATTTCCAATAAAACAACACTTTGTACTTACTATATTACCAGGTTTCTACACATACTTGTTACTCCAATGTATTTTATCTTAATTACTTCATACTTCTCTATTGTTTGTCACTATTAGGTTTGTCACATTAGGTTTTTTTTTTCACTAATCGGTAGATAGAATGGTTACATAACTCAAGGCTTGATAGACATAACGGAAAATTTTAGTATTTGGAAAGAAAAGGTCGAAATTTTTGAAGACAGGAAAGAGGAAGAATGAGTGAGACCTGAAAGGGAAAGAAGATCTCACACAGCTGGGACTGCACAGCTGCCACGCTGTGTAGAGGTTAAAGAACAACCTCCTCCCTACAGCATTCATTAGTTTAATGCTGGCTTGATTATCATAACGGAAAATTTTGTGTTGGAAAGTAGAGATCGAAATTTTTGGGGATAGGAAAGATGAAGAATGAGTGAGACCTGAAAGGGAAAGAAGTTCTCACACAGCTGGGACTGCACAGCTGCCACACTGTGTAGAGGTTACAGAACAACCTCCTCCCTACAGCATTCATTGGTTTAATGCTGTAAAGAAGAGTTAGAAATTTTAGGTGGATAGAAAAGATGAAGAGTGAGTGAGACCTGAAAAGGAAAGAAGATCTCACACAGCTGGGACTGCACAGCTGCCACACTGTGTAGAGGTTAAAGAACAACCTCCTCCCTACAGCATTCATTAGTTTAATGCTGTAAAGAAGAGTTAGAAATTTTAGGTGGATAGAAAAGATGAAGAGTGAGTGAGACCTAAAAAGGAAAGAAGATCTCACACAGCTGGGACTGCACAGCTGCCACACTGTGTAGAGGTTAAAGAACAACCTCCTCCCTACAGCATTCATTAGCTTAATGCTGTATTGATAACCATACCGGAAAATTTAATGTGTGAAAGAAGACGTCGAAATTTTTGTAGATAGGAAAGAGGAAGAATGAGTGAGACCTAAAAGGGAAAGAAGATCTCACACAGCTGGGACTGCACAGCTGCCACACTGTGTAGAGGTTACAGAACAACCTCCTCCCTACAGCATTCATTAGCTTAATGCTGTAAAGAAGAGTTAGAAATTTTAGGTGGATAGAAAAGATGAAGAGTGAGTGAGACCTGAAAAGGAAAGAAGATCTCACACAGCTGGGACTTCACAGCTGCCACACTGTGTAGAGGTTACAGAACAACCTCCTCCCTACAGCATTCATTAGCTTAATGCTGTAAAGAAGAGTTAGAAATTTTAGGTGGATAGAAAAGATGAAGAGTGAGTGAGACCTGAAATGGAAAGAAGATCTCACACAGCTGGGACTGCACAGCTGTCACACTGTGTAGAGGTTACAGAACAACCTCCTCCCTACAGCATTCATTGGTTTAATGCTGGCTTGATAACCATAACAGAAAATTTTATGTGTTGGAAGAAGATGTCGAAATTTTTGGGGACAGGAAAGAGGAAGAATGAGTGAGACCTGAAAGGGAAAGAAGATCTCACACAGCTGGGACTGCACAGCTGCCACATTGTGTAGAGGTTACAGAACAACCTCCTCCCTACAGCATTCATTAGCTTAATGCTGTAAAGAAGAGTTAGAAATTTTAGGTGGATAGAAAAGATGAAGAGTGAGTGAGACCTGAAAATGAAAGAAGATCTCACACAGCTGGGACTGCACAGCTGCCACACTGTGTAGAGGTTACAGAACAACCTCCTCCCTACAGCATTCATTGGTTTATTGCTGTAAAGAAGAGTTAGAAATTTTAGGTGGATAGAAAAGATGAAGAATGAGTGAGACCTGAAATGGAAAGAAGATCTCACACAGCTGGGACTGCACAGCTGCCACACTGTGTAGAGGTTACAGAACAACCTCCTCCCTACAGCATTCATTCATAACCTTTGACCACGCCACGTCGATCCGAAAATACCTTATGATGCCTTTTTAGAACCTGTCTCAATTCTTCCTCCTGATTGGCTGAAATCTTATCGATTTCCTGCAATTTAGTTTCTATTTTGTCTAAAATAATTGCTTCTTCTTCTTCTGTGTTCAGCTTACTGTTACTAAGATTAATACCCTCGTCCCAATACCTCCTATTTTTCAGAACTCGTATAGGCAGCTCCCAAGTTCCATCATCAGTCACTACATGCTTATCACTAAAAGGTACTATAATTACTCCGGTTATTGGCAAGACCATTTTCAACTGGCTTCCTTCAAAGTCAACAACACTCTGATATTTTGACAAGAAATCTATGCCAATTAAAACCTCAATACTGAGATTGTTTACAATTAAATATGGATGATCAATTAAATTACCATTAATGTTAAAGGGCAGTAAAGCTTCTTGCTTTACCGTTTTTGACACTTTGCCAGTAGCACCAATTATTCTTAGTCCTGATACCCTCATTACTGTAAGCTTGTCTTTACCAGGTAATGCATCAAAGAAGGACTGAGATATTGCACTCACCTCACTTCCACTGTCTAAGAGACAACGTACACTGATACCCAACATATTCACTATTATTATAGGGTGGCTTATTCTAGGTTGTACAGGTGGTTCCTCAGATTCATCTAGTAGTTCCTTTTGGATTTGTCTCCAACTAAAGTGATCAACATCTGTCTTCATTACATTTAGGTCACAGGGTGTATGGGTTTCCTGAATTACATTTTCAGCTGCCTTTTCCAGTCGGTCTATTAATTTTAAATCGAAACACCGCACGACTTCATTACATTTAGTTTGCTGAACATAGCCCAAATTACTGTAGTCTGAGCGATTCTGTGCCTCCAGACCGGGCATAACATTAGTTACAGCTAAACCACTTTCACCATTATCGTCGGTTTCCTTCTCAAGTGACAACTGGTCACAGCTACTGGGTTCATCGACCCCAAACAGCCTACCCTCTACATTCCCACTTATCTCCTGTCCTAAATCTATTAGTACATTATCAACATCCTGCACAGGCACTTTAGATAAGAGCACATCATCCTCATCGTAAATATAAGCATGAATTTCTTCTGCTTCTTCACCTGTCAATTCAGTATTTTGTAGCTCGTCCCTATCGTTACACTGCTGCGCCTTCTCTTTCTCTTCCCACTTAGAAAGCGTCTCTAACACGGTATCTATCAAATACTGTGAGTGATCTAATATTTCTGTTGTATCCTTAGGTGTTACCGACATTTCATCCATCTGTTCAGTTTGAGTATTCTGATCTGTCTTACCAATTCCCTTAACTACTGGCTTAGGAAAAGTAACCGCCTGGTGAGCGCCAGTGTCCTCATAGACGGGAACTAGTTTTCCTGCCTAGGTCTACTACTGTTTCCTTTATTTTCATTATAGTTAGCTGGCATAGCCTTACTTTCCGTACTGTTGTTTACATGCATATTTCTGTTTGGAACAAAATTATTATCCCTTGGACGCCATTGTTGGTTCTGATAATTATTTCCCCAATTCCTATCTCTCTTAGGATGACGAACACCTACCGTTCTGATGTTTACATTGCCATTTTGCTCGTTCCTAAAATTACTATTATTATTATTGGCATTACGGTTATTACGTGCTTGCTCCTCATTGGCAGCAACACGTTCTACACGTTCCAAATATTCAATGAAACGATCCAGATTGTCTCTAAGGGCTGATATAATTCTAGTTTGCCAGTACCATGGCAGTTTAGCTTCCAGACCTAGTATAATCATTTCTGGTTTTAGCTTTTCCGCCAAATGTGACAACCGTGAAATCCATGACCTAGCAAACTCTTTAATTGATTCCTTACCTGCATTGAAGCGTTTTCCACTCCAAAATTCTCTCAACACTTCATTTTGCTTATTGCTAGACCAATACTCATTAATGAAAGCTGTTTTAAATTCCGCTAATGTTTTACACTTCAACATAACATCAGCTGACCAACGCATGGCGTCACCTGCTAAATGGCTTTTAATAAATGAGATTTTCTCTCGTTCAGACCAAGTCGGTGGAATCACATCTTCAAAATCGTTCCAGAAATCTAGCGGGTGGATATTTTTATCTGGATCAAACCGCAAGAACTGCCGACACCCGATAAAAGCGGCGTTTGCAGCTACAACTTGTTGTATACTACCATTACCAGAAGTTACTGAAGCTACTTTACTTTCAATGTTAGCAATGTTAGTACTGATATTTTCTACTTTCATTTCAACATTATCTACTCTTTGCACAATATGAGTAGTGTCAGTTTTGATTGCTTCTACTTCTGCTTGACATATGTTTACTTTTATATTAACATCTTTAAATCTATCTGAGCACAGTTCAGATTCCGCCTCGATCTTTTCTGTTAACTTGTGCTCCAGCTTCGCATCTTCCATTCGGAAGTCTTTGCGAACCTCAGAAACTTCGGATTTAACTGTTTTATACATTTCAGAAAACTGTTGAGCAACCTTTTTCTTAATATCCTCATGGTTGTAATCAATTTTATAATTCAAACTGTCTAGATCCTCTTTCAACTTATTGCAACCAGCCTTGAAGGTATCGTCCGTTACCTCCAATCGTTTATTAAAATTTGTTTGGCTGGCCACAATCTCAGATTTTAATTCAGCATTCCTGTTTTTGACCTCACTTATTTCAGACATTAATTCAGCTGTCATTCTAGCATTACTGGCTGACATTTTTGCATTACTGGCAGCTATTGCCTGTAATATAACATTTAGATCAACAGCCCCAGCATCTTTGGGTTGCTCACTAGCTGGCTTTTTATCACACTCAGGTGACGAAAAACTAGCTCCAATACCAGAATCATTAAAACTAAATGAAACTTCTGATTGATTAGTCATATCTAACTGCTCCTTCTTAAACTCTACCATCTCTGATGACTGTTTCATTTTTAATTCATCAGAGAAACTATCATCCAATAAATTTACAATTTCTACTTTCCGCTTTACTACAGGGGTCTCTATTATTGAATCATTGCCCCTTCGCACACCACTGTCAGGAGACAATACTTCATTTTTCACTTTAACATTACTATTTTCATGCATGTTTACACTTGAACCGTTGTCTGAATTTACAGTTCCCTCAACAGACATAGGTTCTGATATAAGTTTAAACTCAGTTTCTTTTGGCGGTTCCATCGCCGACAGTCTTTTAGTGCAGGTTAGTAAAATTTTTAACAGCTTTTCACTTAATTTAGTTCCTTCTGCACGACGTATGGCGTTGCCGGCGCGGCGTACCAGGATTCCTGATGCGACGTGGCACGTTAAACTGCAGACGGCTCTCCGATGGCTGTTGTGTGTTAGCGTGGCCCGCAATTGCAGGCTCTACGTCGGCTGCTCCAGCGGACGACTGCGGTGCGGCGAGACTGGCTTCTCGCGATGCCGGCAGCACCGCTAGACTCAGTGCCAGCTCCGTCAATCCAGATGCGTTGTTAATCCAATTGCGTCGTCCACATGCACACGTAACACATTCACTGTTCTATACTCAGTTGCGTGTCGCATTTCACTCGCGAATCCGAATAGTTAAAAATCACTTTCACTTAGTTGTTTCCCGGCCGATGCACCATATGTGGGGCGGCGGAATGAGTTTGTAAAAAGTAAACTAAAATCTGATTGCTGGATATATGCTTGCGTGTTGAATCAGTTTCTAGCTTTTAGAATGTTGTTATTGCTGTCTTTTGCCGTTCTCAACACTGGCTCTCTATTTACTCCGTGACCCCCAGAAAGTGATTTAATAAAACTTGGAGCCAGTAAATAGATATCCTAGTGCCCACTTTACCTGAGAATGTTCTTATAGCTGCAGCTTATAGCTCTGAGGAATTAGGAGATTGTCCGGGATTTCTAATCAAAAACGGTTTTCCAAAATAGTTGAGTATATTCTGAAATTCACTAATAAAAACCACAAGTATCCCTACAACCTAACTAACAGAACAGTTCAGAGTCTAATGCGCTGATGCAACTATAAATGTCCGAATCAAATGTTAAAAAAGAATGCTCGCCAAAATTTGATGAAAATATTTCATCAAACGCCACGCTAAATATTTGGTAGAATGACTGTCCCGCGACGGCACGTGAAAATACGACAAAACGCAAACTGAAGCTAGTTAATGAAAATCATCCCAGAATTAACACTTCACATAAAATGTCTTCATGGTTCCGCGTATCTCTAGTAACTTAATACGGCACCCGAGGCTGTCTGTAGCAGATACACTGATGCGACGCGACTACCGACACAGATGGCGTGTCATTCAGCGTCTGGAGAGAACTGGGGCCTTGCTTCCTCGCGCAGTGTTCTTATATATAAAGCCGCGGTGCGGACGGCGAAGGGAACGCCTGATCTTTCCGGCTCTCTCGACTAGCCGCTGGGCTAGTAACGCACCACTTCAAGTTACATAATAATTTATAGCTTCTTTGGCTGATGGCCGAAGAAGCTCTTAATTTAAACGTGCATTCAGCACGCAGGTAAGTATTGATAATAAAATTTTGACGTGGCTAAGTTAAATACTTTGAGCGAGAGAATTAATTAAATTACACTGCACGTAGCAGATGAGCTCTGAACTGTCCCTTTTGAGATCCGCTATCGCTATAATTTTATAGGTATTAAAAAGAAACTTTACACATTTTCATAATCATAGCGGACCTCCAACCTATTTAAATCTAAACATCCTAGCCTTATTTACTAGCCTACTTAATCTATCTTGCTTCCTTCAGTTTTGAGACGAAAACCAGAAAATCATGAATTTCCACTAAAGTCTTAATTTGTGAAATCCAAAGTACTGTTTTTATTAAATCATTATGAAAGATGAATTTAAATATAAATTTTGAAGTCTCTAGCTCTTTTCTGTTGCGCCAATGATTTTTCCAGAAGAACGTCCAAATCTCGGAAATGGCTGAAGTTATCGAACTGATATTTAACACACATTAATTTAGTATTATTTCTGACATGCTAGGAAAGTTTTAGGTCATTTGCTTGATTTTTAAGGTATTGCGCAACATTTATGACGTCAGAGCTAGTTACAGCAGACTGGCTGGCACACAATGGAAACTGATGTGAATTTACTACAGCGTGAGTAGGCTGCTTCCCTACACAGTCTCGAGATCCTCGACCAACGATGTGGGAGCAGAAAGCTGTTCATTTTCCATAAGGTCGTAGTGTTTGATAGGGAGAGACCAAGAAGTTTCACAGCCTGCACTGGAACCTTCGTGCTGATCACTGTTTGCTGCAGATGACTGGCAGACGGCCGACAGCCGTCCTGCTGCCTGGTCCGCTGGGGTGGAGTCGGTATCAATAGTGTCAGTCTTGTGGTTGACACCCTGCAGAATGACTTCTTCTTCCTCTGGGGAGAGGGACATTCCACGTTGCAAATTGTTCTATGGGGTTCCTTCAGTGTTTTGTGAAGGCAGTTTCCCCATGTGGCCTTCCGTGTTGGACAAAGGCGTTGATTCACATCTCGCCAGCATAAAAGCTTCGCTTGGTACGGTAGGTAAATCGATTGTCACCGTGCTGTCGGTGTTGCCTGGAGTGTTCAGTGCTATCGATGGCATCGTATACAGTTCTGCCATTGGCCAGGCTGACTGATCGACAGGCCACCAGTCCATGACACGTTGTTCCCAAACTGTAATGTGAGTCTATTGTATCTGGATAGGCAGAGACATTGTGAGCGCCACTGTCTAAGTCACTGGGAGGTTCGCCGGCGTCAGTGGAGGTGCCATGTCCTGCAGTCGAAGTTGCCATCCGACACTGGAGGCACTCAGAACATAGGTGACCTCCCGTGCCGCGTCTGGAGCACTTTTTAGGCTGATCATCATAAATAATTATGGCTGGGCAGTCTCCTATCTGGAGGTATGATGGTACGTGTTGTCAGAGCTAACTGACTACCTGGCGTATTCCATTGAGGACTGGATTCATCTTAAATTGGGTCAACTCTTCTGCCACGTGTTCTTGCACTGTGCTGTGGGGATGCAGCACCGCTACAACGTCTGTAGCCAGAAGTTTGATGGGTACTTCCAATATGTGTATAATCTGTAAAGCACTCCACTTCTAGTGCTTTTGACCTGGAAAAGTCGTTTCTAAACGCCAATTTCAATGTTGATTTGCTGTATTGATTCGCCAGGATCTTGTCTCATGACAGTGTCATGTTAGTGTTGGCCAGAAGCAGTAAAGCAGGTGAGCATGCTCACGCTGCAGGCAGAAAGACACAGCACGTCTGCTCTGCTTGGCTGATAAAGCAAGACTGTCCATCAGACCACAAGATGATGACAGCTTCACAGTTAAAGCAGTGTAACCTTCTCCTTACCAACACGGAAGTGAGTATTTTATCATGACTGTCTTGCTGTCTTATAAATATTTCTCGAAGAAATGTAACATAGTTTTATGCAATGATATCGAAACCAGTTTGGTAACTCTTGGTACCTGTTCATAGATTCCAGAGACGTTAATGTGAATGAATACTTCTCCAGTTTGGGACCAAATTTCCTTCTGTTCTAATTGCGCATGAAGCTAATCTGAATGAGATATAACTGCAGTTCTTCTCAGCATGTAAGTCAGCTACGAAATGCACCACTGCTTTCGAGGTGAACGGAACAGCAGGAGTAGTAGGGCAAACGAAGTTCTGAACCACTTTGATCATGCTGGATACATATATTCAGGGGCAAATTTGATTGATTTATGACCCCATTCCCCTTAACCCATTGTTACACTAATTGATTTGTGACACAATGGGAATAATTTGTCCTTCTGAGAAACCGTCCACCCCTTCCCCTCCCACTCCACATCCCCCCCTATCTTTGAAATCCCAAGCATCCCCCCATCCCTCTCGCTGATACAAGCGCAATTTTCATAACAAATTAATTGACTAACTACTTAAATCAACCAATTAATTAACTACTCCCCCTTTGGGAATTCCCACAACCACCCTCCCCCTCTCCCACACCCCCTCCCCACCCCCATCTGGAAACTGGTGGGAGACTGGTGCTGGGGACAAAGGATCTCATGGCATAAAACTAGAAACAATGCCAGTTGCATAGAAAAGGATATACTGCTCAATTATAAAATTCAGTTCACAATGGTTGGATCTCTCTTTTATTAGGCAGGAAAAGTTGATCATTCCCTGCTCTTTTGGAAGCTGCAGGTCCTGTTAAATACATCGAAAAGAAGTACATAAATAGCTGCTGTTTTACCGATCTACAAGGAATACCATCATGAAATCGGCGTCAACATAACTGACCTTACGTAAGTACACTGTCATGGATTGCTCTAAATACACCTAGCTATCACTGGACGGCACCACAGGGTGCTGGAAGGTGCAGTGCATGACTGCTGTCGGCTCCCACACTGTCCTGTGAAGGACTGTGAGCCATATTGCAGTATTAGCATGCCTCAAGTGGCTACTTCCAGTTGCAAGCAATTGTGGAACAGAAGTCAACATCCTTTGATATTTGATATCTGGGAAACCATCCACTCTCTCTCAAGTGACTAGTCCAAACATGAAGACAGGTTTTCATCCCTCCTCATAATACTGCACTCCTATTAGCTAATGCTAAATCAGTGAAGGTACATAAATCCTACCCCCTCCACCCTGTCCTCATTCTGCTATTGTTCATGGTCAAGTCAAATCGATTCTCTTGTTCTCTCTCGCATGTGTTTTAATCATTAGTTTGCTTGCAAGATGAAACGCTTTTCAAGCAGCAGCGCCGGCAGTGCCATTGGTGACAGACGCCCATGAGTACTGCAGAAATGGGAATTTCCAGGTATGCACATATTCAATTTCATAGCATGAGATCGGACATTTTACTGTATATTTTCGTAAGAAGATTTCACAGTATCAAATCACAGTGTTTTAAGCTTTCAAAGTATATTTTCGTAAAAAAGTTTTGTAATATCAAATAATTGTGTGTTCAGGTTTAGATGTTAACTTTTTTCTTGTTGGTTTAGCATACGTTCACCAAATCATGGATGAGTTGGAGGCAGAGAGGTTGTACTGGCAGCTGCAGTAGCAACAGCATCGTAAATGGTATATACAGGGCTATTACAAACGATTGAAGCGATTTCATAAATTCACTGTAGCTCCATTTATTGACATATGGTCACGGCACACTACAGATACGTAGAAAAACTCATAAAGTTTTGTTTGGCTGAAGCCGCACTTCAGGTTTCTGCCGCCAGAGCGCTCGAGAGCGCAGTGAGACAAAATGGCGACAGGAGCCGAGAAAGCGTATGTCGTGCTTGAAATGCACTCACATCAGTCAGTCATAACAGTGCAATGACACTTCAGGACGAAGTTCAACAAAGATCCACCAACTGCTAACTCCATTCGGCGATGGTATGCGCAGTTTAAAGCTTCTGGATGCCTCTGTAAGGGGAAATCAACGGGTCGGCCTGCAGTGAGCGAAGAAATGGTTGAACGCGTGCGGGCAAGTTTCACGCGTAGCCCGCGGAAGTCGACGAATAAAGCAAGCAGAGAGCTAAACGTACCGCAGGATGGTGCTCCACCGCACTTCCATCATGATGTTCGGCATTTCTTGAACAGGAGATTGGAAAACCGATGGATCGGTCGTGGTGAAGATCATGATCAGCAATTCATGTCATAGCTTCCACGCTCTCCCGACTTAACCCCATCCAATTTCTTTCTGTGGGGTTATGTGAAAATTCAGTGTTTAAACCTCCTCTACCAAGACGCGTGCCAGAACTGCGAGCTTGCATCAACGATGCTTTTGAACTCATTGATGGGGACATGCTGCGCCGAGTGTGGGAGGAACTTGATTATCGGCTTGATGTCTGCCGAATCACTAAAGTGGCACATATCGAACATTTGTGAATGCATAAAAAAACTTTTTGAGTTTTTGTATGTGTGTGCAAAGCATTGTGAAAATATCTCAAATAATAAAGTTATTGTAGAGCTGTGAAATCGCTTCAATCATTTGTAACAACCCTGTATTTTTTTCTTCATAGTACTGTGCATATACATAATATGCTACTATTACAAAAAAAATTCATCATATATGTAAAATACGTTTTGTATTGTAAAATATTACGCTTCCAATCACCTTGTACAAGTTATTATCCCTACTGAGAAATACAAATTCATGAAGTTTAAAAATGCTCACCATCAGGAACGATGCCCGTTTGTGGTGTACGCCGATTTTGAATGCCTCCTCGCTCCTGTGACCCGCTGCGAAGGTGACTCCACAGCCTCATATACTGCCTTCACGGAAAAACACGTATTATACATATATGGCTGCATTGTGAATTGTACGCTATGTGATCAAAAGTATCAGATCACCTGGCTGAAAATGACTTACAAGTTCGTGGCACCCTCCATCGGTAATGCTGGAATTCAGTATGGTGTTGGCCCACCCTTAGCCTCGATGACAACTTCCACTCTCTCAGGCATACGTTCAATCAGGTGCTGGAAGGTTTCTTGGGGAATGGCAGCCCATTCTTCATAGTGTTCTGTGCTGAGCAATCGATGTTGGTCAGTGAAGCCTGGCACGAATTCGGCGTTCCAAAACATCTCGCAGGTGCTCTATAGGATTCAGGTCAGGACTCTGTGCAGACCAGTCCATAACAGGGATGTTATTGATGTGTAGCCACTCCGCCACAGGCCATGCATTATGAACAGGTGCTCGCTCGTGTTGAAAGATGCAATCGCCATCCTCGAATTGCTCTTCAACAGTGGGAAACAAGAAGGTGCTTAAAACATCAGTGTAGGCCTGTGCTGTGATAGTGCCACGCAAAACAAAAGGGGTGCAAGCCGCCTCCATGAAAAACACGACCACGCCATAATACCACCGCCTCCGAATTTTACTGTTGGAACTACACACGTTGGCAGATGACGTTGACCGGGCATCCGCCATACCCACATCCTGCTATCGTATCGCTACATTGTGTACCGTAATTCGTCACTCCACACAAAATTTTTCCATTGCTGAATCGTCCAATGTTTACGCTCTTTACACCACGTGAGGTGTCGTTTGACTTTTACCGGTGTACTGTGTAGCTTATAAGCAGCTGCTCGACCATGATATCCAAGTTTTCTCCCTTTCCATCTAACTGTCATAGAACTTGCAGTGGATCCTGATGCAGTTTGGAATTCCTGTGTGATGGTCTGGATAGATGTCTGCCTATTACACATTATGATCCCCTTCACCTGTCAGTGGTCTCTGTCAGTCAACAGACAAGGTGGACCTATACACTTTTGTGCTGTTCGTGTTCCTTCACGTTTCCTCTTCACTATCACATCGGAAACAGTGGCCCTAGGGATGTTTAAGAATGTGGAAATCTCGGGTACAGACGTTTGACACAACTGATACCCAATCACCTGACCGAGTTCGAAGTCCCTGACTTCTATGGAGCGCCCCATTCTGCTCTCTCATGATGTCTAATGACTATTGAAGTCGCTGATACGGAGTACCTGGAAGTAGGTGGCTGCACAATGTACCTAATATGAAAAATGTATATTTGGGGGGGGGGGGGGGGTGGATACTTTTGATCACATAGTGTATAATCATATGTTTCAAGCCTTAACCGCTACAAATCTTATGCTTGGAACTATTCTGCTGTTTGACTTCTCACTAAGCTTTAAAAACTTTCATGGGAGGTTGACAGGCCTTACAACAACCAAATTGGAGAAGAATGAAGACTTTTACAATAATGTGGTTGGCTGTCATACACTCCTGGAAATGGAAAAAAGAACACATTGACACCGGTGTGTCAGACCCACCATACTTGCTCCGGACACTGCGAGAGGGCTGTACAAGCAATGATCACACGCACGGCACAGCGGACACACCAGGAACCGCGGTGTTGGCCGTCGAATGGCGCTAGCTGCGCAGCATTTGTGCACCGCCGCCGTCAGTGTCAGCCAGTTTGCCGTGGCATACGGAGCTCCATCGCAGTCTTTAACACTGGTAGCATGCCGCGACAGCGTGGACGTGAACCGTATGTGCAGTTGACGAACTTTGAGCGAGGGCGTATAGTGGGCATGCGGGAGGCCGGGTGGACGTACCGCCGAATTGCTCAACACGTGGGGCGTGAGGTCTCCACAGTACATCGATGTTGTCGCCAGTGGTCGGCGGAAGGTGCACGTGCCCGTCGACCTGGGACCGGACCGCAGCGACGCACGGATGCACGCCAAGACCGTAGGATCCTACGCAGTGCCGTAGGGGACCGCACCGCCACTTCCCAGCAAATCAGGGACACTGTTCCTCCTGGGGTATCGGCGAGGACCATTCGCAACCGTCTCCATGAAGCAGGGCTACGGTCCCGCACACCGTTAGGCCGTCTTCCGCTCACGCCCCAACATCGTGCAGCCCGCCTCCAGTGGTGTCGCGACAGGCGTGAATGGAGGGACGAATGGAGACGTGTCGTCTTCAGCGATGAGAGTCGCTTCTGCCTTGGTGCCAATCATGGTCGTATGCGTGTTTGGCGCCGTGCAGGTGAGCGCCACAATCAGGACTGCATACGACCGAGGCACACAGGGCCAACACCCGGCATCATGGTGTGGGGAGCGATCTCCTACACTGGCCGTACACCACTGGTGATCGTCGAGGGGACACTGAATAGTGCACGGTACATCCAAACCGTCATCGAACCCATCGTTCTACCATTCCTAGACCGGCAAGGGAACTTGCTGTTCCAACAGGACAATGCACGTCCGCATGTATCCCGTGCCACCCAACGTGCTCTAGAAGGTGTAAGTCAACTACCCTGTCCAGCAAGATCTCCGGATCTGTCCCCCATTGAGCATGTTTGGGACTGGATGAAGCGTCGTCTCACGCGGTCTGCACGTCCAGCACGAACGCTGGTCCACCTGAGGCGCCAGGTGGAAATGGCATGGCAAGCCGTTCCACAGGACTACATCCAGCATCTCTACGATCGTCTCCATGGGAGAATAGCAGCCTGCATTGCTGCGAAAGGTGGATATACACTGTACTAGTGCCGACATTGTGCATGCTCTGTTGCCTGTGTCTATGTGCCTGTGGTTCTGTCAGTGTGATCATGTGATGTATCTGACCCCAGGAATGTGTCAATAAAGATTCCCCTTCCTGGGACAATGAATTCACGGTGTTCTTATTTCAATTTCCAGGAGTGTATTTGTGGGGTTCCATTAGATAGAAAAGTGGAAACTCCTCATAGAGATCACTGTCATCTTACAGCTAAGTTCTCTGATACAGCTCAAAATATATGCAATTTGAAGCACCAGTTACCAAAGTATGTACCCATTTTCTTCCATAATTTAAGTGATTGTGACACTCATTTTCTTGTTGGTCACTTGGCTAATTTTCGCTGGTAGAAAAATCAGGTCATCCTACCTGAGAGCGTTGAGAAATGTATTTCATTCTCCAAATGAATGACACTGAGAATCATGGTCTGCTTCCTTGCTTCGCAACGTTTTATGCAGGCTCCACTCCAGAAGCTCGTTTAAACTCTACCTAGGGAGTATATGCATACTACTTGAGCTGCATTCCCCATTAAGGAAAAGTTTCAACTCATTACTAGGAAGGGGTTTCCCCATATGAGTATCTGGATAGTATGGCAGAACTCAATGAAAGCAGGCTACCTGACATAGCTGCACTGTCGAGCAACTTTACAGGTGACTCCATAACGGATGTAGAGAATGAGGATGCTGTGAATGTCTGGAGGGAATTCAGCACCTCCACTTTGGGAGAGTATGCAGAGCTTTACATGGACACAGACGTGCACTTCCTTGCAGGTGGTTTCGAGAAATTCTGGAGCCTATGCATGACCACATATTCTCTGGATCACACCTTTTATTACACAGCACTTGGGTTGTCATGGCACACTATGCTCAAGAAAACGACGGGCAGCATCGAATTATTGGCCAATGCTGACATGCTTTATTTCTGTGAGTGAGAGGTCCATAGAGAACTTTGCCAATGTGTCCATAGGTGTGCCAAGGCAAATAACCCATGTATGGGTGACAAGTTCAATGCATACCTTGATTTGAGTTGCATCATGTACTTGGGTGTCAACAACTTATAAGGGCACACCATGCAATGGAAAAATCGGGGGTATTTCAGCTGATTCTTATGTGTGGTAAGCAATGGAGGTAGAACCCACATACGCTATTAGTATGCATGATGTATGTGCCTTCAAGAAATCCTCCTGGTTGAAGGAGTATATGAATTTGAATATAACACTGAGGATTTGTGCAACATGTGACTTTTAGAAAAATTTGTTTTGAATTAATGAATAATTGCGTTTTCGGTAAAACAATGCAGAATTTGAGGGGACATCATGAAATTTTGGTTAGAGCCGAATGGTATGGGCATTAAGGTATAAGGAAATGCATCACCAGACCAAATTTTAAACAGATCACAATATTCAATGAGAAATTTGTTGCTGTGGAGATGGTAAAAGTTGAAGTAGAGTTCATGAAACCTACCTATCAAGGGTTGTACATACTAGACATATCCAAACTCCTCATATACTACTTTCATTATGAATTTTCGAAACAGCATTTGGCTAATCCTAAATTACTATATATTGGTACAGATAGCATCATCTGTTGGATAAATAACTGGTATCCATGTTTAAGTAGTGAGGTACCATGGTAATGAATTCGATGCGTCCTCATACGTGGCCAATAATCCTTACAGTATTGTTCCACAGAACAAGAAGGTTATCAGCCTTATGAAAGATGAAGCAAATGGATTGCCGATTGTTGAGTTTGTAGATCTGCGAGCAGAAATGTATGAGTATTGCACATTGCAAGGAGCCACCCAGAGGCAGGCTAAGGGCATCATATGGCATCGAGAGCTTTCTATCAAAGACTGTTTGCAGTGTCTGTACACCAGAGTTTGCAGTGCCTGCCACAGCCTCAGCATATGTTGTAGCAAACCAGTATTTGATAGAGAGGGTACGAGGTGTACACTTTGCTGCAATCTAAAGTCGACCTGTCACCTCATGACAATAAAAGTGTCATTTGTGATGACTGGATTGAAACTGTAAGAGAGGGGGTAGGCGACTGATTGAGTGAGAGGGAGAGAATGAGACTGGGTGTGAATGTGACCCTATAGTATTACCCTTTTATCGTAGTTTAACTAATTTTGTGTGTGTGTGTGTGTGTGTGTGTGTGTGTGTGTGTGTGTGTGTGTGTGTGTGTGCCATGTGCATTTGCAAACAGAATAGTTTTTCATTTTTACCTGCCGCTAACCATCCAAGTCAGATTAGTTTTTAAGTGTACATAGTTCACAGTCCATGAGAATTATTGTTGTTCATCTATGTAACTGCAACTATAAGACCCATTAGTGTAAGTATAAAACAATCTCCACATTAGTTTTTAGCATAGATTTATATACATCTGAAAATTGTAAATGTTTCAACCTGTGCATTTTTGTTTGTTATTGTTAAAAAATATATATTATGTGACACAGATTCAAATTGAAATCTCAAGAACTGAATTGTAATCTCCAGAACTGAACTGTATCTGTGAGAATTTATTAAAAGAAAAAATTCGATACGATAATCTTTGTTGTTATTTAGAAAAAACCTATTCCAATTGTATATATAAAAGATGTACAAGAGACAAATGACATCAGTTTTGAACATGAAAGTGAAGTTTAACATGGACGATAACAAAATACATAGGTAGATAAGGCTCTAAGTCACACACAGAACATGCGGTTGCAGACAACTGGTACACCCCAAGAGAACAATGGAAAAAATGCATGATAAATGATCTGCTGCAACTTCTCTCTTTCTCTCTCTAGAATGTATCATAAGACTACCATTAAATCATAGCTCGTTACAACCCCTCTCAACTGATTACTCCACCTATTTTCTATCATCCTTTAACACAGATCCATGTCCATTTTGAGTCAGATGGTTCTCTTTTCCAGGATAGCATCAAAGATAACAGTCAACTTGTATCCATCCCTATTACCTCAATAAACATACAGCAGAATGTTGTTAAAAACCATGCAGCAACTGTTCTGTAGGTATTTCTTAGCTGACATCGCAAGGTTGTGATTGGTAGAGAGTACATAGAAGCACATTGTCGATACTGTTTGTTAAGAGTTCAAAACACGTGAACAGTCCTGCACAGGGTCAAACACGCGATCTATTATGTAGTTGTATATTGCAGCCCCCAAGCTGGTAATACAGTACTCTTCAGCTAAGGACACTTTATAAAAGTCTATAAGATGCTTGCTGATAACTTTAGGATCACACCTGGGCTTGTGATCCGATATACTGGTGCAGGGTGGCAGATTAAATGAATGTCAGTTTCGCACCTTACATGAGAGATTTTATACATCGTAACAAGGTGAATATTTCACATAACATACTTCGGTAAAAGTGAGCAGATTTGTCTATTAAAATTTACAGTATGCAATGCAAAGGGATGACACTCAGTCGACGGTATTAACGCAACCAACTTAAATCCTGCATGTCAATGAGCAAGAGAAGAAAAAAGCTGCTGGAGAAAACCTTTTAGTTTGGGAGCAGATGCGAGTTGAGACGTCACGACCCAAGTACAACAGAACACTCTTAAAGCGACCCATGGTGAAAGACAACGAACACACTGGGTGACTCATCGAAGAAATCAGGTAGTGGTCCAGTGGTGTGCTATGGGAAGAAACTTTAGAAAATTGCGTTTGGGAATTTCCAGATGGATACAAACAGATCAGCGACGCAGTCGATCACCTGAACTGCGCGTGGTACACAGGTGATGTACGCATGTAACTTTTAGGCATCTGGAGTGGGCCCGAAATGTCCGATTGGCCGAAATGAACTAGCAAGGAGTAATATGAAGATAGTATCTATTCTTTCGGACATGTCCAAAAGAACAGATACGATCGGTGAACATGCAGCTCCCTTAGAATGAAATGATAATTAAATCAAGACCCTAAGCTGTCGACAGCCGTTGATATACGTCAACGGGGACAGTTGAAAATGTGTGCCCCGACCGGGACTCGAACCTGGGATCTCCTGCTTAATTTGCAGATGCTCTATCCATCTGAGCCACCAAGGATAGAGAGGACAGTGCGACTGCAGAAATTTATCCCTTGCACGCTCTCCATGAGACCCACATTCTCAACTTAATGTCCACACACGACATTCGTAGTGCCCCTGCCCATTACACTCATTACTCGCGGCAGACAATCTTACCGAGTCCTGTAAGAATTCAGGCAATGCGTGTGCATCCAGCACAGAAGAAGAAGTTCAATGGCCAGTTAGCCTTACCTATATACTGCCGCCAGTAATGAGTGTAATGTGCAGGGGTACTACGAATGTAGTGTGTCGATATTAAGCTAGGCATGTGGATCTCACGGGGAGCGGGCAAGGGATAAATCCCTGCAGTCGCACTATCCTCTGTGCCCTCGGTGGCTCAGATGGATAGAACGTCTCCCATGTGTGCAGGAGATCCCAGGTTCCAGTCCTGGTCGGGACACATTTTCAACTGTCCTCGTTGATGTATATCGACGCCTGTCGACAGTTTAGGGTCTTGATTTAATTATCTTTTCAGCAAGGAGTAAAATGCCGAAATTTCGACGCAGTTTTCTGGTAGGCCCTTTGCGATTGGCCGAGATAGTTTCCAAAAGATTAGAGGAACGCTTCTATTGGTCTGAAAAAGCTGTGACGTGATGTACGAAAGGACCCAGATGGGGGCAGTTTTGCTACGAGAGAGGCAAGACCGAAAATTTCGGGGGCTCTCCTCTGAACCAGCATCAAGTGCAGAACAGGGCGCATCACGCTCTGTACAACGCAAAGGAGGAATTTTGTGTGAACACTGCGTTCAGTTCGGTTGACATTCAACTAGATAGTAGCTGTAGCGTCGTTGAGCTCCAACAGTGGAGAAACGAAACAGCCACGTAGTTAATTGTTCTTGTGAGAACTGAGAGGGCATTGTCATATGCACGCTGCTCCATCCAAGAGCGTGCATATCGCCATATTTGAAGACTAGGGATGAGTTCATGTTTTCTCGCCTATCGAGAAACATAGGACAGTTTGTGCTGATGAAATCAGCAAAGATTTTGGTTAGCTTTTATAGGATTTTCAGAAGACGAGAGCAGCCATACAGCCGACAGCTCATAGCAGCTAAGATAAATACCATGAGCAGAGGCGTAAACTTGTTGGTTCACCAGCTTGCGTCCACTGTGAACTCGAGCAACCTTGAGTAATTATTTTCTCAGCTTGTCACAAAAACTAATCATCCCTGTTTGCCAACCTAAATAGTACCAAACTTAGAACCGGAATCGGATGACTTGTCGAAATATTGGCCAACTTCACTATGTAATAGTAAGAATAATTTTGTAAAGAACCTTCTGGTTAAAATTTGTTATTGTGTGTTCAGTGTCGTGTCATTTCGATTAAACAGAGCGTAATGCTTTATCTTGACAACTGTCCTAACATTGGCATGTTACAACCTATGAAAATGCGTGTATTTCTTTAACAATTATCCTGAAGTAAAAACAAATTGTGTACAGCCAAACACCGTTGTGCTCTGTCAGAGAATATGGGTCCATCCCTCACGCCATCATTTATTCTATGGACGCTAACGCACTCACAGGGTGTTTTTGCTGATGTCTGACGCTAGAGAAAAGGAGTGGAGTGTCAGACAGGCTGTATCAAAGAGGATCATCCGATTCAAAAAAATCATAACTATTTGTTATTTGAGATACGTGCATGAACAATGTACTGTTGGAAAGAGTAAACTCTCGAGTTTGCATGGTTCCCGTTAGGCAGCAGCAGTGTGCATCCACTTCAGTTTTAGTAAAGATGGTGTCGGGGTAATAGTAAGCGTTGTGTGTTCTACGTTTTGAGCAGTGCGGATTAGTAATAACTGTTCAGCGTGACTTTCGTACTAGGTATGGTGTGGAGCCTCCTACAGCACAGAGCATTTGACGATGGCATGAATAATTCCGAGAAATAGGTTGTTTGTGTAAAGGAAAATCGCCGAGCCGTTCCCGAGTGTCTGATACGGACGTCGAACGCATCCGCCATAGTTTCACAAGGAGTTCGTAGTAATCCGTTAGCTACGCAGCTCGACAGCTCGACATGCCCCCGATGTCCGTCTGGTGTGTGTTGCGTCGACGTTTACTCATGAAACCGTACAAAATTCAGCTGCTGCAAGCTCTTCGTGAAGGTGACAAACAATAATGTATGGACTTCTGTGATTTCGTTCCTGGCAAGATGGAGGATGACAGTTTTCTTCCACGTTTAGTGACGAGGCAACACTCCATTTAAATGGAAAGGTGAACCATCATAATGTGAGAATGTGAGGTACGAAACACTCATATGAAGTTTTACAACATGAGAGGGACTCTCCAACGTGTAATTTGTTTTGTGCAGTTTCATGGGAAAATGTGTATAGTCCATTTTTCTTTGCCGAGAACACTGTTGCAGGAAGCACATAGCTCGCTATGCTTGAGAACTTTCTTTTCCCACTATTGGAGACTGATTCGATCGACTTCATTTAGCAATTGGATGGGACACCACCACACTGGCATCTAGAAGTGCAAGAATTTTTAAATCAAAGGATTACTGAACACTGGGACGGTCGCACTGAACCAAATTACATTACTGGCCTCCAAGGTCACCGGACCTGACTGTGTGTGATTATTTCTTGTGGGGGTTTATAATGGACACTGTTTACGTGCCTCTGTTACCAACAATAATGAATGAACTGAAACACCGCATAACAGCAGCTGCAGAAGCTGTAACTCAAGTCATGCTCACTGCAGTGTGGAAACAATTTGAATAGTGCATTGACATATGCCGTGCACCTCAAGGGTAGCATATTGAACACCTACGAAAAGGTATGAAAAAAAATTTTTGAGTTTCCCGTTCAACAGAAAACAAAATTCATTGTATATGTTTATTAGCTTCAGAAATAAAGAATGCCAAATCGGATGATTCTTTTTCATACACCCTATACAGTATATATAAATTTATTAATCTACATTTGGTGGTCATCCATATTAAACAAACTATTCCAGCCGTCGCTGTCCACGAAAAATGACTGTTTCCCTGGTACCTGGTACTTCCATGGCAACTTTTTCTCATATTCTTCTTGCTGTCACATACTCTTTCACATGTACAAGAATTTTCCTGCACCAAGCAGACATGTAAGTACTCCCTCATTCTTCCTCAATTTCGCAGCGTTCTGGCGTATTTCCCTTCAGTTTATACGTATTTTCCGTCAACTTTCGTAATTTTACCGTTTTTAATTCACTTCTGCTCAGGTGACTATGACATCACCTCTCGCCAGGTAGTCTAATATCGCTTGTATATGTAGTACAGTTGTCAACAGCTAGAACAATTCAAAGTCGTCATACACCACAAATGCGCATCTTTTCTGATAGCGAGTATTTTTGAACTTTATGAATTTGTTTTCTTCAGTAAGAATAATAGCACCTACTGGGTCCTTAGAAGCGCAGTCTTCTAGATATTTTTCTAGAAACTCGCCTGCTGAAAAGACACTGAGGCACCTTAAGGAAAAATGCTTTACACTTGTGGTTACTCAATTGAGAAAATTGGAGTCGGAACATGTCTTTGATCCAGTTGTAACGATAATTGCCTTTCTCCTGAGTTTTCTCCTCTGAGAATAACAGCATGTTTTCATGAATCTTACGTTCAGCAGCCTATTTTGGGAGATGGAGGGGTCCGACGACTATATGCTCGTCCTTTTCATATGACTTGTGTTTCTCCAGGCCTAAACACGAACCGATAATCTGGTATTCTGGGGCTCTAATTTAGGTGCATCGTGGAGTTCAAGGGGGAACTCGATGCAATCAAAGCTATAACATCCACGAATGTTGAGACGTCTACCGTATCGAGTAGTGCGCTGCGGATGAGCTTTATGATTGCAATTTCTCGGGAAAGCTGCGATTGACCATGCAAGGCGTCCGCCCCGATAGCTGAATGGACGCCGGCACGGTAGCTCAGCGTGTTCGGTCAGAGGGCTGCTCGCCCTCTGTAATAAAAAAACTGAGTAAAGGAATCAACAATCACCTTGAACGGATGTCTTGTGACGTCAGCCCAGACCAAACGCAACAAACAATACCGAACACAACGAAAAAAAAAATGGTTAGCGTGGCGGACTGCCGTCCTAAGGGGCCCGGGTTCGATTCCCGGCTGGGTCGGGGATTTTCTCCGCTCAGGGACTGGGTGTTGTGTTGTCTTCATCATCATTTTATCCCCATCCGGCACGAATCCAGTCGCACAACTGAGACGATACCCCATAGGCCCGCAGCTTGATTAGAAGTCGCTTGTGAGGAACGGTGTCAAAAGCTTTCCGGAAATCTAGAAATACGGAATCAACCTGAGATCCCCTGTCGATAGCGGCCATTACTTCGTGCGAATAAAGAGCTATCTGCGTTGCACAAGAACGATGTTTTCTGAAACCATGCTGATTACGTATCAATAGATCGTTCCCTTCGAGGTGATTCATAATGTTTGAATACAGTACATGCTCCAAAACCCTATTGCAAACCGACGTCAATGATATAGGTCTGTAGTTCGATGGATTACTCCTACTACCCTTCTTAAACAATGGTGCGACCTGCGCAATTTTCCAATCTGTAGGTACAGATCTATCGGTGAGCGAACGGTTGTATATAATTGCTAAGTAGGGAGCTATTGTATCAGCGTAATCTAAAAGGAACCTCATCGGTATACAATCTGGACCTGAAGACTTACCCGTGTCAAGCGATTTGAGTTGCTTCGCAACCCATAAGGTATCTACTTCTAAGAAACTCATGCTAGCAGCTGTTCGTGTTTCAAATTCTGGAATATTCCATTCGTCTTCCCTGGCGAAGGAATTTCGGAAAACTGCGTTCAATAACTCCGCTTTAGCGGCACAGTCGTCGGTAACAGTACCATCGGCACTGCGCAGCGAAGGTATTGACTGCGTCTTGCCGCTTGTGTACTTCACATACGACCAGAATTTCTTCCGATTTTCTACCAAATTTCGAGACAATGTTTCGTTGTGGAACCTATTAAAGGCATCTCGCATTGAAGTCCGTGCCAAATTTCGCGCGTCTGTAAATTTTAACCAGTCTTCGGGATTTCGCGTTCTTCTGAACTTCGCATGCTTTTTCCGTTGCCTCTGCAACAGCGATCGGACCTGATTTGTGTACCATGGGGGATCAGTTCCATCTCTTACCAATTTATGAGGTATGAATCTCTCAATTGCTGTTGCTACTATATCTTTGAATTTGAGCCACATCTCGTCTACATTTGCATAGTCAGTTCGGAAGGAATGGAGAGTGTCTCTTAGGAAGGCTTCTAGTGACACTTTATCCGCTTTTTTAAATAAAATTATTTTGCGTTTGTTTCTGGTGGATTTGGAAGAAACGGTATTGAGCCTAGCTACAACGACCTTGTGATCACTAATCCCTGTATCAGTCATGATGCTCTCTATTAGCTCTGGATTGTTTGTGGCTTAGAGGTGAAGTGTGTTTTCGCAACCATTTACAATTCGCGTGGGTTCGTGGACTAACTGCTCGAAATAATTTTCGGACAAAGCATTTAGGACAATCTCGGAAGATGTTTTCTGCCCACCACCGGTTTTGAACAAGTATTTTTGCCAACATATCGAGGGAAGGTTGAAGTCCCCACCAACTATAACCGTATGAGTGGGGTATTTATTTGTTACGAGAGTCAAATTTTCTCTGAACTGTTCAGCAACTGTATCATCGGAGTCTGGGGATCGGTAGAAGGAGCCAATTATTAACTTAGTTCGGCTGTTAAGTATAACCTCCACCCACACCAATTCGCACGGAGTATGTACTTCGACTTCACTACAAGATAAACCACTACTGACAGACACAAACACTCGACCGCCAATTCTGCCTAATCTATCTTTCCTGAACACCGTCTGAGACTTTGTAAAAATTTCTGCAGAACTTATTTCAGGATTTAGCCAGCTTTCTGTACCTATAACGATTTGAGCTTCTGTACTTTCTATTAGCGCTTGAAACTCAGGGACTTTCCCAGCACAGCTACAACAATTTATAACTACAATTCCGACTGTTCCTTGATCCAAGCACGTCCCCTATTTGCCATGCACCCTTTGAGATTGCAGCCCACCCCGTACTTTCCCGAGGCCTTCTAACCTAAAAAACCGCCCAGTCCACGCCACACAGCCTCCGCTACCCATGCAGCCGCCAGCTGAGTGTGGTGAACTCCATCTCGGTAAACCGATCCAGTATAATAGCACTCAAGGCGGATTCATGAAACCACCCAACGATTGACATGCTTCGCGTTATCACGCCATCCCCCCCCCCCCATACCCCCTAAAGGTACTGAAGGCTTGTATCTTCAATAAAAGAGGCCTGTATGGGGAGAGGAGAGAGGGGTGCGACAGTTCGATGCACAGCACAGTCCTGTATTTAATGGTGGGATACCGAGGATGAAGCTCCATTTCCAGAACAGAAAGCCACGATTTCAGAAACCCCACAGTGTCTCGATACCCTCCTGATTCTCGATACTAGTGAACGATATTTGCTTACCAAAGGCATCCACAATCACACAGTATTCTAATCGCGATATGCTGTTATTATTGCGATGTCTTTCACTAAAAGGATGGGAGAGGGAACTGCCACTAGCCACAGGATTAGTACTACTATTACTATAACTACAACTAGTTGACATCAATGCTGCTGATGGTGACTGGTGGAGGAGCAGGGAGGTGCTCATACCTTGTGGTTCGGGCAATAATGCGAAGGAGGAGGAGATTGTGTGTTTCACGAGAGTGAGTAACCTGGCTGTGGATCTGGAGATTATTGTTGCCACATCCCTGAACCAGTTGACGAAGGGAGGATGCCCCACGGACGCCAAAGTGATGCAGCGGTGGCAACCGGGGCGGGGTTGGCTGCTGTGGCTCCTTGTGGTGCAGCTGCTTCCCAAGCAGCGACGAGGTCCGTCACACATGACGGCGTGTGCCATGCCAGACTGCGCCTTGCTGCTGGTTTCTCACTGCCCCCAGTACTCATGCCACTGCATACTGCATGGACAGTAGTGCTTAGAGAAAGAAAATGAGAAATAAGTCCGTCATTCCAGGCTATTGCTACTACAAGGAAAGAAAAAAACACTAGTTATGTGTAAGCAGAATGAGTACATGTGTAAATCACCTATTTCGCTCTGGCCCCTTGACATTTCACTCAGTTCATCTGACAAGCCGGCCGGAGTGGCCGAGCGGTTCTAGGCGCTTCAGTCTGGAACCGCGCGACCACTACGGTCGCAGGTTCGAATCCTGCCTCGGGCATGGATGTGTATGATGTCCTTAGGTTAGTTAGGTTTGAGTAGTTCTAAGTTCTAGGGGACTGATGACCTCAGAAGTTAAGTCCCATAGTGCTCAGAGCCATTTGAACCATCCGACAAACCCCTCATTTCTTTGAACGTCTCAGGCATCTCGTCACACCAACCAATGTGGGTCAATTGATCAAGGTCTCGAAATCATTCAAAACAGCAAAATATTGATTTACTATAAAACAATGTACACACACAAAGTAACAAAAAAATCTGACGAACGAATATGTACTTACGATGTGGATAGCTGTGATGTGGACGGCATCACAACCTTTGTCCTTACCTGCTCCTACTCCTCGAAATCATGTACAACAACAACAATGAAGTACATGCAACATACGATGAAATTTTGGTCTCACAGCAGCATATTACATATACACACAGTACTATGAAGAAGAATATATTTACTAATTACGATGCTGTTGCTGCTGTGGCTACTGCTGCAACCGGTCCACCTCCAACTCGTCAACGATTTGGTTAATGTATGCTGAAGCAACAAGAAAAAAATTAACACCGAAATCGAAACACATGTGTTACAACACTTTTTTTTTTAACTTTGAAATCTGAACACGAAAGGATTTGATGCTACGAAATATTTTTACGAAAACATACTTCAAAATCTGAACACACAGAGATTTGGTACTACGAAACTATTTTTATAAAAATATATTTAGAAATCTGAACGCAAAGTGATTTGATACCGTGAAACCTTTTTACAGATATATATAATGAAAAAAGATTGAAATTTTTATGAGAGTAAGGCTTGGTAACCTATTTTCACAAGACATTTCATGACGAAAAATCCTGATTCATCTGTGGTAGAATGCAGCGCCAACAGACAGGAGATGAATGCAGCTATCACCAGCGACATAGAGCAGCCCCATCTAGCGATTGGATGCTTAACAAAGACGTCCAGTGACAGACAACAGAGCCCAAGCAACTTGCAAACAGATTCAAGTAGGCAGACAGCTGCCACTGGCCGTCGGCCCCCGCCACGCCCCACCGCAGGTCGATGGCCCACGGAGCCAGGTAGGTATGCACTGTGTTGTTATTACTCGTCCATTCTGTATAAAACAAGCTCTTGGAAGGTTTCTGTGGGTATATAGCGTCAAATGATTACGAAATTCACATCTGATTGCGGTTCAGTAATTGTGATTTCCAATACGAGCTACGAAACCGTGTGCTAATAGCACTGAATTCATAACGTGAATGAGATGATGATACAACACAATCCTACAGTCCTGAGATCCATATTTTACAGTAAAATCAGCCAGACAGTACTACCTAAATCTGATGAAGACACACATATAAGTACTGTATAGGTAGCACATGTTTTCCTCAAACCAGAGATGAAGCTACTTGACAAGAACATTTAATGTACGGAGGTATACACTCTTTCTCCCATCTTTAAAGTTTCGTTACTTGATAGCTAAGACCACTGGTGGGAGGACTTTTTCGTTTGTGCTAAAATCTGAAAATGTATGTGGTTTATTACCAGTTGCCGGCCGGTGTGGCCGAGCGGTTCTAGGCGCTTCAGTCTGGAGCCGCGCGACCGCTATGGGCGCAGGTTCGAATCCTGCCTCGGGCATGGATGTGTGTGATGTCCTTAGGATAGTTAGGTTTAAGTAGTTCTGAGTTCTAGCAGACTGATGACCTCAGATGTTGAGTCCCATAGTGCTCAGAGCCATTTGAACCATTTTATTACCAGTTCTTGAAAATAGGAATTCCTGCTTAATAGCGAGGTTGTGTGCAGTACAGCGACGATTCTGTGTTACAAAAGACGAAAATCTTGTTGATGACATTGACATAAAATGTAGAACCCACCATGTAATGCGTGATATTGGCCAGTATGGACTGCACTTCACGAAGTCAAAAGGACGATTCTTCCGTAACAGCGAAATGTCTTCTTGATCATAATCGTTTGACAGGATGTGAGACTTCGATTTGATGCCAAGGCATGTTTATAACAAGTTTACAAGGTAGGTACATATTTAAAACTTTCCAGGACTCTTCGATGAGCACATAACATCCTAATTTCAGCTCTCTGTTGGGGTATGATAATGAGAGTACTCGTATGCAGCACTTAGATTCCCACCAATGATGGATAGACAAATGTGCGCATAGTGCTGACAGAATCTCAGCACTTGCTGTCACTGTCACAGAATCTATACAGATATGATACCAAACGGCTCGAATTATGTCCAGACAGATTGCTAGTGTACTAGATGTGATGGAGAAGATTCTTTTAGGAGTTTGATACAGCTTTTCACATTAGGACATTCCCTGCAATTGATCTATACATAAGTGCAACACCCTACACCCAATACCATACAGTTAATGTGGCTGGTAGCAGGATTGTCAGGAGTGCATGTATTAAACTACCACCGTAGGGAACTGAATGTACACCCTCAAACCAACACAGCATTATTTGGCCCTTTTATCAGAATCACCCATCAACCATCCTGCTGGAAGTCAGAACCCGGTTCGTTATGTTGGACTGTGAATGTCTGACATCGCAATGTACATAAACGACATACGTGGACGTTAGATGTTTGCACTGGATTATTTCAGATGAAGACGATTTAAGACAACAGTTTTCAGCTTGCAGAAGTAGCATGAAAGTCTAGTATTTCTTTCAGTTCTTGAAAGTCTCGTCTTGATCCATACCAGATGATCGACAAGTGTCACATGTTTGCAAGCGTAGATAGATTATAGGACAGTATGAATAAAACCATTCGGAAATGTCACAGTAGATGTGCACTGAGTTAATTGTCGATATACACATTACATGTTTTTACAGGATTTCTAAATAATTTCTGACAAATGTAGATGTGATTCCGCTAACAACTCGTTTATGCTGAAAGTCTTTTGCTGACCAAGGTTGCAGATGGCCATGCTAGAGAGGTGTGCTATGACAACTTACATAACAGACCACATGCAAGCTTACAATTCTCGGCAGATCTAGCATGCAGATGAATTAGTTCTACAGCAGTTTCATCCAGAGGTATCTGACAATGTATGTTTACACACAACTGTGGTAAATTCAGGTGTAATGCTAACGTCCAATAGCATCCCATATGCATTCGGATCAGACAAATCATGATTAAGATGCTTCTCAGACCACCGTAGCATGATTAAGTCTTATACCACAGTCAATTATAAGGGTGTTAGTGCAGAACAATGTGCTACACTAGTTCTTAAAGAGTGTGGTCCATGTGGCTCAGCTGATAGAGTACTAGTGGTTGTTTTTACAGTAGTACATTTAATCCATTAATTCAAACAGTAGGGCCCATGACGAATTCAGTGCGATAGTAGCAGTAGAGTCAAACTATAGATTTAACGGGTCCCCAGCTAGCTGTAAAAGTAGTCACAGCAAAGATTTTAAACCTTTTGTGCCAAAACAACCACACCCTTTTTGATAGATGATAATATTATTCTCTAACTAACACTGATATTTGTTGTAGGTATGCCTTGGTGTGATGGAAATTTGATACTGACGTAGACAAAACGATACACTCCAGTCGTCCTTCCTATAAACAGAAAGTGATCTAACGTTCAGCCTAGCATAGCATTTTAAGTGGTTTTTAGAAGATTCCTCACACTGGGTTTTATAGTTTTTAACATTTCCAGATGATTTATAAATGGTGACTGTTGAGTAGTCTGAAGAACAATGTGTGAAACTTGTTTTTAATCAATTAGTGGGATACTGGGACTTCTATTAGCAAGCATACATGCTTCAGTAGAACTTCTACTTGTTCAGGATGTTTTTCTGCTTGTCATGATAGGAAACATCAGGAAGCATCAGGCATGTGGTGCTGGCGGAAGTTGTACAACCTTGCTAGGTTATAGGAAATTGAAATGTGTTCAAATGTAGTGAAATCGTTCCAACAATCATCAAACAGAGTTTTTCAAGGTTGTGACAAGTTTGACTTTATGCAGGGTACTCTGAGATATTTCAGACGAAACCTGGACTTTGAATATGCCTTATGTAGCATCAATATGATGGTAAATCGAGCAATTCATGCGCTACAGAGGTAGGAGTACATAAAGCTTCACCTATATATCTACATGTGATGGCAAAAACTGTAACAAAGTGTCCCGGAACTGTAACTAAGTGCCCCTGAAACCGTAACTAAGTGTCCTTAAGCTGTAACTAACTACCCAAAAAGTGTAAGAAAATGCCTCAATGCATCCAAACTGTTACAAAGCACCCCCAGACTGCAACAAAGTACTCCAAAACCATAACAAATTACCTGAAAACTGTAAACCAGATGACTGACCTTAGCACAGTTTGCATGGTTAGCAATACATAATAGTGTCGTTAGTTTTAGTCTGTGTATCATTAACTGCCAAATGGTGTTCCGTCAGATGTGCACCTGTCACAGCGTAAGCATAGCCCAAATTCTGTACCTGTTCCTGAAAATTCTATACTTGTCTAAATTATAGTTTCCCGCCTCTGTAGCCAAGGCTACTTATGCAAACCTATGTGGTGGCCCCTGATTAAAAGATGATCTGGTGTGAATACTGGTGATGGAACATTTTCACTGCCGCTATTTGCCAGTAGGAGGAGGAGAAGTGTTATCGTAAAATTCCTGATAAACATACTTCGCGCCGGTGCCCTGAATTAAGTCCTCTTAGTGTGTCATGAAAAGAAGTCATGTGACAATGTTGACAATGATCCATCAACATGATGAGGACATTAAGCTGCGCAACCCCCTTGGTGATACTCTAGGGGAGTAGACTATGTGCTGGCACTGGTTTTCACCATTTCCCTTCCCTTCATCTGTAACAACACAAATGCTACACTGCATCATACTCACACTCTTCACAGTAATCCACACAACTTCGCCAAGAGCAGAGATGCACGGTTCCCTACCCCCCCCCCCCTTTTCCATCCTTACCCCGCACTCATTACCTGAGTATGAGAGCACTATGGCTCCTGAAATTACAAATGGCTCTGAGCACTATGGGACTTAACATCTGAGGTCATCAGTCCCCTAGAACTTAGAACTTCTTAATCCTAACTAACTTAAGAACATCACACACATCCATGCCCGAGGCAGGAGTCGAACCCGCTACCGCAGCGGTCGCACGGTTCCAAACTGAAGCGCCTAGAACCGCTCGGCCACTCCGACCAGATGAAATTACACTCAAAGCCTCTACCGTAAGGTATGTTTTAAGGTATGTTTCATGCCCCCCCCCCCCCATGAACTATGGACCCTGCCGTTGGTGGGGAGGCTTGCGTGCCTCAGCGATACAGATAGCCGTACCGTAGGTGCAACCACAATGGAGAGGTATCTGTTGAGAGGCCAGACCAACATGTGGTTCCTGAAGAGGGGCAGCAGCCTTTTCAATAGTTGCAGGGGCAACAGTCTGGATGATTGACTGATCTGGTCTTGTAACACTAACCAAAACGGCCTTGCTGTGCTGGTACTGCGAACGGTTGAAAGCAAGGGGAAACTACAATCGTAATTTTTCCCGAGGGCATGCAGCTTTACTGTATGGTTAATGATGATAACGTCCTCTAGGGTAAAATATTCAGGAGGTAAAATAGTCCCCCATTCGGATCTCCGGGTGGGGACTACTCAAGAGGACGTCCTTATCAGGAGAAAGGAAACTGGCGTTCTACGGATCGGTGCATGGAATGTCAGATCCCTTAATCGGGCAGGTAGGTTAGAAAATTTAAAAAGGGAAATGGATAGGTTAAATTTAGATACAGTGGTAATTAGTGAAGATCGGTGGCAGGAGGAACAAGACTTTTGGTCAGGCGAATACAGGGTTATAAATACAAAGTCAAATAGGGGTAATGCAGGAGTAGGTTTAATAATGAATAAAAAAATTGGAATGGGAGTAAGCTACTACAAACAGCATAGTGAACGCATTATTGTGGCCAAGATAGACACGAAGCCCACGCCTACTACAGTAGTATAAGTTTATATGCCAACTAGCTCTGCAGATGACGAAGAAATTGAAGAAATGTATGATGAAATAAAAGAAATTATTCAGATAGTGAAGGAAGACGAAAATTTAATAGTCATGGGTGACTGGAATTCGGTAGTAGGAAAAGGAAGAGAAGGAAACATACTAGGTGAATATGGATTGGGGGTAAGAAATGAAAGAGGAAGCCGCCTGGTAGAATTTTGCACAGAGCGCAACTTGATCATAGCTAACACTTGGTTCAAGAATCATAAAAGAAGGTTGTATACATGGAAGAAGCCTGGAGATACTGACAGATTTCAGATAGATTATACAATGGTAAGACGGAGATTTAGGAACCAGGTTTTAAATTGTAAGACATTTCCAGGGGCAGATGTGGACTCTGGCCACAATCTATTGGTTATGAACTGTAGATTAAAACTGAAGAAACTGCAAAAAGGTAGGAATTTAAGGAGATAGGACCTGGATAAACTGACTAAACTAGAGGTTGTACAGAGTTTCAGGGAGAGCGTAAGGGAACTAATGGCAGGAATGGGGGAAAGAAATACAGTAGAAGAAGAATGGGTAGCTTTGAGGGATGAAGTAGTGAAGGCAGCAGAGGATCAAGTAGGTAAAAAGACAAGGGCTAGTAGAAATCCTTGGGTAACAGAAGAAATATTGAATTTAATTGATGAAAAGAGAAATATAAAAATGCAGTAAATGAAGCAGGCAAAAAGGAATACAAATGTCTCAAAAATAAGATCGACAGGAAGTGCAAAATGGCTAAGCAGGGGTGGTTAGAAGATAAATGTAAGGATGTAGAGGCTTATCTCATTAGGGGTAAGATAGATACTGCCTACAGGAAAATTAAAGAGACCTTTGGAGATAAGAGAACCACTTGCATGAACATCAAGAGCTCAGATGGAAACCCAGTTCTAAGCAAAGAAGGTAAAGCAGAAAGATGGAAGGAGTGTACAGAGGATCTATACAAGGGCGATGTACTTGAGGACAATATTATATCAAGATGAAATGTGAGATATGATACTGCGTGAAGAGTTTGACAGAGCACTGAAAGACCTGCGTGGAAACAAGGCCCCGGGAGTAGACAACATTCCATAAGAACTACTGACAGCCTTGGGAGAGCCAGTCCTGACAAAACTCTACCATCTGCTGAGCAAGATGTATAAGACAGGCGAAATACCTTAAGACTTCAAGAAGAATATAATAATTCCAATCCCAAAGAAAGCAAGTGTTGACAAATGTGAAAATTACCGAACTATAAGTTTAATAAGTCACGGCTGCAAAATACTAACGCGAATTCTTTACAGACGAATGGAAAAACTAGTAGAAGCCGACCTTGGGGAAAATCAGTTTGGATTCCGTAGAAATGTTGGAACACGTGAGGCAGTACTGACCCTACGACTTATCTTAGAAGCTAGATTAAGGAAAGGCAAACCTACGTTTCTAGCTTTTGTAGACTTAGAGAAAGCTTTTGACAATGTTGACTGGAATAATCTCTTTCAAATTCTAAAGGTGGCAGGGGTAAAATATAGAGAGCGAAAGGCTATTTACAATTTGTATAGAAACCAAATGGCAGTTATAAGAGTTGAGGGGCATGAAATGGGAAGCAGTGGTTAGGAAGGGAGTGAGACAGGGTTGTAGCCTCTCCCCGATGTTATTCAATCTGTATATTGAGCAAGCAGTAAAGGAAACAAAAGAAAAATTCGGAGTCGGTATTAAAATCCATGGAGAAGAAATAGAAACGTTGAAGTTCGCCGATGACATTGTAATTCTGTCAGAGACAGCAAAGGTCTTGGAAGAGCAGTTGAACGGAATGGACAGTGTCTTGAAAGTAGGATATAAGATGAACATCAACAAAAGCAAAAAACTAGGATAATGGAATGTAGTCGAATTTAGTCTGGTGATGCTGAGGGTATTAGATTAGGAAATGAGACACTTAAAGTAGTGAAGGAGTTTTGCTATTTGGGGAGCAAAATAACTGATGATGGTCGAAGTAGAGAGGATATAAAATGTAGACTGGCAATGGCAAGGAAAGCGTTTCTGAAGAAGAGGAATTTGTTAACATCGAGTATAGATTTAAGTGTCAGGAAGTCGTTTCTGAAAGTATTTGTATGGAGTGTAGCCATGTATGGAAGTGAAACGTGGACGATAAACAGTTTGGACAAGAAGAGAATAGAAGCTTTCGAAATGTGGTTCTACAGAAGAATGCTGAAGATTAGATGGGTATATCACATAACTAATGAGGAGGTGTTGAATAGGATTGGGGAGAAGAGAAGTTTGTGGCACAACTTGACTACAAGAAGGGATCGGTTGGTAGGACATGTTCTGAGGCATCAAGGTATCACCAATTTAATACTGGAGGGCAGCGTGGAGGGTAAAAATCGTAGAGGGAGACCAAGAGATGAATACACCTAGCAGATTCAGAAGGATGTAGGTTGCAGTAGGTACTGGGAGATGAAGAAGCTTGCACAGGATTGAGTAGCATGGAGAGCTGCATCAAACCAGTCTCAGGACTGAAGACCACAACAACAATGTTTCATGGGCCATACAGATTGCATGTTGCCAGAAATATAGCCCAGGAATGTTGCCCAGACAAGGCTAGCAACAAAATATGCAGCTACACTTTCAGCAACTTTGCAGTCCACTGTTGTCTAGCAGCGTTCATAGCAGTTCATTTCTGGGCGAGAAACGTTGACATAGGGCACACTATGGATGAAAAATGGATGAAGCCTATCTAGTGAAAGTGAGTGTGGTTCTCCTGCATTTGTAATACGAGAAAATCAACAAAAAGAGAAATCAGGCTTTACAGATGCATTCTTTTTCAACTAAGGCAAGTGCTTGAGAAACTAACTGATGAACTGATTTTGCATTTATATTATCAACAAATTTCTGAAACATGATTCTGAATACCCCGTTTAAAAGCAACTCCTCTAAGAATTATTAACACAAGTATCAAAATGACATACTATATACCAGCTACAACTGGATTAATTATCACCCTTCAGTTTTTGGTTACTGATAATTCATACAGAAGTTGGCATACCTCTTTGAAGAGTATTTCCCATCAATATCCCTCTCGGTAGCACATGATTGTTTTTATGTTAGAATTCAAGGAATTTATTAAATTAGTTTGAAACGACCATCAAATATTTACTCCAGTCACACTAATATGACCACCAGTCAGAAGCTTGAATAACCAACTTTTGCAGCGCGGACTGCTGTAAGAGTGCAGGAAGAGAGTCACTGAGGTTTTGCATGGTACTGACGGGATATGGAGACATGTCGAATCCAGCGCTACACTATCTTGGTTCAGGATCCGTAGCACAAACAGCAAGATCGAGGTGGTCCCACAGAGCCTTGATTGGGTTTAAATCCGCGGAGTTTGGTGGCTAGGAGTTTACGATAGACGCATTCTTCTACTTTTGGAGCTATACAAACACACTGCGAGGTTTGTGACATGTTGAATTGTCATCTTGATAGATACCATCACGCCAAGGTGAAACAAATTGCATGTAGTGTTGGACAAGGTCCCCAAGGATAGATGTATACTTGTGTTGATCCATTGTGCCTTCCAGAATGATGAGATTACTTAGGGAGTGCCACGAAAACAATCCCCAGATCATAATGCTTCCTCCTCCAGCCTGGACCTTTCCGACGACTCTTGCTGAGAGTTTGCTTTCACGCCATACATGGAAATGGCCATTTGTCCGATGGAGCATAAAACGTGATTCATCTGAAAAGGCTACCTGTCGCCACTCAGTGGACGTCCAGTTGCGGCACTGGAGTGCAAATTCGAGCCTTCATAGCCCATGAACAGCAGTCACCATGAGTGCGTGTACCAGTCACTTGCTACAAAAGCCCATATGCAGTAGCTTTCGTTGAATGGTCGTTGAGGAGGCACTATCCGTAGCAGCTTGGTTCATCTGGGCAGCTAGCTGCTCAACAGTTGCATGTCTCTTCGCCCATACACATCTCCGTAGCTGCCGGCCGTTGGTGGCCGAGCGGTTCTAGGTGCTTCAGTCTGGAACAGAGCGACCACTACGGTCGCATGTTCGAATCCTGCCTCGGGCATGGGTGTGTGTGATGTCCTTAATTTCTAGGGGACTGATGACCTGAGATGTTACGTCCCATAGTGCTCAGAGCCTCTCCGTAGCTGTCGTTCACCCCTGTGCTGTACCATAGTTCCCTCGGCGCTAGTTTTGGAAGCGCGATTTTGCCATGCATGATATAACTTAACCACGGCAGCATGTGAACAGTTTACAAACTTAGTCGTTTCGGAAATGCTTCCATCCTTGGCCCGAAAGCTAATGACCATGTCCTTTTGACCATCAAATAAATAGGTGCGGTTCCGCATTACAACAAAAGCTGTATTGTCTTACGGATCTACCCAACACACTTTGTATACCTCCACTGCTAATGCTGCCTCCTACTGTCTGTAAGTTGTTGCACGTTGACGTCAAATGTACAGGGTGATCACATTAATGTGACTGGACCCTGTGCGTTAATATTTTATTTTCGTTCACCAGTACAGCGAAATAACAATTAATTTCATAAATGTGATAACTCTATGACCAGAGTTATGGGACGTGGAAAGTAATGAATACAAAGAGCGTAAAAAAAAGGTCAGTTGATAAGTTGCTGCCCATAAACATGAAAATACACGTGATAGTAGTAGTAGTAGTAGTAGTAGCAGCAGCAGTAGTTTATTCATCCAGAAATTATATACACTCCATGGATTTCATAAGAAAATACATAACATAAAAAACAAACAGCTTTTCAGTATCCTACAAAATACAAGGATGAACAGTACACGATACAATATCACATTCAAAATGTCATATACTCGTACAACTCTGATTAGTTATGGAATGTATGAAAAGAATATTTTACGAGGGCAGTTCAATAAGTAATGCAGCACATTTTTTTCTGAAACAGGGGTTGTTTTATTCAGCATTGAAATACACCAGGTTATTCCCCAATCTTTTAGCTACACAACACTATTTTTCAACGTAATTTCCATTCAATGCTACGGCCTTACGCCACCTTGAAATGAGGGCCTGTATGCCTGCACAGTACCATTCCACTGGTCGATGTCGGAGCCAACGTCGTACTGCATCAATAACTTCTTCATCATCCGCGTAGTGCCTCCCACGGATTGCGTCCTTCATTGGGCCAAACATATGGAAATCCGACGATGCGAGATCGGGGCTGTAGGGTGCATGAGGAAGAACAAACAGTCCACCGAAGTTTTGTGAGCTCCTCTCGGGTGCGAAGACTTGTGTGAGGTCTTGCGTTGTCATGAAGAAGGAGAAGTTCGTTCAGATTTTTGTGCCTACGAACACGCTGAAGTCGTTTCTTCAATTTCTGAAGAGTAGCACAATACACTTCAGAGTTGATCGTTTGACCATGGGGAAGGACATCGAACAGAATAACCCCTTCAGCGTCCCAGAAGACTGTAACCATGACTTTATCGGCTGAGGGTATGGCTTTAAACTTTTTCTTGGTAGGGGAGTGGGTGTGGCGCCACTCCATTGATTGCCGTTTTGTTTCAGGTTCGAAGTGATGAACCCATGTTTCATCGCCTGTAACAATCTTTGACAAGAAATTGTCATCCTCTGCCACATGACGAGCAAGCAATTCCGCACAGATGGTTCTCCTTTGCTCTTTATGGTGTTCGGTTAGACAACGAGGGACCCAGCGGGAACAAACTTTTGAATATCCCAACTGGTGAACAATTGTGACAGCACTACCAACAGAGATGTCAAGTTGAGCACTGAGTTGTTTGATGGTGATCCGTCGATCATCTCGAACGAGTGTGTTCGCACGCTCCGCCATTGCAGGAGTCACAGCTGTGCACGGCCGGCCCGCACGCGGGAGATCAGACAGTCTTGCTTGACCTTGCGGCGATGATGACACACGCTTTGCCCAACGACTCACCGTGCTTTTGTCCACTGCCAGATCACCGTAGACATTCTGCAAGCGCCTATGAATATCTGAGATGCCCTGGTTTTCCGCCAAAAGAAACTCGATCACTGCCCGTTGTTTGCAACGCACATCCGTTACAGACGCCATTTTAACAGCTCCGTACAGCGCTGCCACCTGTCGGAAGTCAATGAAACTATACGAGACGAAGCGGGAATGTTTGAAAATATTCCACAAGAAATTTCCGGTTTTTTCAACCAAAATTGGCCGAGAAAAAAAATGTGTTGCATTACTTATTGAACTGCCCTCGTATATGGAATACATAGTTGACATTTACATACAAGTAAAATCTGGGTACTAACTGTTTCTTTCAAAATGTGGTGTCACCGCCAGACACCACACTTGCTAGGTGGTAGCCTTTAAATCGGCCGCGGTCCGTTAGTATACGTCGGACCCGCGTGTCGCCACTATCAGTGATTGCAGACCGAGCGCCGCCACACGGCAGGTCTAGAGAGACTCACTAGCACTCGCCCCAATTGTACAGCCGACTCTGCTAGCGATAGTACACTGACTACAGACGCTCTCATTTGCAGAGACGACAGTTTAGAATAGCCTTCAGCTACGTCATTTGCTACGACCTAGCAAGGCGCCATATTCAGTTACTATTGATATTGATATTGTGAATCATGTACCGTCAAGAGCGACGTTCATCATTAATGGATTAAAGTTAAGTATCAAACTTATTACGTCCACCTTCCGAATTCTAATTCCTTGTCATGTTCCAGACCTCACGTCAGTATAGTTCTTCCCTCCTCACGCCAGCCTGCGTGAGCTAAAACGCGTGCATTTCGGCCTCCTCTAGTAACACGGTGTTGGCTCTTCTGCCAACAGTACACAAAATATTCATTCACATTATAGCAAGCACCTAAAAATGCGGTTGACATATAGTAAATGAATGTAGTTATTTACTACAAGTTCATTGCAGGTATTTATTTACCGCATAATAGCAGTTGGTCGTTAAGAATTTGGATACTGCATCCTTAATTGTTCACAGTTTCTTTATTTCTTTTATCTGTGTCAGGAGGTTGTTGTACAGTCTAGTTTCTCGAACGTTGGTTCGTTTTTGAGCTAAAATCTTATTTATCCATTTTACACGGATGACATTCCATGTTCTTGTGTTACAACAATGAATATCTGAGTTTGTTTTGAAATTGTCAGATTATCTATTTGTATGAATTATACTTTCTGGGATATGGAGGCATGGAAAGGTAGAATATTTCACGATTTAAATTATTGTTTGGAGAGTGTTAGCCTTGAACTATTAGTAATTATTCTAACATCTCCTTTTTTGTATAGTGAAGATGGTATTTTAGGTTTGCCTTATTATTATCCTAGGAGAGAAGACCGTAAGTAATAGCAGAATGGATATAAACAAAATAGATAGTTCAGTTTCACTGTCTACTACACACAATACTACAAGAGTGCGCTGAAAATAACACCTCCGAATTTTTTATTTGAAAACTCTTACAGCTTTTGAATGTAACAAACGTATTGGCATTCTGCATCTTTATTCCGCATGTCTACGTATTTATTTCTCAACATAGTCACCATGACGATGAACACATTTCTCCAAATGAGAGGCCAGTTTGTTGATACTGTCACTGTAGAACGTTTGACTTTGACGCAGCCACAACCTCACCTCTGCTAGCACTGCTTCATCACTATCGAACTGAAGTCCTCGAAGGTGGTCTTTAATTTCTGGTAAACAGATGAAAATGGGATGGGACCATGTTGGTACGACACTCCTGGAAATTGAAATAAGAACACCGTGGTGAATTCATTGTCCCAGGAAGGGGAAACTTTATTGACACATTCCTGGGGTCAGATACATCACATGATCACACTGACAGAACCACAGGCACATAGACACAGGCAACAGAGCATGCACAATGTCGGCACTAGTACAGTGTATATCCACCTTTCGCAGCAATGCAGGCTGCTATTCTCCCATGGAGACGATCGTAGAGATGCTGGATGTAGTCCTGTGGAACGGCTTGCCATGCCATTTCCACCAGGCGCCTTGGTTCAAAATGGTTCAAATGGCTCTGAGCACTATGGGACTCAACTGCTGAGGTCATTAGTCCCCTAGAACTTAGAACTGGTTAAACCTAACTAACCTAAGGACATCACAAACATCCATGCCCGAGGCAGGATTCGAACCTGCGACCGTAGCGGTCTTGCGGTTCCAGACTGCAGCGCCTTTAACCGCACGGCCACTTCGGCCGGCCGCCTCAGTTGGACCAGCGTTCGTGCTGGACGTGCAGACCGCGTGAGACGACGCTTCATCCAGTCCCAAACATGCTCAATGGGGGACAGATCCGGAGATCTTGCTGGCCAGGGTAGTTGACTTACACCTCCTAGAGCACGTTGGGTGGCACGGGATACATGTGGACGTGCATTGTCCTGTTGGAACAGCAAGTTCCCTTGCCGGTCTAGGAATGGTAGAACGATGGGTTCGATGACGGTTTGGATGTACCGTGCACTATTCAGTGTCCCCTCGACGGTCACCAGTGGTGTACGGCCAGTGTAGGAGATCGCTCCCCACACCATGATGCCGGGTGTTGGCCCTGTGTGCCTCGGTCGTATGCAGTCCTGATTGTGGCGCTCACCTGCACGGCGCCAAACACGCATACGACCATCATTGGCACCAAGGCAGAAGCGACTCTCATCGCTGAAGACGACACGTCTCCATTCGTCCCTCCATTCACGCCTGTCGCGACACCACTGGAGGCGGGCTGCACGATGTTGGGGCGTGAGCGGAAGACGGCCTAACGGTGTGCGGGACCGTAGCCCAGCTTCATGGAGACGGTTGCGAATGGTCCTCGCCGATACCCCAGGAGCAACAGTGTCCCTAATTTGCTGGGAAGTGGCGGTGCGGTCCCCTACGGCACTGCGTAGGATCCTACGGTCTTGGCGTGCATCCGTGCGTCGCTGCGGTCCGGTCCCAGGTCGACGGGCACGTGCACCTTCCGCCGACCACTGGCGACAACATCGATGTACTGTGGAGACCTCACGCCCCACGTGTTGAGCAATTTGGCGGTACGTCCACCCGGCCTCCCGCATGCCCACTATACGCCCTCGATCAAAGTCCGTCAACTGTACATACGGTTCACGTCCACGCTGTCGCGGCATGCTACCAGTGTTAAAGACTGCAATGGAGCTCCGTATGCCACGGCAAACTGGCTGACACTGACGGCGGCGGTGCACAAATGCAGCGCAGCTAGCGCCATTCGACGGCCAACACCGCGGTTCCTGGTGTGTCCGCTGTGCCGTGCGTGTGATCATTGCTTGTACAGCCCTCTCGCAGTGTCCGGAGCAAGTATGGTGGGTCTGACACACTGGTGTCAATGTGTTCTTTTTTCCATTTCCAGGAGTGTATATGGAGAATGAACAATGACAGTGAACCCAAGGGTCAGATTGTTGCAGATTTCGCAGCACTCTGTGTTGCCTGGCATTGTCATGCTGAAGGAGAGGGTCCTCCATGTGTGGGTGAACACTTCGAATTCGAAACTCGATTACGGTGTTTCTCACAAACCGAAACAGTTACATTACGCACCGACATGTTCTATGCTACATTTCAGAGCCCTATACTGGCAGAGACTTGCAGGTATGTAGACATGAAGAGTAAGGATGTAGAATATTCATAACGTTTGTTTTACTTACAAAACTTAAGGAGCTTTCACATTATAAATTCGGATGCATTGCTCTTCAGCACGCACTCATAATTACATATGATGCAAAGCAAGCAGAGCTTAGCTTGCTTGCAAGACACAGCTTTCCACACTAAATTTTCGTCAATATGGACACCTAAAAGCTTGTGACAGTGACCATCTAAATTTGTTAATTTTAAGTTCTTTTTTCTAGATCATCAAATGACCTTTTTTCTATAATGAATATTATTAGTTTTTGAAAGATTTAAGGTTAAATTGTTCATTTAAACAAATTTTGTATATATTTCAAACCTCTGTTTGCAGATGCTATTAGTACCTGATTTATATCAGTTATGACAAATTTTTGTCATCAGTAAAGAGCGATATATGAGTACCTTTGAGTGGAATCTTGATGTCACTTACATTATTAAGAAATAAGACAGGTCGTACGCACAGCCCTACGTTACCTCTATCGGTACAGTCTGAATACCAGATCCATAAAAATACTTTGATTTTTAATGTTTCTTGAAGTAATTTTAACTGCCTGCAATCTGATTTGGAGATATGACTGAAAGCATTTCTTCACCGATCCTTGTACACCAATAGAGTCTAATTTATATAGTATTTTTATATTAATTATTTTTTATTTATATAGTTCCATTGCCGGTCCCAAGTCCGGGGCCTTATTTTGCAAGTGATGAGGAAGGAGGAGGGGCAGGAGTAACACCTCGTTAAAAAACCTGGGTCCATCTGGCTCCGGATGGTAGCACTCTGTAAGGGGCCCCTGCCTAGGGTTACTACGTGAAACCTGTTCAACGGTCTCAAAGGCGGAAGAGGAAGTTCAGATTCCCAACGGCGGAGAGAGCGGAAGAACTACCTCCAGGACCCACAATCTTGGTTGTAATTTTTGTGGCCTTTGGGCCACACCCAAAATAACTTTCATCAATCATGGAAGTGTGTGATGTAAAATGTTTCACCCCAGGTGGACGATCCACTGTACGCTAGTACATCAGCAGACATTCGGATTCTGGGGAGTCTGCAACATTGCACAAAGACAAGTCGGAGTGTCTTGAAATCTCATCCAAATTTCATCTTAGGCAATCAACGTACCTAGCAACTTTCAATGCAAGCTCATTGTTGAAAACCGGAAAACTAAAACATCTAACAGATACGCTAAAGAACCACAACGTACTCATAACAGCCATTCAAGAAACACGATACATGGATACAGATACCTTCGATTCCGAAGGTTTTAGGATATACAAAGGGAAAGTGGGACGGAGAGTAATGAAAAATGTACCACATGTTGGAACAGCCTTTATAATCAACAAACAAATCTTGAATTCAATAGTTGACTCTGATTTCGAATCAGAAAGAATCTCAAGTCTTACATTCACAAGCACAAACAAAATCTACACAATTATCAATGCACATGCCCCTATAAATGAGGATAACAGGAAAAACAACGAAAAAGTGGAGGCCTTTTGGAATCATCTAGATGACATTATTCAGAAAATTCCAGATAAAAACATCATCATTCTTCTTGGAGATTTTAATGCCCAGATTGGTAAAGAAATAAGATATAAGAAAATTGTTGGAGACTATCCTGTACACAAGAGAACAAACAGAAATGGTGTGAAACTAATAGAACTTTGCCAAGCACACAATTTAATTCTTAAATCCACAGCTTTCAAGAAACTACCACGAAGCAAAAGACATGGATATTGCCAAATCCTAGCCTTAGGGAATTTCAACTTGATCATGTGGCAACCAAGAAGATTTCTCGCAAAGAAATCATGAATGTTATGATACTCAGGGGTGCAAACTTGGATTCAGACCACTACCTTTCTAAAATTAAGTTCAAAGTCATCCCAAATAGGAAACGCACATGAAACAAATTAAAGGTCGGAAGTACAGCACAGTAAAGATATTAAAATTAGATGAATTCACAAAAGCAACAGAAACCATTCAGACACAAAGCTGGGAGGACATCAAGGAAACCTCATTGCTACAGCCGAACGGATAGCACCTTAGACAAAAAGTAAAAAACATGCCTGGTGGTCGCTGGAATGTGATGCCCTCATTGAAACAAGAAAACAGGCATGACAAAACTGACACTCACAGGAAACAGAAGAAAGCAGATTGAATTTCACTGCAGTTAGGAAACTGGCAGATAAAAATATAATAAGGATTAAGAAGAAACATGAAAACAAAACTCTCCTCCAAATTGATGATGAATTTGCTAAAAGCAACACAAGAAGCTTTTATAGAACTTTCAAACAAAGGTTATCAAGATACAAAGCACCCACCCTCCAATTTCGAGATGTAAATGGGGCAATCGCTCACAACAACACGGAAAATTGCAAAATACTAGCAGGCTACTTTGAGAAACACTTGAATTGTGAACCCATCCATGAAAAGTTTGAATCCATCCCAAATAACCGTGAGAAGCCGGATTCAGAAACACCGACGGCTGAAGAACTACAGAAGGTCATTTCAGAACTTAAAAACAACAAGGCGTCCGGAGAAAACCAAATAGTGGCCGAAGTATGGAAAAAGGCTGATAAAAATGCAATTACGTCCCTTAAGTGTGTTTTCGGTAAAATCTGGAAAGAAGAAGAGATCCCCACAGAATGGAGAACAGCTCTCATCTACCATATCCAGAAGAAAGGTTTGAAGACAGACCCCAACATTTATAGACTAATATCACTGCTGGATATAACATACAAGATTCTTTCTAAAGTCCTTTTGAACAGGGCAGAGCCGCAATTGGATCCGCAAATCGGGGAATAACAGGGAGGTTCTAGAAAGGGTAGATCATGTTCGGAACAAAAGCTAAACCTCAAAAACATTATGGCATACCAAAATTCAAGGGCAAAGACATACTTAACCTCCTTCATTGATTTCAAAATAGCACATCATTCGATTGATACAGAATTTCTATTATCAGTCCTGGAAGAAATGGATTTGGAAAAGAAAACAACTAATATTATAAAAGCGACCCTTACAAATACATTTTCGAAAGTTAAATTTATGGGCTAATTATCGGAACCCTTTGAAGTAAAAACGAGTGTGGGACAGGGGGATGGGCTCTCACCATTGCTGTTCAATTGTGCACTTGAGAAAGTACTCAGAGAATGGAACACAAATATTAAGAGTGGTATAAGACTGGGTTGCAAAAAGAAGAACCTTAAACTAAATGGCATTGCTTTTGCAGAGGGTATGGGCCTGTTTGCTGAAGCAATGGAAGAAGCACGGAAGTAAATCCTTGAACTAAAGAAAAAAGCAGCTAAAATAGGTCTTCATATCTACTTATAACGCCGGAAATGCATATCCTCCTATTTCCATCTATTGTACTATAATTTTTTTCCTTGTTTTGTTACCTCAAGATATGACATTTCAGTGTCTTTATATATTGTAATTGTTTTACTATTTGTGTATATATATTTATGCATTTATGTCGATGTATAATTGGTTTGTTTTGTAAATATTATTTGTATTTTTACGCTGGGTCTGGCCTAGGGAAAACTATGCTATCGAACGATTACATCGATAGGTCGTGTGGAGAACCAAAGTGTTTAGGATCTTTGGTAGTGTGAACTCGGCCGCGTGGAGCGCGGGCAGAGGAGAGTCTGGGCGGTGGAGCAGGTGTGTTGTGTGCCGCTCCCGCGAGTTGCCGCGCTTTCGGGGTTTGGCAGCATGTAATTGCGCTCGACTTGCTATGATAGTTTCTGACACGGTGTCGCGGACGGGAAGCATTAGCTGGCGCACATCAAGAGACCGTTTCGCCTGGTGACCGAGTCGAGAAGGAGGTGCGTCAACATCCAGCTTCTGCAACAGCGACGGCCGACAATGAGTGACTGTCGCCACCTCCTCAATCGACGGCTTCAAACCTTCAGTCAACCAATAAGGAAGACTGGAAACAGGTAAAGTTTTAGAACTGTATGGCAGACCTCAGCTTTTAAAACTGTTGCTGTCCCAATTGCATTACCAAGTAGGGTCCCTTCCTTTTCTGGAATGAACCCGAGTGTCGTTGAAATTCATACGCCAGCATTAAAGTAGTATCATTCCATTTCACTGCTTTAATTTCAAAGTTCAGTTAAAGTATTCATAGCTGGCTACAATATTTAGATTACACAAGCAGAAATTAAGAGTGCGAGTTTTGTTACCATATTTTAGCTTACCTGTGACTGCAGCTCAGATTGGTACGTACTAAATTTTACTATTGCTAATTGTTCAGAATCATTTAATTCAAGTTCAAAGTTAAATCTCTTATTTCTAAATTGCGTAGATTCAAGCAGCTTTTGAAATGATTGTTGAGGTAGCCCAAGACTAACCTTATTATTGAATTTCGTAGTGCTTCAGAAACAAAATTCACTATTAATTTCAGTCACTAAATTAACTTTCAGTTTTCCGATTTTATTAATTCTTTTGCTAAATTAAGTCAGAGTGTAGTGAAATCTATTACTTCTGACAAACATTCAGTTTTCACACAACACGTGTCAACCTTCAGGTGCCACGCGTACAGCGCTAATTAGATGTGCCTTAATCTTTCATTTTCAGTTATTATAGTAGTTATCCATAGGACTGGCGTCCGTAATTTTCCCCAAATCTCAAATATCTAATTAACGCCAATTAGTTGTTAACGTAACGACCGCACATTTACTTTCTTTATTAATTTTACCCTTTCCTCAAAATTAATTTCCACCAATTTCATTTGCATTTTTCCTTTCATTTAGATGTAACCCTTTCCCCCTCTTTACCGACAAATTAACTTCGGTGACGATTGCTTTTTCACGAATTTCCATTAGGTGCACGCGGTTTAATTTTTCACTGTCATTAAGGTCGATAAGTGAGGGGGAGGTTACATACTTTGAAAAAACTAAGATATTGACAAACATGTAAATACTTCAAAATTCAAGAACAGAGGATTGAAATAGTAAAAGAATTCAAATATCTCGGAGAATGGATTAATTGGAATGCTGGGGAAAGCAAAGCAATTGAATCCAGAAAAAATAAAGTTGAATTGGCCTTCCAACTAACAAATAATACATACAACAAAAAATCCCTTTCGTGGGGGTCCAAAATCACACATTACAAGACAGTGATTAAGCCAGAAGCAGTGTATGCAGCAGAAACACTAAACATGAATTTCAAAGTCCAAATGGAGAAACTTGAGCGAAGGGCAAGAAAAATTTTAAGAAAAATCATAGGCCCAAAATGTCAAGACAATAAGATTATATACATCAAAAATTAAACTCTCTACAAGAAAATTGAAAAACTTTCAGATACTATGCGAAAAAGGAGAATAAATTTTTATGGTCATCTTCTCAGAATGAATTCCAACAGATTAACTAATCAAATCTTTGACTTTTTCCGTAACCGCAAAACGAAACCCAACTGGTTTAAAGAAACTGAGAAAGACCTAGTAGAATTAAAGATTTCAGAAAATAATACAGTTATTGATCGAACAGCTAAATTAATTACTAAAGATGAAAACATAAGGTTCCAAGATAAATCTACACAAAAGTCCAAACCCTTCATCTCGGAAGAAGAGAGGAAAAGAAGATCAGAAAAAATGAAGAAATACTGGGCCCTAAGAAAAGAACAATGCACAAAGAAATGATTTATCCAGCGTACCCCAAAGAGGGTGAAACGAAAGAAGAAGAAGTCCCATGTTACATAGCATCAAATGCTTTCAATAAGTCCATGTTTACTCCTACTGTACTGTTGTTCCTGTCAAGTCCATTATCACATTTTCCATTAACTGAGTAGTAGCTGATTCTGTGCTTATGCTTCTGTGAAACCATGTTGATTTACAAACAAGAGATTCTACTTTTCAAGGTAATTTGTTACTCTGTGTTTCATGAGTGTCTCCATCACTCTTGACAATACAGACAACAAAGATAATGATCTATAGTTTCCGACTTTATATTTGTATTACCCATTCATTCAATGGTTTTACTTTTTAAATTCCTACTGTTTGTGGAAACACTCATTATACTTGCATATTTGTGATATCTGAGAACGGTTCTGATATGACACTAGCACATTTAATAATGGTTGAACCTGGTACCTCATAAATCACCGGAAACGTTTTATTCTTCCTCCAGTTTTCTTTTTAAGTCAGAGAACTTGTAATCTGTTTGTGGGACTTAGCAACGTTGAATTAACACTTCTTTCTGTTGGCACTAACGTATTACTATACCTTAAGCAATTGTTACACAGGCTGACTGGCGTACTCATGAAGTAGTCATTTATGTAATTCGCTAGAGTTAGATTTCCGAGAAACATTGTTGATAAACGTTTAAAACAATGTCACCTTAATTTTTTACATTTTTGTTACAGTCCATATTGATTTTGATTTTTTTGCTATCCCTATAACTGCTTCGTCATTCTGCATTGTCTTAGCTTTCTTTAATCACTTTCCTAAAAATTTTCTTAAATGTTTCAATATAATCTTGAAGTATTGATATTTGTTTTTTTTTTAAGTTGACTGAGATTTTTAGCGTTTTGCTATATCCTCTTATAGCAGGAAATATCCGCTGGCTGTCATTCTTTGGAACAACATTGATTTTTATGAACTCTTTTTGGAAAACACATCTCAGATAGAGGCACAACAGTACTAGATAAAGCAGTGAATGACACATTAGTTCTTGTTTTTTGAAATTAATTTTTTGCAACTTTCTTTTGCTAACATCTCACTAAAAATGTTCATCTTTTCTGTGTAGAAATGCCTTTTATATTCCAACATCTTGTTTAACTACTATACCTTGAATATAGAAGACTATACATAAAAAATCGTATTTTCTTTCGTAAGTGCCATTTTGAAATAAAAATAAAAGCAGTAGAATTTTCTTAGCAATTTTATTTTTGCAGGGAAGCCTGTAATGTATTCTACTTTTGTACATAATTCCTATCGATATTAAGACAAATATCATGTTGTACACCCAGCTTTTGAAGACCATCCTTGTACAAATCTGCCTCCCAATTAGATATCCACTGCATCACGGTCGTTTTAACATCTTCAGAATCATTGTGGCGCTGATCACGCAGGTGCTCCTTAAAACTCAGGAACATGTGACAGTCACTGAGCACTAGATCGGAGATCTACGAAGGGTGATCAAGTTGTTCCCAACCAAATGATCCGATCAGCTCTTGAGTTTGACTGACCGTCTGTAGACGGACATTGTTATGAAGCAAAACGATCCCACACTCTGCATATCACGACTTTTGTTTTGGATTGCATGCCGCAGTTTTTTTAAGGTCTCACAACAAGTCATAGAATTTATAGTGTCACCAAGAGGCAAAAATCCCGTAAGTAACACCCCTTCCCGCCACATTAAACAGTAAGCATTGTTTTCCAAGCTAAAATTGTTTGCTTGAACTTCACTTTCATGGGTGATGCTAAATGTCACCACTGAATTGATTGCTGCTTTGATCTAGGCCTAACGTAAGCCACCCATGTTTCGTCGCCTGTGACAATTTGCCTTAAAAACTCGTCACCTTCCATCCTGTATCACTCTACGGACGTAAAAGAACTGGCTAAACGTTTGCTTTCGTGCATCTCAGTCAGTAGTTTTGGTACTCAGTATGAGAATAACTCGATAATTTAAACGTTCTGTAACAACAGCATAAAGCACACTAACTTATACTTGAGAAAACTCTTAATGCAAAGTCGAAATCGTAAAGCGCCAGTTGTCTCTCACTTTTTCATCAACTTTTTGCACCAGATCGTCAGTAATGACTGAAGGTCGCCCGCTTTGTCCCTCATCAGGCACATTCCTACAGCCATCTTTAAAAGCTCTCACCAATTTCCGTACCATCTCATCGCTCATAATATTTTCTCCATACATTTCGCAAATCTGACGATGAATTTCACCTTCTTTCACGCCTACTGCAGTAAGAAAACAACTCACAGGACTATTTCACAGTCGGCGGGGTTCTCAATCGGAGGAGGCATTTCAAATACGCATAAACAAACTTTAACACGTCGAATGACCCCGTCATGGCGTCTGTGGCTTATCGACAGAACACTGTACACAGAGCGTATGCGCCAATACCGACGCCAACGCTGCAGCGGCGGAATTTCGAAACTGCACCGTAATTTAAAAACACACCTCGTACGATACTAGTGTCTTGTGATCTGAAAGACCTAAGTTTACCTTTAGAGTCTCAGCGGTACAATTTTAGACATTTGCGAAGATATTATCTAATAGAGAAGATGAAAACTCTGTTATTCTAGCGCAGTTTGAAAAGAGTGGTTTCATGCGAAAACTGCGTGGGTTCCACAAAAGCAATATTTTTTCTTCACTTTCATTTTAAAGGTCTGTATGTAAATCGCCACATAATAACAATTTCACTTAATTGTCATAAAACGTCTTTAATGCTGCCCCCACTTCTTTAAAATATTATCACCCAGGGCTGATATATGTGGTGATAATAAAATATATTTTTCTTGTTTACTTTTCTCCTCAGGTTTTGTATCTATGTATTCAAAACGTTTTTCAATATTTAGGTAGTATACTTCTGTTTTTGCCTTGATTTGTAATCCTACTCTTGTGTAAAGGCATACACCACAATTTTTAAAAATATTACGGAAGTAGTGAGACAATAATTCAAAATTGCTTATGTTTGTTGTTGTTGTTGTGGTCTTCAGTCCTGAGACTGGTTTGATGCAGCTCTCCATGCTACTCTATCCTGTGCAACCTTTTTCATCTCCCAGTACCTACTGCAACCTACATCCTTCTGAATCTGCTTAGTGTATTCATCTCTTGGTCTCCCTCTACGATTTTTACCCTCCACGCTGCCCTCCAATACTAAATTGGTGATCCCTTGATGCCTCAGAACATGTCCTACCAACCGATCCCTTCTTCTGGTCAAGTTGTGCCACAAACTTCTCTTCTCCCCAATCCTATTCAATACTTCCTCATTAGTTATGTGATCTACCCAGCTAATCTTCAACATTCTTCTGTAGCACCACATTTCGAAAGCTTCTATTCTCTTCTTGTCCAAACTATTTATAGTCCATGTTTCACTTCCATACATGGCTACACTCCATACGAATACTTTCAGAAATGACTTCCTGACACTTAAATCTATACTCGATGTTAACAAATATCTCTTCTTCAGAAACGCTTTCCTTGCCATTGCCAGCCTACATTTTATATCCTCTCTACTTCGACCATCATCAGTTATTTTGCTCCCCAAATAGCAAAACTCCTTTACTACTTTAAGTGCCTCATTTCCTAATCTAATTCCCTCAGCATCACCCGACTTAATTAGACTACATTCCATTATCCTTGTTTTGCTTTTGTTGATGTTCATCTTATATCCTCCTTTCAAGACACTGTCCATTCCATTCAACTGCTCTTCCAAGTCCTTTGCTGTCTCTGACAGAATTACAATGTCATCGGCGAACCTCAAAGTTTTTATTGCTTCTCCATGAATTTTAATACCCACTCCGAATTTTTCTTTTGTTTCCTTTACTGCTTGCTCAATATACAGATTGAACAACATCGGGGAGAGGCTACAACCCTGTCTTACTCCCTTCCCAACCACTGCTTCCCTTTCATGTCCCTCGACTCTTATAACTGCCATCTGGTTTCTGTACAAATTGTAAATAGCCTTTCGCTCCCTGTATTTTACCCCTGCCACCTTTAGAATTTGAAAGAGAGTATTCCAGTCAACATTGTCAAAAGCTTTCTCTAAGTCTACAAATGCTAGAAACGTAGGTTTGCCTTTCCTTAATCTTTCTTCTAAGATAAGTCGTAAGGTCAGTATTGCCTCACGTGTTCCAGTGTTTCTACGGAATCCAAACTGATCTTCCCCGAGGTTGGCTTCTACTAGTTTTTCCATTCGTCTGTAAAGAATTCGTGTTAGTATTTTGCAGCTGTGACTTATTAAGCTGATAGTTCGGTAATTTTCACATCTGTCAACACCTGCTTTCTTTGGGATTGGAATTATTATATTCTTCTTGAAGTCTGAGAGTATTTCGCCTGTTTCATACATCTTGCTCACCATTATGTTTATAAGTCCTAATTCACTAACCTTCCACCAGCGTTCAGATAAACAAATTCAAGAGATATCACCAAAATTGTGTAAAGCTATTTCCAAATGTAACACTTTGTTGTTGACACACTCAATATTCTGACATATTATCCTGAAAGTTTCGCAAATATTTTGTTATTATCTGGCAATGTCTTGATTTTCTCCTGACTGTTGCTACTTAGCCGTATGTTTTCATGCTGATTTGTCACAATCTTTTACTTTCTCTGTTTTGAAGCCATAAATATTCCTCATTGAGTGACGCAGATGTACTTGGGATTTGGTTCCTCCTTCGGCAGTGTTGCATTGCTGCTGCTGTTGTTTGTGGTGCTGGCGATGGTGCTGCCACTGTTGTTGGTAGTTCTGTTGCTGCTGTCCATGTTGCTTCTGCTGCTGCTGTCCATGTTGCTCCTGCTGCTGCTGTCATGATTCTGCTTTCTGCGAATGAGGTGAGCACCACTTCTGCGTAGGAGGTATGCGCTTGCTGTGTTGCTGAACGGAGGACATACACTACTGGCCATTAAAATTGCTACACCAAGAAGAAATGCAGATGATAAACGGGTATTCATTGGACAAATATATTATATTAGAACTGACATGTGATTACATTTTCACGCAATTTGGGTGCATAGATCCTGAGAAATCAGTACCCAGAACAACCACCTCTGGCCGTTATAACGGCCTTGATAGGCCTGGGCATTGAGTCAAACAGAGCTTCGATGGCCTGTACAGGTACAGCTGCCCATGCAGCTTCAACACGAAACCACAGTTCATCAAGAGTAGTGAATGGCGTATTGTGACGAGCCAGTTGCTCGGCCACCATTAACCAGACATTTTTAATTGGTGAGAGATCTGGAGATTGTGCTGGTCAGGGCAGAACTCGAAGATTTTCTGTATCCAGATAGGCCCGTACAGGACCTGCAACATGCGGTCGTGCATTATCCTGCTGAAATGTAGAGTTTCGCAGGGATCGAATGAAAGGTAGAGCTGCGGGTCGTAACACATCTGAAATGTAACGTCCGCTGTTCAAAGTGCCGTCAATGCGAACTAGAGGTGACTAAGACGTGTAACCAATGGCACCCTATATCATCACGCCGGGTGATGCGCCAGTATGGCGATGACGAATACATGCTTCCTGTGGTGGCACCGCCAGACACCACACTTGCTAGGTGGTAGCTTTAAATCGGCCGCGGTCCATTAGTACATGTCGGACCCGCGTGTCGCCACTGTGTGATCGCAGACCGAGCGCCACCACAAGGCAGGTCTCGAGATACGGAATAGCACTCGCCCTAGTTGTACGGACGACTTTGCTAGCGACTACACTGACGAAGCCTCGCTCCTTTGCCGAGCAGATAGTTAGAATAGCCTTCAGCTAAGTCCATGGCTACGATCTAGCAAGGCGCCCTTAGCTTTACATAGCAATTGATACTTATCGTATAAAGAATGTCTCATCAAGAACGATGTATACAAGAAGGATGGATTAAAGTTAAGTATTCCAAAAGCTACGTACTTTTCTTTATAGCATTCATTACGTATCCTGTTTCAGACCTCACGCCATCCTTCGTGTGTTTATAGCGTGCATTGGAGTCCCCTCAAATCACACTGTGTCGGCACTTCTGTCGACACATCACTTCCAATGTGCGTTCACCTCGATGTCGCCAAACGCGGATGCGGCCATCATGATGCTGTAAACAGAATCTGAATTCATCGGAAAAAATTACGTTTCGCCATTCATGCACCCAGGTTCGTCGTTGAGTACACCATGGCAGGCGCTCCTGTCTGTTATGCAGCGTCAGAGGTAACCGCAGCCACGGTCTCCGAGCTGATTGTCCATGCTGCTGCAAACGTCGTAGAACTGTTCGTGCAGATGGTTGTTGTTTTGCAAACGTCCCCATCTGTTGACTCAGGGATCGACACGTGGCTGCACGATCCGTTACAGCCATGCGGGTAAGATGCCTGTCATCTCGACTGCTAGTGATACGAGGCCGTTGGGATCCAGAACGGCGTTCCGTATTACCCTCCTGAACCCACCGATTCCATATTCTGCTAACAGTCATTGGATCTCGACCAATGCGAGCAGCAATGTCGCGATACGATAAACCGCAATCGCGATAGGCTACAATGCGACCTTTATCAAAGTCGGGAACGTGATGGTATGCATTTCTCCTCCTTACACGACGCATCACAACAACGTTTCACCAGGCAACGCCGGTCAACTGCAGTTTGTGTATGAGAAATCGGTTGGAAACTTTCCTCATGTCAGCACATTGTAGGTGTCGCCACCGACGCCAACCTTGTGTGAATGCTCTGAAAAGCTAACACTGGGCAACAACCAAAAAAACGTCATGGGTTTCTCAGCTGATTTAGACTAATTTTGGTGTTCTGTGCCCGAATATCACATTGATTTTGCTCTATCAGGTCAACTTTTTGAGATACAGCCATAGGCCTACATGACCATTTTTCCCTGAAATGTAAGCCTTTTTATAGGCTTCAATATGCTAATATTAGGGGTTTTAAGGGGATTATTCAGGACATATGAAAACAAAAGAAGCCTTTAAGATTGTAACAGTTAATCATTCCAATAGATGCCTTTTTTTCTTACTATAGTATAAAATTTATTCTAATTTTTATTGTCTGACAGTCAACTGCATATTTCTATTACTATTTCAGATTGATATGGCTTCTGCGCGACGTTCATGCATGAATAATCCAGACGTTTTCTGCTACATCTGCGGAGAATACACGCTTTCAGTGGACAGGAAGAACATCACTGGATTTGTGAAGAAGGCCTACCAGGCTTACTTTCAAGTCAAGCTGGGTGACCAAGATAAGCCCTGGGCACCGCACACGGTCTGCAAGAAGTGCGTGGAATACCTCCGGCGGTGGACGAAGGGCACGAAAACTTCACTGAAGTTTGGGATTCCGATGGTTTGGAGGGAGCCCTTTGACCATGCATCGGATTGTTACTTCTGCGCCATCAATACTACTGGCATCAACCGGAAGAATCGGCACAGCCTCCAGTACCCCGACCTTCCATCTGCCCGCCGTCCAGTTGCTCACTGCGAAGAAATTCCTGTACCAGCGTTCACAGAGCTTCCTAACATCGACGACGAGGCCACCACTGCAGACGAGGGAGGATATATAGCAGACGAGGAATATGAAGCACAAGATGGTCGGCAGCTCTTTTCACAATGTGAGCTTAATGATCTTGTTCGGGATCTCAGCTTGTCGAAGACTTCATCCGAGCTGTTGGCCTCCAGACTCAAAGAGAAAAATCTACTTGGCGAGGACGCGCGTATCACTTTCTTTCGTAGAAGGCATGAGGACTACATGCCAGGAGGAAGATCTAATGTACTGCCGAGATGTCGCCGGTCTTCTTGTTAAACTCGTGGCTCCTACATACGATCCGAGAGATTGGCGACTCTTTATTGACAGCTGCAAGCGCTCTTTGAAGTGTGTGCTCCTCCACAACGGGAACGAGTTCGCCTCAATCCCTCTTGCTCACTCCACAACTCTCGTAGAGAAATATGAAGCAGTGAAGTACGTGCTCGACAAAATCCAATATGAGCAGCACCAATGGATCATCTGCGTCGACTTCAAGATGGTGAACTTTCTACTTGGTCAGCAGTCCGGGTTCACGAAATACCCATACTTTATATGTATGTGGGACAGTCGAGACAGAGCCCAGCACTATGTAAAGAAAGTGTGGCCGCCACGAGAGCAGTTAGTACCTGGTGCGAGAAACATCATAAACGAACCTCTTGTTGACCGGGAGAAGATATTGATCCCACCGCTACACATGAAGCTTGGGTTAATGAAACAGTTCACGCGTGCTCTGGACAAGGATGGGAGGTGCTTCCACTACCTGTGCCGAGCCTTTCCGCGACTGACCATTGAGAAGCTGAAGGCCGGCATTTTCGATGGGCCACAGATACGGCAGCTCATAAAGGACACAGAGTTCGAAAACTCCATGAACACGTTAGAGTGCGCCGCGTGGAAATCGTTTGTGCAGGTGGTGAACAACTTCCTGGGGAACACGAAGGCAGCAAACCACGCCAGACTCATCAGCAGCATGATAGAGGCCTTTCAAAAGCTCGGGTGTTTGATGAGTATAAAGATGCACTTCCTGTACTCACACATGGAGAAGTTTCCTGAAAACCTTGGGGCGATGAGCGACGAGCAGGGAGAAAGGTTCCATCAGGACATGCGCCAAATGTAGGATAGGTACCAGGGGAGGTGGGACGCAGTCATGATGGCGGACTACTGCTGGATGCTGAAGAGAGACAACCCAGCAGCTGCTCACAAACGGGAATCGAACTTTTGTGTCACGTAACGCTCATTGTTGTACTAATATTATGATAAATATGCTTATTTACTTTGATGGAGTAAATAAAAACTTAATGAATTTGCATACGTTGACTTTTATTTCTTGAGGAAAACGGAAAAAATCTTCCGGGGTTTCTCAGCATATGATACAAAGAAATTTGTTTTTTTTACGAAAAATCGATTTTTAAAAATTTCTGTAGCAAAAAATCCTGACCTGATAGAACAAAACCAAGGTCATTTTCGGACTCAGGGCATCAAAATTAGTCTAATTCAGCGGGAAAACCCTAGACTTTTTTAAAAAAATCTTTTTTTGTTGCCCAGTGTAATCATTTGCATGTCACCGCATCTTCTTCCTGTCGGTTAAATTTGGCGTCTGTAGCACGTCATCATAGTGGTGTAGCAATTTTAATGGCCAGTAGTGTATGATAATAAAGCTACTGTCTTTGTTCAAAACTTATTTAAAAGTTTTAAGAATCTATGCAGAATACATTTGCGGCATGGTAATGCAGATCTACGGTGACGGTAGTAGCGGGAATGTCCATTTTCACATCGAAGGATTTGTTTATATGATTTTCTGAGAGCGTTCCATAGCTCTGGTTATAGATGTACGTATCACTTGTGAAGTTCCTCGTTCTCTCGTTCGCCCACAGCTGCATTTTTGTAGACAGCTAACAAGTCGAGTGCCTTCTTGTATACGCGCCATCTTTCGATGCGATTCGAAATAATATTGTTTCGCTATTAATATTACTGACTTGTTACTGCAGCGCTGCTGGTGTGAGAAAGAGGAAGCATGCCTCAAAGTTATAAAAGAAGATTTTACAGAGAAGGACAGAGGTAGTTAGGTCCTGGCCATACCAAACATTCTCCGCACTTCGTAGACAACATCTCGGCCATACCTTGGCAACTGCCCATTTCATCAACAATACTTCTAGGTCGTACCAGAGCAGTTCATTATAGTCACATCAGCGGATGTTGACGGCAAGTAAACGCACCCTTAGAAGTGGGATCGAAGATCTCAATAGCAAATTTGTTCTGTAAACAGCTTTTTGCAGTGTAATATATCGTGTGTGACCTGTTCCACGAACTTTTTTTGGAAAATTGTGAGCAGAATAGACACTCAGGATGGTAGCCTCTTGTAATGATACACTTTATAACCATGATATGATAGACGCCGCATGAATCGGAAACGTAAGAAAGACGTCAGCGAGAGCTGACATTGAAAAATAGATTGCGGGAGAGAAAAATTAGTACACCTTGAAAGACCACATCGAATTTGCTCCGAGGGCAGCTTATGCAATCGGGGGGATAGTAAATGTGCTGATAATGGTTTCAGCGTCGTCCGCCAACAGATAGCGTAGTGGCATAGGTACCAGAGCGCCATCTGTGTCTACCGTTTAATAGGGAATGTTCACAGCCAGGGGGCGGGTTGGTCCTTCCGGAGAATTGCCGCAGTTGGACGTGCTGCGTCAGTTGTGAACGACGCAGGTATCGGTGGTCGTGTGAACACTCTCACAGCCGTAGACAAGGTTCTGGACGACCACATAGCACAGACGCCCGCCAGGATTGTCGTACTGTAAGGACAGCAGTGGCAGATCGTACAGCTATCACAACACAGATAAGAGAGCTTCTGAGCTCAGACGTGTCAACACGAACTGTTGCGAACCGGTTATTAGCGATGGGACTAGGGCACGCACACCTCTAGCCTGTCTTCTACCCACGCCACAGCATCGATGTGCGCGGCTCGACAGGTGCCATCAGAGGATCCCCTGGAAGGTGGAATGGTGTTCCGTGGTCTTCAGCAATGAAAGCAGATTCTGCCTGCACGCAAGTGATGGTGGTTTGCGTGTGCGACGTAGACCTGGTGAGCGCTGTCTCGTCGAGTGCTTTCGTCCAAGACACCTCAGGCCCCATGGTCTGGAGTGTGATAAGCTACAACTCTCGTTCACCTTTAACATTTATGGAGAGGATGCTAGCTAGCGCTCGTTACATCTACGTCTACTTCTACATACATACTCCGCAATCCACCATACGGTGCGTGGCGGAGGGTACCTCGTACCACAACTAGCATATTCTCTCCCTGTTCCACTCCCAAACAGAACGAAGGAAAAATGACTGCCTATATGCCTCTGTACGAGCCCTAATCTCTCTTATCTTATCTTTGTGGTCTTTCCGCGAAATGTAAGTTGCCGGCAGTAAAATTGTACTGCAGTCAGCCTCAGATGCTGGTTCTCTAAATTTCCTCAGTAGCGATTCACGGAATGAACGCCTCCTTTCCTCTAGAGACTCCCACCCGAGCTCCTGAAGCATTTCCGTAACACTCGCGTGATGATAAAACCTACCAGTAACAAATCTAGCAGCCCGCCTCTGAATTGCTTCTATGTCCTCCCTCAATCCGACCTGATAAGGATCCCAAACGTTCGAGCAGTACTCAAGAATAGGCCGTATTAGTGTTTTATAAGCGGTCTACTTTACAGATGAACCACATCTTCCCAAAATTCTACCAATGAACCGAAGACGACTATCCGCCTGGCCCACAACTGCCATTACATGCTTGTCCCACTTCATATCGCTCTGCAATGTTACGCCCAAATATTTAATCGACGTGACTGTCAAGCGCTACACTACTAATGGAGTGTTCAAACATTACAGGATTCTTTTTCCTATTCATCTGCATTAATTTACATTTATCTATATTTAGAGTTAGCTGCCATTCTTTACACCAATCACAAATCCTTTCCAAGTCATCTTGTACCCTCCTACAGTCACTCAACGACGACACCTTCCCGTACACCAAAGCATCATCACCAAACAGCCGCACATTGCTATCCACCCTATCCAAAAGATCATTTATGCAGATAAAAAACAACAGCGGACCTACCACACTTCCCTGGGGCACTCCAGGTGATACCCTCACCTCCGATGAACACTCGCAGAATATTGTTGGACCTGTTGTTTTGCTGCTCTTGCAACAGGAAGAGATGTGTTCTTCCACGGGATAATGCTCGCCCACACACTGCCGTGACACTAAACGTGTAGCAACTTCCCTGGTCAGCACGATCTCCGGACTTGTCACCAGTCGAGCACATGTGGAACATGATGGGACGAGAAGTGACTCATGCGACTTGTCAATCAACAACTCTTACAGAACTACGCGAACAGTCGATCAAGCGTGGAGTAACGTGCCCCAGGACAGTATTCACCATCTGTACGATCGACCGGATGACAGAGTCAGCATCTGCATCGGCGCCCGTAGTGGCTACACTACATCCTAACATGTCTGTTTCAACGTGGGTCGATACCGATACCCCGGAACCTCTTGTGCTGTTGATCTGTAAATGTAATCATTTAATACAATCCATACGCCCTATGCATCAATATATCTTGAATGACTTGGAAATCTCTACAAGGGTACACAAATTTTTTCCAGTACTGTATTTGACACCCGCTAATGTATAAAGAAATTCTTCGGACGAGGTGGTGTGAGGCGCAACAAAAAATTATGTGATTATTGTGGCTTCGAAACTGCTGCACAGTCCTAACTAGAAATTTGCGTATTTTACTGCATCTAACGCTGTGGCCCAATTACGTTTAGTGATAGTTTCAACCTGGCGAAATAATAGGTGAGAAATTTTAGCAATAATCATTAAAACTGAAAAGAGAATGCCGGCTAATATCAAACTGAAAGCATAGTGAACGTAAAACTCGAAACTGCGAGAGACCCTAGCCAAAAAATGTCAATGCCGTGGAACATCGTAACGATTTAAATCAGTTGTTGTTGTTGTTGTTGTTGTGGTCTTCAGTCCTGAGACTGGTTTGATGCAGCTCTCATGCTACTCTATCCTGTGCAATCTTTTTCATCTCCCAGTACCTACTGCAACCTACATCCTTCTGAATCTGCTTAGTGTATTCATCTCTTGGTCTCCCTCTACGATTTTTACCCTCCACGCTGCCCTCCAATACTAAATTGGTGATCCCTTCATGCCTCAGAACATGTCCTACCAACCGATCCCTTCTTCTGGTCAAGTTGTGCCACAAACTTCTCTTCTCCCCAATCCTATTCAATACTTCTTCATTAGTTATGTGATCTACCCATCTAATCTTCAGCATTCTTCTGTAGCACCACATTTCGAAAGCTTCTATTCTCTTCTTGTCCAAACTATTTATCGTCCATGTTTCACTTCCATACATGGCTACACTCCATACGAATACTTTCAGAAATGACTTCCTGACACTTAAATCTATACTCGATGTTAACAAATTTCTCTTCTTCAGAAACGCTTTCCTTGCCATTGCCAGCCTACATTTTATATCCTCTCTACTTCGACCATCATCAGTTATTTTGCTCCCCAAATAGCAAAACTCCTTTACTACTTTAAGTGCCTCATTTCCTAATCTAATTCCCTCAGCATCACCCGACTTAATTAGACTACATTCCATTATCCTTGTTTTGCTTTTGTTGATGTTCATCTTATATCCTCCTTTCAAGACACTGTCCATTCCATTCAACTGCTCTTCCAAGTCCTTTGCTGTCTCTGACAGAATTACAATGTCATCGGCGAACCTCAAAGTTTTTATTTCTTCTCCATGAATTTTAATACCTACTCCGAATTTTTCTTTTGTTTCCTTTACTGCTTGCTCAATATACAGATTGAACAACATCGGGGAGAGGCTACAACCCTGTCTTACTCCCTTCCCAACCACTGCTTCCCTTTCATGTCCCTCGACTCTTATAACTGCCATCTGGTTTCTGTACAAATTGTAAATAGCCTTTCGCTCCCTGTATTTTACCCCTGCCACCTTTAGAATTTGAAAGAGAGTATTCCAGTCAACATTGTCAAAAGCTTTCTCTAAGTCTACAAATGCTAGAAACGTAGGTTTGCCTTTCCTTAATCTTTCTTCTAAGATAAGTCGTAAGGTCAGTATTGCCTCACGTGTTCCAGTGTTTCTACGGAATCCAAACTGATCTTCCCCGAGGTTGGCTTCTACTAGTTTTTCCATTCGTCTGTAAAGAATTCGTGTTAGTATTTTGCAGCTGTGACTTATTAAGCTGATAGTTCGGTAATTTTCACATCTGTCAACACCTGCTTTCTTTGGGATTGGAATTATTATATTCTTCTTGAAGTCTGAGGGTATTTCGCCTGTTTCATACAGGCTACATAAATCAGTACCTCACAAAATACCTGTTTATGCGTAGCATCCATAGAACACCTTCTCCTTATAAGAATTTGTTAATTGGTGAAATGTACTAGCCGACGACGGGCAGTGGATAGCGGTGGTGCCCCTAATCGATAGTGTATTGCTTCAATAATTAAAGTGTCAGTCGCATTCGAATCTACTTGAACTGCGATGACGCAGTTTCTGAAGCATAGAGTACTAGAAACTTTTGATAGCTTATTAAAGTCAGGGTGATATTGAGTGTTACTAGAAGTGAATATCCTTCTCGAAGTTTGAAGTCGTGTAGGCGGACTGCTGCGACAAACACTAGCAACATATCACAGCTGCTCTTTTCTCATGATTTGCGCGACATTTCAGCAGCACGAATACCGCGAAGAACGGTCCGAATAGCACATACACGATAGAGTACACAATTATGCTGTTGCGTCCGGCGAGTGGAAACACTTCAATTACCAACTAGTGTGATGTTCACGTGATATACGCTGCGGCGACGGCGCGAGACGAGGTAGCATACGAAAAAGCGGAGCGTCCAGGGTCGGTTAAAACACTCAAAGTCAACAGAACTAAACGAAACGGAAGACATCACCGTCAAATGACTGGTGTCCACGCTTAGCGCAGTACCGGACGGTGAAAGTGACGTTATCAGGTACCACCTCTCATACAGAAAGTCGGAATAGACTATCACTATTAGGAAACTAGAAATAATAAAGTTTATTAATGGCCAAAGCAAAATTCATAACGAGTTTTTGTCACAAAGTTTTTATGATAAATTTCTGAGAAGTGCAATCACAGGAAAATGTCATCCAAATATTTCAAAACACCGACATCTGCCTGCTAGAGAAAAGATACACATACGAATACATCAAACAATATTAAGAAGGTAATACTTAAGTCTTTTCACCATAGAGTCTTTTTTCTATCTAAGTACCAAATAATTCCAAAAACAATTATAATTTCTTCCTCGTTCGGGCTCACTTTTCCAGTGTTAAAAAATGGTTTTAATGAAAATTGCTTCATCGGTTTATGTCCTTATTTATGCGCATTGTAGTCTTTTTCTCTCTCTAGGTATGGTAAAACTGAAAACTTTTTCACTTTCAGGTATCTTTCTTCTTTTATGGAAAAACACTCATAGGAAAAATATCCGAGTTCTCAAGGAACCTTTGCTATGTGTTACGTTCTGAAACTATCGTAGACTACCGTAATTAATCATGGAGTACCGTATTTTTTCTAGTAGCTTTGGTTAGCTAAGATCGTAGCCTCATTACCTATACGTTGGGTGTGTTACATACCTAATGGCCGTTACCTCATTTCGATGCTTTGTTTGCGTATGCGATGTGTGTATTACCAGCTTCCTCTAGAAACCGGAAATGGCCTAGAAACTCTGTGTGGATATATAAAGGGCCGTGTAACCTACGGAACTTTTTTGATTATGTAGTTATCCTTCTCCCTTAAAAATAAATATTATTCGTAGCAAAACTGAAATTGTTATTGCTTAATTCAGGTTTTTCAAAACCGTTGATTTGTAACGTAAAACAGAGTGATGTTGCAGTAAAAATAAAAAAGCAATAAAGATTATGTGCAAAAAAAAACGCAGAACTTGTCCTCTCTCACATATTCATTTATGTTTCTTTCTCTACCAATGCTACCACTACTACCAGTAATCCTATGGTTTATTACATCATTTATGTAGTGGGTCAAATCTACCGAACCGTGGTGTTGGATGGGTGCAAATATAGCTATGTGTACCTAAAACAAAGCAAACAATAAAATAAATTATAATAAACCAAATGCACAAAATCAATCATTAAAACACGAGTAAACGCGGCAAGAATGCTTGCAGGTTGACTTCCTGTGTCAGCAGAGGAAGCCTCCAACACCCCGCCCCCCCCCCCCCCCCCCCCACCAATGACAACGACAAATTTTCTTATTGAGAAGTCTTGATGTTAACGTTTCGTTCCGTTTCTTTGACGTCGGGCGTGAATGCCGCTTTTTGAAATGCATTGTGAAATGTTTCGACGGTGCGAACCCTTCCGTTCAGTCAACAGTAAATCGACCTTCAGTGTTAACAGGTCGATGGAATGCTGAGAGCTGTGTGACAAGATCGTCTTTGGCAGCAAGTTGCAACCACTACACTGGAGTAAACTTACGATTATTCTCGTAATCGGTGGCATATTGTGTAGTGACTGCACTGGTGGCTAGTGGCCAGATGGGCGGCGGTGGGATCTAGATTTGATGAGTACCACTCTCGTCACCAACACAGCCGTACGTGGCTACGAACGACATCGATGGATTTGATGGTGCTCTTTCCACCATGAATAACTGGGAGGCTGGTTCGACAGTGACAACTGAACTCCCACCGTCATGCGTGGACATGGAAATTCGAGTGAAAAACAGAATTAATTATCACTACCTCTACCGGTAACTCAGTAATGTAGTAACTTGAAAAGTTCAAAAGTACTGAGACTGATGTCCAAGAAAGTTGGGTTAAATATCTAGTCATAATGTTGTAAAAGCGACATAAAATGGAACAAGCACGTAATGTCGATTGTAGAGGCGAGTGGACGACTTCGGTTTATTGCGAGAGGTCTGGGAAAGTGTAGCTCATTTATACAGGAGACCGCGTAGAAAACACTTTTGTGACCCATCCTTGAATACTGCTCCGATACTTGGGATCTCCACAAGAGCTGATTAAATTAACGCATCAAAGAAAACCAGAGGCTTGCTGCTAGCTTTTTTACTGATTAAGTCCGATCAGAACGCGAATATTACGGAAATGCTCTGTGAATTGGAATGGGACTTCCTGGAGGGAGGAGGATGTTCTTTTACGAAACATTATTGAGAAAGTTTGGAGGACCTGCATTTGCGAAAGACCGAGGAACGATCATACTGCCTCCAAGTCATTTCTCACATAATGACCACGAAGACAAGATAAGTCAGGGCTCGCACGGAAGAATATAGACAGTGACAGTCGTTTCTCCCTTGCTCAATTTGTGACTGGGACAGGAAAGTGAACGACTAGCAGTGGACAAGGCAACCTCCTCCATGTACCGTTTGGTGGTTTGCGGAGTATGTATGTAAATGTAGATGTAGGAAGGATCCAAGTATCAGGAAAAATCAAGTCCTGACAAATAGGAGACCACAGTTCTTTACAATGTCGCTACAGAAAGTGTACCTAAAAGTGTAGGAAGGTCCCACAGTATGGATGTAGTGCACTTGTTTCACTCCATAGATTCCCATACCAGCAAAAGTACCAACCAGATTACCTCAGCTGGTCGAAATACAGTCAGAATTGAACTGGCGTAAGTGTTTGTCAGTGTCCTATCCAAGTGTGTTTGTTGTCTTCAGTACCAACGATCCTGATCGCCTCATTCCTGTTTTCCATTAATAATGTTAGAACTGTTGAAGACAATAATGCAGCTCATCTATACTTACAATGTTAATTACATTAAAATGTGATCACATTAAAACTGAGGCATTTTGAGAGAACAATATTTCATCAGTAGTAGGACAAAGCTAGTTCTGGTGCATTTTTGAATAAAGCTGATATAAAATTAATTATACTAATTAATTAATTGATCAATTAATTACCCCTACCCCTGATGATGACATGAGTTTTCCCCAGCCAGCGTGTGGGTCCCTTCCCCTTCTCCTTCCCCAGCTGTATGTGGGTCCCTTCCCCTTCCCTGAAATAGAGGGAAATTGAAATTGCGATGGGAAATTCACAAAATTACAGGAAATTCAGATTTATTCGTGGGTATATTATATGTTATGTGTTCACCTTGAGGTTCAGAGATCAGATTACCTAGTTCACACCACCACCACCAGATGGTGTTGTTGGTCCTCCTCCACTTCCCCTCACATCGCTAAACTATCGTTACTTGTTGCAAAAATCCTGTACAGCACTATGACATAGGCTATATTTCGTGGGTATTTCCAGAGTGCACCAGAACGAACATATAACACAGTGCAAAATCCATGGCTGGCAGACCAGCAACAACTTGTCCTGTGTGCTCATACTAGCATTCATCAACGTGTAGGGAGGAATGCCACACTTCCATTCGTTCCCTGGGTGAAATGGTGGATGGAGGGTGTAGAGGTTATACAAACCCACATCGTGGTGCAGTCGCTCTGATTCTGCCATCCTCAGTTCCCTTGCGTATTTGCTTGTGTGTGTTTGCGCCAGTTTTTTTTTTCAGGAAAAATTAATGTCATCAACAGCAGCATCAGCATCAGAGGCAAGCAACATAGAATTGAAGAATACGAACTACCCTGTAAGTAAATAAATAATTTGTTTTGGTAAATATGTTGTTATGGTGTAGAAATCATGAAAAAAAATTCGCGTATTAAAAAAATTTCTCAACAGTAATTCCGTTTCTTTTCCCTTGTTACAGCACAACTCCAGGATTTTATACTGGATTGAGGGGAAAGATGAGAGAAGGAGGAGAAAACTCTCCCTGTGGAAAGCCCACAACCAGAACTTCCATGTGAGTATTTAAAAAAATCTTCGTGATAGTAGTGTAATTTGTTCTTATTGTTGTCCTTGTTATAGCTTACATGGCTAAAATGGAATCTAATCTTGTGGCGATGCTGGAGGCTGAAAAAATACACCAGCCCCATACTGTGGGACAGCCTCCAGCAGAGAAAACACAGCAACACGTCACGTAAGTATAGAAAAAAATATCTATGCAGTACTAGTAGTAGTAGTAGTAGCAGTAGTACCTGTGTAATTAAAAATTATGTTTTGTCTTGTTACACTAACAATTCTAGATGCCATAGACAGACAACCAGAGACTGCTCACCAATTGCAACAGTCTCCACCACCCTGTGAGACAGCCGAGCAGTACTGTGAGGATTCTAATTTATTTTGTTTTCTTCTCTAATAAATCTGTATATATGTCTTCTTATCTTTGTTGTAGGCAAGATGGATTGGTGGCACCATGTAGATTCTGATGACGATAAGATGCCAGAATGTTTCAGAGAGATGGCTCTAAAGAAGAGCTGCAAAGGCAGTGTGACCTGGTCCTTTTAGAAGAGGATGACTTTCCTGAATGGGTGGTAGAGATACAAGACAATATCGATAAAATGTTCGCGCCGTGCACCGAGAGTGAAAAACATAAGTACTCAACCTACTTATTTAACAATGCAATCGTCTATATTCTTTCTTCCCCTGCATGAGCAGCAGTAAGCAATGTCTGGAATGTTGCACTTAATTTTTTCCATTATTCTCTCTCTTCTACAGTGGTCACCTCTCCGCAGCCGCAGCACACTGTGATGCAGGTACTAGTGGAACCTACCTCTCCAAAACGGGGCTGCAACCGTCACCGCTGCCGCTATAGCTGCCCCAGCGCCATGTCTCTAGATCAAGCAACGAGCTACCATCAAACAGGAAAGTAGATCAGGTCTACAGCAACATCAGGAGCCGTCGCCACAGCCAAGCTGTTCCCACAGGCCTGACTCAAAGCGCCACCTCATCCTCCTTCTGAAACTCACCAGAATCATCACCGGGAATGAAAGGTACTTGTGCCGCCGCACATACCCTGTGCACCTCGCCGATTCCATTATGAACAGCATGGACCTCATCACCCTGTACTAGTAGCGTTATTAGTAATAGAGACGATTCTAAAGGTAGCAAAAGTTCGCTTTCTCGTCCTTTTAGTGAAGAACATCAGGTCAGTGAAGCAATATAGCAGTTAGAATATTTGGTGACGACTTTGAGGAGCGAATCTCCTTCACAAGGTTCAAAAATCTGGCAAGAGGATACCGCAACCCTGTCGGCTTTCTTCCTCTCATGGAATCGGAGTTCCTCAAAGTAGTCAATGATCTGTGGTATCCCACCACTAAATGTAGTGCAGTAGTGTGCATCAAACTATTGCATCCCCCCCCCCCTCCCACCAAAGTTGATTCTGGTATATGAAGAGACAAGTAGTCATTACCTTTGGGGAGAAACTGGCGTGATAATAACGCGGAGCACGCCAATTGCCAAGATGTTTCATGAATCCATATTGAGTGCTATATCGGCCCAGTTTTCCAAGATGGAACTGAGAGGGTCAGATAAAGCACTCAGCTGAATACTACACTTGGATATCAACACACATGTCTATGCTCTGGTACATGAAGGATCCAGCTAGATCAAGCTCCCTAAGCTCCCTAAGGATATGGCTAAGAAGGGAGCATGCATTAATGCCGAAAATAGAAAGGATCAGGCTCGTTTTGCATAGTCAATCCTGGCTTCTGAGAGAAATTACGATCGTAGGGGTCATCGTGAGTGTGTCGGTAGATACAGTATAGGTGATAATATTCACAGGTGTTGTAACTTTGATGGTATCGAGCTCCCCCTCAAGATCCAGAACATACCTAAATTTGAGGCACAGAACACCAGAATATCAGTCTATGTTTATGGCCTGGAGAAGAAAAGCAAGTCAGATGCATGGGATAAGAATATAGTTCTCAACCCCCTCCATTTCTCAAAATTTGTAAGTGAGCATAAGATGCATGTAAACATGCTATTATTCTCTGAAGCTCATAATTATCATTATGTTTGGATCAAAGACATGTCCTGAATTCTGTTCTCTCTGTCGAGTAAACATGAGCATAAAAAGTTTATTTGTTTAAGGTGCTTCAATACCTTTTCCTGAGACAAGTTATAAGCAGCATATCTAGTAGATTGTGCTTCCAAGGACCCACTACGTGTTATTATGCCTACTGAGGAAGGTAAATGAATAAAATTTAAAACTGTTCACCATCAGGACCGATGTCCATTTGTGGTTTATGCCTACTTTGAATGCCTCCTCGCTCCTGTGATCCGCTGTGAAGGTGACCCATTACAGGAAAACACATACCATATGGAGTTGTATCCTAAGTTGTATTGTCCCATGATTCAAGTCTTAACCGCTACAAATCTTATGTCAGGGATAATCCTGCGGTTTGGCTGCTCACTGAGCTCGAAAACCTTTCGCGGAAGGTTGATAAGCTTTATAGCGACAACGATCACATGACCAAACCAAAGGAGAATGAAGATTTGTACAATAATGCGGTTGACTGTCATATTTGTGGCCTTCCGTTAGATAGAAAAGCAGAAACTTCTTGTAGGGATCACTGTCATCTTACAGAGAAGTTCTGTGACGCAGCTCACAATATGTGCAACTTGAACTTCAAATTTCAAATCAAATTGCTCTGAGCACTATGGGACTTAACTTCTGAGTTCATCAGTCCCCTAGAACTTAGAACTTTCAGACGTTTTCGAGAAATTCCGGAGTGTATGCATGACCCCATATGCTTCTGATCCCGCCTTTTTTACGTGGAAACTGTGTTGTCTTGGGTAGCAATGCTCTCCTGAAACAAGAACGCTAAAGCATTACGTGTAAGGCTCGATGCCACTGTAGCAGTACCGACCCTTTTCGTAAATGTTCCATAAAGATATATGATAATGCTGCATGGGAGGGTTAAAGTGTCTTGCTGTTGGATGACAATCCTGAATTCATCGTGCTTGTTTAATGTGGTTGATGGATAAGGTTTACACAAGAAGTATTCCTGGCGTATAACACACTCGTCATATTCCACAGGGCTATTTATGTCGAATGACGACACTGCATGTCTTCAGACCCACTGATTTAAGGAACTCGTAGTTTGCACGTGTTATCACGTTACTGTTCTGTTGTAGAGTGCTGCGCTGCGCTTTGTGCACTTTGGTTCTATACTTACACCCATCCTGTCTTCATTGACAATGCGGGGATGCTGCTATCCCTGACTGGTTGAAGCTCGCCGCCGACTGCTCAGGTCCGGTAGGACAAAGGTAATCGATTCTGCCTCCAACAGGTCCCGGCTGGTTGAAGGCCCCCAAAGCTTCTGGGTCTCTGTACATTCAAGATCACTGCTGGTCCCGCTGTAGATGTAACCGTACAATGATTTCCTCGCAGCGAAAATCGACAAGTTGATTATCCTGGTCCACAATACGCAGCTCAAGATGGTCCAAAGCCTAAACTGTTACTGGGAGGTAAATAGCTTTGGTAGTCGTCTCAACGATCTTATACTCTATTCCCACCGACGGGAAGAATCCGTAAACTGTATGAATTAATCTGTTGTTGGAATAAGAGTTTGTTACAATGTCACACTCGACACAGATTGTACCAATAAAGAGTATATCCACTGACTGGTGGATCTGTAAAATTTATTAGGATCCTTCTTCAAAACCTGTCCTTTTGTGAAACCCAGTAGCCGTCCTATTGATCCTTTTGGTTAATGTCAATAGTTGCACTCATTGTCTTTATTTCAGATTTAAGTGTACTGATGTTCGCACGTAGCGCAATCTCTTTTCCAGACCACTTTAAAACTTCTTTTAAATCGTCAATATTGTATACACCAGGTTCTACTTCCACAATTTCTTTTGCATCACTAATTTCCAGATGAAGTTTATTGTTAGCCTCTGTGATATTTGGAATGCTACTGTAAGTGTCTAATCGAATCAGCACAATACTCCACTCACCGTTGCGTGAATCAGTCGGTGGAAAGTAATTCGCACGTAATACTGACTATCGTTCTTTTAATGCCAGAGTATATGACATTGCATCTCAACTTCGACTGATGGGTGGATGCTTAATGCATCTGCTTATAGAGATGCTTCTTCTTAAACATTAAGAGGAACATGATGGACATGCCCACATAGATAGGTATTAAAGTCTTGGTAGCGATAAAATTGTAGAACACATATCTTCTGTCAGTGAAGTATCGTTGTAACTCTTCAGGCGGCTGCAGGTCTCCTAATGAGTCGAAATAGTAGACGTTATTTGTATTTTTCTTAACGTACGCCACCCAGTGGGTTCCAGGTCCCCCAGCAACATGTAAGTTCACAATACCACATTCTCCAGATTTCCACATAGTCTTCGATAATGTATCCTGCAGAAAGACACCAAGGAATCGGAATGCTGATTTTTTCCTGGCAAACTTGAGCAGATCTGTATTTGTAAGCCGTCTGTCCCGTAGGATAACTAACGGGCTTTTTTTGTTTATGAAGAGGCCTAGTCCTTTCTTGTATGATTTCATCATTAACGATGTCTGCTGCTTCCATCATGCAGTTATGTCTTCTTGCTTCCTCTAGCTGCTCCTGGGAGCTCTGCGCGTTCCTCCCTGTTCTTGCGATAGCTTCAGCACGAGCAGCCAGTCATCCCATCGCTGAGATACCTACGAGGGCAGGAATGAGGAACGGAATAATTCCACCTGATGGCTTTGGTATCGACAGTACCCTGTGTGCTTTAACCACTCTATTACGCTTCAGGTCACTTTTAGCTGCCTACATCGCTGACACGATACAGTTTTTTTTTAAACACCCCTGCTCTTGCTTCTTCTTCATCATCATTATCTTCTTCTTATTCAGTGTGCTACAAATTCACACCCAAGCCCAACCTAATTTTACCATGCATTGTTTTATCAAGTAGAAATGCTGCAATGTGCTGTCCTATATCAGTATACTTTTTCACACATATTTCCTTGACTTTATCAGCTAAAATTCGATCTGCAGCGTGACGTCCTGGGAGTACTTTATGTTTTGCATATGCAGTGTCGTGTTCCAAACACACCTCGCCAACCAGGTTAATTTCCTTATCACCACGGGTCAAACGGTTTCGAAGCTTTGTACCAGGTCCAGAGTAATTATACCTCGGAATGTGCAGTTCGATGGGAGGTTTGTCGAGAATAACACAGCTTCCTATAACGGGTCTCCTATCACACATGTTATGCTACTGTGCTGATCGTACCCTGTCCGTCCCATTATATTTTAAATCGTCAGCGTCAATCGAGCTGTTTTGTATCGCGTGAGAACCAAGACATTTAACTAGTGCTCTATTGCCTCGAAGTCTAATGACCCGCTATGTGAGAAACACATGTGTTTCAGAGCTCTTCTGCATTTCCTCGGTGTAAAAGCATCCTGAAATTTCAGTGTCGCTGCTTTCCTATAAGATGTGGGTTCTGGGATGTGTCCCTGCACTTAACCTAACCTAACCTAACCTATAAACTGTGAACATCTCACTCGACCAGTTTGGGAGGTATGACTTCTCAAATACTGTCTTGTGTTTTGAGATATGTACCACATCATCCACATTAAATTTCTGTTTAAGTGGATCCCGCACTTTAATACAATAGTACACCGTATCGATGAGTCCATTACCATAAACATCGATTGGTCTCATTTTTATTGTGCTATGTTTGGTTCGATTATACTGTGCAGTTATTTGTATGAGCTGCTAAGATTAAAATTGATCGAAATTTGACATTTTATTCTTCTGTTGAGATATTCCACGATACTCGCGTTCAGGTGGGTGAATGTTGAGTAGTGATGTATTCCATACCGCTGCATCACAGTCTTGAACTACCTAATGTAAAACTCTCCACTGTGATCGATTTGGAGGTTGTCCTGGCATCGATTCATCCCTGTCTGTAATAAATGCTTAAACACATCTGAGACATTTCCCCCCATTTTTTTAACAGGTAATGCCGGGGCAAATTTGAAGTATGTACCAATAACCGTTAAAATATATTTGAATCCATTATTCTCATGCAACTGTACCCTTGTATCTGCAAGATCAGCCTGTCATAAATCACCCAAACCTTTAATCATAACATGCCTATGAGGGAATGTTTTGCGTGCTGGTTTGTGCAGTTCTCAAACTACCATCTCCATACTCATTCGATTATACCTCTCTCTCTCTCTCTAAACTCTGAAATTACTGAGACAACCTCATTTGAATGAGCAGTGTTACCCACAGCAGCTGATGCCATGACCAGTCATACTCGATCTATTATTCATTGGGATCGTCATAGTATTTATGCTGAGGAGGCTGATTGGTGACTCTTATGCTGAACGTCAATATCGTCACCACTGCTATACCGACCGTCTAATAATAATGGTTTTATAGTGTCTCTGTATTTCGCACTGCGTTAGTTTCCTGCTTTCCGTGTGCACTGGTCAATTGTACTATTTCACCATACATCTCCAGATATTTGGTAGAAAATTTTGCTGTTTTTTTTTTTATTTTAGGGAAATGAAGTTCAGAAGACCTGGTGTTCTCTTAAATTCCCTGCCCCCTCTCTGTATTGTTTTTTCATTTAAATTTATAAGGTTTTAGGGAAATGAGTTTCAGTAGACCTGGTTTCTTTTAAATTCCCCACCCTCTCTCTGTATTGTTTTTTTCATTTTCATTTATAGGCTGCATGGCTAAAATGTATGGTTTTTCATCCTTGACACCGACTGTTGTGTATATCCTAGTATCGCTGTGATCGTTAATGAAACCAGCAATAGCATCATCGTCATCTTTGCGTAATTTCAGTTAGAGTTCATCAAGAGATGCAGTGACCGGTTTAAACGTTTCTGGCAGCGTCGGCTCTCAATTCAATTGCCCTAACCTCAGCAACCGTAACTTATCTTGAATGGTCTTTCGTGCACTGGTGACCATAAGCTTAGTTGACATCTTGCTATATACTTAGCGGGCTGCTTCACAGGCTGCACCTTATATACATTTCACTCAATCTTTACAGTTGTGTCATGTACTTTCTTTTCAATTCCATCAACCCTTACAGGTAAGTCGTGTACTTTTTTTCTCAGAGTGATGTGGGTGTATGCCTGTAGTTCCTTAACCATAGCATCTAATTTGTTGATCAGTCTCAGAAGTGTCTCGGTATGTCTCTAGCTCCTTACTTTATGTTCGAAAGACTGAAATTTTCCATTCATGTACAAACTCATTCTCTGTCTATGCACACCTACCCTGTCAGGCTGAATGCCTGATATACATGGCATGATGTATACTAAGATAATCATCATTATTTTGATAGCTATATATATAGATACGCCTGGAAGTTCCAGCTATACCTACCGTCTTGTCAATAACAAGAAACTCGTACTGTGTGTGATTCCATGAATCGGCACACATTTTTACAAAATCAGTGAATTATATGTCAGCTCCTATTTTCACCTGGTAAATGTGTTTTAGATTCAAATTGTCTTCTCTGAAAGTTGTAATGAGATTTGCAATACCCTCGCCAACTGTTTTGGGTTTCTGGAATATGTCTGAGTCAAATAAAATATGTCAATACCCAAAGCAGAAATATTGATCTTGGTTTTTCGCAATGACATCTTCAAATATGAACACTGTGTTAGGCTTTACTTTTTCTATTGTGGGGATTTGACTGCTTTGACTGAATGTCGTGTGTGTTACATCATTTACACCCTGCAGTATCTTTTGCAGTACTTGCGTTGAAACAGCGTTTTTGAAAATCCACATACGTACTCAAAGCAGATCCCATCCGGGTGTGTTAGTAGCGACATGAGAACATTTGTCTTGCCGCAGATGGGTGGACCCACAATTACAGCTCTTATATTATCAGGAAGGAGTATCTCATTCCCACATTTTATAGAAAAATGTGCACTTGTAGTAATAATAATAATATCCAGAGCCTCTATAGCGCAATCATCTTACTGACTGAGCAACGGTTATGAAGTAAGAAATAACACACAGTATTTGCGAATATATATGATATATATCATCATACACTGTTGTAATTGAGAGAGTTAGACCACCACAGTTAATGGCTTGTGGGGTACAAGTTAGATAATACATGGTGGCCATCTGCTGATTGATATAGGTTTCCACACGTTTCATTTCAATCCATTCGCGTTCAGTAAACTGCACTTTAACATTTTTAGATACTTTTTCAGTTTCTAACAACACACACTAGTCATTGGCTTCTACAGCTGCTAGTTTACCGATATTTAAAAGCTTTGAACCTGTAGATGTTAAAGCGAAAAGCATGCCATGTGCAACTGCTAGATTCTCATCTAAAATATCTACACCCTGTTCTTCTTGCAGTGGCATTGAAATCTTCTCAGATGGCTCGTGTGTAGGCAACTAGTTCAGATATGTGCTGTGTAGGAATACCTGCACCCCTCTGCCAGTCAGGGACAGGGTGGGTATATTCATCACTGAATGGTTTACACAACAGCACATAATTGTCCTGTTTCAGCATGCTTACCAGGTGCGCAATACGATCCCACGGTGCCAATGCTGATGCTTGTCCTGACGTGCTGGAAGTCACTGCAGTCAATGACAAGTTCGTGGTTATTGCTGCTGCTGGTCTGAACATGTCGAAGGTCACTGCTGAACAGAGAAGAAAAAGCAACAAGCATCCACACAGACTAAGAAAATGGGGTTGAACAAAGGAAAGAAATGGAATTGCAGTGAGGCTAAATATCAGTATCTTTTTATATGTATATACATATACTTTTATGGTTCTTCCTAATCTGCTGCTTCGGTGTGCTGCATGATCTCGACCGCTGGCGGCGATGCTTCATGGATATTGTTCTTCTTCCGGAGATTGACTGGGACTGGTGAGCTGCCCTCTTCACCTTATATGCTCTAAATCACCATCGCATGACCAGATATAGCGTTCCTGGGCTCCTATTGCCTCCTGAGGGATGCAGTAGTGGACAACAGCGCTCTCTGGTGGTTATGTTGTGAACTAACTCACTCAAGATCTGAACACTTCTGGCAATTTCAGAAAAGGTAGGCAGCACAAGCATCTATCAACATGAGTTCTGAAATTCGTCTTCACCCCATCCTGCTGCATCACTATTATTTGTCAAAAAGTATTCACACTATGCTCATCTATTATCTTTTCTTCCCTGTCTTCATGTAGGAGGCTGTGGGAGCACTCCTCAGTTGCATGCTTGCATGTGGTGCACTTATTAAACTCAATTCTGTTTGTAACCAGCATCTCCTCAATTGAACACATTGTGCAGACATGGGCGCTTGCGCCAGAGTGGGTGAACATCTTGCCTTCGCCCTTTGGAAGACTGACTGCACTTTTCTCGATTCGTCTACACTTCCAGCAGAGACATTTATTCGTACGAGTTACAAAGTGTAACTTAACCTCATCCTGCTGCATCTTCATAATTAGATGAAGCGTATTCGTGTTCTTCATATGCTCACTTTCCAAGCTGCGTGCAGGGAGCAGTGGGAAGAGCCCTCAACTACATGATTACAGACAATACAACCGTTAAACTCCTCCTTGAGCAACACAGATATTTAGTCCATAGAACACATAGACAGAGTAAAGACTTACATCAGTCCTGTCTGACAGCTCAGCACAGACTGAAGCTGCCTCACAAGTGATGGATGAGAGGGGATGTGGCGTAGTGGGGAAGCGGTGGTGGTGGGAATGGAGAGTGGGGGAGTGTCAACAGCGCCTTTTGGTGGTGGTGTTGTGAACTAGGTCAATTGGTTTCCGGACCACAAGGTGAACACGTAAAATTTTATATTCCCGCCAATAAATTTGAATTTCCCACCATGTTTCGAATTTTCTGCCAAATTTTCAATTTCCCACCGTTTTCAGGGGACGGAAAGGACAGGAAAGAAAGGAGGGAAGGGACCCATGTGCCGGCCAAGGAAAACGCATGATATCATCAGAGGGTGGGGATTATTAATTGAACACTTAATTAATTTGCATAATTAATTTTGCATTAATTTGATATCAAATATGTGGTGGAATGAACTTCGTCCAACTACTTTCATCATCCAACACAGCTAATCACAAGAATCAGAACACTGCAAGGAGTAAAACATCCCAAGAAATAAGAATATAAAGCAGTTCATAAAAAACGCCAAAAACTTTAACACTAAGTTGTCTATGTTCACTTACATTGGTAGTCCTGTAGTTGGCTACGATCTCACTTGTGATCGCACAGAACGCTGAACTGTGCAGCGTCCTAGCTCAATAGCACTTTCATAACTTCTAGTGCAGTGAACTCTCGATTATCCGTGGGAATTGAGGATTTGAAGACAATCGATAATCGAATTCCGCGTATAATTCGCAATTAAAGCGCGCAATAATGTATTAGGGTTGTTCTAAAACAAAAATTAATTATATTATCATTATTAAAATCATTAACTAATGTTTCTAACAAATTCTACTTAAATCATCATAGTATGTGTGAAAATTCGGTACTTACAACGAATACAATCCAATTTCACATTACTACTTTGAAACAAAATACAGTCCAGCTCCTGCAGTGTTCTAGCAGTATATTACTTACTACACTCGTGTTGTGGCTCAAGATTATCGCTCAACTGTGACCGCTCCCTGTTTAACGCAAAATTTTTACCAGCAAAAAAAGTGGGAGAAATAGGCCGCGGATAATCCGCAAAGTGGATATTCCGCCCACGGATAACCGAGAATTTACTGTACCTTTTTCTCCAGCTCATCCAATTTACTGTGACTGGTACATTCATCACATGCTGCTGAATTGAGCCATCGCGTCTTTGTGATCATTATTAGTAGGGACACAATGGCGACTCTTGATACGAATTGACCTTTGGCCTTTGTAATATTTACATTGATGATGACTGACAGCTGCTCGAAATTAGATCAAACCAACAGGTAGGAAATCTCTACATAATACAGCTGACTCTAAGTTATTCACATTAGTGAAATTATTTTGATCTTTGACGTTTGGGTTGCCACCATTCAGGGACAGGGGCAATGACCTTTGACCTTTAACCTTGACCTTGACTGACATCATAGCTCTTATCAGTGAATTCACCATCCTTACCATCTATGTTATCAATCAACAAAATTAATCAATTAAAAAAATTAAATTTTAAAAATCCAACAAATTCAGCTGTGCTTTATTACCCCTCCACCTTCACCCTCTCCCTCCCTTTTCCCTCCCCATGTCGCCTATCAATCCTAGCGCAGTATTAAAACTGAAACAGCCAATCAGAAATTGAGATGGTGGAAGTAACCTAACTGTGTCAATGGAAAATTAAAAAGCCTCCCCCTATCCCCCTATCCTCCCCTCGCCCTGTCACCAGCCAATCATAGTGCAGTATTAAAATGAAACAATCAATAAAAAATCCAAGACGGTGGAAATAGCCCAATTTTGTTAGTAGTAAATTTGAAACCATCTCCCCTTTCCCCTCTCCAACCAATCAGAGTGACTATCAATATGAGGCATAAAAATGGTATCAAATATGCAGCAAAAATTACATAACCTCAACCTGAATGGCGAAGATATGCATTATTTCCGAAAGATATTTACATATGTATCTTTGTATTTAATTGGTGTGTTGTTGTTATTCTTATTATTATACGTAAAAATTATTTCAATTTACATTATTGTCTGTGAAAGTCAAAGATAATTGTGTGCATAAACATATCTCTGACATAATATTAAAATGACTCAAGATTAGAGATATGTATTACGTACATGAAATGACGTACACAGACATATACTTCTGTACTTCAAAAGTCAAATTCTGAACTTCTTATAAACATATCATCTCCGCATTTCATACATTAAATACTATACAGTACTTTTCAACACGTACGTTATCACTCTCAGTCAAAGTAATCATTCCTCTCTGTGTTTCATGTCAAATGTACTGTATTCCTTAAACACACATGTGATAAAGTAATCATTTCTCTCAGTATTTCACACATAAAAAACTGCTTTCCTGAAACGCACCTGTGCTCTCTATTATGCAAAGTAATTATATCTTCTCTCTCACTCTCTCCTTCTCTCTCTTTCTCTCTCTCTCTCTCTCTCTCTCTCTGTCTCTCTCTATCTCTCTCTCTCTCTCTCTCTCTCTCTCTCACACACACACACACACACACACACACACACACACACACACACACACACTTGAACAACTCATTATTTAAATTAAAATATTTCCTCATTAAATTTCGTCTCACATATGTGTGTGTGCAAATATTGTCATTAAATGTCAGCTCTCGCAACTTTTTTGCGAAAAAGTATAAATACTCCAAATAGCCGAGCGGTCTAAGGCGCTGCAGTCATGGGCTGTGCGGCTGGTCCCGGCGGAGGTTCGAGTCCTCCCTCGGGCGTGGCAGAGTGTATTTATCCTTAGGATAATTTAAGTAGTGTGTAATCTTAGGGACCGATGACCTCAGCAGTTAAGTCCCTTAAGATTTTACACACATCTTCACATTTTTTGATTAAATTTTCACGCAATTTGGGTGCATAGACCCTGAGAAATTAGTACCCAGAACAACCACCTCTGGCCGTAATAATGGCCTTGATACGCCTGGGCATTGAGTCAACCAGAGCTTCGATGGCGTGTACAGTACAGCTGCCCATCCAGCTTCAACACGATACCACAGTTCATCAAGAGTAGTGACTGGCGTATTGTGACGAGCCAGTTGCTCGGCCACCATTGACCAGACGTTTTCAATTAGTGAGAGATCTGGAGAATGTGCTGGCCAGGACAGCAGTCGTACATTGTCTGCATCCAGAAAGGTCCGTACAGGACCTGCAACATGCGGTCGTGCATTATCCTGCTGAAATGTAGGGTTTCGCAGGGATCGAATGAAGTGTATAGCTCTGAGCACTATGCGACTTAACTTCTGAGGTCATCAGTCGCCTGTAACTTAGAACTAATTAAACCTAACTAACCTAAGGACAACACACACATTCATGCCCGAGGCAGGATTCGAACCTGCGACCGTAGCGGTCGCTCGGCTCCAGGCTGTAGCGGCTAGAACCGCACGGCCACTCCGAATGAAGTGTAGAGCCACGGGTCGTAACATATATGAAATGTAACGTCCACTGTTCAAAGTGCCGTCAATGCGAACAAGAGGTGACCGAGACGTGTAACCAATAGCACCCCATACCATCACGCCGGGTGATACGTCAGTCTGGCGATGACGAATACACGCTTCCAATGTGCGTTCACCGCGATGTCACCAAACACGGATGTGACTATTACGCCGCTGTAAACAGAACCTGGGTTCATCCGAAAAAATGACGTTTTGCCACTCGTGCACCCAGGTTCCGTCCTTGAGTACACCATCGCAGGCGCTCCTGTCTGTGATGCAGAGTCCAGGGTAACCGCAGCCATGGTCTCCGAGCCGATAGTCCATGCTGCTGCAAACGCCGTCGAACTGTTCGTGCAGATGGTTGTTGTGTTGCAAACGTCCCCATCTGTTGATTCAGGGATCGAGACGTGGCTGCACGATCCGTTACAGCCATGCGGATAAGATGCCTGTCATCTCGACTGCTAGTGATACGAGGCCAACACGGCGTTCCTGAACCCACCGCTTCCATATTCTGCTAACAGTCATTGGATCTCGACCAACGCGAGCATCAATGTCGCGATACGATAAACCGCAATCGCGACAGGCTACAATCCGACCTTTATCAAAGTCGGAAACGTGATGGTATGCATTTCTCCTCCTTAGACGAGGAATCATAACAACGTTTCACCAGTCAACGCCGGTCAACTGCTGTTTGTGTATGAGAAATCGATTGGTAACTTTCCTCATGTCAGCACACTGTAGGTGTCGTCACCGGCGCCAACCTTGTGTGAATGCTCTGAAAAGCTAATCATTGGGATATCACAGAATCTTCTTCCTGTCGGCTAAATTTCGCGTCTGTAGCACGTCATCTTCGTGGTGTAGCAATTTTAATGGCCAGTAGTGTACACAGATGAAAGTAGTATCGCGTACAGAAGGTATAAAAGAGCAATGCATTGGTGGAGCCGTCATTTGTACTCAGATTATTTATGTGAAAAGGTTACCGACATGATTATGACCACACGACGGGAATTTACAGATTTTGAACGAGGAATGGTAATTGGAGCTAGATGCATGGAACATAGCATTTCGTAAATCATTAGGGAATTCAATATTTCGAGACCCACAGTGTCAACAGTGTGCCGAGAATACTGAATTTCATGCATTACCTCTCACCACTGACAACGAAATGGCCAACGGCCTTCACTTAACGACTGACATCAACAGCGTTTGCGTAGAGTTATCAGTGCTAACAGACAAGCAGCTCTGCGCGAAATAACCACAAAAGTCAATGTGGGACGTACGCCAAACGTATCCATTACGACTATACGGCGAAATTTGGCGTTAATGGGGTATGGCACCACACGATCGCCGCGAGAGCCTTTTCACATCGCCTGCAGCACCTCTCCTGGGCTCGTGATCATATCTGTTGGACCTCAGACGACTGGAAAACCGCAAACTGGTCAGATGAGTCTCGATTTCAGTTGCTAAGAGCTGATGGTAATGTTCGAGTGTGGCGCAGACCCCACGAAGCTATGGACCCAAATTTTCAACAAGGCAGTGTGAAAATTGGTAGTGGCTTAATAATGGTGTGGGCTGTGTTTACGCGGGATGGACTGGGTCCTCTGGTCCAACTGAACTGGTCATTGACTGGAAATGGTTACGTCCGCCTACTTGGAGACCATTTGCAGCCATTCACGGACTTCATGTCCCCAAACAACGATGGAATTTTTATGGATGACAATGGGCCATGTCACTGGGTCACAACTGTTCGCGACTGGTTGAAGAACATCCTAAACATTCGAGTAAATGATTTGCCCACCCAGATCGCCTAACAGGAATCCCTTCAGATAGGTATGGGACACAGTCGAGAGGACAGTTAGTGCGCAAAGTCCTGCGCTGACAACGCTTTCGCCGCTGTATGAAGGGCGACAGTCAGTTTGGTATCCCACCACTGTCTGTGGCGTATCTGGGCTTAGTTCGAAGCTGGACTCATCAGTGACGACAACTTTAATCCACTCAATGAGATTCTAGGCCGAAGACGTGTGTGGAGACGCCCCGGACAATGATGGGATACCAAACTGGTTGTCGCCTGCCATACGGCCCGATAATCAGCCCCTTTGGTTATCATTCGCGGCATCCTTACGGCACAGCAGTACGCAGCCGATATTCTACGTCCCGTTTTGTTGCCCTTCATAGCAAGCCATGCGCTGGCGTCTTATGGCACAGTTCTACAGACTGAGGGAGAAATGCTGCAGAACAAGAAACACTTCAGTATTGATAATGGCGTAGGAATAATTCGAATAGATGTAAAGAAACAAATGTTGTCTTATGTGACATATACAGACTTAAATCCTAATTATATATGAAGGTAGTATCTGTTCCCGAAAGAACAGATACCATTGATGACCGTGCAGTTTCTCTAGAATGAAATGATACTTAAATCAACACCCTAGCTGCAAACAGGCGTTTATATACATAATTGGGGACATGTTGAAAATGTGTGGCCCGATCAGGACTCGAACCCGAGGTCTCCTGCTTTTTCAACATGTCCCCAATGATTTACGTAAACGCCTGTTTGCAGCTAGGGTGTCGATTTAAGTATCACTTCATTCTAGAGAAGCTGCATGGTCGTCAATGGTATCTGTTCTTTCGGGAACAGATACTACCTTCATATACAGTGAAAATATGGCTACCCAGCCATTGACCTTCTTGTGCGAACGCACACGCTATGCCCCAACTCGTACGGGGCTTGGTAGATTAATTTGCCACGAGCAATGAGTGTGATGAGCAAACATCTATTAGGCGCACTACGAATGTAGTGGTGTGGACATGTGAATGTAGGTCTCACGGGGGGCGTGCAAGGGATAAGTCCCTCCAGGCGGACTATCCTCTGTGCCCTCGGTGGCTCAAATGGATAGAGCGTCTATCATGTAAACAGGAGATCCCGGGTTCGAGTCCCGGCCGGGGTACACATTTTCAACATGTCCCCAATGATGTACATCAACGCCTGTTGGCAGCTAGGGTGTCGATATAAGTATCATTTCTTAAAGCTTAAGTTATACAGGCTGTAACAAAAATGCATGGCACAAATTGCAGGACACATTCCTCAGACGTAGACGAAGAAATTACGTTATATGAATGTGGGTCTGGAAACGCTTTGTTTGCATGTTACAACTCATTTTCTCCAACTCATTAATCATGGGAAACACACAAGAACAGTATTAGAATCATGGGGAACATGGACTCTTGGTGACGTCTGGTTTTGTTCTATATGTTCCTCTTATCACGCGACCTACGTCATTGTTTGTTTACTGGTAACATCAACTGTTGCAACTGTCAGTTAGAACATTTCAAGCACACGGGTTACTACGTAGAATTAATCACAGACTTCAGTATTGCAGCAATGTGTCCTGTACTGACACTAGGGTCATTGCACGACAATGGCAGTGTACACAAACGCAGAGATGGCAGATGTCCATTTCATGTATGGATTAGCTGACTACAATGGCGCTCGTGCTCCACGTTTGTACCGGAAGAGATTTACAGATGTCCTGACAGGAAAACGTTTGAAGCCATTGAGCGTCGTCTTAGGGAACATGGGGAATTTAAGTCTGATAGTCGCGACCCGGAGGAGGCATTGAAGGATGAGGACACCGCAACGGGAGGTGGCAATTCTTCATGCAGTTGACGACGATCCTAGTTGAGTACAAGACATATTTCTGCAATACTGAATGTTGACCACATCACTGTCTGGCGAGTGTTACACGAGAACCAGCTGTATCCACAGCATTTACAGCGTGTGCAGGCACTATCAGCAGGTGATGTTCCTGCCTGGGTTCTCTTCTGCGAGTGGTTTATTCAGCAACGTGTCAACCGTAATTTTTGTGCAACGGTGCTGCTCACAGATAAGGCGTGGTTTCAACGAGGTCAGATTGTAAATTTTCACAGTCAGCATGTAAAGGTAGACATCAGTCCTCACGCAACTTTTGAAGTAAGTCATCAACAACAATTTTCTGTCAATTTTAGGGCCGGTATTGTTGGTGAATGTTTGGTAGGGCCTCACTTTCTTCCACCCACACTCAACGGACAAAGTTATCATAATTTCGTAGAGAATGTTCTACCTGATCTGTTAGCAGATGTGCCTTTAGTTGTGCGGCAGAGCATGTACTTCATGCACGATGGAGGACCGCCTAATGTTAGTGTTAATGTACGGCAGCTTCTAAATAACAGATTCGGTGACAGATGGATAGGAAGAGGTGCAGTAGTTGCTTAGCCTCCATGCTCTCCGGACGTAAAACCCACTGGACTTTTATTTGTGGGGACATATGAAAGCTCTGTGTATGGAACCCCAGTACAAGATATTCAGAGTCTCTGTGCCCGTATTATGAAAGGCAGTGAAACCATACTCAGTACTCCAGGGATACATCAGCGCATCCGATATTCACTTCGACGGTGGGTTGATGCATGTATCAATGTCCACCGAGGGCATATTGAACATCTCCTGTGAGAAAGAGTTGCATATGGTATGCTGGTGCGTTCTGTTCGAGTGTGTTTCCGTTGATTAATGAGTTGGAGAAAATGAGTTGTAACATGAAAACAAAGCGTTTGTAGGTCCAAGTTCCTATTGAATAATTTCTTCGTCTACGTTTGAGGAATGTGTCCTGCAATTTGTGCCGTACAGTTTTGTAACACCTTGTATTCAGGTGCAACGCTTAACGACACGGATCACCTCGGTACGGAATACACACCTGCTGCTGCAGTTCAGGCAGACGCACTGAACAAAATAACCATCACTCAATGAGTTAAGGGCGCAGTATCTCCAAAAGTGGCTGTACTGTCAATGTGGACAAGCACACAGAATGAAAGCATGCTGCCAATAAACTTACACGATTGCTACCGCGTACAGGTCACGTACGTCCCTTAGAATCAGGCACTGAACCAAGAAGATAAAATATTCCGAATCCAGAGAACGAAACAGTGCACGAGAAAGAGTAGTATCAATCCGACGTAGACTCCGCACAGAAAAATAGACATAAGCCAAAACACTCGCTCTCTGAAAGTAAATCGGGGGGCCACTCAGTATCACACGGGACAGACTCCAACCAGGCACATCTAGTGACATCGTTATGATCGTCACTGAATTTCTAAAGATGCTTTGTGATAAAATGAAATTTACCAACCCAAAGCCGGCCGCGGTGGTCTAGCGGTTCTAGGTGCTTCAGTCCGGAACCGCGCGACTGCTACGGTCGCAGGTTCGAATCCTGCCTCGGGCATGGATGTGTGTGATGTCCTTAGGTTAGTTAGGTTTAAGTAGTTCTAAGTTCTAGGGGACTGATGACCACATCTGTTCAGTCCCATAGTGCTCAGAGCCATTTGAACCATTTGAACCAACCCAAAGCAGTGCAGGTCAAAGTATGTAATCCATAAAAAAATGAACAGAACACAAGGGAAAGGAAACGGGAACTGCCGCGAACGAGAAAATCGTGCAGGAGAGTTGCAAAGGGGAAACAGAAGCCGCGGTTTTTCCATTTCTCGCATCCAACAGAACATCAGGCAGTTAGGCCAAAACGTGAAACCAATAGAAATAGGTAAAGGTTATGGAATATGACAAAAAGATGTTAGAAGAAAGTGAGATTTGCAGATGACCAATTTTAAGAAATAAAGAGTTTGTCTCAATACATATCGAATCATTTTCGGGAACAGAAGTTTTAGCCTAAAACAGTTTCTTCTGGCAGCGTATATACAGGATGTATCAGAATTAGCAGCTAAAACTGAAACTCCTGAAAGTATACGATAGCAGAAGCAAAAATGCTGTAGTAAATGTGGATCCACAAATGAGCCATTTGGGAGATAACTTCGAATGTATCGTTATGAGGAACCAGTGACTTCAGTATGAATGAAATATTATCCTAGATAGTACCTACTTATTTCATATATAAATCTGTAGATTAAATCCCCATCTAATTGAGCTCGTAGCACTTGTATCTGCAAGTGATTGCCATTTCATTGCAACCTGAAATACAACTTAAGTAATCGATTATTAATTATCAAAGCAAAGTCGATCGCAACATGTTACAACAGACTCTCCGATCCTAACCTATAGTAGGTTTCACGGAGCACCTAGTCCTTCGGCTAATTAATAAATAGTCTCAAATATCAACGAGAGAACGTATGATGCAATATTAAAATTCAGTCAAACAATCATTTTGAAAGTTAATTTTCATTCAGTCAATGCAAGACAACTGAAGAACACGTTTTGCACAAACAACTGTATCCTAAGCGCATCGGGTGAATTATTATTACAAAAATATTAATTACGATATTCAAATCTCTATAACTTCGGAAATATTACAGGCTCACAAAATCTAAGGCCAATTTTGGAACCAGTTACTTTGCGATGAGACATATTGCACATCATTCTACAGTGACTGTAAATATCGTAAAAATTGCATTTATTTTATTTCTAAGATGGAAGAATGGTTTGTGGAAGGGATAAATTACTCAAATATTGATGGTACCGCCTTAATATACAGGACGTTAGAGGAATAAGTGCATATATGGTAATCATTGGTACCTTCATATGTACCCACTTCGGTGTGTTAATTGTTTTTTCTCTGCGTGTAACAGTCTTCCAACAAACGCGCGACATAATTTATTACATGATGTTTTCTACACAGTATTAACTGCACCACTAATTGGACTACGCCTGTCAGTATAGGCTAATTGTTTTCCGTCCATGTTGCGGCGGCTTCCGCTTGACGTCCCTTCACTCTGCAATCGTTGGTATTTACTAGAAGGCGAAAAATCTGCGTTGAGGAAAACGTCGCCTAATACCCACCCAGCAGAGTCCACGTAACTCAAGTGGTGGGAACAGTTCATGAAAGTTCCTATTTATCAAGATTTCGAGTGGTGATGTGGTGTATTTTTTACTGAAATAAGCGTCCTAAAATTTCAAGACCAGTAATGTTTATTGCTTAATAACACCCGTTTATGGCTATCAAGTCCATATTTAGTGAGGTACTATTCTATCATTCTCAGTTCCCAGTCAAACAAAAAATTTCACACGCAAAGCAGCGAGAAATCTACACGAGTCCGACCCGTTCCCGCTTGCGATTTCACAGTCTCTGATTCACCACTATTTGCGAGTTCTATATTCGGTCTCTTTCAGAGGTCTTACATAAAAGTGCTCGCCAAATACTCCATAAATGAATACAGAATATGCCACGCGAAATTTTCACTAAGGCCGAAAGTTCATACGCTAGTAACTTTCCAACAAAACAATACAGAAACTTCAAACTTTCATCAAAATGTTCGTAACTGCGACAGCTTTAGTCACGACTGGTACTAAACGTGAGAACTCAATATTTCTTCGGTTTACACATAATGAGCACCGTGACATTTACGATGACTTTTCGCGTCCGATAGCTGGCGATCGACTCTCTCGACGCCTCCCCACTCTCTGCATATCTAAGTTTCTACGTGCGGAAACAGCTTAATCATGATTGGCTGATTAGTGTGACTAACCAATCAGAATGGTCCTTCGAGATCATTCTCGCGCTAAAACTTGCCTAAGCCAATCACTCTTCAGAAAGTAATTTACGTCATTCTAAAACGCAAATATTAATATAATGTTTAATAAAAAGACCGAAAAGAAAAGTAATCTTGGAATTAATTTAGAAACCGATTACACTTCAAACTGATATTCTGGCTGCTTTCTTACAAAAGCAATCACACCTTGACATACGTCATCAGCAATGTGGATACAATACAGCTTTCCCACGATCCAATTGTGTAATGTTTTACAGAAAGTAATATCAAATTTTACGTATGTCCCACATACACAATCTCATTTATTCCCATTTATTCCCACAACAACATAATAAACAAATATTAATTTTTCATGAATTTCATACTACTAAATGCGAAATAATTAGAGTTTTTGAAAATAAAAATCCCAATTAAATGATTCTACACATTGAGAACTTTGTTTATGATTTCAGTTGATAACAAAAGACAAACGGTTATTGTTCCTAACTGACTTTTACACCCTAAGTGTCGGTTTTATGGTTTTCAGTCAATTTTCTCAATCTCCAGAACTATAATAGAAAGCTGTAATTTTTATGAGATCTTCTACTGAATAACAAAAAGTAGTATACCAAGTCTGTAAGCAATTGGTTAATATTTACTATGATTTATTTAGATTCGTAGGGGGTATGAATAAACGGTCGTACTAGGTGACACGGTAATCCGTTCACACGGCCACATAGCGTCAGCTGCGCTGTGACTCATAGCTGAGGCGTCTTCCTGCAGCTTCTTCACAGCCACCGGCTCCACATCTACGTATCTTATTGCAATAAATGTTATCCCATAATAACTTGCGACGTCAAAAATGTGTCCACTCTTAAAAACCTGACCTTCTGCCCAGGTGAAAACAAGCATTAATGGCTTTCTTTGGCCACATGTATTTGGAGGTACTAACCAACCTAAAAAAATGCTACTCCTAATATTTATAATTATTAATTTGCAATACTGACGTAATGTTGTTCAGTACACTGTCCTCGTTCACCAATAGAAATATCTGCACTTATGCCCCTAACACACAGTATATAACACCTACTGAAAAACGTACAGCACAGCTCTTTTATGTAAAAACTAGTATAAATCAAAATACTGCTAGCCATCAGGAAGCTTACTTAAGCTATGAAGCAGAGATTTACAGTTCGTTGTCGTGACCTTACATCCCCTAAACTGGTGCGGAGGTATGTCTACAAATACATTTTTTTAGAGATGCTGGGAAGCAGATAGTACTGGGGTAGGTTGTATGACCCACAATAAGTGTGTTTTTGTGATTGCCCACTGGAAAACATGGCCTAGGTCTGTCGATATTTTTGACTGCATGTGTGAACAGTGTTTACATAATAAACAAATATGTGAAAACTTGTTTTGATTTTTCACTTGTACATGGAACACAGTGCTAGCACACGTGAACCGTGGGACCAAACTCCAGGAATGGACTACATCCAGTTTAATTCATCATTATCGATAAGATCCATATATGGGTTTGAAGCATTATTTAATTTATGAGGCTTAGAATTTTATTGATTTTAGAGATGAAGTGACAGGTAACACCACGAATTGCACAAAATAGGTATGAGTAACAGCACCTACATTACGCATATAATAAATGATTACACTGTGGGTTTATCATTCAGAAGTCGCATTTGGATGTTTGATGTTTGTGAGAAGATCGTGTCATATCTTGCGGAAGGAGAAACGTCTGCCAATCCGAGTCGAAATTCGACATTCGCAGGACTCTATGACTGTCATGCTAATATGGAATCAATGGATTCAGGAAGGCCATACTCAACGTCATGCAGGATCGCAACTACCCTACGCGACCAGAGGACGGGCGTCTTGTTAGCTTGGCCGTGCAGCTTCGTACAGCCACGTGAAGTACCTTAAGGCATGAAATGGGCTTCTTTGCAGCAAGACAAGAATCTGCATCGATAGTGTGGCGACGTCTGGAGCGTCACCGACTGACAGCACGCCGTCCATTCTTGCGACTTCCCTTAGTGCGGCAGCAGAGAGAGGTGAGATAACAATGAACACAAGAGAGGCATCACATCGTATTCTCAGACGAGTCTCAGTTTTTCATACATCATCATGGTGGACGTAGCCGCGCATGCAGGCTCCGAGGAGAAGGAATGTTGCCAGATCAGATTTTTGTCATCCTCGTAAGAAGACAGTAGATGGCTTGTAGTGTTGTGTGCCATTGGATAAACAACACAATCATCTCCAGTTCACGTGGAGAGTAATTTTAACTGTACGTGTTACATTTATGATGAGTTAAGGCCAACGATTGTTCCCGATATTCGAGGTCTCTGTGGCGTTTTCTTTGAACCACATAACACAAGGCCATATGTTTACCGTGCTGTCCTGATCTACCTCGATACATAGGGAGTCCACTGTTGTCCAGGCTAACTTTTTTTCCATATCTAGCTCCCATGAAAAAGATTTGTTCGTGGGTTTTCGAGAGCCTGGCACGCTACCACTCTGGCATTGAGTTCAAGCAGCATTGAGTAACCTACCTCTGTCTGGCGTCCAAACTCATTTCGACTCAATGCATAGCACAGTTAGGGCCGAGGCTACTCCCAGATGTGGAGGCTCCCTGTATATTAACAAGTAACCTACAAATTTAATAAGGTATTCAGAATGAGATTTTCACTCTGCAGCGGAGTGTGCGCTGATATGAAACTTCCTGGTAGATCAAAACTGTGTGCCCGACCGAGACTCGAACTCGGGACCTTTGCCTTTCGCGGGCAAGTGCTCTACCATCTGAGCTACCGAAGCACGACTCACGCCCGGTACCCACAGCTTTACTTCTGCCAGTACCTCGTCTCCTACCTTCCAAACTTTAATAAGGTATTGTTGCTGCTACACCGTATGCTCACAATAAGAGAAGATTCGTTACTGATAACTGTCCTGGTGTAGCAATTTTAGTGAATAGAAGTGTATTTTTCCTACCCTCTCAAAAATCCCTGTTGTTTGTTGCACAGTCAGACTACGTAAAATGCTAACATAATGGAGCGATGAATAGATTTAATGGTTCTATTAGAGCTCCATATCAACAAAAACCGGCACAACAATGCAATGTTGATGTGATTCAACGACATCAAAACGACGAGCACCAAACAGGATAGTGGAGCAGATGGCGTGCAATCCAAAGAAAGAGGGAATGCACACAGGCAACTCCCTGACGTCCCTGTGTCAAAATTACAGCAGACAGACGGCGGGCGTTGGCGTGTCTGGGCAAATGTTCAGAAGCTACGACGATGTCATCCATAGTTGACCAGAAACTAATGAAAGAAAGTACGAAGATGAATGAACTACCTATCATGAGAACTGGGAATGCTTTAGTACCGACATGTGGTTTCCAACCTAAGAATGTTAATAGGCAATCTTTGATGTAGGTCAATGTTAGGAGAAGTAGCACCCTAACAAATGCTTTCATGACCCATGCCTTTGTTACGTCATAGTCGGGAGTGGCAAGCAGTGTGAGAAAATCACTGTCATGGATGTGTCGGCAAAGGCAGTCTGAATTTGATTAGTGGAGGTGGTCAGGTAGGAGAGACTGACGGTAAAGCTCAGGATAGGGGTAGCAATATTAAACCAGGTTGGTCGAAAGGTTCCAGAACGATTTTATTTTAATGGGCCGTAGGAATACAGATACGAGGGCCGTTCAATAAGTAATGTAAAACATTTTTTTCTGAAAGCAGGTTGATTTTATCCAGGATTCCAATACACCATATTATTCCCCACTCTTTTGGCTATAAAAATCTGTTTTCAACGTAATCTCCGTTCAATGCAACGGCCTTACGCCGCCTTAATGGGAGACCCTATATGCCAATATCGCACCACTCTACTGGTCGACGTCGGAGCCAATGGCTTCCTACATCAGTAACCTTTCCATTATCCACCTACTGCTTCCTGAGGAGTGCATCCATCATTGGGCCAAACAGATGAAAGAGAGAAGTTGAGAGACCCAGTGAAGGCCAGTGCAGCCCAATGAAGTTTTGTGAGCTTCTCACGGGTGCGCAGATTTGTGTAAGGCCTTGTGTTGTCATGGAGAACGAGACGCTCATTTGTATTTTTGTGGCGACGAACACGCTGAAGACGTTGCTTCAATTTCCTGAGGGTAGCACAATACACTTTGGAAATGATCGTTGCACCATGAGGGAGGACATCAAACAGAATAACCCCTTAAGAGTCTGAGAAGACCCTCCATGACTCTAATGGCTGAGAGTGTGCCTTTGAACTTTTTCTTTGTAGAAGAGGTGGCGTAGCGCCGCTCCATGGATTGCCATTTTGTTTCCCGTTCAAAGTGATGAAACCATGTTTCATCGCCTATGACGATGTCCGACAAAAATTTGTCACGATCCGTCTCGTAACGCACAAGAAATTCCACACAGATGGTCCTACGTTGCGCTTTATGGTGCTCTGGTGCGCGGTGACGGACACAATGGGCACACATCTTCGAGTCCCCTAACTGGTGGAGGAGTGTGTCAGCACTACCAACAGAGACGTCCATTTGTGCTGCGAGATCTTGGACTGTGATCCGTGGATCACCCTAAATGAGTGTTTCCATATGTTCCAACATGGCAGGAGTCACAGCTCTGTGTGGCTGCCCGGCACGCAGGAGATCAGACAGGCTTGCGCGAGCTTCTTGTGATATTTACAGACGCCCCGCTTAACGACTCACTGTGCTTTTGTTCTCCTTCAGGTCTCCATAGACATTCTGCAAGTGCCTATGAACATCTACGATGCTCTGGTTTTCCGCCAAAAGAAAGTTGATGATAGCTCTGTGCTTGGAATGAGCCTCCATTGCAGACGCCATTTTGAAGGTTACATACAACTACGTTTCCTATCTGAACATCATGAAACGATAGGGGCTAAAGCGAGAATATTCCACAATGTCCCACAACGAATTCCAATTTTTTTCCAACCGAAATTGGCCGAGAAATATAAAATGTGTAACATTAGTTATTGTTATGTCCCTTATACAGGGTGTTACAAAAAGGTACGGCCAAACTTTCAGGAATCATTCCTCACACGCAAATAAAGAAAAGATGTTATGTGGACATGTGTCCGGAAACGCCTAATTTCCATGTTAGAGCTCATTTTAGTTTCGTCAGTATGTACTGTACTTACTCGATTCACTGCCAGTTGGCCCAATTGAAGGAAGGTAATGTTGACTTCGGTACTTGTGTTGACATGCGACTCATTGCTCTACAGTACTAGCATCAAGCACATCAGTACGTAGCATCAACAGGTTAGTGTCCATCACAAACGTGGTTTTGCAGTCAGTGCAATGTTTAAAAATGCGGAGTTGGCAGATGCCCATTTGATGTATGGCTTAGCACGGGGCAATACTCGTGGCGCGGTACGTTTGTATCGGGACAGATTTCCAGAACGAAGGTGTCCCGACAGGAAGACGTTCGAAGCAATTGATAGGCGTCTTAGGGAGCACGGAACATTCGAGCCTATGACTCGCGACTGGGGAAGACCTAGAACGACGAGGACACCTGCAATGGACGGGGCAATTCTTCGTGCAGTTGACAATAACCCTAATGACAGCGTCAGAGAAGTTGCTGCTGTACAAGGTAACGTTGACCACGTCACTGTATGGAGAGTGCTACGGGAGAACGAGTTGTTTACGTACCATGTACAACGTGTGCAGGCACTGTCAGCAGCTGATTGGCCTCCACGGGTACACTTCTGCGAATGGTCCATCCAACAATTTGTCCATCTTCATTTCAGTGCAAATGTTCTCTTTACGGATGAGACTTCATTCCAACGTGATCAAATTGTAAATTTTCACAATCAACATGTGTTGGCTAACGAGAATCCGCACGCAATTGTGCAATCACGTCATCAACACAGATTTTATGTGAACGTTCGGGCAGGCATTGTTGGTGATGTCTTGATTGGGCCCCATGTTCTTCCACCTACGCTCAATGGAGCACGTTATCATGATTTCGTACGGGATACTCCACCTGTGCTGCTAGAACATGTGCCTTTACAAGTACGACACAACATGTGGTTCATGCACGATGGAGCTCCTGCACATTTCAGCCTAAGTGTTCGTACGCTTCTCAACAACAGATTCGGTGACCGATGGATTGGTAGAGGCGGACCAATTCCATGGCCTCCACGCTCTCCTGACCTCAACCCTCTTGACTTTCATTTATGGGCGCATTTGAAAGCTCCCAGGTACCAAATGCAGAGAATCTTCGTGCCCATATTGTGGACGGCTGTGATACAATACGCCATTCTCCAGGGCTGCGTCAGCGCATCAGGGATTCCATGCGACGGGGGCTGGATGCATGTATCCTCGCTAACGGAGGACATTTTGAACATTTCCTGTAACATAGAGTTTGAAGTCACGCTGGTACGTTCTGTTGCTGTGTGTTTCCATTCCATGATTAATGTGATTTGAAGAGAAGTAATAAAATGAGCTCTAACACGGAAAGTAAGCGTTTCCGGATACATGTCCACATAACATATTTTCTTTCTTTGTGTGTGAGGAATGTTTCCTGAAAGTTTGGCCGTACATTTTTGTAACACCCTGTATAGTTTGAAGACTGAGTATATCCCAACAACATAATCTCACACACACAGAACGGGAAAATATAATTTGCTTTGATAGAAGAATATTGTCCATTTATGTTAATAAAAGGGCTCTAACCTCAGTATCTTGTAGACAGTCTCTTATCTCATGCATGGAACCTGAGATAGGGTTTTATTCATAATCCAATAACGCTCCAGCGGTGCACTCAGCCCTTGTGAGGCAAACTGAGGAGCTACTTGATTAAGAAGTAGCGGCTCTGGTCTCGGAAACTGACATACGGCCGGGAGAGCGGGATGCTGACCATGTGCACCTCCTTATCCGCATCCAGTGACGCCTGTGGGCTGAGGATGACACGACGGCAGGTCGGTACCGTTATGCCTTCAAGGCCTGTTCGGGAGGAGGGTTTTTTTTTTTTTAATAATGCTCCAGAGTGTTGTAAGGAAAGCAGTGAATTTCATAACAAATAATTTATTTATAACTAAAATTATTCGTGTTTTTTGCCAAAAGCTTTACTTGAAGATTACGTTTTATTCAGCAAATCAGTGGTGGCCAAGATGAGGGCTTGTAAGCCATGCCCGGGCCCGAGTGCCAAACTGCTCAGCCTTGCTTCACGTTCCCCTCATAGCCACGCCGCCCTGTCTGAGCACGGGGAGAGGAAGAGGGAAAAACAGCGAACGCGCCGTATTTAAATGGCAGTACAGTCGTACTGACTTGCTTTTATGTTTCACATTTGTCAGAAATATAAATCACAAACAACACAGGTTTTCAGTGTTAATTAATTATTCTTGGTCTGCTGAAGACCTAATTCTTATCTGGTACAAACTGTCAATCTGTGACGAAGCAAGCCGAGACCTCTTTACTTCCTCTCTTGTTTTCCCATCTGCCTCCTTAAATTCATTTTATTTTCATGTTTGCCTAATTACCATTAACATACATGAGTATAATCTGCATTTCCATAAAAGAGAAAGGTTGGCCCTCAGTCTCAAAGAATATAGCACCAGGTCTTATTTTGTGCTTAGTTTTGTGTAAGCAATTAATTCCCAATTTATTTTCACTGTTCTTAGTTAATATCTTTTGTTATTGGATGAAATCAGTAATAGTTTCGTTACTTAAATTCTATTGTTGACTTATAAACAAATATAAATTGTGTATTAATTATAAACATTTGGAAGAAGAACTACTAGGATTCTTTAAGTATTTATTTGGCTCTATTCGAAAACATGTTAGCAAAGCCAGCCCTTATTTAATTCCAAAATAATTACCAGATTTCTCAAAATCATTGTTTGCGTAACTGTATCAGTTAATTTTATTATTTAAACAAATAATTCGGCCTAACCTTTGTGATAGAAGGAACTGTTAAAAAGGAGGAATTTTTCGATGTATTCAGTTAAGTGAATAAGTTATGTTTTAATAGCAATTTCTGTATATTAAACATCAAACAATGTGTAGTTTCAGTACCTATTATTCTGAGGATATATAAAGGCCCGATTTTTGGTCCCGAGTCAGTTAGTCCACGGCCGATTTTCAGAGGGCAGTAGCAACAATGCATCAACTTAACAGTGGAATTAGTGTAACACAAATAGGCCGTGGGTTAAAACGATGACAGTGTCTGTTCAATTTATTTGAGAAATAGTGTCACGTACCTTATTATTATGCAAGAACTGTGAATTGTGCAATTAGGTATTTACTGCTCATAGATGCTCAACAGCAAACTACTGTAGCAGTATGCATATGTTTGCCTGCAACCTATTAATGAGGCTTAACATTTACCACTAGTGAACTGGCCATATAACTGTGTAATACTGGGGGTTTGTGAACACTGAAAGTAAAGAACTGTGAAACGTAACTGTGCAACTGTCAGCTACTTCATTTACAGTAGTCAGTGTTGAACTTCCACCGCCGGCCGGGGTGGCCGAGCGGTTCTAAGCGCTACAGTCTTGAACCGCGCGACCACTACGGTCGCAGGTTTGAGTCCTGCCTCGGGCATGGATGTGTGTGATGTCCTTAGGTTAGTTAGGTTTAAGTAGTTCTAAGTTCTAGGGGACTGATGACCTCAGAAGTTAAGTCCCATAGAGCTCAGAGCCATTTGAACCATTTTTTTTTAACTTCCAGCCACCCAGACGCATTGTCTGTGGTGAAAGGTAATGACTGATATTTGATTTTACCGGCGCAGTCTCATACACTCCTGGAAATTGAAATAAGAACACCGTGAATTCATTGTCCCAGGAAGGGGAAACTTTATTGACACATTCCTGGGGTCAGATACATCACATGATCACACTGACAGAACCACAGGCACATAGACACAGGCAACAGAGCATGCACAATGTGGGCACTAGTACAGTGTATATCCACCTTTCGCAGCAATGCAGGCTGCTATTCTCCCATGGAGACGATCGTAGAGATGCTGGATGTAGTCCTGTGGAACGGCTTGCCATGCCATTACCACCTGGCGCCTCAGTTGGACCAGCGTTCGTGCTGGACGTGCAGACCGCGTGAGACGACGCTTCATCCAGTCCCAAACATGCTCAATGGGGGACAGATCCGGAGATCTTGCTGGCCAGGGTAGTTGACTTACACCTTCTAGAGCACGTTGGGTGGCACGGGATACATGCGGACGTGCATTGTCCTGTTGGAACAGCAAGTTCCCTTGCCGGTCTAGGAATGGTAGAACGATGGGTTCGATGACGGTTTGGATGTACCGTGCACTATTCAGTGTCCCCTCGACGATCACCAGTGGTGTACGGCCAGTGTAGGAGATCGCTCCCCACACCATGATGCCGGGTGTTGGCCCTGTGTGCCTCGGTCGTATGCAGTCCTGATTGTGGCGCTCACCTGCACGGCGCCAAACACGCATACGACCATCATTGGCACCAAGGCAGAAGCGACTCTCATCGCTGAAGACGACACGTCTCCATTCGTCCCTCCATTCACGCCTGTCGCGACACCACTGGAGGCGGGCTGCACGATGTTGGGGCGTGAGCGGAAGACGGCCTAACGGTGTGCGGGACCGTAGCCCAGCTTCATGGAGACGGTTGCGAATGGTCCTCGCCGATACCCCAGGAGCAACAGTGTCCCTAATTTGCTGGGAAGTGGCGGTGCGGTCCCCTACGGCACTGCGTAGGATCCTACGGTCTTGGCGTGCATCCGTGCGTCGCTGCGGTCCGGTCCCAGGTCGACGGGCACGTGCACCTTCCGCCGACCACTGGCGACAACATCGATGTACTGTGGAGACCTCACGCCCTACGTGTTGAGCAATTCGGCGGTACGTCCACCCGGCCTCCCGCATGCCCACTATACGCCCTCGCTCAAAGTCCGTCAACTGCACATACGGTTCACGTCCACGCTGTCGCGGCATGCTACCAATGTTAAAGACTGCGATGGAGCTCCGTATGCCACGGCAAACTGGCTGACACTGACGGCGGCGGTGCACAAATGCTGCGCAGCTAGCGCCATTCGACGGCCAACACCGCGGTTCCTGGTGTGTCCGCTGTGCCGTGCGTGTGATCATTGCTTGTACAGGCCTCTCGCAGTGTCCGGAGCAAGTATGGTGGATCTGACACACCGGTGTCAATGTGTTCTTTTTTCCATTTCCAGGAGTGTATATAGATAGTTGGTCAAATGATAGATAGATGGTCAAATGGCCGGTGAGCCTTAACTATAAAAAGATGGTATCTGTTCTTTCGGACATATCCGAAAGAACAGACACCGTCTTCATATATAGATGGTTAAGGCTCACCGTCCATTTGACCATCTTCTTCTGTGCGGATGCACAAAGAGTGACCGAGCTCTTACTGGAATCGGCAGTAAAGCCGCGAGTAATGAGTATAATGGGGGGGGGGGGGGGGCACTATGAATATAGTACGGGACAATAAGTTGCGAAAGTGTGTCTCAAGGGAGGCGTGCCAGAGATAAGTCCCTGCAGTTACACTGTCCTCTGTGTCCTCGGTGGCTCAGGGGACCCCGCCGACGACGGTAACCCCAGATTTCTTGTTGTTGCCCCAGACATTTCACTACCCTCTTGCTAAGCACCATACACTCATCTGGCTTCGAGGACAGGCTTTAGAATACCTCTTTCAGAGTGGTCCGCATACAGTCCTCGACTTCTGACACAAAGTTGTGACAGCGCATAGCACACTCACCCGAAAACCATCCTACCGACGAACTTTTGCCGGTTATCTTCACAGCGTCTTCCTTGACCCCCCTCAAAGTTGGGGTGTACCATGCCTACCTGTCACATGATGCAACACCCTTATCCACGTTCTTATGCATCGACCAAAAAAAAGTTATATTTTGTTGTATTTAATGTTTTTTCTAATATTTTTTGTTTAACTAACAATCATTTGTATATGTTTAAATGGTACCTTGAAGAACTGTTGCATTGCGTACATATAAGTACTGTTAGTTTGTTCAATAAAGATTAGTGAAAAAAAAAGTGGATAGAGCGTCTGCCATGTAAGAAGAAGATCCCGGGTTCGAGTCGCCGTCGGAGCACACATTTTCAATTGTCCCCGTTGACTTATATCGACGCCTGTATGCAGCTAGGAGTATTCATTTCATTGTAATTGAATTCCCTAATGGTTTTCGAAATGGAATAGCCCATGCGTCTAGCTCCAACTACCATTCCGCGTTCAAAGTCTATTAATTCCCGTCGTGCGCTCATAATCACATTGGAAGCCTATTCACATAAATCACGTGAGTGCAAATGACAGCTCTGCCAATGCACTGCCGTCTTATATCACAGTACTAGGGCCAACTGTATATGCGAATATCACTATCGCGTGACTTGTGTCACCTCGGTGTGCGTGCACTGAGCATGTCAGTGAGCTCACGCGTTTGTCGGCGAGATCTGCCTACACCGTCTTCCAGTTTAGGTCATTGTGTTTAACTAGACATGGAGTTTTCTTCTGAATGTTTCCAATTATTGTCTTTGTAATTGACCGAGAAGAACAGATCCAGCTCACATGTTAAAGGAACTGGAAGTCGTGCATTCCTTCATCTATCTTGGATCAACCATCTGCAGCACAGGAAGTTGCGAAGATGAGATAAGAAGATGGATCACGCAAGGGGGAGTGGCTATGAGGAAGCTCACCAAGATCTGGCCTAGCAGAGCAATAGCAAATAGCGCAAAAATCCGTCTAGTTGAAACACTCGTGTTTTCTGTCTTCTTTTATGGTTGCGAAGCATGGACACCCAAGGCCAGAGACAAACAGCGCACTGATGCGTTTGAGCTTTGGTGCTGGCGTAGGATGCTACGCATAAAATGCACCGAAAGAAGAACAAATGTGTCCATTATTGAACAACTCGATTTCTTCAGACGCCTTTCTTCTCGAGTCACCGAAACAATTCTCTAGTTCTTTGGCCATATTGTGAGAAGAGATGGAGAAAATCTAGAGAAAATAATCTTGCAAGGAAAGATCGAGGGCAAGAGACCAAGAGGAAGAGCAGCGAGCAAATGGATAGATCAAATCGAGAAGATCTCCGGTCTACCTCTTCTGCAGGCACTAAGAGAAGCTGGTAAGCGTCCGGGATGGAGACGTTTGGTTCATGGGGTCACGACGTTCAGCATTCAGCACAACGACTTGTGATGATGATGAATATAATACCTTTCATTGTAGGAATTCTCTAACATATGTGTTCTGGTTTCAAAGGCCTGAGATATAGTTGCTGCCATTGTTCCCAAACTATGTTTTTTTCTGTCGCCATATCCCGTGAAGTCTGCGGTAAATTCGACCAAGTTGCAAGCAGTTTCAGTGAATTTATTGGATTTTTTCATAACAAGGGCTGAACATTTTGTCATAATCACAATCTGTTAAACCTTGGAGGTCTACTGTAGGTGATAAGGTCAGCTGATAGTTTTCTAAGAAAAATCAAGATATGATTGCTTTTATTTGCGCTATATATTTTCTGTCAGTGGTAATGAGTTAGGCAAAATACTACATTTGGGTAAGGCCAGTGTGCTGATGCGTTCAAGCGTCTGAATGATATTCGATTCCCTTGTACTGTTCCCTATCAGAGCAACTGTTACTTTTCCTGTCATTTCTTTGGAGGTGACATCAGTATGTTTTTCTTTAATTTCGAATCCAACAATACCATTTCAACACGTTTTGAATCTGAGCTTCCATTCAGGCAAGAGAGCTGTGTTTTATGATTGCTCATAGTTGCACCTGCAACTTCCTTGTAACAGTCATGTACTAACGTGTAGTCGTGTTGTGTAGATGCTGACTGTAAGGATTAATGGTTCTAAAGAGATGATGGACAATATCGTTGATAAAGTATAACCCGCTTAGATTGGGAATGCACCCATAAGACATTCGTCTGCGTTACACTCTGGAAACTATTTGGGATTGATTTGGTAGCAGTAAATCTATTGTTGTGGAAATCTCAAATGCTGTAACTCACTCCTTAGGTACTGATGACAGACTTTATCGAAGACTTTCTCTAAATCAATGTTGAGTGGCCCTAATGTTTTTGCCTGATGCTGGCATGAGAAAAAGCTCGTGTCCCTTAGTGAACAAATTCCATCGATGATAATTTTGTTAGGTATGCTACACGTCCGCCCCGATGATGTCTGGAAGGACTTGTTTTAATCTTGCAGCTATGACACGAGATATGATTTACGACTCCGTATATAACAACGTATCGACCTAAAACACATAATTCTTTGTGGTTTCCTTGTCTTGAGAAGGAAAGCGATTATTCCGGATTCTTTTTCAGAATATAAGTGTCCGCAGTGTTGTTCCACCCTCGCTACCCCGTGGCATCTTTCCTGATGATCGGTCAGAAAGTTTTACAAAATTCACAGGAGATACTGTATACTCCTAGGTTCCTTTGTTTCGGCATGCTTTTTTATTATATATTGTATTCCTTCTTCAGGTACTGGTTGTGGGAAAGTAGTAATACAGTCAGGAGACTGTACACAGCGTGCTACACATAACAATCCAGGGAACCTTCGTTCTCCGTTTGTTTGCGAACGGTGAATTTTTTTCACTCCATCACTTGTAGTATTCCGCCGAAACATAAACAAGCTCATAACGCACTGACGATAAAACAAAAGCAGCCATTTCTACATATGGTCGACAGTGAAGAGAAGGCTACAACACAGGTTGCGGAACACTTTCAGGTCACGAAGACTATCTGTCAACGATAATAAGTTGAAAACAGACAATAGAGACTAGTCTGGCAAGCTGTCTCACTCAATGGCAATAACAAGGGCATGACGCCAGCCAAACATGAAAAAGAGGAAGTTTCGCTGTTTCAATGGTTCCAGCACATGCGCTCATAGTGTTGTTCGGCCCCATGCTTCAAGCAAACATTCGTGTAATTGCCCAGAAAAAGGGAATTTCTGGGTTTGTGTGTTCCGAAGAGGCATAAAATCAGTGCTGTTGGTGTCTGTGGAGGCACGTAGAGTAAACGAGAAAGATGCCAATGATTGGGCTCGAGAATTTCAGTCTAAGCTCTCCCATTTGTATCATCCAATAGAAGTGTTTAATGTGGATGAAGCCGGCATTTTCTGTGACTTGATTCCTGAAAAAACACTAAACGTCATGGCTAAAATGTCATGGAGGAAAACACAGCAAGGAGGAACTGACGGTGGTCTTTTGGTGTAATTCAGATGGTTCTGAGAAGCTCAAACCATTAGTGATTGAAAATACAAAGATCAGCGTTTTTTAATGACAGTCTATTAAATGGCCAAATCTCTCTTGAACGTTCAACAACAAATGGTTGCGAGGAGGAGAAAAATTTTCCTAACTTTGGACCACTGCTCGGCACATCAGTTCGAACATTGAAGTTGATTTCTTAGTAGCAAACACCACGAGCGGTTGGGTCAAGAAATAATTGCCTCAATGAAGCGTAATTACGGGCGCCGAGTTGTTAAGGCTGCCATCAGTGCAATCGACCTACAAGAAACAGTTTCCTATTGGAATGTGCTGCAAGCTGTTTGCAACACAGCTGCTGCTTGAGGAGAAATAATAACAGACACCATAACTAACTGTTTTAAGAAAGTCTGAACAGCAACTGATAACGCCGCTGAAGCATCTGAATTTACTGGTAATGCGGATTATCTTTGGATTTTGATGCTGCACTTCTACAGGCTTATACTAGGTTGGTGCCCTCTTGTACCGTCAATATGGAAGAATGGACGGAGGCAGACGACAAGATCTGTGCTGCTCAAGAACCAGTCATCAGTTCTGCTAATGACGTGGAAGAGCTTGATAATGCTTTACTATCATTTTCTGATGAGGAATATGAAGATAGGACACCGCCACTCCGCTCTGAAGTTGCAGCTGCAGTTGCTGTTCTCGAGAGATTTGCTGCCAGTTCTGGTGTCTCCATGGCATTTTAGGCTGCCCTGGATGTGGTATCTTCTTAGAGTGCCATAACGTTACGACCGACAATCCGACGAAAACATTTAATGATTTTCTGCATATTAATGTACTGAAGTAAAATGTGTAACCGATAAGAACTGTTGTAAACTAAAACCTTTCGCTATAATTAGAACCTAGTGTGTTACAGAACAGTACATTTGCTAAGATTATCGTTTCTTCTATTACACGACGCACTAGTTGAATGGACACAACATTGTTTCCAATATCTATGTAACTGTATTGTTTGAAAAAGAAAATTATGACAAGTATTTGACAATATTTGTGTCTACATACACTTTCTCCATTAAACAAATGCCAGAAATACTGTTGTACATATACAGTGTACCGGTAACTATTTTTATTTTCTCTTACATCTCACGAAAATAGAGAACCCTCATTCGTTGGTAGCTATAACAAGAAAAAAATTAAACTCAATAGTCGCATTTTTAAGAAAAGAAAAACTCGTTAATTCAAACGTCATTAAAACGAATTCGCTACTTTTTGGTCCCTTGAAATCCGGTTAAACGAGAGTGTGCTGTATATCATTTTCAGAAAGTCTTGGATTGAGAAAATAAGTTTCCCCAGCTTTAATATAACACTTATGTACGATACGTATGTCGTCTGTGTTGGAGCCTGTATAAACAAATATGGTCTACAATATTCCTGCCAGCCCTCTTTTCTCAGTGGAGTATTCTACAAGTTATATTATATACAGCTGTCAGTCCCCCTTTTCTGGAATTGTTAAAATTACACAATTCTGCAGTATATACACCCTTCCTGATTTTTAAATGCAATATGATTATGAAAAATAGCCTGTACTCTAGCAGAGCAATGTAATCAGATGTGTAACACAGATTTCAACCAAGAGATAGTCTACAATACACCTATAACTCCTCTTTTTTAGTAGAGTGTTGCTCTTTGATACTGCCTCATCTACATCTACATTTATGCTCCGCAAGCCACCCAACGGTGAGTGGCGGAGGGCACTTTCCATGCCACTGTCATTACCTCCCTTTTCTGTTCCAGTCGCGTATGGTTCGCAGGAAGAACGACTGTCTGAAAGCCTCCGTGCGCGCTCGAATCTCTCTAATTTTACATTCGTGATCTCCTCGGGAGGTATAAGTAGGGGGAAGCAATATATTCGATACCTCATCCAGAAACGCACCCTCTCGAAACCTGGACAGCAAGCTACACTGCGATGCAGAGCGCGTCTCTTGCAGAGTCTGCCACTTGAGTTTGCTAAACATCTCCGTAACGCTATCACGCTTACCAAATAACCCTGTGACGAAACGCGCCGCTCTTCTTTGGATCTTCTCTATCTCCTCCGTCAACCCAATCTGGTACGGATCCCACACTGATGAGCAATACTCAAGTATAGGCCGAACGAGTGTTTTGTAAGCCACCTCCTTTGTTGAAGGACTACATTTTCTAAGGACTCTCCCAATGAATCTCAACCTGGTATCCGCCTTACCAACAATTAATTTTATATGATCATTCCACTTCAAATCGTTCCGCACGCATACTCCCAGATATTTTACAGAAGTAACTGCTACAGAAGTAACTGCTACCAGTGTTTGTTCCGCTATCATATAATCATACAATAAAGGATCCTTCGTTCTATGTATTCGCAATACATACATTTGTCTATGTTAAGGGTCAGTTGCCACTCCCTGCACCAAGTGCCTATCCGCTGCAGATCTTCCTGCATTTCGCTGCCTCCTGCCATTAATAAATATCCCACTAAAACCTACAGTCTTCAGCAGTACACACATACCATCCTCGTTTTGAAATGGACTTTACTTACGAAGAATAGTCAATTCTTCAACATAACAATGGAATCGGATGCTTAATACAGATTTTCACATACTTTACAGGTAAAGTATTAAATTTATAGGTGGAAAGAGCATAGTTTATAACCTTTTTACAATAGTAGTTGTATGAAACGAGTAGTTCTACACAGGTCAACCTTCGTGCGTCATTGTCACCCCAGTAGACAATTGCAGAATGACAGTAGTGTTATATAAATGTTTTATACTTGAAAGCAACCTGTCCTAATATGGTATTACCTAAATTTTTGACAGCAGTCGAACCATTAGAGTACAAAACTTTTTTAAAATTTAAGTCATTTCCACTTTGCGACAAAAGTGTATTTCATTATTTAAATAAAGCATTATAGTAATTTTTAAATGACGGGACACCGACAGAGGAGTCCTGACTGTTAAGATTGTGGGTCTGACGTGTCAGCAGCAGCGGGAATCCCTATTTCGGGTACAACAATGTGATACCGGCGGCATTTGTACAGGCCCCATCTTTGGCCATCTCGAAGTAATAGGCTTTAGAATCTGCAAATGTCTACCTCTAATGCAACGTAAAACATGCAGAATATCCAAAACACCAACTTATCTTCTATGTCATCCATGTCCACAGCATCACGTAACTTAATGTGCATAGAGTAAAATTTAAAAAGCCAAAATTATGTCAAGTAACTTAATACTATGCAAATTCTGAACAAAAGTATTAGTTGCTACCCTAAGTCATGGAGATGCATGAAAATATAATGTGAGCGATTTTTACAACACAGCTGGTTGGGGGATTGTAACTTATCTTTTGTATGAATTAATTTGAATCTATTATCACTAGCTACTGTATTGTAATGAAAGTAATTTATTTCTTGCGTTATAATCTATCACTTTGCCAGCTGAGCTGTAACTTTCGCACGTCTTTATAGCCTAGATGGATGGGTTTTACCTCTCCACTGGTGGGCAGTGATCTAAGAGGAAAGTGACTACAATGTCGTTATCAGCATCAGGTTTCGTTAATCACTCATCAACCATATTTTCCAATAATTTTCATTTTTTATATTTTTTCCATATTTTCCATATTTTTAAGTATTTTCCAAAATTTTCCCGTAGTCTATGTGTAGCTAGACAAAAATATTTATGTTCTTATTGCTAACCCTACCTAGTTTTTAGTATACAATAGTGACTCAGATTCCTCCATCAAGCTAGAGAGAATATACAAAATGTCTGCAAGGTATCTCCTTCTTCTTTCTCTTCCAAATGTCCATCCAGAAAAATTTTTCCATGACCACAATGATAACTGCCAAAGCCAACCATTATATACGCTGAAACACGCATGTGAATTGTGAATATCATTACTGCTTCCTTGGTAGTCCACCTCTTGTTTACAGAAGTCGTGGTTTGATTTTGGGTAGTCACACAGCTCCATTTCGTTAAAAAATCAAAGCAAAGTCTTGCATTGTATCTGTATCCATAAGGTGATCATCTTCACGAAGTTTGTGCAATAGTCTAGACAGCTGATCCCTTGGAAAATGCATTTTTAACATTGGTCACCTCCACTTTATACGACATAGCCATATATCATCGAAACAATTTCCAGCGCTTCCCTGTTAAATTTCTGTTCCAATATGCCTATGATGATGATAATGATGATGATGTTTGGTTAGTGGGGCGCTCAACTGTGCAGTCATCAGCACCTGCAGAAAGACCCAATTTTTTTACACAGTCCAATCTAGCCACTTTCACGAATGATGATGAAATGATGAAGACCAAACAAACATCCAGTCCCCCAGCAGGGAAAATCCCCAACCAGGCCGGGAATCGAACCCAGGACCCCGTGATCTAGAGGCAGCAAGGCTAGCTACTTGGCCACGAGCATATGCCTATTGCTGATGGTGCAGTACGACACAGGTGTAGGTGAATATAGTAGTTCTGTCTTGATACCATGTCTCTAGAATGTCCCTGCTCTCCATTATTTAAAAATATATATAAGTGGTATCACCCCTCTACATCTAGTGGTTACTTTAAAGTTGTACAGCCCCTACCGCAAATTCCGATTACTCTCTCTGTATAATTCCCTCTATTTCTTTTAGTGTATGTGTGGTATTATCCCTCTCCTATACATCCAGTGCTCACATTAAAGTCCTAAAACTTATGCTACGAATTGCAGTTACTCCCTCTCTATAAATATAGACATTTTGTATTTTCATTTCGTATCTTTTTTTCAATACTTTTTTAATATCTAACAAATTTATTCCATATTTTTCATATTTACGCCAGTTTTTTTTCACATTTTTCATTTTTCCATGTTTTATATGTAAATGTACAGAGACATTAGTGCTCTTATTGTTTACCTACCAAGTTTCTTTAGTGTCTAACACTGATTCGAATTGCCCCACAAACCCAGAGAGGATCTGTAATACGGTCTGCAAAATCACTTGTTCCTCTTCTTTTTCCTGTGTCAACCCAGAAAAAATATTCCTGTCAATACTCAGTGATAATCGCCAAAGCCAACACTTATACACACTGAAACACACATGAACTGCATTGAAGATGGACTGCTAACTTTAGGTGTCCTAAATACAGCTTTATGTTTACTATAGAGGGCCAGTCCAAGTCCCCTACAAAAAAATGGCTCTGAGCACTATGGGACTCAACTGCTGTGGTCATCAGTCCCCTAGAACTTAGAACTAATTAAACCTAACTAACCTAAGGACATCACACACATCCATGCCCGAGGCAGGATGCGAACCTGCGACCGTAGCAGCAGCGCGGCTCCGGACTGGAGCGCCTAGAACCGCACGACTACCGTGGCCGTCGGTAATCAGGATTGTGAAATGTGGGATGCGGTGGTGAGGATCTGTCAGAAATTCGAAAGTGTTAAAAAATATTACTGTCAGTTATCTGTTTATTAAGCAGAAGTACATAGTTGTCTTCCTCAGGATGCTGGCAGCTTAGGCGAGCTAGTGCAGTGCACTCCTGGCCAGCGGGTGCTGACGTGTGTACACCTTGAGTCTCAGAGCGGCAGTGACGGCTCACATACCAGGCTGTTACGTCATGGCCTCGCGGGATTAGCCGAGTGGTAGCCGACACGGTAGCTCAGCGTGTTCGGTCAGAGGGTTAGCAGCCCTCTGTAATAAAAATACTGAGTTAATCGATCAACGACGAACTTAAACGGATGTCTTACGACGTCCGCCCCGAGCAGGTGCAACGAACGAAAGCTAACAAAATGAGATTAAAAAAAAAAAAAGCGGTCTAAGGCGCTGCAGTCATGGACTGTGCGGCTGGAAATGGTGGAGGTTCGAGTCCTCCCTCGGGCATGGGTGTGTGTATTTGTCCTTAGGATAATTTGGGTTAAGTAGTGCGCATGCATAGGAACTGATGACCTTAGCAGTTAAGACCCATAAGATTTCACACACATTTGAACATTTTTTGTTACGTCATGGGTAGACAACGAACCTGATAGCGCCACCAACACAGCCAGCATGGGACAGTGGTCTGAAGTTCTGCTAATTGATCTGCCGAGTGTTCTCATCGATGTTGTAGATCAACATTCAGTAAAGGTGCCCTCCAGCCCTGCTTGGAATGTGTGCAGCTAGGCAGAGGATCACCACAGCCACCTGTTAGGAGAGAGATGCTGGCAGCATCGGTGTAGGCTGCACGAACCAGGGCGAGCAGCAGCAGTGGCTCACTCTTATGATGATGGATGAGATCTGCTGGTCAGGACTCCAGAATGCCAGCCAGATGGTGACATTCACAGCGTCTCATCATTCTCAGTGCTGCAACTCACAGTGGCTAAGTCTCCCCAACAGGACCTGGTGCTCCATGGAAGTTCGAAGGCTACTAGGTGAGTAGAGGGTAGACAAAACCTTGTCTCCCCTCCTTACAGGACCACTGTAACTGAATAGAAATCCGCTAGGATAGGAGTAGTATTTATGCTGCATGCGATCGTGTCCTCTTGTATGTTGAGGCAGCAATGACATCATGAGTCCTGGTTTTCCCGGTTGGTCAACTCTCTTGGTGGTTTTATGATTTCTCAGCTTCACTTTTCAGATGCTCGTTTCTGCTGCATTGGTAAGTGAATAGTTGTTCTTAGGATGGATCTGTGCTTTCTTGTGACGCTCTGTGCATTCACCATTGTGACAGCATCTTTCTGTTGCCATTATTTCATCGTGGTACATTCGCCTACTTGAGCACTTGGCCAGTTATGAGTGTTGCAAAACCTTTCACATTCACTGCCATTCGATCAGCGTTTCTCTGTTGCTAGCATTTCGCCGGACATTGACTCTTTATGCTCTGCTTCTGACGTTGCCACGGAAGAACTTTGACAATTTTGTAATGTCTACCTGGAATATTATTCTGGGATGTGACATTCTCCCCTTTCTTTAGAAAATTCGCCTCCACTTTTACTGCTTGGAGTATATCTGTAATCATCTCGTTATATATATTTTACATCAGTGATTATACACTGTACAATTTAATTATCCTTCCACTTTCACGGAACTGAATCACATGACCCTTGTATTGGCTCTTAATCTTATAACATTACATTCTACGCTCAGTCAATTGGATTAATCATCTTGACCTATATCAAAAGCATTACTTACACAATATTACATTTATAAGTTTATATACTAGGTCAACAAACAATCTTTAGCTCCATTAACAAACTTGTCGTCGGATATTTGGTGTACAGGTGACTCTGAGCGGTGTGCAGACAACAGTTTGAAGCAAAAGTTGATAACACAAATCGTAAAAAGTGCCACTACAGCACTGGAAGATGTAACGCATATAGTGGATATGTTACGACATTGTCTATCAAAGTATTCCTGCACATGCTGGGGCATTTTCTCTGCTGTGACTAGTTCCTTTTGTGTCGCTACAAGTTCCTCTAGCAAGCGTAGGATGTCTAGATTCAAGGTATTGTTCAAGAAGGTTAGGTTTTAGGTTCGCAACCTCTCTGGACAATACAACATAAGTTGTGCCCACTTAAGTATATTGGTGAACGGAGATAGGAGACAGAATGTTGTGCCCACTATGTCACTTGTCGTACCATTTATCAGTATTCTGCTGTCCTACAGTTCCAGTGTCATCATGCTCTTTGGTTTCCCATTTTCGTAGCAGTTTATGATAAACATTTCTGATGAAAAAACTAGGTAGACTCAGTGTGGGCCTAATCGCTGGAAATGAGAACACGGGGTTTACACTTCCCTTCAAAATTCAGTTGCTTTGGTGTGTCCCAAAAACAAATGTACCTCTCATGCCTGTGCGCCAGTCTGTGTCATTCTACTTGGACACATCGTAATACCTTCCCTTTGATATTTCCATAAGTCTTCAATGACCGCAGAACGTAAGCTTCTCTTTGTTCTGAAATTACCAATAGTTTCCTGATCGGTACCTGAGAGAAAGGAAACTTCATCACTTTCACTCTCTCCTCCAAAAGGCGAGGCTACATCGATTAAACAACACAGCCAGAACATACAACACAAGTAACCTTCGTTCTATCCCCTAACAAAACTTATCAACAAAGAGTTAGAAAGAAAACAAACGCCTTAAATCCCATGATGTATAGTAGAAAAAATGTTTTATTTACACTCCTCAATAAACTAGGCAAAAGCCACGTGGGGTAGCCATGCAGTCTCAGGCGTTTTGTCACGGTCCGCGCGGCTCCCCCCGTCGAAGGTTCGAATCCTCCCTCGGGCATGGGTGTGTGTGTCGTCCTTAGTGTAAGTTAGTTTAAGTTGGATTAAGTAGTGTGTAAGCGTAGGGACCGATGATCTCAGCAGTTTGGTCCCATAAGACCTTAAAACAAATTTCCAAATTTGCAAACTAGACACAAAAATCGGTGTTAAACACAACTATAAAAAATAATCCAAAAGTTGGTCATAATCCTAGCTGTCAACGTGGTTGAAGTGAATATGATCCCATGTGCAGTTTGTTTATTATTGGCTGATCCATTCTTTACTTTCCTAGACTTAGTATTCTGTACCGCAAGTGACGATGTCATTGACTGACCCTGTATTGTGACATCCCGATGTGTTGTCCTATCAATTCCTCATGCTCCAAAGCTTTTATGTTTGCACATTTCACTTTTTGCCAAACGTCTCACAACCTTTTGGCAAACTTCTCTGACGATTCAGCATCGCTTCCAAGCTTCGGTTTTATCGCTTCGAAAGCTGAAGACCTTTTCCTACCGTATGTTACCTCATATGGCAAAAGGCCAGTAGCTGTGTGGGCTCTGGAATTACATAATTAATGTACACATCCCACTTGCCATGATTACTGTCCACATTATAGCTGAATGTCTTAAAAATCGCTTGGGGAAGGCTCCTATTGGCTTCAGGGGAGCAAGGGCTTGTCCTCAGCTTGTGACTGAGAGACAATCGACATATCAGATCAGATACAAAATTAGTGTTCTGATCTGCGATTAACTTATTGGGAATGCCAATTGTGAGCAACTGATTAAGCTAGACGATGTGGCCGAGCGGTTCTAGGCAATTCAGTCTGGAACCACGCGACCGCTATGGTCGCAAACATCCAACAGAACGAGATGGTGCAGTGATTAGCACACTGGACTCGCATTCGGGAGGGCGACGGTTCAATCCCGCGTCCGGCCATCCTGATTTAGGTTTTCCGTGATTTTCCTAAACCGCTCCAGGCAAATTCCGGGATGGTTCCTTTGAAAGGGCACGACCGACTTCCTTCCCCGCCCTTCCCCAATCCGATGAGACCGATGACATCGTTGTTTGTTCTCTTCCCCCTAGCAATCCAATCCAATCCACAAGCATCAAACAATGAAGACATCCATTTGTACTTCCTCACATGTTAATAACACAGTATGCTGATCAACTGCAGGTATCAAAACTTCTGTATCTGTATTGTGTGTGTGTGTGTGTGTGTGTGTGTGTGTGTGTGTGTGTGTACTAAAGACGCAGGAAGAATGTAACAGATGGAAATAATAACGTTTGGAGAACTTACCTTATCCTACTTCAAACACACCCAGCCGTTGTGCTATTTTGAGTATGTGCATGAGTTTGTTTCTCTCTTGGCCCCCAAACCTTTCCCCCTGGACCTAATGCAGGTGGATACATCTCTCAACTCTACCCGCAGACGTAGCCCAGTTGTATCCGCATCCAAACGCAACCTGAGACTGAAAGAGAATAAATCTGTCCCCGGACACTACCCCAGATGTAATGTGGGTGGATCTAAATGCAGACACTACCTCAGGCCAAACGTAGATTGCTCCACCTCCAAAATATATCCCAGACATAATGTGGTTGTATCCACTTTCGACTCCTGTACCAAACCTACTCTGGACAGTGAAGGCTACAACAGAAACAGACACACGCACACACACGAAATAGCGCATCTGTACTATGTGTGTTTTACAACACGATAAAGGCAGTTCCTCGAACACTATTACTTCCATAGGTTAAATATATCCTGGATCTTTAGTCTGTGATTCATTTGATGATACCGCTATCGTTTTATGCAACCCACAATGTTGTATATGACCTTCCAAGACGACACGTGAGATCTTCATATTCACTCTCCCACTATACGCAAGCTATTAGTCCTACAGAAAAAATGAACGGGACCTTTTCATAGGAAATTTAATGTAGTTAAATTTTGTACTGCCACATATATTGCTGGAGACCATGGTTTTCGATTTATTGAGGAAAAACGCATTTGAAGGTTACTTTTGAACGTTTTCTTGAGTAATTGAAAAACAACGGGGTCTAGCGGAAACGTACCCCAGTACAAAGTTTAACCACATTAAATTTCCTACAAAAAGGTTCTGTTCATTTTTTTCTGTAGGACTAACAGTCTGCATGAAAAGAAATCACAACATCAAGAAGGGTTGTGCGACATAAACGGAAGCTGGTAAGCGTGTTTCTACATCTGAAAGATGATGTCTATTCAGATTTCACACCAATCTCATTAGAGTGCCGCTAGCAGCGCCACTATGAGGATGCAGATCAGGTTTGCTTTAAATACAGGCTGTAATAGTCGTGAACGTTAATTGTCTTTGCGATTGGTCGTGGTGAGTTCATCTTACCCAAGAATACCTTTAAATCGGCAAAGACGCCATTATCAGCAACTCATAGAGTTTGAATGAGGTCGTGTAATAGGGCTACAAGCAGCTGGAAGTTACTTCTGCGATATTGTGGAAAGTCGTGGCACGAATGTAGCCACTGCACATGAGTACTGGCAGTGGCAGACACCAGAATGTATGGTCGCAAGAAGAACAGGGTCCAGACATCCATGTGGCACTACAGAGAGGGAATACCATCGTATTCGGCATATTACTGTGGCGCATTATACTGCATCTGCAGCATCAATTTGAGCAGCAGTTGGCACCACAGTGACACAACTAACTGTTACAAATCAGTTACTTGAAGGACAGCTCCGACCCACACGCCCTGTAGCGTGCATTCCACAAATCCAAAACCACCACCATTTGCGACTTATGTGGTGTCAAGCGAGAGCTCACTGGAGCGCAGGGTGAAGATCTGTTGTGTTTTATGATGAAAACAGGTTCTACCTTAGTGCCAGTGATGCAGTGTGTTGGTTAGAAGGAGGCCAGTAACCAACCTGTCTGTGTGCTAGACGCGTTGGACATAAACCTCCGGCTCTGGTCCGGGTTGCGATTTCGTATGACAACAGGAGCATTCTCGTTATCCAATGCACCTCGACCGCAAATTTGTACATGTTATGCTGCCATTCATGAAGAGCATTCCAGGAAGTTTTCCCAAAAGGATAACGCTCGCTCACATACTGCTGTTGTAATCCAACATGCTATACAGAGTATCGCCATGTTGCCTTGGCCTGCTTGATCAGCAGATCAGTCTCCAATCGCGCACATATGGGACATCATCGGATAAGAACTCCAGCGTCATCCACTAACAGCATTAACCGTTCCATAACTCTATCTGGAAAACTGACATCCGGCACCTGTGCCAAACAATGCATCCACGTTTACATACTCGTATTCAACATTCTGTCGATTACACCGGTTATTAATATACCAGCATTTAACATTTGCAATGGCTTATCTCACCATGTACATTAACGTGTGATATTGCGATACCGGCCGGAGTGGTTGAGCGGTTGTAGGCGCTTCAGTCTGGAACCGCGCGACCGCTACGGGCGCATGTTCTAAACCTGCCTCGGGCATGGATGTGTGTGATGTCCTTATGTTAGTTAGGTTTAAGTAGTTCTAAGTTCTAGGGGACTGATGACCTCAGATGTTAAATCCCATAGTGCTCAGAGCCACTTGAACCATTTTTGATGTTGCGATAATAATCACTTAAATTAGCTGCAGTTTTTCAGTATTCTGAACATTATTTCCATTTGTTACAAACATCTTCAGTTGGATAATTTTGTGTTATCAACATACGATAAAATGCAGATGGGTGTCATCAGTGGTAGGTGATTATGGATGTACATTTTGTAAGTATCGGTAAACACAAAATTTTATTTAAGTTAGCTAACATTAAGATTCCCCATCCACTGCGATCCATTTATGTTGTACTGTAGATAAGGGTTGGCTCTGACAGAAGTGGAACATCTACTCTTGCTGACACTTTTGTAGATTCTCACTTGCTTTATGGAGAATCCGAGGCAGTATTGGGTGCTAACGAAACTGGTAGGGTAAGCAATAAGAGCAGAAATATTCTAATACATAGAACGTGGGAAAAATGGAAAATATGCAAAACAAAGAGAAAATACAAAAAACATTGAAAAATTTATTAAAAAATTGAAAAAATCCAGATACGAAATGGGAATATAGTATATCAGGATCTAAATAAAGGGAGAAATCGAAATTAGTGAGCTAAAATGTAGGTCTTCAATGTAAGCACTGTATACAGGGTGAATCACTTAAAATTTGAACCACATATATTGCGGAAGTGAGAAGTGTTGTTGATTTCCAGTTTGCACAGAATGGATTGGTAGTCAGCGACTCGTATTCCTAGCCAATAAACAGGTCGTAATATTACTTACAAAGTGTATTTTTTGTGAAAACATACACTTCTTAATGGAACAATGCCTATTGACATTAACAAATTAAAAGTGGGCTAAAGTAGAATGTCAGTGGTGCCTGTTGCATGGTTCTAGTGCGAATTTTACGAGAGACCGTATTTTGAAATGTTTCCGCACTGACACTTGTACAGCACCTGTGGTAGCACACTCTAAGGAACAACACAACCAGCAACGAGACAACTGACCATCAAATGTTATGTTCAAAACGACCACCGGTAGCAGCAATATACGCTTCCAGTCTCGTATGAAACGATTGCTGCAACACATGCTAGCACTTCAGCGAAGATGTCCAAGCAGGCTGTAGTAATACATTGTGGCATGTCATTGGGTGTAGTTGATTTGTCCCTGTAGACAGCATCTTTCAGGTTTCCCTACAGAAAAAGACTACGGGCGTCAAATCCGGGGAATGGGCCAGCCAAGGTACAAGTCCCCTGCGTCAAGTCCAACGATTTCGAAACAATTCTTAAAGACATTCTGTAGTACTTCGTGCACTATGGTCCGGACAGCCATCCCACTGGTCCACAGGTTCCTCCTAGTCTGCAAAGGAACGTCTTCTAGCATCTGTGGAAGATGGTCTGTTAGGAGGCTGCGATACTTCTGGATGTTCAGTGTTCTGTCTATGAAAAACGGACCTGTGAGCAGATGGTTCACTATCCCACACCACATGTTTACACTTCACGAGCGCTGATGTCCCACCTGGTGAAGACAATGGGGACTGTGAAAAGACCAATAGTGCATGTTGTGGCGGTTTATCTGGCAGCCGGCCGGTGTGGTCGTGCGGTTCTAGGCGCTTCAGTCTGGAACCGCGTAACCGCTACGGTCGCAGGTTCGAATCCTGCCTCGGGCATGGATGTGTGTGATGTCCTTCGGTTAGTTAGGTTTAAGTAGTTCTAAGTTCTAGGGCACTGATAACCACAGATGTTAAGTCCCATAGTGCTCAGAGCCATTTGAACCATTTTTATCTGGCAATGACTGGTAACTGTGGCTTCATCACTAAACAAGATACATAATACATCTGGAGTATCCTCTCGTAATGCGCATGTATGGAACACGTTTCTCATAATCGTTACCATGCGGATGTTCATGGAGTGAAATGTGATAGGGATGGAATCTATGCCAATGGAGAATGCGTAGCACACTTGCCTGACTCATGCCACTTCCTCTTGCGATAACGCGGGAGATAACGTGCACACCAACTGCAACAGTAGTAAGAACATTAATTTCCCTATCTTCTGTCATCACTTGTTTCCTTCTGTTACGTTGTCTAGGTGTTACACTACCACTTTCACATAACTGGTTGTACAGGTTCATTAATAATTACCGAGATAGTTGACGTCTATTAGGATGTCTTGTCGCACACACCGTACAAGAATTTAACTCCATTCTTCATGCACTCTCCCTACACCATGAGCAAAATGGCTCTGAGCACTATGCGACTTAACATCTGAGGTCATCAGTCGCCTAGAACTTAGAACTAATTAAACCTAACTAACCTAAGGGCATCACACACATCCATGCCCGAGGCAGGATTCGAACCTGCGACCGTAGCTACACCATGAGCATGTTGGCTTTCTCTACACTGGTAAACCGTATCGTCCACTCACTACTTACTGCTTGGACTGTCACACACTAACTGACTAGCAAGACGCAATGCACTACAGGAACACAAAAGCACACTCTAAACAAAAATTAAACATCATACCTAGCAACTGCACAGGTTGAATGGCACAAACAAATTTCAGGGTGGCAACTTTTCAAAATACGATATCTCGTAAACGACTCGCACTAGAATCCCGCAACAAACACCAATGACATTCTAATTTATCGTACTTTTAGTTGTTTTAATGACAATAGGCATTGTTCAATTTAGAAAGTGTATATTTGCACATATATATATATATACTTTCTAAGTGGAGAGACAGGAAGACTATCAGGGAAGTAATAATGACATTTACAATTCATGTGCGTGTTTTAGTGCATAAAATGATAGACTTTAGCTGTTAGCGTTGTATGTTGGTGGAAAATATTTTCCTGGGTGGACATATGGTAGAAGAACAACACACCTTTCAGATAGTTTGTATATTCTCTCTGTCTTGGAGGGGAGACTCTGAATTACTGTTGGATGCTAAAGAAACCAGGTAGGGTTAGCAATGAGAGCACAAAATATTCTTGTAAGTTACACATAGAATATGGAAAAATTATATAAAAATACCTAAAGATATGGTAAATATGAAAAAATATAAAAAATAAAAAATAAAAAATGTGGGAAGATATGGTTGGTGAGTGACTAACGAAACTTGATGTCAATAATTACATTGTTGTCAATTTCCTCTTAGTTCGCTACCCACCTATGCAGGGTAAAATACATCCACATAGGCTATAATGATGTGCAGACGTAATAGCTCAGCTGGTAAGATGGTAGATTATAATGCAAAAAATATGGTTCTTCCATTACAATACAGCAGCTAATGGTAACAGACTCAAATTAATTCATACAAAAGATATGTTACGATTCCCTTAACCAGCTGGTTTGTAAAGCTAACGCAAATTATGTCTTCATGCATATCACATGATGCTTTGGACATGAGGAACATAGAAGGTAAGTTGGTGTTTTGGATATTCTGCATATTTTACATTGCATTAGAGACAGACCTTTGCAGATTCTAAAGCCTGTTACTTGGGGATGTCCAAACATGGGGCCTGTGCAAATGCTGTCTGTATCATATTTCTGTGCCATAAACCAGGATTCCCACTGCTACTGACACGTCAGAGCCACAATTCTAAGTCAGGGCTCCTTTGTTGGTGTCCTGTCATTTAACAATAATTACTATGATGCTTTATTTAAACAATCAAATACACTTTTGTCGTGAAGTGAAAATGACTTACATTTTTAAAAAGGTGTGTGCTCTAATGGTGCGATTGCTGTCAAAAATTTGGATATTATCATATTAGGGTACATTGCTTCCAAGTATAAAACATTAATCTAACACTACTGTCACTCCGCAAATTGTCAATTGGGGTATCAAGGACACTTCACAAAAAATAACTGGTAGAGGATACTGGAAATTAAATTGTAACATGGTTCAAATAGCATGGTTAAAATTAGAATTAAGAGCTTGTTACCAGTCGTTGGTGAACCAGAAACTTTTTTTCTGACATGGTTGATTGCTGTGAAAATCTCATGAAATCTGACATCCAGAAAATAAATAAAAAATGTAATCTGAAGGTTAAATCAGGACAGGAGAAAGAACATCGAATATTGCTACCTTCTAACTAGTGACCATTAAGAGAAAACAGATAATCAGGAAGATCAAGCAAGCAGTTTTTAAAAAATATGCCAAAGGAGAATTTTAGAGCTGCAGAAAATCCAACTAGAGAGAATGTCATCACATACAAGGATTACAGGCACTTACCAGATAAGTGGAGCATTTACCAACTTACAAGAGAACGAAAGAGATGTAAATAGAGATGTATAGGTAATATCATATCTGCAGATTGAAACGAATATTTTAGCTGGGAGTCGATAAAAGATCATTTCCAAAGGCTGTGTGGAGCACAACCATCTGAAGATACAAGATGAATATAGCTGCTACAAGGTTATATGTATTATTGTTACATGAAAGTATTATTACCAGCCCGCGTCTCGTGGTCGTGTGGTAGCATTCTCGCTTCCCACGCCCGTGTTCCCCGCGTTCGATTCCCGGCGGGGTCAGGGATTTTCTCTGCCTCGTGATGGATGGGTGTTGTGTGCTGTCCTTAGGTTAGTTAGGTTTAAGTAGTTCTAAGTTCTAGGGGACTTATGACCACAGCAGTTGAGTCCCATAGTGCTCAGAGCCATTTGAACCATTTGAACCAGTATTATTACCTTCTTACAACCAGTATCCGAAGAACAAATAGATGCTATAATTAGTTGGGTAAAGCAGGTTCTGAGACAATTTGTCACTGCAGATTACACACATTCAGAGGCTAACTTGATTGATTTATGACCCCCTGCCCCTTCCCATAACCCATTGTTCTGCTGAGTGGATTATGATCCCCTGGAGCGATTTATGACCCTCACAGGAAATCTGTCCTTCTGAGAAACCCCCAAATTTCCCCTCACCTCTCCCCCACCACTCAGAAAATCTTCAACCCTCCAGTAGTGGGGTAAAGCAGTTCTGAGACAATTCGTTATTGCAGGTTGCATACATTCAGGGGAAAACTTGATTGATTTATGACTCCCTCCCCCTCCCCTTAACCTATTGTTCTGCTAATTGGATTATGACCCCCTAGGGTTGATTTATGACCCTCAGATAATCTGTTCTTCCAAGAAACTCCCACCTCTTCCCCTTGACCTCTTCCCTTCCATCCTTCTGGAAACCTCCAAACTTCCCCTGTCTCCCTCACCATTACAAGTACACTTTCAGGAATTTGTTATTTGAATACCCCCTCCTACTCTGTCAATTTAATTGACTAATTAATTAAGCCAAAAAACTAATTAACCTCTACCCCTCTGGGAAACAAAATGTCTTTTTTTGTCTGTTGTGTCCTGCATCACAGGACTAGAATATTAAACTCATTTTTGGCTATTGACGGAGTGCTAAGAGCATGCTCTACCTCTGTCACACAATGCCTCCTCACTTTCGAACTCTCTCTTAAAGTAAACAAATATCTCGTCACATACAACATCTCTCAAGGTAACAGCACAGAGAAGTCGTAAGCTGTATGAGGTTTATCCTATATATTACTTTATAATTTCCATAATAAAACTGATTTTATTATGTGGATCATCTCTTCCTGTGTAGGTGGGAGATTGAAATTTTGTTAAAAGATTTCACCACAAAAAAAACGCCAGACCACCACTACAGCTCTCGAATCATATCCATGGTACTGTCGCCCTCACTACCACCCACGCAGCAGCACATCATTGATATCAAATTGACAGCCTAATTAATTAATTTGATCATGAGAGTCCCTTTGCATGGTGAGTAGCCTTTTCCTGAAGTAGGTTTAGACTCTCCAGGTAACTATTACAGAATTTCCCATGATGTCTCTGTAGGCTTCCCATACTCTAGGTATGTACTTCCTCCTATACCAAAGTAGGGGGTGCATCGTGTAGACAACCTCCAAGATAGTGTACCCTGGGCAACAGACTGCTAAGGCAGGACGGTGAGAATTCTACACTACTGGCAGCCATACTAGATCACTATCTCATGGCTCCTCAAGACAACAGCACAAGAAAACAAACTACAACAAAGGCTCTTCTCAGAGCCAGACAAAGAGTATGAAGAATTTTGGACAAAGTATTAGTATTTTACAAATTAATGTAGAAGGACTGACAAAAGTCAAATGTGACTACTTGAGGAAATTGGCCACAGACCAAGGCACTGGTATCATAGCCCTCCAGGAATCCCATCTAAACGAAGACATTATGGCAAAGGGAAAGATTGCAGGTTGCAAAATGATAGGATACTTGCCATCATCTACACATGGCTCTATCGTGCACCCCAAAAACAGCGTTTCTGTTATTAAAGGAGTCTGCTACCAGGTGATCACTGACGGAAGTGATAACTCTGGAGCTGAGTGGCTTAACTGTTGTCTCAGTCTCCAAACCACCGAACATCCAGTGACCCACCCCACTCTTGCCATCTGTACCCCAGCCGTGCATATATCTACGTGATTTCAACGGCCATCACACAACTTGGGGTTATACAAACAGTGATATAAATGGAGAAAAATTAGTGGAAATGGCAGAAGAAGAAAAAACTGTATCTCAGCTACAATGCCAAAGAACCGAAAACCTTTTGCTTCGGTAGGTGGCACACTGACACTAATCCTGACCTGTGTTTCCCCTACACCGATGAAAACACACTCCTCTTGAGTCATACAAGGAAAGTTCTACAGTAATTCCCAAGAAGCCAACATCGCCCAACAATAATCAAAACTGGACTGGAGATACCCATAATAAATTCCATTAACAAGCCAAGATGGAATTTCAAGAAAGCAAACTGGAATCAGTTGACAGCAACCTACGCTGGGTAGCCCCAAAAGCAGAAAACTGCAAAAGATTCGTGGGAGTCATAATTGGTGCAGCCAAACGTAATATACCTCGAGGGTTCAGGAAGCAATACATCCCTTGCTGGGGTGACACAATAGAAAACTAGTATGCAGAATATCAACAAACTGAAAACCCTGATACTGGTAAAATAATACTAGAACAGCTAAACGAAGCAAGAAAGCATAAATGGATGGACATGATGTCTAGTTTAAATTTCACTCATTCAAGCAGAAAGGCATGGTGTTTATTAAGAAAACTTGGCACAACAAACAACGTCTGCAATCAGCAACCAAAGATTACGCCATCAGAACTGGCACTACACATAAAATCAAGAGCTGAGAAGCTCCCTGTAGACACAACCATGAAATAGAAAGTAAAGAACGAACTCAATGAAGTCAATAGGCACCTCCATGATAACACCACACTATCAGAACTATTTTCTGAAATAGATATAAATGAAGCCATCAAAACATTGAAAATGAGAAAAGCCACAGGACTGGATGGCATATTTCCTGAATTTATAAAACACATATGGGAACATGGAAGAACTTGGCTGAAGAAGTTCTACAATGATATGCTCAAGACCAGAACGGTGCCTCAACAGTTCAAAATTGCACTCGCATTAGCAATCCTCAAATCTGAAAAGCCAGTACATGACCCCTCAAGTTAGCTGCCAATTGCACTGCTGACCGTGTGCTTCAAACTACTGGAATGACTCATCCATAACACAATACAAGGAATAATAAACAACATAAACCCAACATATCAGGCTGGGTTCAGAAGCAAGCAGAGCTGCTGTGAGCAGGTCCTAGCCTTGACATCCTACATTGAGGCTGGATTCCAAAAGAAACTAAAGACATCATTAGCCTTTGTTGACCTGTCAGCAGCACATGGCACTGTGTGGCTAGATGGACTCCTGCTGAAGTTAAAAAAGCATGTCGCAAGTAAGAAACTGAAGACACTTGTAGGAAATATGTTAACCAACCGCTACCTCAAGGTTAGTATTGGATAAAAACAGAGCAAGTAATTTACCTTGAAAAATGGGCTCCCCCAAGGGTCCGTCCTAGCACACCTACTTTTCAATCTCTACACCAGTGACATGCCAAACACTGCTAGCGCAAAGTTTTACTATGCCGTCGACCTTGCAATAGCCGTACAAACCAGCACACTTGAGGGAGGAGAACCTATATTATCTAGAGACTTAGAAATTCTCAACACATACTACAAAGCATGGAGACTCCATCCAAATGCAGCAAAGACAAAAGTCTGCACGTTCCATCTAAATAACAGAATTGCAAACCAGCAGTTAAATGTCAGCTTCTGCCAACAAAAGGTTAGACATAATTTTCAGCCTATTATAACTTGGTGTCGCACTAGATCGGTCTCTGATGTATAAAAAAAAAAAAAAACTTGGAAAAAACAAGCCAAAAACTAAAGACCCGAAACAACATCATAAAGAAAGTAGCTGGTACAACATGGAGTGCTGATGCATCGACTCTACATACTACAATACTTACGCTGGTGTACCCAGTTGACGAATACTGTGCTCCATTGTGGCAACATAGTGCCCACATGAGGAAGCTGGACGTACACCTGAACGAGTCAATGAGGCCGGCCGGGGTGGCCGAGCGGTTCTAGGCGCTACAGCCTGGAACCGCGAGACCGCTATGGTCGCAGGTTCGAATCCTGCCTCGGGCATGGATGCGTGTGATGTCCTTAGGTTAGTTCGGTTTAAGTAGTTCTAAGTTCTAGGGGACTGATGGCCTCAGAAGTTAAGTCCCATAGTGCTCAGAGCCATTTGAACCATTTTGAGTCAATGAGGATTATTACGAGCACGTTAAAATCCATCCTGGTCCCCTGGCTGCGCACCATCAGCAACATCCCACCACCTGAACTTCGACGCCAAGAAGCAATCGATCGAGAATGGAGGAAACTACACCACCCCGACTACCCACAAGGCCTCCCAATTCATTCATACAGTCTTAAACAACTCTCCCCCAGACCGTTTAAAATTTCGCAATCCACTGTGGCATAATGGAAGGAACGATAAGAAGGTCGACATTAACGAAGAGTGGCACAAGAGGTGGAATGCTGCAACAGTAGCACATCGAGGTACCCAAGACCCAGCTGCCACCCTACCAGGATTTCATCTGCAGAGAAGGGAGTGGAAAAGGCTGAACAGAATAGGAACTGGCCACGCCAGGTGCAACGCTATGAATGACAAGAGGGGACTCCGAGGTTCTCCAGCCTGTGACTGTGGGGCCCAAGAACAAGTTGTTCAACATATTGTTAGAGATTGTCCTCAGAGGAAGTATCCTGGACCATATAGTGACTTTATTAATGCTACTCCCTCTGCTGTTAGTTGGCTTCAATCATTAGATATTGAACTATGATTAAATGTATCTGCCTTTTTTTAACTTGCAATTATATCAGTCAAAGTAATAATATTAAGTTAGTAATTTTTACAATTTAAAAATGTGTATACAATTTGTGTGAAAAAGTAAAACTAAAGTATATGTAAATACTTAACTAGATATACATGTAAAATTAAATTTTATGTACTTGTCAATATTTGCTGTTGTTGCCATATGATAAATAAATAAATACCAAAGTGGGTGGTAACCATCATCAAATAGCTGAAGAAATTAAGCACTAATTGTGTTCTGTCTCTCGGTAGTCTTGTCATGCTGGTGGAATTAAGTCACTTAGAATTAAGGTATGATGCTCCTGAACTAATCCTGCTGTGACCTGTCGGTCTATGGGAGCAGTAGGTGTTTCACTCTCATCTCTACCTCCACAACACCTCTGCCCCTGGGTCACAGATGGCTACTGTGACCCAGTCCTCCCTCTGGAGGATCCACCTTCAGAAAAAGAGCACATCTCAAGACATAAGGCGTGATATAGAAAACATCTCCAGACATAAGGCATGAGGGACCCACTTCCGAAACCTATCCCATATGCAATACATTGTGGGTCCATCTCTAGACACAGTTCCAAATATAACACCTGGTGGATCCATCTTTGAACCCTATCCTGGATGTAGTCTATTGTGGATCCACCTCCAAATGTTTTCCTGGAGATAATGTTTAGTGGATCCACACTCAAAAACTAAATTGGGTTTACTCTGCATCATGGGAACCATCTGTGGCACAGACATACAGAAATTAGAGCAAAAGTAATGCAACTGTAGAATATGTGAATGGAAGTGACTGGATGCTTTCGAGTACAGCGCTGTATTATACCATCCAACTAATGTGCTGTTCTATGTTATACATAAGAGTAATACTCACTATCTCCCGCCGTCCAATGGACATCTGGCACACAAAATAGGCTGACAGTGGTGATCACGTGCTGTCATCATGGATCTTTAGAGTATAAAAGGAGGTGTGATAAGCGCAGTAGAACCCCTTGGATGGTTGTTATTACTGGAGACTAGACAATCTCACTGTAAATATTGGTATATAGATTAAATCAAATATTATGTACTTTAGCTGGATGAAACATTTTGCGAGGAGTATTTCGCTAATTGAAGAGCTGTAGCACTGTCGAAAATAATGTACAAGTGGTTGAAATCGAGACTTCGCTATTGGTAATAAGCATGCAGATCTTCTATGTATGTGTGTAGAGCTTCAGCGGTGGATTGTTGCAGTTCGGATACATAACCTGCTACCTATTCGTCTATAAATAACGCTGCCAGGTAGACACACTCTGTAGCTAGAGAAGGGAAACTCTTATGGCCTAACATGTTACCTGCAGTTGACACACTGTCAACTAACGAATAACTTGTTACTGGGGTAATAAAAATAAATACCTGAAAGCTGTAGTTTGTGGGTGGCCTGACAGGATTGTGGATACATATCATGGAAGATAAAAAAGAGACATAATGAACATCATCTGGTATGCAATAAGAGCATATACCCATGGGGAAAAACTCTGAGCAGCAACAGAAATCAACTCTGTACACATGTCAACTCACTGTTGCAAACCCTTACACGATAGAGTGAAAGTAAAATGAACATGTAGAACTGCTTGCAGACTCTAAGTTTCCATCAAGTGCAGCACTATATGAGCCTAAAGACAGGCTCTCTGATGGATCAGAGGAGTACACGGAATTACTTCCAGACTTCGAGTTTTCAATACATTCATCATCTGCACCACACACTGAGGCTCATATAGGTGCAAAGCAACTGTTACTATACTTTTCATGATCGTCCTATCCAAAATGGATGCATGTGGATCATTGGGGAGAGAGGAAGTCTTAGAATTTTTTAGTAGGTTGGTGTATAAGACGACCAAATATTCTCGTAGAAAATCAATCAACACATGGGTATGTCAGCAATATCACCATATACCTACGGAAAACTGTCAAAAATATGAAAAATGACATAAAATCGGTAAAATTCGAGGGGAACCTGGTATGAACACTAAAAATTTATGTGAAATACGTAAAAATTGAGGGATGTACGATGAAATGTGTAAAATCGATAGCCAAGTACATTTACGGAAATTAACTGAGAATACATAAAGTTAGAGAAAAAATACCGTGAAATGAATACTGAGCGAAATCAATAAAATTGCGCACTCTGGAGGAGAAGAGTGGACCAATGCTACATATACACACCTTGATAGTGTGAAAGAGGAGGCACTCTAGAGACTTGATGTCAAGGCGAAACGACAATATTATCCCGCACATGAGTTACACAACCTGACATCGGACCATGACTCCTTTGTGCAACAGGAAGGTTAGCAGGAGCAGTTGTAAACTGCGATAAGGTGGTTACATCTCCTTCGGCTACTGATTGTGGTATGTATTTACCCATACAATGTCACTGTTTCTTAGTATACATATTTGGCTGCCAACGATCATTTTACAGGACTGTTGTGAACATTTCATAATTTCCAAACCATAATCCGGCTTCAACTTCGTAAACAGCAGGCATCAGACACCTCAGGAAACCTGTGCAGTGTTGATGTTACAAAGAATCGATGTTTTCCTTCGTGTGCAAGGTAGTTATTTCATCATCTTACAGTTTGTCACCATAGTTTATTGAAGAGAAACTTGCAGGGAGGATATATGTCATGCCAGAGGTTTTTGAGGTACTGCAAACCCTGTGTGTGTACATTTGCTTTACGGTTGTCCTGTTTACACAGTTAGTGCAGCATGGCCTGTAATTTCAACTTGGCAAACACCGTTTCTATGCATCTGTCTGTTACTTCATAAGATGAATTTTCCATTTCTGGCGACCATTTTATAGGACTGATGCGAGCATAGCATAATATCTTAACCATAGTCAGAAGTGAGCACTGAGCGCTCTGTAAAGTATACTGAGCATGTATCACAAAGAATCTATGTTTTTCTTTGATATAGAAGGAAGTAGTATTATCATCCTAAAGTCTGTGACTGTAGTGAGTGGCATAGAAAACTTGCAGTGTGGATGTATGTCAGATGTTGGACATGTATGTCCCGCATTAGCGTATTAAGAGCGTTGCACTCTGCATAACTAATATTATGGAAACCACCTGGCTTTAACATTACATCTACATCTACATCTACATACATACTCCGCAATCCACCATACGGTGCGTGGCGGAGGGTACCTCGTACCACAACTAGCATCTTCTCTACCTGTTCACAACTAGCATCTTCTCTACCTGTTCCACTCCCAAACAGAACAAGGGAAAAACGACTGCCTTTATGCCTCTGTGCGAGCCCTAATCTCTCTTATCTTATCTTTGTGGTCTTTCTGCGAAATATAAGTTGGCGGCAGTAAAATTGTACTGCAGTCAGTCTCAAATGCTGGTTCTCTAAATTTCCTCTGTAGTGATTCACGAAAAGAACCCCTCCTTTCCTCTAGAGACTCCCACCCGAGTTCCTGAAGCATTTCCGTAACACTCGCGTGATGATAAAACCTACCAGTAACAAATCTAGCCGCCCGCCTCTGAATTGCTTCTATGTCCTCCCTCAATCCGACCTGATAGGGATCCCAAACGCTCGAGCAGTACTCAAGAATAGGTCGTATTTGTGTTTTATAAGCGATCTCCTTTACAGATGAACCACATCTTCCCAAAATTCTACCAGTGAACCGAAGACGACTATCCGCCTTCCGCACAACTGCCATTACATGCTTGTCCCACTTCATATCGCTCTGCAATGTTACGCCCAAATATTTAATCGACGTGACTGTGTCGAGCGCTACACTACTAATGGAGTATTCAAACATTACTGGATTCCTTTTCCTATTCATCTGCATTAATTTACATTTATCTATATTTAGAGTTAGCTGCCATTCTTTACACCAATCACAAATCCTGTCCAAGTCCTCCTACAGTCACTCAACGACGACACCAGCCGGCCGCGGGGGTCTAGCGGTTCTAGGCGCGCAGTCCGGAACCGCGCGACTGCTACGGTCGCAGGTTCGAATCCTGTCTCGGGCATGGATGTGTGTAATGTCCTTAGGTTAGTTAGGTTTAAGTAGTTCTAAGTTCTAGGAGACTGATGACCACAGATGTTAAGTCCCATAGTGCTCAGAGCCATTTGAACCATTTTTTTGAACGACGACACCTTCCCGTACACCACAGCATCATCTACAAACAGCCGCACATTGCTATCCACCCTATCCAAAAGATCATTTATGTAGATAGAAAACAACAGCGGACCTACCACACTTCCCTGGGGCACTCCAGATGATGCACTCACCTCCGATGAACACTCACCATCGAGGACAGCGTACTGGGTTCTATTACTTAAGAAGTGTGTGTTTAAGTGCAGAAACATGTAGATTTAGAAGTGCACATGTTTATGTTCTACGATCATTTCTCTCTTGCCAATATCTTCTTGGTACTGACCCCCGACACTACAACAGTACTTCAGAATTCATAGCACAATTGTTTTACATAAAATACTTCAAACTCCGTCAGTCTCGAGTTCCATCATACACTCCTGGAAATGGAAAAAAGAACACATTGACACCGGTGTGTCAGACCCACCATACTTGCTCCGGACACTGCGAGAGGGCTGTACAAGCAATGATCACACGCACGGTACAGCGGACACACCAGGAACCGCGGTGTTGGCCGTCGAATGGCGCTAGCTGCGCAGCATTTGTGCACCGCCGCCGTCAGTGTCAGCCAGTTTGCCGTGGCATACGGAGCTCCATCGCAGTCTTTAACACTGGTAGCATGCCGCGACAGCGTGGACGTGAACCGTATGTGCAGTTGACGGACTTTGAGCGAGGGCGTATAGTGGGCATGCGGGAGGCCGGGTGGACGTACCGCCGAATTGCTCAACACGTGGGGCGTGAGGTCTCCACAGTACATCGATGTTGTCGCCAGTGGTCGGCGGAAGGTGCACGTGCCCGTCGACCTGGGACCGGACCGCAGCGACGCACGGATGCACGCCAAGACCGTAGGATCCTACGCAGTGCCGTAGGGGACCGCACCGCCACTTCCCAGCAAATTAGGGACACTGTTGCTCCTGGGGTATCGGCGAGGACCATTCGCAACCGTCTCCATGAAGCTGGGCTACGGTCCCGCACACCGTTAGGCCGTCTTCCGCTCACGCCCCAACATCGTGCAGCCCGCCTCCAGTGGTGTCGCGACAGGCGTGAATGGAGGGACGAATGGAGACGTGTCGTCTTCAGCGATGAGAGTCGCTTCTGCCTTGGTGCCAATGATGGTCGCATGCGTGTTTGGCGCCATGCAGGTGAGCGCCACAATCAGGACTGCATACGACCGAGGCACACAGGGCCAACACCCGGCATCATGGTGTGGGGAGCGATCTCCTACACTGGCCGTACACCACTGGTGATCGTCGAGGGGACACTGAATAGTGCACGGTACATCCAAACCGTCATCGAACCCATCGTTCTACCATTCCTAGACCGGCAAGGGAACTTGCTGTTCCAACAGGACAATGCCCGTCCGCATGTATCCCGTGCCACCCAACGTGCTCTAGAAGGTGTAAGTCAACTACCCTGGCCAGCAAGATCTCCGGATCTGTCCCCCATTGAGCATGTTTGGGACTGGATGAAGCGTCGTCTCACGCGGTCTGCACGTCCAGCACAAACGCTGGTCCAACTGAGGCGCCAGGTGGAAATGGCATGGCAAGCCGTTCCACAGGACTACATCCAGCATCTCTACGATCGTCTCCATGGGAGAATAGCAGCCTGCATTGCTGCGAAAGGTGGATATACACTGTACTAGTGCCGACATTGTGCATGCTCTGTTGCCTGTGTCTATGTGCCTGTGGTCCTGTCAGTGTGATCATGTGATGTATCTGACCCCAGGAATGTGTCAATAAAGTTTCCCCTTCCTGGGACAATGAATTCACGGTGTTCTTATTTCAATTTCCAGGAGTGTATATATCACCATAACACTCCCATGTCTACTATACACCGATAAAGGGTGCTAACTTCCTCGATATGCAAGCATCTGGAGAGATCTTATGCACTAGGATGGGTGCCATGAGAGAGATTGGTGACGAACAGTTTTCGCTGAATAGCAGTTATGGACTCAGCTCGCTCTGTTCCTTCACAAGACATGGAATGTAATGTCTGGTCAGTTGCAAATTAAATCGACGACAGTGTTGCAGGGAGGGTAACTCAAAGACAATATGGGGCGATCTTCTAATATCCAACTTGATCCTATGACTGCAAGAACACTATGTGACGCCTATCCACAAACGAAAAGATGACCAATCATAATCGTAAATTCCGCTCTATTATCGAACTGCCTGCAATATGTAGATAACCTAACTGCAGAGGTATAGGACGCTGTCTCATATACTTTGGTGTATATGTCCCAGAATTAACAATGAAAGGACATACTGCACAATCATCTATCTATCTACCTATATTCGCTATCTAGTATACAGTACTTGCAAAGTAGTAAGTAGTGGAGGGGTGCTTTAGCAATGATACATAAATTGGGAATCATGGAGCCATGTCATTGTTTGGCACTGAAATTAGATGAAAGCTGGTAAAATTGCTAAAACTGATAGTACTATCAACTATGGTGCTTACTACAGTAATTCACTCCATATCGACAGTGTCTTTTCCATCCCGTCCATCCACTAGTATGCCGCTGATTACCACATAATGACTGACTGACATCACTTGTTCGAGATGGAGAGAATCTTGGTGGGAGCAACACCTTCCAGGGATGGTCAGCACCGAAACATTTCTGCAAGATGAGGAATTAATGCTGTTGGTCTTTTCAAAATGGAACACTGAGACATCTGATCCCCCATCACTGTGGAAGATGAGATTATATGCAGGAGTGATCACCTTCAGACAGTTGTTCTGAAACGCTCCACAATGCTGCAAGCTCTTCCATATCTTGCGAAGTGTTTGTCAATAAGAAACACCGCCTGTGTCTTTTATTCCAGCCATCCTGTGTGATTTGAGAGCAGAATAGTTTACACCACACAATATACAGCTTTCTGTGAGATCCAATGGATAGAAACATGGTAATGTTGGTTTAGCACCTGGCATAGACCTCGAAGTCTGATAGAAAAACAAAAGCGTGGATGTGATCACAGCTGTAGTCAAACACTGTTTCGATGTGTTGTAGCAAAAGAACAATATATGGAACTGTTTATGAAATAACAACACAAGAACACTCCCCTGATTTTCCATATGGTCTTCCTGCAGTACAGGTGACAAAACTTTACACAGGTCCTTGGAAGTGACTTCGAGTAGTGGAGTGGGGATGTGGTGGAGTGGAGTAGGTCCAACAGAACTTTCTTGTAATGGTGTGAAATAAGTCAGTTGGTCCATGAACCTCAAGATGAACACACAAAATTTGATATTCCCACCAATAAATTTGAATGTCCCGCCATTTTTAAATTTCCTGCCAAAATATCACTTTCTCACCCTTTCAAGGGGAAGGGAGGGGGAGGGGAAGGGGCCCATATGTCAGCTGGGGCAACCCACAATGTCATCAGGGGTGGGGATAATTAATTGATCAGTATACCAGTTCCCAGGTGGGGGAGGGTAGGTGAGGGCTGGGGAATTTCCCAGAGGGGGAGGGGTTAATTAATTTATTGATCTATTAATTAGTCAATCAAATTTCTAGAGTGGGTGGGGGCTATTCGAATAACACAGGCTTGAAAGTGTGCTTGCATTGGCAAAGGCGAGGGGGGAGGTTTAGAAGTTTCCAGAGGGGTGCAGGAGGAGGAGGGGGAGGGATGGTTGGTTCTCAGGAGGACAGATTATCCCCAGGGAGCCATAAATCATGCCTCCCCCCCTGGTGTCATAATCCATTTAGCAGGGCATTAGGTTAAGGAGAAGGGGAGGGGGTCATAAATCAATGAAGTTTGCCTTTGAATGTATGCAACCTCCACTAACAAATTGGTTCAGAAACCACTTTATGCCACTACTGGCGTAACGAAAAGCATGCCAAAGGACAGGAACCCTGAGTGTATGGTATTCCTTGTGAATTCTGTAAAACTTTCTGACCAATCATCAGGAAAGATTTCACAGAGATAGTGAGGGAAGGACAACACTTTGGACAGGTGTATTCGGAAAATGAACCCAGAATAAGCACTCTAGTTTCCAAAAATAAGAAACCACAAATAATTATGGCAGCATCATGTACAAACATATATCTGCTCAACATCGATTTAGAAAAAGCCTAAGGCAGCTATCAGCAGAGGGACACTAGTGGCGCCACTCGTGAAGTCACGAGTAACGCCGTTAGCTTCCTGATGGTTAGGTGCATTGTGTCTTATGGGCAGCGGCAGGAGCCTATTAGTAGACGGCAACTAGCAGCGGCACTGATCCACTAGCTGCCGGGCTCGGCAACAGCTCTTTCCACTTAAGAGTTGCCGAAGCCGGTCATGGAGCACTGCGGTTGATGGAGCCTATTAGCCGAAGGACGCTACTGGCATCATTGTTCCTCCTATGGACCTGTGCACACATAGGATACGTCACTTGAGCGCATGCTGCCAACCAGATAGTCCTTCAGTATCTTGTTGTTACAATACAGTGAACATCGTGTATGGTGCAGTGCAGTTCAACAGTTTTTAATAAATAAATATGAAAACATAAAACAAGCTACACAGAGAAGTGAGGGGCATGAATAAACTGTTCGAAAGTACACTAAATAAAAAATACATATTTTCTGAGGTTGAAAGGAAACCTGTGATCTGGGACACCACGACAGAGGCATACACTGACAAAACAAAGAAACTGTGGTCTTGATACAGTACTGTAAAAAATCTCATTCCAGAAATCGAGGTGAAACCGGTGAGCGAGAAAATTGTTTTAGATGAATTTTATTCTGATTTCAGTACCCCAGTACAGAAATACCTGTCATCACAAGATCTGGTTTGATGTTATTTTCATTACTTTCAGTCGAATGTCAAACACGTAGTATACAATGTAAGTAACAATGAACAAGCCAGAATGATCACTAAGATTATTATTCATGAATGTGTAAGCGCAAACAATCGACTTTCTATGGCTCCCCTCTTTGAATTACAGTGTTCTCTTAGTCCGCGCTTCTTTTTAATATATCCCCCAACCACGAGCACCACGGTATGCGGAACAACAGGTACCAAGTGACATTCATGGGTATCCAACATTCGTTGGATAGACCTAGCAAAGATGTTACGGTTTTCGCGTTGTTTTTATTTTCTTATGTCAAGATAAAATTTCGCATTTGCTTTTTTCGTGAATTTAGCTGTAATAGACAAAAATTCACAGCCAAACTACTTTCTTATCAGATATATTAAGTAAATTAAAGAAAAAAGAGCTTCCTATAGGACTCTAAATTTATTTAGAAGAAATCTGAAATATTACGTATGCACCGTTTTCACTGTGTTTTATGAGTATAGAAGAAGTCTTATTGTTGATTATGTCGTGCAACAAACAAAAAGTAAACACAATCAACGAAATAACGTGATGAATAGGTAATTAAATCGAAAATTTACAAACTTAATTGAACTACGTTCATCGAACAAGTGCCTGGCCTTGACAGTCTTTTTAAATGTGGGCCATTTGCTATGGGAGATCACCTGTCTCACTCAAAAACTCGAACGCTCTTCGTTTCCATATTCTAGGTCAAATAAACCTTCAATTGTCAGAGTGTCTTCAGTTTGAAAACTGTCCCTCTTCAGGACGAAATTGTGAAGAACACAGAGGACTCTAACGATACCTACACATAATTTTAAATCTACATTTAGAAGTCGGTGGAAAATCTCCATCCTTCATCGGCAATAAACACAAATGGCATATGCTCTGTCATTTCCGTAAACGATCCGTAGGGTGAGGATACATTTAATGTGTTTTCTTGAAAGTATAACATTTTTGAAAATTTTAGAAGCAACTTATTTTCCATTGAAACGTCCCCTTAGAACAATTATACAAGACTGTGCTTAAACTGACACACAATATTTTTAGCGCAACCCAATCTGACTTTCAAAAGCCCCTACAAAAGAATGGCCCTGACTAACATTAACCTATACGTTTCACAAATCACTTACCTCACCAAAAATCTTCGTTACTCGAACTACTGCAATACAGCAAGCGCCACTACTGCCAGCTAAATAAAAGATTCAAACTACTGAAGGCACTAACTACTGATAGGCATAGTCAGCAAATGAAAGATTTTAATAGAGAACAAACAATGTATTTACCTTAATAGTCATAATATATATAGCAGTTCATGACATCCAGTCTTACAAATTTCAAAACTCCGCCATCTTTCTCCCCATGTCCACCACTGCTGGCGGCTCACATCCAACTGCGCAACGCTACGCGCTGTTAACATCCAGCTACCGCTGCCCCACACTACAATGGCAGACAACAATGCAAACTAGCCACAGACTGCACACAGCACAGCCAGTGATTTTCATACAGAGCGCTATGTAACGTTGCCAATAAGAAAACATAAACAGCCTACTTACACCATATACCCCACGTCAACAAAAGAAATTTGAAAGATGCATCAAAAATTGTTAGAAGTAAAACAGAAAAATTGTCTTTGTAAGTGTAATATGATGGCCCACTAGCCACAGGCTTCACAACTCTGATGTGTCTACTGTCTATGGCAGCCATAAAATAAGGGAAAATAGCATTTAATAAAATTATGTAACAATCTCTAGCCAGAATCTTTCATTCAGTTTAGCAAAGCAGATGGTTTCAAATGCTCCCACATAACTTTACATACTTGTGGAATGATGACAGAGATGCAAGTCATTGTAGTACCTAAAGCCAAAATTTCTGAAACAATAATTATATCACTCAAAACAGGCTATTGACTTTTTTTAATTTCTAAATAAATAGGAGGGCCTGCCCTAAGACTTACTTAGTTGTTTGTTTCTGGCTATCTTGTTTGCCACAGATTTACTGTTATTACTAGTCACAAAATACGCTACTGGCCATTAAAATTGCTACACCAACAAGAAATTCAGATGATAAACGGGTATTCATTGGACAAATATATTATACTAGAACTGACATGTGATTACATTTTCACGAAATTTGGGTGCATAGATCCTGAGAAATCAGTACCCAGAACAACTACCTCTGGCAGTAATAACGGCCTTGATACGAATGGGCATTGAGTCAAACAGAGCTTGGATGGCGTGTACAGGTACAGCTGCCCACGCACCTTCAACACGATACCACAGTTCATCAAGAGTAGTGACTGGCGTATTGTGACTAGAGTTTGCTCGGCCACCATTGACCAGACGTTTTCAGTTGGTGAGAGATCTGGAGAATGTGCTGGCCAGGGCAGCGGTCGAACATCATCTGTATCCAGAAAGGCCCGTACAGGACCTGCAACATGCGATCGTGCATTATCCTGCTGAAATGTAGGGTTTCGCAGGGATCGAATGAAGGGTAGAGCCACGGGTCGTAACACATCTGAAATATAACGTCCACCGTTCAAACTGCCGTCAATACCAACAAAAGGCGGCCGAGACGTGTAACCAATGGCACCCCATACCATCACGACAGGTGATACGCCAGTATGGCGGTGACGAATACACGCTTCCAATGTGCGTTCACCGCGATGTCGCCAAACACGGATGTGACCAAGGGTAGCCGCAGCCATGGTCTCCGAGCTGATAGTCCATGCTGCCGCAAACGTCGTCGAACTGTTCGTGCAGATGGTTGTTGTCTTGCAGACGTCCCCATCTGTTGACTCAGGGATCGAGACGTCGCTGCACGATCCGTTACAGCCATGCGGATAAGATGCCTGGCATCTCGACTGCTAGTGATACGAAGCCGTTGAGATCTAGCACGGCGTTCCGTATTACCCTCCTGAACCCACCGATTCCATATTGTGCTAATAGTCATTGGATCTCGACCAACGCGAGCAGCAATGTCGCGATACGATAAACCGCAATCGCGATAGGCTACAATCCGACCTTTATCAAAGTCGGAAACGTGATGGTACGCATTTCTCCTCCTTACACGAGGCATCACAACGTTTCACCAGGCAACGCCGGTCAACTGCTGCTTGTGTATGAGAAATCGGTTGGCAACTTTCTCATGTCAACACGTTGTAGGTGTCGCCATCGGCGCCAACCTTGTGTGAAAGCTCTGAAAAGCTAATCATTTGCGTATCACAGCATCTTCTTCCTGTCGGTTAAATTTCGCGTCTGTAGCACGTCATCGCTAGCAGCGAGTTAACAGCTGTAGGGTGAGAATCTGTCTCCTGCATGCTGTACTGTTGTTGTACTTCGTGACAACCGAACTAATCATTCATCTTATTTTTATTGTAGCAATATAACTGTTAACTTGTATCTGTAAATGTTTTAGCGGGATTAAAGGAAAAAGTCAGGCGACAGCAATAGACATGAAGTGCTTCACAAGCAGGCAAAGGGGATTATTTACCGCATTTATAACTTTTTCTAACGTGAATTTGAAAGTAGGACTCGTACTACTGACAGCTGAAGACACGAGAACGGACTGCAGAAGCATGTGGTGCCTGTAGAGAGAACTGTAAACGACAGTGTCAGAGCTGTGAAACCTTAGGAAAAGTTGGTTTCCTGTCGCCTGGAAAGCATAGAAATAGTAAGAAACCTGTAACACAAATGGATGGTTTTGACAACGATATTTTAAAGTGCCCCGTGTAAATGGTGAATACCCAATAACACAAAAACTTGTTTCAGTTAACCATGAATATATCGGCTTCAAAGATAGCGCTTCATCAGTGTAAGAATTTTAAAAGATATTGGTTTCAAATGTGTTAAATAGAGAATTTTTAGTTGAAAGAAATTATATAGGTTCAGAACGAACCACATCCCTTATAAAGATGCACAATAAAAGGGAAGAGGAAGTACAACAATGTTTTAAATTGATGAAACAAAGGGTGAATCAGTATGATTCCAGGAACACCTACTGCAAAATGAGTGATGCAGCTGGTGGTTTTAAAGTGACCATAGGAATATTTTATTGGCTAATTGTTCTGCATGCTGGCTCTCCTAGTTTTGTTCCTGAGAGTAAATTTGTATTTAGGTGTAAGGAAAACAGCAGTGACTACCATTCGGAAATGAACGCTGTCAGTTTCATGAAATGGCTCACAACAAATCTTGCCATACCTTGCTTCGAAGTCGGTCATTGTAATGTATCACGCTAGTTATCAGACGACTGTTCCCGATAAAACACCAAGTACAAACCCCAGGAAAGCGCATATTTTGCCCTGGCTTAAAAGTAAAAATACTTTGCACAGTATGAACCAGACTCGTGCCAAAATCCTGCAGCTCGTTAATTTACGAGGGTTATTCTGAAAGTAAGGAACGATCGGTCGCGAAATGGAAACCACAATGAAAATCCGATGAAGTTTTGCACAGGTGTGTTGGGGCAGTGTCTCTAGTATGCCCGTCGATCGCGTTATGTCGCCTTTTTAGTTCTGAGCACACAGGGAGTACATAAAGATACCTAGAACAATAGTGTATCCCGCCAAGTACGAGGACCTGGTGAGAAATTTCTTCTGCCGAGCGTTTTCTTCTTCAAGACAATTCTCAGCCGCATTCTGTAGGGGCAACGAAGATGCTACTGCATCGTCTTCAATTGGAAATGTTTGATTACCCACAATACAGCTCGTAATTGTCTCCCTCTGAGTTTCATCTCTGCTCACATGAACCGCTGACTATGAAGACAACATTTTCACACAGACAATGAGCTGTAGGCCAGCGTAGAGAATTGGCGGAAAGCAATGACGGCTGCCTTCTATAACGAGGGTATTGGAAAGTTGGTACAACGCTACGACAAACGTCTAAGTCGGATCGGCGACTGAGGAGATAAGTAGCTGGAAGTTGTAGCTAACTGCTGCAAGTAAATTAGTTTTGATTTTCACTGCGGTTTCCATTTCGCGACCTATCGTTCCTTACTTTCCGGTATATAAGTTACACGACAGAACGTACAGGCTCGCACGTGAATGTGGTCACACAGTTCTACGTTTACCCAGGTATCACTGTCAGTATAATCCCATGGAATTAATTTGGGCAAAGGTTAAAAGCTAGCCGGCCGGAGTGACCGAGCGGTTCTAGGCGCTACGGTCTGGAACCGCGCGACTGCTACGGTCGCAGGTTCGAATCCTGCATCGGGCATGGATGTGTGTGATGTCCTTAGGTTAGTTAGGTTTAAGTAGGTCTGAGTTCTAGGGGACTGATGACCTCAGTCCCATAGTGCTCAGAGCCATTTGAACCATTTTTACAAGTGATGTGGGAAGCAATAGGCGACATCCCCTCATTCAGCGTGGGCACATGTTGTGCTGCATGCTAAAAAGCTTCAGGAAGAAGGCTTTGATAGCGAGTTGAAGATGGGTGTAAGCCTTAACTCATCATTGTAAATATACAATCAGATGGTTCGGACACAGACTCATATAGCAGTGAATTTGGTATTACGATGTATACTTTGGAAAAATGTAAAGTAATAATATTTCTTGGTTTTAAAGACTCGTGGTTCATAAATATATTTGTCAACATATCAGTTACATACATGGTATACAAGAACTTCCTAACCTTTGTTGATTACGAATTCGTATCCTATGTAATATGCAGAGTATAATTTCAACATATTGTCCAAGGAGAGGTTAAGCTTTTCTCAGCGTGTTGTAAGCTCTAATAACTTGTAATAATGCGGTCAAATAAATTCGTCAAAACCTTGCATACGTAACCGTCTGTCATTTTCAAAGCACTATTGGAAAATGCTTTAAAATGACAGCGACGGTTGCCTGACGAGGTATCGTGGCTTTCGATGGTATCGGTCAACATTCCCTCGAGTTATTCGTAGAAGATAGTTAATTGTTTGCTTGCTCGACGGATTATAAATGCCATCTCTCACTGTAATGTTGAACGAGTTAGTTTTCATACGTAACACCTGTTGACAGCGAAAACTATTACAACATACTGAGCATTGTTGCAACAGTATTTTACTTTAGTCTTTTCTACTAGTAATTCTTTTCTACACATAGTGATTACACAGAACTAACGTGAAACACACTCACAATCACGCCTTATACACATTTTTAGAAATTCAATGGATTAGAAGCAGGGGGTTTACACTTGAAGTTTATTTTGCTGTTTATTACATGTTTACTTATAATGCAGTCCAAACCGCAATAAATGACAATTATTTCAAGCAGTTTCAATGACATTGTCGTTATACAGTTATAATTTTGAGAGAAATTGTATTTGACGTCTTCACAAAGCTGCGTCAGCTGTTCTCGCCTTTCGGCACTATGCAGACTACAGCTGTGAAGCAGTGGACGCAACGTCATCAAGACGTGAAGTAAGATTCTCTCAAAGATAATTGACTGAAATCGGTTTTAAAATTTATTCCAGTCATAGGTTTGAGCGTATGATACGATGTACTGTAGGCAAATGAACCTAATTGTTGTCTGCAGTAACACAGTTTGGCAATGTAAACTGTGTTTGTCCATTCTCTGCTGTCATGCATGCACAGATCTCATCCGCTCCACGCTTCCCTACCATTCCTCCTCTATGGTCGGACGCGTCATCCTATGTGATGCGGGCTAGTATCCCTCGGCTAAGAGCAGTAGGCAAGCAGAGAATGGGAACAACAGATGCTCAGATGCTATCCCCCCCTCCCGCCTCACCCCTTTATCGTTCTGTTAACTGGTTTTCGTGTCATCATCCTTGTCCTTGAATTTCTCAGTTCTGGAACAAAGGGTTCTGTCTCCAAGGTCGCCCATGTGACATAGACCAAGAGCACTATGTATAAAATGGAGTGAAATTCAAAAATAGGCAGGAAATTGAAATTAGCCCAAGTGTGCTAGTGGGATTCCGCACCCACACACCCAATTCCTATGTGGAAGTGGGGTTGTCATCCTAAGTATGAATTGCCAGAAATTCAAAAATTCTAGATGGTGCATTGTCATTTTGCAATCCAAGATGACTGACGAATAATACTGGCCGCGTTTTTGCCAGATTTACCCCCTGAGACAAAGGATGTTAGTTTCCCCCACAGATTTAGGCCTGTCTGTTTGACAAAGGATTCCAGTTTGAGCTTCTTGACACATAAATGTGTTTTTCAACCTACAGGTAGTAACTAGTCTACTGACCTATTTTCGGTCACATGAAAAACCACTTAACAACCTGTTATTCACGCAGATGAGTAGGGACCTGCAGTCCTGGTTGTTAGACCACCTGTTCTAAGAACAGAACCAAGATGGCCATTGGGTTCACCCCTGACATTACCCACTGCCTGCCTCAAGCTAAACTCCAGCTGCCTAAAGTTTAAACAATTCCGTCCACCCCTCTGACATTAAATTTTAAGCAATTAAGTTTGGTGATAACTTGCCTTAAATTTTATTAGACTCAGTATGCCATTACAGCCTCACTGTCAAGCACCCTATCAGCCCAGAGGTGCAGTGTCATCAGTCAACTACATTTGCCCTGAGCTGTGCTGGGCCAGGTTAGGCCACAAGCACTGAGTCCCACTCATGTGTGGTAATGCCAGCATCCATCAGTGACAGATCCATGCACATAGATGCCACTTGCATACTACCAATTCGATAACCTAATGCGAAGCGGAAAGCTGTGATTCTCAATGTTAGAATGCTGTTGTGATGATGCTGCACGACCATTAACATCAAAGCCCACATGACCCAAGTTAAAATGACAGCAATAACGAAAAATGCATGAGACATACTTGTAGTTTAACCCATATTGAAAAATGACAGAGGAATTCATGTATGTTGTATATAATCTATAACCCACACATATCTTCTGCTAGGGAACTGAAAATTCAAGAGATGCACATTAATCCTCCTGGTGGTGGACACTTGTGGAATGACTCAGAGACCAGAAGATGGGTTTAGGTACTATGCTTATAAAATGAAAATTCATCAGAAAAAATTTGTGTGGAAAGGATGGTGGCTGTTTCACTGGCAGTAACATAGCCAGCCACCGCAAACCAGGATTTTTTTAAGGCCTGCTCTGCCCTTTTCAGTCAGGCACAGCTAAAATACATTTACTGTTCGTTTATTTAATTTCATTTTTCTCTGCTGGGGTTGAAAATGCGATACTTAATTGTGGGTAACTATTCCTGCTTCTTAGCCTTTGTGATTTGGTGGGGAACTTTCTTTTCTCCCAGTCGGAACTTGGAAGGATATTGGGGACAGCTCTGGCATTTGTGTCATGGCCAAGAGAAACCTCTAAAAACCTGAAACTGATGGCAGTCTTTCCACTGTAGACGTAATGTACCATGCATCCCATTTTCTTTTGCCTGGTCCTTTGAGCTGTCTCCATACTTTATCAGTTTGGTTTTTTTGTCTGCTAGTGCATGCTGTTCAGGGGATATCAGTTTGCAGTAGTTTCCAACGACACCATTTGTTTGTGCCCCTAGGTTGACCATCTGGGATCAGGGTAATTGGTGTTCTTCTTGTGCTGCTTCTACTTGTGACGGCCTGTGAGTTGTCTGCTTTTGTGGAGTTTTGTCCTCCATCTGGTTGTGTCACAATGTCTTCTCTTGCGAATTTGCAGTAGGTCTGTCAGCTACACCTGAATCCAGTATTTGCCTCTTGCACTCATCGCACACTAAGAGGCAGACAGCCTCCTTTTCTCCATGTAGCACCATCCTAAATCAGGACTCTGCCTAATGGATGGCAGTGTCGATGTTGATGCCTTGTTCTTCTTCCCTATTTTCCGCTGCCAGGCTGCCTCTGGTCCTCTCTGAGCGCGAAGTCACTATCAAACCTCGTCTTCATCTCCTCCTATGCTTCTTTATGGCCCTCTCAGCAGCTGCCAAGCCCACCTGGTTCGCCATCTTTCGCTTCTTCAAGCTGGCGCTGCTATGGCCTGCGAACACCAGCCAGCAGCGCAAGTCTACAATATAGTGCCCTCTGCAGTGGGGGCACATTGGCATTTCATCTCTGTCTCTGCCACAGGTGCGACTGTCATGCTAGCCAGAGCATTTTACGCACCTGATGGTGTTGTGACAGTGCTTCACCACATGGCCTCCACCCTGGCCTCGGAAGCACTGACTCTTACAGTCCAACTTGCATAGTAGAACTTCCACAGTGATGGGGAAGTCGTGGAGTTTGCGCAGCTTGAAGATGATACTGGAATGACCTTCTGCTTGCACGGTGATGATTGAAATCTACGGCCTCTTCTTATTTGTCCTGTTTTGCAGCCTTACATCTCCCTAGTCACCATGTAGAAGCTCTTCCTGGACTGCATTTTAACTGCAAATCCAAGACGATCCCTGTGTGAGCACCTTGGTTGTCTTCTCTTGTTGCTTCTACAGTGTTTTCTTGTTCGTTGGCTCTGCTATGGTGTGTGTAGCTACAACGCTCTTTAGCGCCCTGAAGTCTACCATACTTGCTGCCTGTAACTCGATCATGGCATCCGAGTCTACAGACCCTTCGCCAAGTTCGAGCTCACAGCACTCGGTCTTCGTGCCCTACAGCTCTGCCCATTCAGTGCGTCTGCACTGGATCTACAGAGGTAGCACAGTTGTACAATCGTCTTTATCATTCTTCTCCCGTCTGTCGGCAGGCTTGTTGAGAGGTATAATCGACGGCTCATTCACTGATACAGCTTTCATTTTACCACCTCATTTGCCCACACTATGGCGTGATAGCACAACAAATTTCCATGTTTCGTGAGAACGACACCAAGACAATCTGCTTTCCGCCAATGCCACAGCAAAGGCATGACCTCTCAGCCTTGTCTTCCATCTCTATGGGGTGATCAGCAGCAACAGTGCTCTCAGCTCTGCTGCAAAGATGGAACTCGAACATGAACCGTCAAACACGCGAAGTTATATGTACCAGGCAAGTGGCAACAACACTTGAGAGATAAGTGCCTGTATATGAAGTTATGTGAATCGTAACAATTAAGATCGTATACATATGATAGGAAAGAACGCCATTCTTAAGAGAGTAGCTTTCTGTAACTATTTTGGACTACATATTTCGTGACAAAAAAAAACTCGGCTACCTACAGAACAGAGCGCAGGGCCAACTGACGCCACACGACTGTAACTGTCGCCAGCGAGATAGCACGGTACCATCTTTTGACTAAATTTCAAACAAAGAAGACTACTGAGGGTCAGTAGAACCTATCCCATCTGCAAAAACTTGCAGGTATTGTGCAGTCACCCCTAACAGCTCATGACACTTGTCCCAGATTAAGTTCCTTACTTGGTGGTAGGAGCTGTTTCCTTTTTCTCTTATTCTAGTACTCCTGTCTCCACTGAACACTTATTTGCGTCTCTCCTTGGATGGAGATGCCATCAGAAAAAGCAAAAGGATTGAGATATTCATTTTCTATTTCCTTGATTTCTTTCATGATTGTGTCCACAAGTATAATTAAAAGTAATAGGGAAAGGAAACTGCCTTGTTGAACACTTTCCTTTTTCTTAAACCATTTTAGTTTTGTTTTTTTCTAATCGCCTCCAAAATTTTACATATCGTCTTGAGTATTTATTAGTCTGAATTACGCTGGCTCAAGTGTTACATCAAAATCAATTTTAGTCATTTACCTTAAATTCAATGGTTACCCAATTTAACGTAAATAAGGTTTTCAGAATAATAAACCAAACTTCTGACAGAACAATTAGCAAAAGCTTACAGATACTGACCCATATCTTGAAAACTGATTACATTGTCAGAACAACACACTAAAAATTATCACTCAAAATTTCTCAGCAGCTCTTAAAGAACTTCTAAAATTTGATTATGTTAACACAACTTATCGACTCATGACATGACTTATACTAACATCCTGCATAGAACTGTATCAAACGTTAAACAAACCTAGTTAAGAAGCTCTTTTCTAAGATACAGGGAAACTCTAAAAGGAGAATTACAGCATTCACAAACAGTGAAACTATATTACAGTGCCAAATCCATAGCAACTCTTTATCATTACCGTTCCAAATATGCTCAGAGAATCATACATGCCAGTGGCCTGTTAACATTACTCATTCATAACAACATGAGTTGTGTCCATGGTCATCCCCTTTAAATACCTAAATATATTCTCTTTCTGTCAAATGCAGATCATCCCCCTGAAACACAAATACTTTATACACAGTTGAATGGCAGTTGAGACACACACACATAGTTAACCCTGTTATACAACAAACATTCGGTATGGTAGTTCAAACACAATTCATAGCTCCCCTCAGAAAAAAAGCACAGTCATAGATTTAGTCTTCAAAGAAGCAGAGATAATTGTCAGCTATATTTAATTTGATGTGACAGTGTCAACCTGAAACCACTAACTTGCACTATACATTTGACACAAATGTGCCATAGAAATGGAGAATTCAGTTGTGGCCATACCACAAAACATACATCACTAACGGATTGATTGTCAACTACCACACAAGAATTGTCACGCACTGCAGTCCACCATAGTACTGTCTGCCCCTGGTAGCTGAGTGGTCAGTGCAACAGACTGTCAATCCTAAGAGCCCGGGTTCGATTCCCAGCTGGGTTGGAGATTTCCTCCACTAAGGGACTGGGTGTTGTGTTGTCCTAATCATCACCATTTCATCCCCATCGACGCGCAAGTCGTTGAAGTGGCGTCAAATCGAAAGACTTGCACCAGACGAACGGTCTACATTAAACATAAACATATCATAATATAAACAACATAAATATGAACATGAACATTAAGCAAGAAATTTAAAAATTACTAATGCTTTTTACTGTCGTTAAATGCTAGCAAAATATGATGCAGAAGTTCATGTTAAGGATGCTACAAGAAAAACGTTTTTCTTATGTGGTAAGTTTACACTGTTTATTTTTTCCACTGTTAATACATATTAGCTCCAGTTGACTAACGAAAATCATAACCTAACTTCAAACACTTTCATGACAGAATATGCGTTTCACCTCATTAAAATACAAAAATAAATCATGTATTAAGAGAATTTACACTTGATTGACCCACAGCGCCCAAAATGCATCATGTATTTAAGAAAACATGGAAATTTGTGACAGAAAGTGTTTTTTAATTTATACCTCCAGTATACTGAATATAGTCACGTTCACAGCTGCAAAATATGGATAAAGTTAAGTTGAAGAGTAAATGGAAATTTTCCAAACACGTGAGAAATAACTAAGAATAGAATATGAGAAATATAAAATAGAAGTTCAGACTGTTATTGATGCTATTGAACTACTTAAACCACAAACCAAAGGTTTAGATACTAACATTCTGAGAGGTATTGAAGAAAATAGAGAACTTTAAATAAAATGGTTCCTTATCATCATCAGTTATAGAAATTTGAAGATTATACCACCAATTAAATAATTTAATTATACCTTTAGTGAATAAGAAATACGAAATCAATTACACAGAAATACAGAAGAGAGCAAAAAAATAAAAGAATGCTGAAAAATAAATATAAGTGAAAGAAAGTTAAAAGCATGAAGATAAAGTTTTTAGATTAAGACCTATTGGGGCTTTTAAATGTGTTGGTAACTTACCAACATAACTCGGTGGACATAATTTTAAAATTGGTGAAGTAACACATGAAAATACAGTTGCACTAAAAAATGTGTGGCTTAGACAGTATAAATACAAAATTTGGTCTGTTGATTTATCAAAGTTTGCAAATAAATTATTTGAATCAGGATCACTATATTTTGATAAAAATCCAAATAAATTAATATCAAGTAGAGGTACTATATACAGCAACTTGATAAAAGAAATTGATGAAGATTATTTCCAAAATTAACATCAGGTACCTCATAATTCAGAATGTTGGAGACAGGTGAATGATTACTAAAAATATACAGAGAAACCACTTGAATATGTTTGGATGAATGATATAACAGATCTAACTAATGGGTTACTGGTAACTCATGGAGAAGAATCACCCAGAAATAAAAATTATCATAATGAAAAAATTGTTATATCAAAAATGTTAACTAGTAAGTTCAACTATTTTATTATAAATTAGATTTTAAGTAATTTACTGCATAAACTTTGGAAATCTGAAAAATATGGGAAGGGTTTAGTAAATACATTAACTAACAATAGATGATTTGAAATACATCTACTGGGTTACAAGTATTGTGGACCAGACACTACAATAGAAGAAAGATTAGCTAGAGGATGTAGCGATGCAATGGGTATCAAATTTGTTATAAAGGTCAGTAAATTACTCAATGGACAGTATTTTTCAGTACAGGTATTTCGTTCATTCCAAGCAAGTATCGATTTGTGATGTCATTGTCTGGAAACGAGTTGACTGTAATCTGAATCCATTTTAAGAACTAATAGTTTCGTTCTGGTGATAAAATTTTATAGATTATGGCATACACGTTGCAGTTTATTCACAATGGGAAATGTTAATTAGTAATTGCAAGCCATAATTTATCTGTTTAGTATAAAGGTGTTTTGAATTTTGTCTGCATGAAAAAGTGTGAATTTATGTGCGGCTTTAACTATGAGACGAATTATCACTTAGAGTGCTAAATGTGCATGTGTACAGTTCGCTGACCTTCTTGGTGAAGTTTATTTTATTTTTTTTTATTTTCACCTGAATGGAGACAAATCCAGTTTCATTTAGGCTTCACATGTGATAGATACATCACGTTATTACAAAAGTGTCATTTAACCCATTAGGGAAAAATGAAACCTGAGCACTCGATTTGAAATGTGTTACACTCTAGTGCATTATCGAGCTGTCCAGTGAATTGCATACAATAGTTGCAAACACACTTGCACTTAATGCACGAAGTTGGAAATTAATTTTGACACAAGTGCTGATTTTGACAAAAATGAACCACAAGTTTATTCCAAATATCGAGGTTCTGTTTTAATTAAGACACATATCACTTTGTTGATCACATTGCTTAGCAGTACTGTAATGCAGGTTAATTAATTCATTTGAACGATTTGCGAGATAATAAGTCCCATTACACATAGAAACTGTTACACGAAATTTGCTGACTGCATGAGAGTATGATGGTGATTTTATTTCCAGAAATGCCAATAAACTGGCTGTTTCAAAAATTAAATTACGAACTGTTGTGTAACTTCATAGATTGTCCCATGCCACTGCTGAAGGTGTTTTATCGTATCTATTCACAAGAGCTCTCAAGAAGCCTGGATAAACAAGAAACAAGAAGAAGACTAAATGGCTCAAATGGCTCTCAGCACTATGGGACTTAACATCTGAGGTCATCAGTCCCCTAGAACTTAGATCTACTTAAACCTAACTAACCTAAGGACATCACACACATTCATGCCCGAGGCAAGATTTGAATCTGCAGCCGTAGCGGTCGCTCGGTTCCAGACTGAAGCTCCTAGAACCACTCAACCACAACGGCCAGCAAGAAGACTAAAGAAGACGCATCGGTATAAGGACAACAAGGTAAAAATCTTTTAGATGAAGCATATGAAATTGCCTATAAATATAAAGAAGATTTAGAATCTAGACATGAATCAGATAAACATCACATAACAATCGCAAAACACAGAACGTACACTCCTGGAAATGGAAAAAAGAACACATTGACACCGGTGTGTCAGACCCACCATACTTGCTCCGGACACTGCGAGAGGGCTGTACAAGCAATGATCACACTCACGGCACAGCGGATACACCAGGAACCGCGGTGTTGGCCGTCGAATGGCGCTAGCTGCGCAGCATTTGTGCACCGCCGCCGTCAGTGTCAGCCAGTTTGCCGTGGCATACGGAGCTCCATCGCAGTCTTTAACACTGGTAGCATGCCGCGACAGCGTGGACGTGAACCGTATGTGCAGTTGACGGACTTTGAGCGAGGGCGTATAGTGGGCATGCGGGAGGCCGGGTGGACGTACCGCCGAATTGCTCAACACGTGGGGCGTGAGGTCTCTACAGTACATCGATGTTGTCGCCAGTGGTCGGCGGAAGGTGCACGTGCCCGTCGACCTGGGACCGGACCGCAGCGACGCACGGATGCACGCCAAGACCGTAGGATCCTACGCAGTGCCGTAGGGGACCGCACCGCCACTTCCCAGCAAATTAGGGACACTGTTGCTCCTGGGGTATAGCCGAGGACCATTCGCAACCGTCTCCATGAAGCTGGGCTACGGTCCCGCACACCGTTAGGCCGTTTTCCGCTCACGCCCCAACATCGTGCAGCCCGCCTCCAGTGGTGTCGCGACAGGCGTGAATGGAGGGACGAATGGAGACGTGTCGTCTTCAGCGATGAGAGTCGCTTCTGCCTTGGTGCCAATGATGGTCGTATGCGTGTTTGGCGCCGTGCAGGTGAGCGCCACAATCAGGACTGCATACGACCGAGGCACACAGGGCCAACACCCGGCATCATGGTATGGGGAGCGATCTCCCACACTGCCCGTACACCGCTGGTGATCGTCGAGGGGACACTGAATAGTGCACGGTACATCCAAACCGTCATCGAACCCATCGTTCTACCATTCCTAGACCGGCAAGGGAACTTGCTGTTCCAACAGGACAATGCACGTCCGCATGTATCCCGTGCCACCCAACGTGCTCTAGAAGGTATAAGTCAACTACCCTGGCCAGCAAGATCTCCGGATCTGTCCCCCATTGAGCATGTTTGGGACTGGATGAAGCGTCGTCTCATGCGGTCTGCACGTCCAGCACGAACGCTGGTCCAACTGAGGCGCCAGGTGGAAATGGCATGGCAAGCCGTTCCACAGGACTACATCCAGCATCTCTACGATCGTCTCCATGGGAGAATAGCAGCCTGCATTGCTGCGAAAGGTGGATATACACTGTACTAGTGCCGACATTGTGCATGCTCTGTTGCCTGTGTCTATGTGCCTGTGGTTCTGTCAGTGTGATCATGTGATGTATCTGACCCCAGGAATGTGTCAATAAAGTTTCCCCTTCCTGGGACAATGAATTCACGGTGTTCTTATTTCAATTTCCAGGAGTGTATATGGAAAATGCATCATATGGGGAAAAATTAACTGCAACAGTAGTTAGAGGAATATTGTATAGAAAAAGAAAATTGGGAATGATTTTAGATTCGTAAAAATCTATGAGGATTATAATATTTTATTTTTAGTATATATGTATATATTAAGCATTGATTATACTACGCTAATGAGTGGAAAAAGTAAAGGTAGATCAATAAAACTCAAGAAAGATCAACTACACAGCATTGATGATTAGTTAACAGATACTCAAAAAAGATAGGTAGATAAGAAAAATAGTGGAAATTTGTCCATAACGGTACCTGTTATGAAAAAATATTGAATATTCCTTAAAAAATGAAAGAAGGATAAGCTTCAACAATCATGAAGTAGGTTATTTACTAGTTTTATTAGCAACATTAGGAGCTATCTGTTCATTAGCTGGTACAGTAGCTGCTATAGCTAAATCTGTTAATGAAAAAACTATAACGCAGAATAAGAAAAACGAAAAAGAAATAATATAGCAGTGGAGAAAAAAGAAAAAGTAATAAAAAAGGTTTTGAAGAAAAAATTATAAAGTGTGATAGACCATTATCAAGTTTTGTCCTAAAAATCTGATTAAACAATATTTACACACACTGAATATATTACTACAAACCCAAAAGTAAGAATAAATTGTCTTTCATTCATTCAGCAGCAACATTACAATGGCATTAATCAGCTATGTGGGAAAAATTGAGCTAACTATAATGTCAATAGAATACAGCATTATGATGAATTAATATGTGGTTATTTCTGTATTTTTGCATTAAAGCTGTTGTCAGATGTTTATAAATTCGATAATATAATAAGTTTAATAATTGTTTTCTAAGATAAATTTCTACAGTGATGGAAAAAATCAGGAGAATTAGAAAAATTAAACAAAGAATAAAAATATTTCACCTAAAAGTAAATATTTATTTAAAAAATTCTGTACTGAATTGAGTAACGCCTTTTGTTGTGACTTGGCAAGACAGCCAAGCCACTATGAGGTAGCCGAAAGGCACGCATTTAAGCTCACGCAGGCTGGCGTGAGGTCTGGAACAGTTAAAGGAGTTGAGAGTAGTAAAAAAAGTACGTAGCTTCTGGAATACTTAACTTTAATCCATAATTGGTAAACATCGGTCTGACGGTACATGCATCACAAGATAAATAGCAAATGATAATGGCACCTTGCTAGGTCGTAGCAAATGACGTAGCTGAAGGCTATGCTAACTATCGTCTCGGCAAATGAGAGCGTAATTTGTCAGTGAACCATCGCTAGCAAAGTCTGCTGTACAACTGGGGCGAGTGCTAGGACGTCTCTCTAGACCTGCCGTGTGGCGGCGCTCGGTCTGCAATCACTGATAGTGGCGACATGCGGGTCCGACGTATACTACCGGACCGTGGCCGATTTAAAGGCTACCACCTAGCAAGTGTGGTGTCTGGCGGTGACACCACACCTTTCAAGCAACTAAAATTTACATTGATTTTAATAGTGCAAAATTAGTGGATGTAAATGAAACAAATGATGAAAAGAGATAGTTATCAAAATTCATCACTAAAACATGTCTTCATCAAAAGATAAGTCAGCTTCATAATGAAAACTATGTCACTATAACAAATCTTAGTGAAGAGATTAAATACCTTCATCATGAATTCGGAAAAAATTTTATATAGTAACCAAATAACTGAATTTTCATATGTGATTGGAAATGAACAACAAATCGATAATATTGAAAAAAATTATTGTCACTGAAAAAATATAAACAAAGACATAATATTTAATGATTTTTATATTACAGCAAGTACACATGATAATCTATATGAAATAGATAATAATAATTAATTACTAATAATGTGTAACTGAAATTTGCTAGCTATAAGATGAAAAGATACAATTATTACCGTACCAGTATATGTAAAAATTTACCTATTTGGTGAAATTTAATCTCTACAAATGACTGATTGTATTTGGTCCCTGTAAAAAAAACAGAAACTCATGCTCAAAGAAAAATATCTAGTAACGGATGACAGAGGGTTGAAAAAATTTGTACAGTTTGTAAAACTAAAAGTAGTAATTTTTTAAAAAAATTTAAATATTCGTGTGAACATTAATGACTAAATAAGCCAATGAGAAGAAAAATTAGGAGGAAGAAATGTACTCTCACTTGGTATAGCTGATTTACACTTAATAGATTTAGTAGAATGGATTCTGGATACAAACGTAAGCAAACAATATAGTCATTTCTTAACACTAGTTCACATTTTTGGCATTTCTTTGGACCATTCCAATTAAAGCTAAAACAGGTAAAAATGTTTCAGAAGTTTTGAAAAAAATTTGGTGGCAAGAACTCAAAGAAAGCTACAAACAGGAAATTGAAAAGTATTCTACAACAAAAATTTTCAATTGGGTTAGATAGAGCAGCAATCAGTCGTGGAATTAAGTTGCTTTAATATGACATTTATAGTCACAATGCAGATCAGATTTCCACCTGTGTCAGGTCAATATCAATGCTAAACCAAATACAAGAGTATATATTACTATGTGATTTACAAAAGTTATAAGTCCATCACATCGTTGTCTTTTAGTGTTAACATTACATACCAGTGCGGAATTGTAGCAGTTGTTCGTGCTCAAGTGAATGCTTACACAGTTCAACCATTACTGTCGTAAAATTATATTCTGGTTTCACAGTACACATCGGTTTTGCGTGTTGTGCCCTCTATGAGCTGCTTCTGAAGTTACAGTTTTGACGACATTTTTGTAATATGTATGTTGTACAGTAACTAAGTCATAACATGAAATTATTATGAGTAAAACTATGTAAAAATTACAATTCTTACATTTTCTCATGTCTGTAATGTGCTAGATGTTTAAAATTACTATAGCACGTAACTGTGACAGTTACGCCTCATGGGCTAAAATTAATTATAAAACTGATATGGCTACATAAAGTACATTATAGGAAGCATTACATATTTTGTGATGTTGGGACCTGTCTTCACTTAATTAGTTGTTACTTGACATTTATTTACAAAATGCACTTTGTTGGCGCTAGTAGCGCTTGTAAGCATCATTTCAATATGCCGCACTTAGTGGCTGAGAAATAAGAATCAATATGATAAAGCGTGATCTTTTGAACACTTATTTTGAAAAATTACAGTTTTACGTACTAATTGTTGCTAATGGTTACCCTCATGAGTGTGTCTGTTATTATAATGAAATAAGTTATGTAAATATAGTGCTATGAAAGTGGTATTCGTTGAAATCTTATGCAGGTGGCTGCTACATAATGGTGTGAGGTTGCGACTGTTCTTTGAGACCCCCTGGGTCGAATTTTTCACTGCTTTCAAGTAAGAAGTTTTCAAACAATTCCCAGAAATGGGCATTTTTCATTATGACCTGATCATTGATCAGGTTACACTTAGCATTTCCTTGGTGGCAAAAGATCTCCATCTCCTCAAGAAGATCGAGGAGTCCACTCTTCTCGCATCTATGTAGCAACCTTACATTTGACGTTAACATTGGCAATCTATGTTTAGTTGGCAATAAATGTGCAGCCAGACTTGATTTCTCTGCTGTGTCTTTTCTTTCTAGAGCAACATGTTCCTTGAACCTAGTTTCCAGTCTCCTCCCTGTCTGACCTACGTAACATGCTCCACAACCGGGGAAATCTATTTTTTTACATAGTTTTACTCATAATAATTTCATATTACGACTTAGTTACTGTACAACATACATATTACAAAAATGTCGTCAAAACTGTAACTTCAGGAGCAGCTCATAGAGGGCGCCACATGCAAAACCGATGTGTACTGTGAAACCAGCATATAATTTTACGACAGTAATGGTTGAACTGTGTAAGCATTCACTTGAGCACAAACAACAGCTACAATTCCACACGGGTATGTAATGTTAACACTAAAAGACAATGATGTGATGGACTTATAACTTTTGTAAATCACATAGTAATATATACTCTTGTATTTGTTTTAGCATTGATAATGACCTGACACAGGTCGAAATCTGATCTGCGTTGTGACTATAAATGTCATATTAAAGCAACTTAATTCCGCGACTGACTCCTGCTCCATCTAACCCAACATAACCACAGTCGTTGCGTGCATCCACCCCATGGAGGGCAACCTGATAAAAATTTTCAAGGTATTGTGCATAAATACAACATTAACCATTACTCATCTTTTATAGAATAAAGGGCTTTAGTTGTTGAAATATTTAACACATCATTTAAGGAAAGAATGTGCAAACAAATACTCTTCAACGTAATTACAAGCAGATTTGTTTAGTTACAAAACTGCTTGATGAATACAATAGTACAAAACATACAATGATAAAGAAGGAAAAGATAAATTTAATTTAAATCTGAGAAAAAATTTACCTAGTTGCGATAAATCAAAATTTAATCTGAGACAGAAACTGAGAATAAGCAATTTGAAGCAAAATTTTGAGAAATGTTATACTTCAAAATAATCAACAACTTTTTTTAAAATGAAGATGTTATATTTCCAGATCCAATTACATACGAATTACATGAGATCAAATAAAATTTTTAGCAACGAGTCCTACAGAAAACAAAATATTGTGCTACATATCTTTCAGATAAGTGGTTTACAGAAAGGTGATAAAGTTTATGTTAAATGGTTATGATCTGATAATTCATACAATAGTTTGACAAATAAAGGTAATATTAGTTTATAAGAATTGTTCATATGTAAATGGGTAAACTACTAACACGGAAACTTTCACCCTTATTTTTTCCTATCTGCTTGTTATCCTACTGATTTTATATATATATATATATATATATATATATATATATATATATATATCAGCTAACTGATTATTTATTTCAGCTAAATGCTGATGGAGCATGTATCCACGTATTGTTTCTAAGTATTACAAGAAACAGACTTATGTATCCACATAAACCTTACCAAAAGCATTTCTTCTGTTAGATTAAATATAGTTCTTTTTTGCTTATTTTATAATGATTATCATATAAATGTGTGTCAGAATCTCTTCTTATTATTTCGTCTGTGGTAGGATACATTAAGTAGCATTCTTCTATTTTTTGTTTTATTTCTCCTTGACTGATATTATCTAACGCAATTTATCAATTACAACACTTTTAACACTAGTTGTAAGCTCTTGGGTGACGATAAGAATTGGATACATTGTGCTGATGTTAGAAGATGGGCATATAACTTTTTTTTAGTTTGATCATTTTTTAGTTCATGTTTCCTTACCATCAAATTATTTCTATCATCAACAAACCAATCTAAATATCACTTAATGTCATCAAATTACATATTATACAGCTCTTTTTCTTCTTCTATTCTGAAAGTTGTAAAAGCTTAAATTTTTCTATGAGTGCTTCGTTGTTGGTACATTTTTGATATTTACACAATTAAATTTCATTTGTAGTTTCACAACCACCATTAAAGAAGTAATCTCTTTCGAGTCATTCCTGATTCTGTCGAGATATCAATTGATAAAAACTTCCATTTCTTTTGCTCAAGATTAGATGATTTTAAGGTTTCGACTTTTTACATAAATTCATATTCTGAAGAAAGTGGGTTATCAGATTTTATTCCTATCCATGGAGTTTCGTTAGTTTTGATAAATGTAGCATTAAAATTTTTAAATAGTTTATAACCTTCATGGAAATGATTTGATTCCTTTGCAATTTAATATAAAAAGCTAAATTAGCAGTTGTAATCACATTTTTTATTCAAATCTCAGAATATATATATATATATATATATATATATATATATATATATATATATATATATATATATATATATATATATTAATCACACTCTCAACTTTAACTGATAATTGTTTTGGTTTTAAAAGCAAATATAATGAACAGTACTGCTGATTGAGATTCATTTGTAGCTTGGAAACACTCCATGTAATAGAAAAACATTTTAGAAAAAATGTGTTTTCTGTAATCTTATTACTTTTTGCTTCTTTTTTATGATGAAAATAAAGAATATATGCAACATTCATTAATAAGGATCATGCTTTTCATTTATGGCAGATCTGTCTGGCTGACTTAGCTTCAATTTTATAAAATTATTTTCCCTTGTAAATATTTTTTGACACTTTATGTGTTTGAATATGTTCTAATATTTCAGCTACATCTTAAGCCATTTGAAGTATGTATAAAAGAAGATATATCTGTTGTTGTTCGTGGTGAAAACAGTTGCAGGTGGTAAGAGAGAACCACTTAAGTATTTAAATAACTTTAGTTCATTGAATGTACCAGGTAACTGAATCAAGTGAATGATGATGGATTCAGAGAATCATTAATGTTATTTCAGTTGATATTTAATCTTGAATTAAATGATTAGTTCATTGAAGATAGATGAAATTTTATAAAAATGCCAGCATGTGGTGTAAAAATTCATTTGGTAGCTGTAGCACTAATATATATAAATTGAACAAAAAACATGAAATAACATAATAAAGTAGCAACTAAAAATTAATACACAGTTACCAGAATTTGATTTGTGACAAATTACTGACAATGAGTTTAATCAGGATAGAATGTGCTCTTTTAATTTAATTACAAATAAAAGATATGTAGATAAATATGAAGTTGATATAAATCTCCAATATCTAACACTACTAAATGGAAACATTAATGTGTTGGCTCATGCGTTTTTCCTACTATTAATAATAATCTAGTAAAAATACGTTTGGCTCAAGATGAGGTGTTTACTTGTATATTGATATTAATGTACAGAAGAACAAATAAATCCATTTGAAGTATTAGTACATGAGATGGTAACACATTAGGTCTGCTGCATACAAATATTTTTGGATGAATTAGCTCAAGATGACATTGATTCAATCAAAATTTATTTTGTGAAATATCAGTACAACGAAAACATCATCCAAATCATAAACAACACAGGTTCTCTCATTTTACAAATAAATTATAATTTTAATTTACATCAATATACAAAAGATGGTTATAGGACAATATGTAGATAATATTCTAATGAGTATCATTAAGACAATATATTAAACAATTAATTTGTGACTTTGGAAAAATATTTTTCCGTTTTATTACAATAACCATATAGAACAAATTTTGAGTGGTGAACATTATGAAATATTATTGTCCTCATGTTTATTGAAAGTCAAGAAGGTAAAGGATTTTGACACTCATTAATCGAAGCCATTGTATAAAGATAAACATTCAAGCAGCTGTAGAAGTTATACTCTGGAATATAAGAAAAAAATATGAGAAAATTTTTTTACCTTGAACTCAGTTAAATTTATCCTTATCTTATGTCCAACGTTTTTAATATTATTATATTCAATATTATCAACAATTCTTAATATTTTCTTTATTCTTTTATTTTTGTTAATGAAATTTTGTCTTATAAATGGTGACAAATGTGAGGCTGTCCAAAAATGACACTCTTTCTTAAGAGAAATAAAATTACTGGACATACTAAATTATGAAATCATTATTTAATAGCTTTAATAATTCAACATCATAATATTAAAACCAATATTCGGAAACAATCACCTTAATTTTAAATTGAAAATCAACATCAGTTTTTTGAAAATGATGAAATCAAAAAACTAAAAGAAATATATTCACATTCTGCAAATGTGTGTGGGAAGGAAAGAAACTGAAAAATAGTTAATCATTAATTAATAAAGCATTTTAGATGTGATTACAAACTATAAATTTAGAGAGGAGTCTTAACATTCTTGTTCTAAATTTCTTTTTGAATGATCTAAACAACAAATTATGCAAATAGTGAAAGGAAAACTAAAATAACGTAATGGATTGAAAGTAAATTTAATACTTTATTTGTGAATATGAGATGAAAACATCAGATTCAAAAAAATAAAATTTAAAATCCAGTCACATAACTACAGAATCATGAATGAAAGAGATTTGAGTAACTTGTATAAAAATTGGGAAAAGGAATTATATCATGACTCATGGAACTAGTTGGTAACCATCTGAGTTTCTGGATTCCAAATGGCAATTAATAAATATGTTCCATGGAGAGGTTCAGCTTGCATATAACTATTAGGAAAAAAACGTCTGTCTTGGTGTTAAAAATAATTATCAAAAATGTTTTCTGTGACCTATAAAATCTGCATTATTACCCATAGATAAAAATGTGGATAGAGTTACAAAATACAGAAATCTATGTTTCAATATTCCTCATAAGATTGTACAATTTAAATTTTTGACAGACTTGAAGATATTCCTAAAATTGGAGCTCATACTAATGTATCAGTTCATGTTTATTCACTTGATAAAAAATGTCTAGTAAATCTGTTGAGAAGAACTAAATGCAAATATGTTAATCATATTAATCTATTATATTTTAAGGGTGAAAGTAAGTCACATTATTGTTGGATAGAAAATATATCAAGATTAGTTTCAGCACACTTAACATGATATTATTTGTGGTAATTGTTAATTAGCAAACCATTAAAAATTGAATTACTGAATAAAAATTCATAGATTAGGTTTAAAAATTATCAACATACAAAGATAGTTCTTTTAGCTGTTTATGCTAATTTTGAATGTTTGATTTTCAAGCTGGATATTCGTCAGCCTGATTCGAATAAATTACATACAGTGAAATCTCAAAAACCTCAACCAACTCCTTTTTGTTAGAACATTAGATATATGAATAAACATAAAACCCATTTGCCTATAGAGAACCAAATAGTGAAAAGAAATTATCAATTTGGCAATTTATTTTTCTGAAATTGAGGAAATAAAACCATTAAAATCTCAAGAACAATCAAGAAATCTAAATTAAAGTATGTTCATTATGTAGATACCATTATTCAGGAATGAAACAGTTCATCACAATAAACATTTAACTGGGAAATATGTATAGCAATTATGTAATAATTGAAATTTAAGACTAAAACATCACATTTTCTACCAGTTTATTTACACGATACCTCTTCACATGTTACTCATTTGTTTGTAAAAGAACTAATTGATGATTAAAAAGAAATAGATTTAATATAGAACAATGAAAATAGATCTCTTAGTTTTGTTAAAAAGGCAGAAAAATTGAAACCGAGGTTCACTGATAGATTTAAATTTAGGGCTACATGTGTAAGTAGGCTGTTTAGGTTGTTTATTGGTAACGCCACCTCTGTATAAAAATCACTGGCTGTGCTGTGTGCAGTCTGTGTCTAGTTGGCATTGTTGTCTGCCATTGTAGTGTTGGGCAGCGGCAGCTGGATGTGAACAGCGCGTAGCGTTCTGCAGTTGGAGGTGAGCCGCCAGCAGTGGTGGATGTGGGGAGAGAGATGGCGGAGTTTTGAAATTTGTCATGAACTGCTATATATATATATATATTAAGGTAAATAAATTGTTTGTTCTCTATTAATATCTTTCATTTGCTAACTATCCCTATCAGTAGTTAGTGCCTTCCATAGTTTGAATCTTTTATTTAGCTGGCAGTAGTGGCGCTTGCTGTATTGCAGTAGTTCGAGTAGCCAAGATTTTTGTGAGGTAAGCGATTTGTGAAACGCATAGGTTAATGTTAGTCAGGGCCATTTTTTTTTGTAGGGATTTTTGAAAGTCAGATTGCGTTGCGCTAAAAATATTGTTTGTCAGGTCAAGCACAGTCTTGTATAATTCTTCACAAAGGAGATGCTTCATATGTGTAATTGTTCTAAGGGGACGTTTCACATGTCTCAACAGACTGCCTCAGAAAATAAGAAATAATCATATGAAAATCATCAGAAAATGGTTTTCGAAAATCTTGTAAATTTAATAATTAAAAAGGTATTTATTCTTGTAACCGTATAAATAGTCCAAAAACTTTGCAGAAACAGATGTTCCATCTAAATAAGATATCGATTATAAACTGAAACTTTAATATAAAAATCTTAGTGTATATCATGATGTATATCTCTAAACTAGTATAAAAGCTTATGATTTAAATCACACTTTGTAGCTGATGGCGCAAGGATTAAGCTGTCATTTTATGGGGAAAAGACTAAAGTTAAATTAGAGTTTTAGATGTTTATGGTATAATGGTGATGGTTAAAAATATACTGAAGGTGGTAAATCCTAATGTTGTAGGAGATATGTCAAAGCAAGTAGTAAATATTTGAAAGGTTGTGATTCAAATAAAAAATCAAATTTATTACAGATTTAAGTGGCAATTTAAGTGGTAGTTATATGATGACAACTGCTGACAATTCTCTTAAGGGTTATATACTTGAAGTTACATGAAATATCAAAAAAAATTCCATGATGAACATAAATATTTACAATTACCTCAGGAAAACAAACTTGTAGCTGGTATTAAATAAAATGTTATTGACTACTTTTTATGACAAAAATAATTTTGTATTTCGTTGTAGAAATCTTAAAAGTATTTATTTCTAGGAATGAAGTTAATAAAAATACGAATCTTTTTAAAATTTGAACAATGTGACTGGTTGAGAAAGTATGTGGATTTAATTTAATCACAGAAATGACCATTAACACTACAGATGCTTTAGAGAGATTTCTACAAATTAATGAACAACTCAGTATTTGGGAAAACGATGGAAAATATAAGAAATGCAGTGGGTGTAAAATTGGTTTTAGATGCAAATAAGTGTGAAAAATTTACACCAAGATCAAATTTCTAAAGAACAATATTCGGTGAATATCTTGCCACAGTTCATGTGAATAAAACAAAATTACATTTAGCATCAGATTTTCACTGAGATGAGCATACTTGCTTTATTTGAAGAACTGATGCATGATATTAACTATAGAGTGATGGAACTAAAATCTGGAGCAAAAATTGAGCTTTGCAATCAAGATACTGACAGTTAAATCCAAAATATAGGAACTGAAGATATTTTTAAAGATAGAAAGAAGATGCTTGATAAAATTTGTTATTAGTTATTATACAACATTCTGCAACATTTACCAAGTAAATAAAAAGTATTACATAAAATGAAAGATTAATGTAATTAATGAAGGAAATTATCGGTTTCAGACAAAAATTGTATGCCTACAAAATTGGAGATACTGTGGAAAACCAGAACTAATAAACTGTGAAATATGTTGTAAAAAGAAAATAAGCTTACATGATTATAAAGATTGTTTACTAATTGTGACCAGTACAGAACTATTCTGATATCAAGTAATAAATCACTGATTTATTCTGTTGAGGTTAATAAGAGTGCATTAAGCTCTCATGATGATAAAAGATATGTTTTGGAAAGTAAAAAAAAACATTACCATATGGATATGATGAAATAATTAATTGATAGAAATTTCTAAATATTTACATTTAACATAATTTTATAACCTGTATAATTTGTTGACAGAATTTTTGTAAAACACACATTTCATACATTTACGTTTCACATTCAAAAGTAGATCAGTTATATGTTCTTTGCTGCATGAGCTGTATTCCCAACCATTATGATCACCTTACAAACTCATAACCTCACTAAACTCTGAAAAATATTCTCCTAATGGAATTCTCCACATAGAATGCATATGCTTTTAAATGCTTTTAAATATTTGAGGATACCCATTTATATTGAAAAAAAGTTTATAATAAAAGTACTAAGGAAATAAATGATTGAGAGAAATGGAGTATTATTACATATTTTACTAAGTTTTTCTATTTTTCATCCACATATTGAAGGAAAATGGAGATGAAAAGGACAAGGTGGTTTGAGACTTTTATGTCTTTATACATTTTCAAATTTTATACTTGAAATGTTTTCGATGTTTTTGCCATAAATATTTATCTAAAATAGATGTAGCTTGTTTTTAACAGCCCAGTTTCCACACTAATGAAATATGCAGAAATTTCAAGTAAATATCATGGAAAGTCACTGAAATTTCGACGAAATAATAAGGAAATTTTGGATACATAAAAAGTAATTTCAAAAAAGGTGGTGAAAAATCTTGAAAAATAGTGGAAATATTCGAAAAATGATGAAAATATACTAAACATGATAAAAATGTAATGTAAATGAACGAAAACATGGCTATTTTTCCCTGTGTTATTCATTATCTCGTTGTAATATTCTTATATTTTGGGAAATACGTGTTTTTGATGACTTTTGAGATGATTTATACAAATGTGTATGATATGTACTTGAAATTTCACAATATTTCCATTATCTTGGAAAATGATCTAGAAAATGTAAACTATATCTAGTTAAGTCTGTCACTGAGCAGCGCCCTTTAACATATAAATTATATCAGTAGTACCTCCATGTGTAGCCTGTAATGTTATAGAATAAATCTTTAATTATTTTGGGCTAATAACACCCAAAACTGTCACTGTACATGTATCATCATGAAGCAAAGTGTAAGAGTTCGATTTTCTGGTACATACATGAACCACAGTGGTTTTATTTATCAATATACTTAAAGATTTGTTCTATAACATTACACAGCAGACAAGGGGGTACTATTGATCTAACTTACAAGTTCATATGCGCTTCTCAGTGACCTACTTACACTGTCATTACAGCAGACACTATAATACACTTCAAGGAAACACACCCATGTAGTATAGTATAGGTTAGTACCTATTCGGAGAGCTCTTGAAGTACCAAGTGGTTTACTGTGCTACATTCCTGGCAAGTGAATAACATGCTTGCAGACCTAAAGTACTATTGAGGTGGAAGTAGGACAGCTCTAAATAGGTGATGGAAAGTGTTCTGGTTTAGACATGTCCATGCCAGCTACTACCTGTAGGGTACTGATACAGGGGGATGCAGAACGAAATAGAATGTTTAGCCAGGGCAAAGTCTGAAAACAAATCTTTGTGTCCTGCTTCGATGTACCATGCAGTTTGTCAGAAACCTGTTCTGCCAGCTTCTCCAAGATGTCAGATGTAGCATATGTTGTGCTGATTCCGAGTTCAGTTATTCTTCCTATATTATGAGGCCCAGGAACTGTGTTTGTCGCTATGACACTAAATATAGTACCTGTATATGCATCTAGTAATTTGTGTTCATTGGTTCTTATTTTGCCTTATTCAAGTCGATTATAGATTATTAACATCAACAGCTGTACTGACAGTAGCAGGACCCGGTGTGTGATTAACTGATGATTTGAAACAACACTCCAGAGAAAATGTTGATTGTAGTGAAATGTTACAACTTACTATTCTCTCAGTGTTTCGAATAGGATGGTCCAGAATCCCTCAGATTCCTTCTGTGCACTACTAACAAAGCGTTTGGGTCTTTGAAATTACACAAAGAGATTTCTCTCAGCCTCATGGAAGATTTACCCACTTAAGATTCTACAGGCATTTATGACAACTTTTCTTGTGTCTATAATGTGGTTGTGTCCTTCCAGAGACAAAATACGTCTCTACCAACTGTTTTCACCTGTGTGGGATGACTTTGCCTTCTGACATCATGCATCACCGCTCACTCTGGTGTTTGGAAGAGACATATACATCATGATGGATATATTTCTCCAATCTGTGTGTCTTCTTTAATTGCAAACCTGTGACACTTATTTCTGTTCATCTAGCATTCAGCAAGACATGAATTTCACATGTAAAAAAGTCTCCTCTGTCATGTCTAGAACTATTTGCGAAATGTACGTATGAGACTTGGAGAAGCCAGTAACCATCTGTAATTCTATATGCAGAACAAATGATCTGATAAGCAATAATTGGGAGGGAAAATACGTAAAGCAGTTTTTCATGTTGCTGAACGTAGGTCAGCAGACTGGTATCTATAGGGTGTACAACATCTTCAGGTGGAGATTGGCATCCCATGTCTAACAGACGGGCCTGGACCTGCAGGGAACCTGTTGTCCTAGAAATAGTTTAGGGGATCTTTACAGTGTGCAGTTTTCTTCATAGTTGGTAGAGAAGGGCTGGGTTAATTAGCTGATGAGACTGAGCTGAATACCATTATTAACAAAAACATCCCTTAGATGAAGGTAATATTTTTGGTTAGCTACAGGGCTGCTCGTGGTTGGTGAATTATCATCTCATGGAAACACCCTGGGACAACAGTTTCCCCAGTCATTAGCACCAATCTCAACCTGGAACTAAGACAGATATAAGACAACAGCACACTTACCATTTTGCCAGAGTCTTGAACCGCAATGTATAGTTGTTAATCCAACATCAATACTGACAGACTACAAAAGTACTGTAGATAGCTAAAATTGAAGTCAAATGACAAAAGCAATTTCATTTCCTTTAAGCTCTCAATAACTTCGATAAAAATTTTTAAAGTCGTCTATCCTGACAGATGCTTTGATATTATTATCCTTAAAGCATATCTGTTCCTTAATAAAAGTCTTACTAAATAAAACATTAATTAATAATACTTTGGCCCCATGGATATGAATTACAGCACACGAAAACCAAATACAACAGACACACACACACACACATACACACACACACACACACACACACACACACACATACACACACACACACACACACACACACACACACACACACACACACACACACACACTGGACATCAACCACTAAAGGTTACACACATACAACACAATTACTAATATCCAGTACACCAGCTTATCATGAAGTCATCCATCATTGCGGTTTAACTAATTACTGCCAAAATACCACAACACAAACAAATCGTCTGTGATATTCCATGGCTGAGTGAAGCTTAAGATAAGGTTATGGTAAAGAATTATTGTTTAACAGCCTTACTTCTGCTTTAAATGATCTTAAATCAAAAAGTAAACAATAACAAAAATTACAAAAGTGCACCACTTCTATGATTAAGAGGTGGCGCTTTGAAGCACAGATATTCTAATTTTTTTTCCACTGACCAGCAATGAAACACCACAGTAAAATACTGCGCCTTATGTGTCAGTTTGACATAGAATTATGTGGGCACCAATATCACATCCTTAATGTTTATTTAATCCCTATAATTAGAGGCCTGCGCGGTTGCGGATATCCGTTTCCGTGGCCGTGTCTTTTGTGTGGCCTGTGAAGTGCTCTCTGGGTGGCAAACCTGCCCACTGTCTACCATCAGATGGATAGAGCGTCTGTCATGTAAGCAGGAGATCCCAGGTTCGAGTCCCAGTCGAGGCTTACATTTTCATCTGTCCCCGTTGGCGTATGTCAACGCCTGTAAGCAACTAAGGGTGATCATTTCATTGTAATTTCATTCTAACGAACTGCATGGTCACCGATGGTATCTGTTCTTTCGGACATGTCCGAATAAACAGATACCATCTTAGTATATATATAAAAAGTAGTTAAGTTGTCGCAGAAATGGCACCCTAACAATAACTATGTCATTACATACGATAATTCTAAGTACTACTGTGTATTACTATTAATTACTCATTCAAAGCTTAAATATATGCGGATGCGGATAAGGAACTTGCGGATGCGGATTAATTGCTGCGGATGCAGATGTGGTTGCGGATTAGGACCTTGCGGATGCGGATTGCACTTTTGTTATCTGTGCAGACCTCTACCTATAATCCTTACGGCATATCGCAGCTTAACCACTGTTATGATTACAGTGAAAACTTTCACTGCATATCCCATGTGGGGCTAGAGCAAACACTTCAATAACTTAGCAAAATTAGATAGTCATATGCACAAACAACATACAATGAGAAGATGTGTGTAACCACATTCCCATGTAAGGATGTAAAGCAACTCTGGCAGCCCTTATTACACTGAACAAAATAGAAAAACAAGAACAAACCACAACTTTCCATAACTTCGGGAAACCAGAGCAAAAGCAGCAAGTGGCAATGATGGAACAGCTAAAAAGGCTACATTTCGTGATAACACTTCGAGTCAGACTCAAACAACACTAATCTTGTTCCGTGTCGATCGGTGCTGCGCAAAACCCATAATACATCACAGTATATATCCTGTAGTGTCGACTGTCCAGCAGTTTGGCTGCCGGTAAAACAATCAGAACACGTTGCATTACCGATCACCACTCTGTATCAAAACTGAACACTCAGAGACACAGTGATATTAAAGGCTTCAGTAGCTGATCACACTGTAGTAAATACATTTGTATGCATCAGTCAATATCATGTTAGAAGGCGTGGCCAAATGCATCCGACCGACTGCCACAACGACGTTACAAACTCTCATCGACAAACAGTATAAATCACCAATCAACAACAATATTAAACCAACCGATCTTCTTTCAACACGTGATTTCCGCCTTTGCATTATCAGTACGACAGACATAATAAAACAATTCCTTTAGATGGATAGTTGAAAGAGCTAGATGGACTACCGCAGGTCAACGTTGTTTTCCGAAAAGAAAAACGTTTAACATTCCATGCTCTGACACCACGTCAGCGGCTCACGAACATAGGTTGCGATAAGTAACTCCTAGAGCCAAATGTCGCTACCTACTTGCCCCAAGCACACTACACTTCTCACATAGGGCACTCCGCCGACAGGCGAGCTACAGGCCAGCACCACCCAAGTTCGCCGCTGCGTGGACAGGCGCGGGAATTCAAACCGCTGGAACGATCAACATCTGGCACAATCTGCCCTCTCCCCCCAACAAAACTTCAGCCTACTCCTGAAAGGACGGTACAAAGTTTATTTCGGCTGATTACTCGCCATAGAGCTTAATCTGGGAGACATGTGCTAGCACTTTCTTTTCCACTCTCATTATCCTGCAGTTTTACCATATCTGGACTGAGGAAACGCTATACAACGATTGGTCTTCTGAAGTGAGGCGACAATTTCTTTCAAATGTTTTCCCTAACCTTACTCACTGCAGCGAAATTCTTAAGGAACACCCTGTCGCCAAACTGGCAATTACAAAGTGGCCTTATATTACTATAACAGTGCTCACTTTTTTATTATAATGGTACTCACTTCTACAATGTGCCATTCTTACGTTCTTCCATATTGTCTGCCATTGTTCCTGGATAGTAGCAGGAGAAATTTTCAGGGACAACAGATTGACAATTCCCAAATGTTACTTAACAGGGAATTAGGTGTATAAGCAAACATCAAATGTGCAGGAGTCTTCAAATGAGTTTCATGCTTAGCCATGTGGAAAGTATATGCAAGCCAATTTAACGTCTCATCCCATCTCGTTTGGTTCCCATGGTGATAGGCGATGACAGCTACTCTCAAATTCCTATTAACTCTATCTGCAAAGGTGGAGTTGGCGTAATAGGGTAGTAGTGAGACAAAGAGAGCACCTCCCCATGTTGCATTGTTTCCAGATTTACTCAACATGGTGGATCCAAGATGGCAGTGATAGATACGGCAACACCGCAGTGACGTATTGGCGGGAAGTTCAAATTTTGGTGGGAAGATAGGTCATTTTGGGCTACCTCTACTGACATAACACCCTCCCATCCCCAATCCCCACACCCAGATATGACGAGAAGTTCAAATTCCACCAGAGCAATGCAACACACCATGACTGCCTCCACTAAATTAAGAAAATGGGAGGAAAATAGGTCGCTTGGGCTACCTCCCATAACCTAAGTCGTTCGACCACCACCTCTTCCTAGGAATTGGCTGGGAAAGCACTCAGACTGTATTAGGCTGCTGGATAGGATGAATGTATGTCTTTATTTTGCATACGGTGTTTATTTAAACAGTTTGAGGCAGTAACTCAATCCAGTGTGTCCACCAGGAGGTCCAGAGTCCAACTGACCTAGTACACAGTACTGCCACCAGAGGACTCTGTCGTCCCTTCTGTGATGTAATCCTAGATAGTGGATTGGAGGGGGGGAGGGAATGGTGGAGAAAGGACTTAGCCTGCTCTGGGCTGCTGGAGAGAGGAAGAAATTTATTTATTTTTGAATAGTTTATTTAGGGATGGATTTCAAGCAGTTTATTTATTACATTGATACAAAAAACTCACTCTGACAGGCTTGGGGTCACAATACACAACACTAGAAATGTTTGGAGTTTTTATGAGAGCATTTCAAAATAAATCAAATTAGGATGCAGTATCAGATGAACTGTGGTCTGAAATTGTTTCAATAGAATTTAAAGATAAACTTAAGTGGGAAACAATTTTAAGAACTCAAAATCAGTCAAAAAATAATCATACAGTATGAAATGCTGATGGAATTATATAAAAATATAAATCTCCTATATGTATAAGTAATGAACATCAATTTATAAAAACAATTTGCAATTAAATTTTTCGTAAAGAATGTATCAATGAATGGCTACAAATCTTATGAAATGTCTAAAATGTAAATGTGTTACTAAAACATATACTGCAAAATTTATTACAACTCAATTTGGTGATTTTTTTCATTGGTTGATGATCCTTATGCTGGTAATTACGAAGGTACATGAGAACAGATTAATCATATAATATTTAAACTGTACATAAATGAAGACTTTCACATAACCACGCTTTCAGCCGCCTGTAAAAACAAAACTCTTTGTAAACTAGGGAACAAGAACTTATATAACCCGTAAAATCACAAATTTATATGTAAAGTTCCAGTTGGGTAAATGTTTACCCCCCTTCAAAACAGCACTTTTCAGGTATGTAAGGATTTACTGACCTGGAATAATATTAATTTTTGGGGTCAAATATTAGACAACCTACCGATATAGCACCAAATAATTTACATAAAAAGCCAGCAGACAAATATTTGACATATCAAATGAGAATGGGAGAAACACTAGTTTTTACTGAAATATAAAAGTCTAAAAAAAATTTTTTTAATACATGGTAGCTATTGCCAGTACTTCTAATTAGAAAGGCTGCATGTTGCATATATTTGAATTAATTCAAAAGAAAGATTATCAATTAAATTTAGGAAGTTGCTTTAAAGATATTTGGATTCCCTTAATTGAAGAGAAAATCTATTAATTACAAAGATATTTCAAACTCCATTCATTATCAGACTGGAGAGTCTGGCATCAAGACTGATAATTTAAGACAAATAAAATAGAATTTTATGCAGTCTTTAAATAATTATAATCTTGAATATATAGTATTAAAATATGACGATCCCCGAGCTGTGGAATATGAATATGTTCAAAAAGGGGTCAAACAATTAACACTCAGTAATTGTTAAAAACAGATGGATTTTATCAACTGTTAATAATTTTAAAAAATTAATAATGAGTTTAAGAGCTAAAGTGGCTGATGAAATTAAAGATTATTAGAGTACCACTGAAAAAATATTAATCGAATATTTCAAATATACAGCATATGTTGAAAAAGGTAAATCTAAACAACTGGCTATGTATGTCCAAATTAAATTAAAAATACAAGATGAACCAATTTAAGAATTTGCTGTACAACAATAAAAATCTAAAAATATTAAATAAAACAAATTAATATAAAAAAATCTCAAAAATAGAGAAGAATTGATAATGTATGTAGTGACTACAGACAACAACAGACATGTCTATAACAGACAAGTCTATAAAGTTGGTGGAATAACAATCAAATTAATCAAATCTAGATTATCTACATACAATAATCATGAACATCCAGATAATAAATTTGAATACTACTATTTAAGAGATTGTGTAATTCATCATGTTAATGAAGGAATGTTCTATCTGCTTTTAAAACACACAGAAAAAACGATTACAGAACATATACTTTAATAACATAAAATATTATTTATATATTTTTATTTACAGAGAGGGTGACTTGTTGCTGAATGGACTGAAAATAAATGACTATGAAGTTAGAGATAAAATGTTTAACAATAAATTACTACCTCATCAAGAAAGAAAAGCATTAAAAATTTCTCAAGTAATCACAGTTTAAGTAAACAACAATATAATTGATAAAATTGTGTTAGATGATCTGACCAGAGAGGAACTAACAGCAATTACTTAGGAAATATATGAAGAATATCTTACTGAAACTAATATATTTAGACAAACACTAGGAAATTTTCTTCAATCAAAAACATACCAAAATTAATGCAGAGAGAAATATATGGAAAGAGTCCAAGAATATTATAACAGAATCTAAACCAAATTTAGAAATAACGTTTAAGTATTGTGAGAAGCAACTTAGTCTGTTTTTTTAAACTATACATAAACAACACAAATTCTGCTCCATAACCTTACATAAATAATTCATGTTTTCATCAGTTAATTGATTTATGAGTTTAGAGACTATTTCTTCATCTTCATCAGGATAACACACAGATAAAAAATAAGGATCTAGTTTTCTCATTGGCACTGTTTGGTTTTTTATTTATAAAAAATTTATAACATACTTTTAAATTTAAGTTGTTGAAGGAGATAATGAAAAATACAAAGAACAAGGGTCTAACACGACCCAAATTAGTTATTTCTGATAAAAGTAAATTTCCATTCACTTTTTTCATAATTAAATTTCATCTAATATTCATAACTATTTTATGTACATTTTATATGCAAAACGCGCTAAATCTAATATTTGATTCCATCAAATCAATTTTAAATCCTCAGATGATTCTGACATTGGGTCGCTTTGTTAACTTTCATTTGAATATCAAAATGTCCACTATCTGCTTGAACAAAACAATTAGCAGAGTGAATATTATAATCAATATAAAATTGATTTAAAGTTTCAATAACGACTTCCATTTACATTCAAAAGTTTTTATGAGATAATATCTTAACCATTTAATTTATACTTTATTTCCTTTCTTTCTCAAATTTTTTAACAAGACATACATGAGGATATTTGGTTTTTTGAAGTTTTTGTTCATAAATATTATCCTTGCTGTTTAAACCTTTCAACTGATATGTGATTCAATCCCTGCTTTGGCTGTCGTTGGAATGAATAACATCTTCAATTGCAAAACATCTGTTGACTAGTTGGCTGTATATCGTTTTACAAAAAGTCCTTTTAATTTTACTGATTCTGAATTTATCTCCTTTCTTAATTTATTTTTATCCTTAACTACAACAACAGCTGATTTATAATTCTTTTCATTATCTCTGTTGGTTAATTATCATAGTTGAGAGTTTTGTGTTATTACGTTTTCTAACTAATTTCAAATTAGTTCAAACATTTATAATTACCTTGAAAAGAAAATTCCACATCATATCTTTAAATGTTGTGTAAAATCATTCAACAACAAACGGTTTTAATCCTCTAAAATTGCAAAAATAATTAATATTATATTTTTCATCAATTTTGAAAATCTATAATATAAAATTATTTTCCATTATATATTTGTAAATTTTTTGATTGCACACTTCTCTAAATATTTTTTCAGAAGCATCAATTATATTCTTAACTATTTTATTTTTAGCTGCAAAAGAGCAAACAAATTTTGAAAAAACTTCTAAAACAGTTAATAGATATTAATATCTTTTATTTATTTTTCAAATTCCTTTCAGATTACCTGAGTCCTTTCAACTAAATCAGCTTGCCTTAATAATGTATCCCAAAAGAAATTACTTTTCTTCAGTTCATTTTTTTCTCATTGGTTTGGGTAATTCATTAATAATTTCTTCATTAATATTTAAACCATTGCCTACATAATTTTCTTAACCAATTTACTCTTTTTTATTTTACAAAATGTACAATGATCTTCAGTTCTTTGTCCGCCATTTTTAGTTGTTACTCTGTGAGGATTATGTGTTTCAGTAAATTATCTACACTTCAAACTGTAGATATGGTTTTCTATTTAATTAGAATAAAAATTTAATAAGATTTAAATTATTTCACGAAAATAAGTTTTTACTTGATCCTTTAATCTTACAGTTAAAAAAGATATTTGGGTACAATTATTGACTGATTCATGTTATTTATTTCATATAGTTTATCAGATACACACATTGTAACATCAAACTCGTCAAATTCCATAACTCTGATTGTATTCTTACCAACAACAATAATTATTCTAAGCTTGAAATCATATTCAAAACTGTGTATTTTTGGTTCATTTGGGTCATAAACGTAAATTCCATTCTTTATTTATCCTATATTATATTCTCTAACTTATTACACCTATCTAAAGCAAATGTAAGATATGCATGAATGTTTTTATTTTTTCATCAAGCCTTGTAGTGGTAAAAAAATCTTGAGGAATCTGTCAAACACTTTCATAAAAACCTATTTTAATTACATGATTCTTCAGCTGTGTTGAAATACTTGTATATTCAGGTTTTGCAACGTATTCATTCTCTAACTACTGTTTAGTAAGAGCATCATAACCATTCACTGGATGTTTTACATCCACTATTCTTGTACCATTAAGATCAGTATACCCTTTTGCTGTTTTAAAAATGACACAGAATTCTTTATGGGATTGTTTAATTAAACTTTCTATTTATGTACCAGTTTTTGATGTAATTCTTTTTCTGTGTTTTCTAAATTTATTTTTTCCATTTATTATGTTACCTTTTGGCTGTGCGTTATTTCCAAAAGTGTCAGCTTATTGAAGTCAAAAAGTCATTGACTTGTAATGCATGCATAATAGTGTTGAAGCAAAAAGAGACAAATGACTGCTTATTACTTAGTCCAAATTCTGAATTTGTTGTCTATTATAGTACAACTCACTTGAATGGAGATTTTCACCTTCTTACCCAATATTTCTACCAAATGAATCAAATACATTTATTATTATGCTTATAGTAACAAATCCAATGGTACAAAAACGATCATGTTTATCTAAATTAACTATTCAACATGCTAAATTTTTGTTCATTAGGAAGTATATCAATCACAAAAACGTCACGAAAGTACTTAATTGTTTAACTAATTCATCTGTATCAGAAGTAGATGAAAGATTATTACACTTTTTGAATACATTTTCAAAATTCGTTATCTACACCTAGCGCCATTTTCTTCCATTGCTTGATTATGACTTTCCCCTTTTTTAAATTCTGCAATGGCGTTTTTTTTTATATTACTGCATTTGTGATTGCTGCAGAACCACCAGCAAGTCCATCAACAGTTGCTGGATATGGTAATGCAGGTAATAGTAATGGATGAAATCCACCTTCATGTTGTGTTAGTCTTTTTTGTTCTCTGTTTTTTGTTAGATTTCCACCAGTTTTTGGACAATTTGTCGTTTTCTCTGCCTTTCTTTTTTGAGCATTAGATAAAAAGCGCTCCATACTGTGTATCTCTTAGTTATTTAACTTAATTGTAATTGATTTTCGTTTAGTTTTGCTACTTTGTAGCAAAGTATAATCAACTGAAAAAGTTTATGATAATTAATATTTTTACAATTCCCAACCATTTCCATCAACATCAACATCAATGCCCATTCCTAATTTCCGTTTTCCATACATTATTCTTATAAGTGCACTTGCAGCTTTATTTTCTCCTACTGAAGCATCACTTGCAAGAATTCTTTCTTTCGAAAAAAATTGAAGTTTTTTTATAACAGCTGCCTGTCTTTTTCCTAATTCTTTATTATTTTATACAAAATAGCATGTTACTCACATGCTTCATCTAATGGATTAATTCCTTGCTCTCCTCTAGCTAATCTTTCTTCCGATTTGGTTCCTGATCCACAAAATCGATAGCATGGAAGATGTATCCCCAACGGTAATTTATTAATCGAAGCCTTTACTAATCCTTTGCCATAGTTTTCAGTTTTCAAAATGTATTTGACAAATTATTCGAATATCTAATCAAAAATTGAGTTCCTCATGGATTATAGATTATGAAATCACAAAATCTGTTTCTCAAAATCTGTGCTATGCCACCTTTTTTATTACGGTAATTTTTTTCATCTAAGTCTTCACCATTAATAACTGCTAATCTATCAACTTTTTAGAAAAATACGAAAGAAATTAAAAATCGAGCTCTCTCTTTTTATGACTTTAAAAACTACAGATTAGCATAGAAGTTATGATCATTTAATGTGCCATCTGTATGTGTATTATTATCTATCATTTAATATTAAGACTATATTTAAGTCTGTATATTAGTATTAAAAGTTTCTCATTTAATAATCAAAAAATATAAACATCTTAAAATTACAAAATTTCAAAATTCTCTGGTAATGTTCTATGCAGAGCATTTTATAAAAATTATATAATTCAAAGTATCATTAGGAATTTAATTATTAAAGATAGCACATACTTTCATAGTAGATTATTGGGTTACTTTAATATTTTTCCTTGATAATATTTTTTACATGAACTGTACAATTTGGCAATAAAATTATATGAGTTCATATCAGCAATTACTTTTTGCTGTATTACTAGTTTGAAATCACAAAAAGAATCATAACCTTTTAAAAAGTTATTTGGTGGGTCTAAATTCCACATCTCTTGAGGGAAATTTTCATTCCTTCTATTTCTTAAACAAATATACTGTAATTCAACATTATCAAATAATGAAGAACCAACCAACTATTTACTTTTCCGATGTGTTGAAAAATAACAGAAATAAAGTAAGTCATGTGATACTCTGCTGAATTCAAAACATTTTTATATCTAAATCAAAATTATTTTTGCTATTCAACACAGTGATTTATATAGTTTGTAATTCAAAAAAAGATACTGCTACTTTTATACTTTTTAGGTGTTTTCTTCTAATTCATGTTCTTATTTGGGTCTATATTAAAGAATAGGTACCCTAAATTTCATATGCCAACTGTAATTTTACCTTATTTTAGTAAATAATTTTAGTAAATACCCTATTTTAGTAAATCATTTAAATCAGCGTATCTCAGTATAGAACATTCAGCACCTTAAGTCTATGTAGGAATTATAGTTAAATCTCACATTCCTTATTTATTATTAAAAACCCTCTAAATATTTCCAAAGCATAAAGAACAATTTTTTTATTTTACCATCATTAAGTACATATCGATATACAAATTTTATAAGAAAGATATTAATTTCTTATACTGAAGAAGAAATGAAAATGGGTTCTATTTTTGATAATTTGATTTCTCTGTTAGTGGTTACAGAATCAAATAATTTTGCAACATAGTTATCAATTGATTCTTATAAGATTTTCCATCTTATGTCAGTTAGTCACCACTTCGAATAATTTATATTGATTTCAGCATCTTTATTAGAAATATTTTAGTTATTTTCACTTTTCTCATTCAATGGAAAAGAATAGAAATGATAGCTCTCAATCTCATTCACTTACAATGGCTAAAAAACTTGAAGAGTAAAAATTTTTCAGTTACTTCTAGATTAACAGTTACATTGGGAACATTGAAGAAGATCAAAGTATTATTTTGACCAGTAATATTTATTTCTAAATCGTGAATTCTTATATCATGAATTAGAACAAAAAGGATATTTTAGTTCATATATTACAGAGCACTAAATTCTAAATCATGTTTTGAAAAGCGCACTAATATATCTTCTTGACGAAAACATTTATCTTTATCTATAAACATCCCATTGCACAACTTAAAATCTACATAAGTAACTCAAACGGAATAAATTTTGCATGGTATTCGCAGTAGTTTGTTCTTAACTTAAATAATCTAAACTGCTTGGAAAGAACTTAAGAAAAGAAATTAAAATATAAACATTGCAAATATTTACCAAATATTATTTGATGTTCTATAATAGGAACATGCATATCTGTTAAAAGATTGTCAATGACTGATAAGATATTAAGCTCAAGGATGATGTAACTGGAAAAAATTTAATTGGTTATATATTTATTCTACAAGTTTAGATCAACGAAAATATCAAAAATTTATGAAAAGTGTAAACAAGTTAGTTTTAGACTTTACAACTTTCATTGTTAATGAAAATGAACTTGTACTATTAGATGAATCTGAGGATCATCGATTTCTTTTAGTTGATGATTTTATTCGTGAAATTCTGTATATATTTAAATACTATTTTACTAGAGGTAGACATGAGAAAATAGCTTTTATTCAGTCTAAAATTTTCAAAAAACCTAAACAGTTAAAGATAATTCAACTATTAAAACTATTTTTAGACAGGCTGATACAAATTTAAATCATATATGCCATCAGTTTGTTGGTTGTGACTTGAAATTTGAGGAATTTTAAGAAATCTATTGTAAAAGTTAGCATAGTGATAAATTTGAATTTATTGCGGTAAATTAAACCAGAAAAATTATTGAAGGTAAATAAAGAAATAAAATTTAAGATTTTTAACAATATCAAACATAAAACACAGAAGATAAAAGTTTAAAAATGTAAATACATAAATAAAAGGTACATAAAAACAGAAAATATAAAAACATGAAACATGAACACGAAGAATAAAATATAAATGTTCTTATTTTTATTAAAAGTTTGCAAAATAAGACATGGAAGTTGTTAAAAAAGCTAAACAAAATAGAAATATGAAGGAGGAATGCAAGGAACAAATAGAAAATTAGTACGAAGAGAAATGGTTTCTTATAATCACCATCAATCTTTAGACTATTTGATGATATATCATCAATTAAACAATACGACCATACATTGACTTACTCAGATATACTAGGTGCTTCGAATAGAAGATGAAGGAGTGGTTAACAACAGAAGAGGAAAAAAATCTTAAAAAAGAAAGAGATGTGAATGAATGCTGGAATACATCAACCACAGTGAAGATAAAGTTTATTGATTACGATCTCTTGGCACACAAAAATTTGTAGGTATATTACAGAAGAATTTGATGGAGGTAAATTAACAGTTGGTGAAAAGGTACATTAGTCTACCGATAACTACTATGCGTGACATGAGTACACAATTTAATAGTGTAGATTTATCATTTTATGCAGAGATATTATTTCATTCAAGTGTATTATATTCTGTTAAACAATTCTAGTAGACTACAATAAGTTTAGGTATTAAGTACAATAATATGATATCAATTTCCTAACATTATCAGCAGATTTAGATTCCAGTGTAGCTGAAAAAACTCATAAATATTTATTAAAAAATTACAGGTAAACAAACTAAATATATTTGGATGAATGATGGAGAACAATTAATTGGAGATAAAAGGTAGAATAATGAAACACTTGGATGTTAAGAATCTAATTCAGTGAAATTATTATTAACAACAAAAAGTGTATCTCATTTAATTCGAATTTCAAGAAATTTATTTCATTATTATTAAAAATTAGAGAAGTATGCTAAAGATTAGTAAATACTTTAATTAATAACTTACCATTTAAAATGCATCTTCCTGGCTATATGTATTGTGTCCCAGGAACGAAATTGAAAAAAACATTAGCTCAAGGTCATCAAGGACATAATGTATTACATCAGTAATTAAAACATATAACCAGATAAAGTTTTAACATGAGAAGAAAAATTAGTTGCAACAACAGTAAGAAGATGTTTGGTAAAAGAAAGGTACGGGCCTAAGTGAAAATATCGGGGATTAGAAATTTTTTAAATAAGATTCTTTCATAAATTTTTTAAATATTAAATTTTCAATCAAACTCCATTTTGTTCAATATTAAAAAATTTTAATCTGTATAAAAGAATAATTTTAGCATAAAATATTATACCATGTTGTAAAACAAATCCTAAAGCAATTGACATTGAATTAAATACTGAACAATTAAATAGTACTGATAATTTTTTGACAAATGTCGAAAAAAGAAGCAAAGACAAAAAAAATCAGTGAAATTTATTTCTACAACAGGTATACCTATTATGAAGAAATTGTAGAACATTTAACAAAAAAGAAGCATGAAAGAGTAGTTCTTCCTCCCTTATTTGTTGCATCACCATATTTAACTGCTACTGGTTTAGTAACTGCTGGAGCAGCTAATGTATCTAACCCAGTAATAAAATAAGCTGATAGGGAATTATAAGAACAGAGAAGACATAATTTAGCATAACTTAAGAAAGGAGCTTGATGCAGTCCAAAGACTGTTTCATCTGGGACTTTTGTAGTAACAAAAGATCCAAAAAATAATTGAAAAAAAATTATAAGCCTGAACCAGATTTTGATATAGGAAATCTTGCTAAGAATTAAAATATAACATTCTGCAGGCATTTTTTTACTGACAAATTAGGAAATAGTTCAAAAATTTTTAATATTGTATAGTTAATTTAGATATTTGATAATATTATTACTCATTGGATTTCTTTTTATAAAACAAATAATGAAAAATTGTTTCCATTTCATTTGTTGGAAATGTACCAAAAGCATTTGTTTGGGAAAAATAATTGGTATTAGAATATTGAAGGAAGACAAAATTTTGATGGAATTACTTGAGGTCAGTTGAGTTTATTTGTGTTAAAACTCTTATCAGATATTTTCAGTTACATGATATTTGAAATTTAATAAATGGACACTGATGTAAATAAATTAAAAATAAAATTTGAAGAATTAAAATAAAACAAAATGTTAGAATTAAAAATTAATAAACACGAATTAGAAAAAATTAGGAGAAATAGGATCAAAATTTCATAAAGAACTAGAATAAATATTTAATAAACACAAAGTAGAAACGGAAATAAAAATTAATGAAGGATATGAAAAAAATTTACAAAAAATGAATTTCAGAGAAATAGCATCAAACTAATAAACAAGATGCAGATGAAAAATGTAAAATACGATCTAACAAATTAATAAGGAAATACTTAATAGTCTACTAAGAAATTTATTGAGTTGAAAGGTATTAGACTGATTGTTACTGCTGACTCACTTAATGGTTATGCAACTGTCTCAAAGAAATATTCAGAAAATTAAATGGTGTCAGCTAAAGCAAAAAGCTGAACATACCGATATGTTAACACAATTTAGTAATTGTCTTATTAAAAATTATATCGAAGAAGAAAAAGATCACAACAAATTAATATACAAGTGTTCAAAAGCAGTAATTATAATGTAGATGAATTCAATAGATTTAAAAATGGATAAGTATATATTTTGTGTACGTATTAATCCTTAAAAATGTTATTGTATTGATTATAATATCGATTAAAATTTTTAATTTAATCTATGTGTTATTTTCTTAAGTGTTAAATTTATGTTATCTAAATGGATAAAACCAATTATATGAAACTCTTCCTTTTGAATAATCAGATCTGGTATTTGAAATGTAAACACTTTGCTAGAACAGCAACAAAAAATTGAAAACAAGTAATTAAGGTATTTATGCAGTTGGTAAAAATAAGAAAAATAAGTTTATTAAACCAAGATTGTAGGTGCTGGGAGGCAGCATTGAAGGTTGCCAAAGAAATAATGAATCTGTTATACGATCAGATTAGCAAATTTTGAATAGAAGAAATATACGTTTTGCTATATACACTTTGTGACCGATTTAGTAAAAATGGATTCTAAGAATTTCAAAAGTATCTTAAAAATAAATATAGGATATTAATATTTGTTAACTGTATTTGATATTTTTTCAAAATCTGCTTCGTCTACCCTGATTAAAGTCAAAACTGGTATATTCCATTTAAAGCAGAAGTACCAGAAAAAGATGTAAACATAAAACATAAAAATTATCAATGCACACAAAAAGCTTCTATTGTTATTTATGCAGATTTTGTAACTTTGTCATTAAAATTAATTAAAAAATATCATGAATTAACAGCAGCTGATATCACTAGTGGTTTCTATTGTGTAAAATAAAAATACATGTAAAGTTAACAATGAACAATTAAATTAAATTGAATTAAAATTAAAATCTAATAACCAAAACTTATACTTCAAAATAATAACACATTAACCAAGTGCTTTTTGTTACTTTTTTAAATATTTATATGGACACTATAAAATTCTTGTTATGAACAAAGAATCATATTTTCACAAAATATTTTCAGAATGTATGAAAAATTTGTTGAAGAAATAGGAAGAATTTATTCTGAAGAAGAAGAAATAAAACCATGACTTGTAAAGTGCAATCGAAATATAATAAATCTAGAATTTTTCCTTTTAATAAAATACATCATACAAAAAAGTAATAACTAAATCCATTGTGTAATAATTGCGATGTAAAACTAAAAAGATCCAAGGTTCATACCAATTTATTTATGTAATTTATGTGTCTGTGACTGTCATTTATTTGTAAAAGAACTTGCTTAAGGTGAAAAAGAATTAAATTTAACAGCAAATATTGGAGGTGTCTATATTAGTTTTGGTAAAAATACAGAAAATTTGGAAATGAGCTTTATTGATACATTTAACTGTAATGCTTGAAGCCTTGATTAACTTTCTTCAAATTTAATATGGAAACAAATGAACAGTATTCAAAAAAATTTACCAGAAGAACTTATAAATTTAGTAACTAAAAAGGGCATTTATTTATGATTATATACACAGTTTGAAAAAATTTCAAAGAAAGAACTTCCACTAAGAGAAGAACTTTTATAATAAATTAAATGGATATGGTACTAGTGAAGAAATTACAAACATACTCAATTGATGTGGGAAACATTTTAATAAATCCTGCAAAATGTCATGGCTTAAATTTAGAAAGTGATGTTCTATTATTAGCTAATGTTACTGAAATTTTAGACAAATGTTTATAAAAGCTGATGAGTCATTATTTACCAAATGATGTTTTCATATGGGTTGATTCAAATTCATTTGATTCTAAAGAAATATGCGAAATTTCAGACACTTGTTTATGTGTTTGAAGTAAGTTGAGAATACCCAAAAAAAAATTACATGATGAACATAAGGATTTATCTCTTGCTCCCAAAAATAAAATTGTGTGAGCTAGTAAATGTAATTATGTTCTTCACTACAGAAATCTTAAGCTATATTTATCTCTAAGAATGGAGAAAATAAATTAATTTTTCAAATTAAAATAGTATGATTTTTTAAAAAAGTATATAGATTTAAATAAAGAAATGAGGACATAAGCAAGAAAGGATTTGGAAAAAGACTTCTACAAACAACTGAAAAATCCAGTGTTTGGGAAAGCAATAGGAAGCATAAGAAACAGAGTATATATAAAATTAATCTCAGATGCAGAGAATTGTGATACATTATTAACAAAGATAAACCCTAAGCATCATGATCATCATCATCATTTAAGACTGATTATGACTTTCAGCATTCAGTCTGAAGCATAGTCCCACTTATAAAATTCCTCCAAGATCCCCCATTCAGTGCTAACATTGGTGCCTCTTCTGATATTAAGCCTAAAACTTGTAAATCATTCTTAACCGAATCCAGGTACCTTCTCCTTGGTCTACCCCGACTCCTCCTACCCTCTACTGCTGAACCCATGAGTCTCTTGGGTAACCTTGCTTCTCCCATGCGTGTAACATGACCCCACCATCTAAGCCTGTTCGCCCTGACTGCTACATCTATAGAGTTCATTCCCAGTTTTTCTTTGATTTCCTCATTGTGCACACCCTCCTGCCATTGTTCCCATCTACTAGTACCTGCAATCATCCTAGCTACTTTCATATCCGTAACCTCAACCTTATTAATATGGTAACCTGAATCCACCCAGCTTTCGCTTCCATACAAAAAAGTTGGTCGAAAGATTAAAAACGGTGCACAGATAACTTAGTCTTGGTACTGACTTCCTTCTTGCAGAAAAGAGTAGATCGTTGCTGAGCCCTCACTGCATTAGTTTTGCTACACTTCACTTCCAGTTCTTTCACTATACTGCCATTCTGTGAGAATATGCATCCTAAGTACTTGAAACTGTCCACCTGTTATAACTTTGTTCCTCCTATTTGGCACTCAATCCGTTTATATCTCTTTCCCACTGACATTACTTTTGTTTTGGAGATGCTAATCTTCATACCGTAGTCCTTACATTTCTGATCTAGCTCTGTAATATTACTTTGCAAACTTTCAATAGAATCTGCCATCACAACTAAGTCATCTGCATATGCAAGACTGCTTATTTTGTGTTCACCTACCTTAATCTCACCCAGCCAGTCTATTTTTATCAACATATGATCCATAAATAATATGAACAACAGTGGAGACAGGTTGCAGCCTTGTCTTACCCCTGAAACTACTCTGAACCATGAACTCAATTTACCGTCAACTCTAACTGCTGCCTGACTATCCATGTAAAGACCTTTAATTGCTAGCAAAAGTGTGCCTCCTATTCCATAATCTTGTAGAACAGACAATAACTTCCTCCTAGGAACCCGGTCATATGCCTTTTCTAGATCTATGAAACATAGATCCAATTCCCTGTTCTACTCATAACACTTCTCCATTTTTGATATGCCTTCTTTTGCCTTTTACAGGCTGCCTTGACTGTGTCAAAAAAATGGCTCTGAGCGCTATGGGACTTAACATCTTAGGTCATCAGTCCCCTACAACTTAGAACTACTTAAACCTAACTAACCTAAGGACATCACACACATCCATGCCCGAGGCAGGATTCGAACCTGCGACCGTAGTAGTCGCGCGGTTCCGGACTGCGCGCCTAGAACCGCGAGACCACTGCGGCCGGCTGACTGTGTCATTCCACCAAGCTGTTTGCTTCATCCTACCTTTACACACTACTGTTCCAAGACATTCTTTGGCCACTTCTAGTACTGTGTCCCTGTACCTTGTCCATTCCTTTCCCAGTGACTGCAGTTGACTACATTCAACTAACTGGTACCTTTCTGAGATCACTGTTATTTACTTGTGTCTGATTTCCTTATCCTGAAGTTTCTCCACTCTTATCCTCCAACACATGGACCTGACCTCCTGCACTTTCGGCCTCACAGTACCAATTTCACTGCAGATTAAATAATGATCAGTGTCATTAAAGAATCCCCTGAATACACGTGTGTCCCTCACAGCCTTCCTGAATTCCTGATCTGTTATTATACAGTCAATGACAGATCTGGTTCCCCTGCCTTCCCAAGTATACTGGTGAATGTTCTTATGTTTAAAAAAGGAGTTTGTGATTACTAAGCCCATACTGGCACAGAAATCCAAGAGTTGTTTCCCATTCCTGTTGGCCTCCATATCCTCTCCAAATTTACCCATAACCTTTACATACCCTTCTGCTCGATTTCCAATCCTGGCATTAAAATCACCCATGAACAGAACACTGTCCTTGTCCTTTACTCTAACAACTACATCACCGAGTGCGTTATAAAAACTATAAATCTTATCTTGATCTGTCCCTTCACAATGCGAATATACTGACACAATCCTAATTTTCTTGCTAGACACTGTCAAATCTATCCACATCAGTCATTCGTTTACATACCTTATTGCAACTACGCTGGGTTCCATTTCTTTCCTGATAAAAACCCCTACACCCCATTGTGCTATTCCTGCTTTGACTCCTGACAGGTAGACCTTGTATTCTCCCACTTCCTCTTCTTTCTCACCCCTTACCCAAATGTCACTAACAGCTAAAACGTCCAACCCCATCTTACTTGCAGCTTCTGGCAGCTCTACCTTCTTCCCAGAGTAGCCCCCATTGATATTAAAAGCTCCCCATCTCGTTACCAAACCTTGAAAGAAGAACAATATTTAATGAAAATTTTAATTCCTTCCATGTGAAGTAACTAAAAACTTTTTAATAAACTTATTTGTATTGGAATCTGTATACTTGCTTAATCGAACAATTAAATACATCATTATCACTATAATGTTAAGAAACCAAAATATGAAGAAAAATAGAACTTTGTTTTCAACATTCGGATAGTTGTAAAGATATGAAACCAATGATTAATTATTGTGATACAAGTGATTATTCAGAAGATAATATTTATAACTCTCCACAAGTAAATGGAAAAGCAGTAGGAGAAATGAAAGATGACTATAATGGAAAAATTACAGAAGTATTCTTTGGTTTAAGAGCAAAAATGTCTGCTTGTGAATTTGATAATAAGCAAGAGGAAAACACCAAAGGCATAAAGCACTGTCTTGTTAAAAATATAAAAATTTAAAGGATTGTAATGATTGTTTATTTCACAATAAAGTACAATATATAACTATGAATTTAATATGAAGCTTTAAACATGAAATTCGTTCTCTCACAGTTAATAAAGAGCTTTCAGTCTACATGGTAGAAAAGATATGATTTAGAACATAACAAAGATACAATATCAAGTGATCATCATAAAGTTAATAATTAGCCGCTGATTAAATCTTCATTTAAATTTTTAATTTTTAATAATAAAATAAAAAATAGAATTAAGTAATATTATTAAGTTTTTTATTTTTGTTGTATTCTAGAATCATTGTTTTCCATTAATATGTATATTAGTCCTCAGATGTTGGATTTTTATAGAAACAATCTAAATCTTTAGTTTTATGACAATTTACATTTTTTGAATTTATGTTTCTTCATTTTTTGAATTTATGTTTTAATAATTATTAATCGATAAAAGTATTTTTGAGTTTTCTTCATTTATAATTCGTCTGAAAATGTTCTTTGCAATAATATTTAGAAACATTTTTCACCCACACACAAAGAATTATACGTTTGTTATATGGTTTTTATTACATTCGCCTAAACAATAGCTGCACTTGGTTCCACAACTATTTCTTGTATATTTCTGTGAAGTAACATTATCAACTGGTTGTCACCTCACTGTTTTTACAGATCCTGGCTTCCATTCCTGTAGAAAAAAAATTAATGAAAAAGATAAAAAATTAATACATTAAAATAAAAAATTCAATAGATTGAAATATAGATAAAAATAATTAATACAATAGATTAAAATAACAAAGGAGAAATAAAAAATTTATTACATTTTTGAAAACGAGTTTATGTTTTTATAAGGTTTATATTTTGATAGTTTACTTTTTTTTATTTTTTCATGTTCAAGATTTTTTATTCACTTAAAGATTTGTACTAAACTGATTCTGAATCATTTTCATATTCTGTTAAAATTTATAATCAACTGATTTTCAAATATGTTTGTATTCAGTTAAGTTTATAGATTCAATTGAATTTTTGTCTGTAGTAGTGAAGAGAACCAGTTGAATTTTTTTTTAGTAGTAGATGATATTTGTGGCAGTCCGACTTATCATAAATACTTAAAATAATTAATTTTAACCGATTATGAGAATACAAGGTTTGTTCAAATATTTCAAAACTTCGTCCACAAAATTTTTTCTACACTTACCTTTTACTTATTGTGCATGGTCACCTTCGAAACACTCTCCTCCACAATTCATGTAAACTATCAGTAAACTCAAGAGCGAGTGAGCTAGTCCCCACTCTGCTTATCCAGCTGTGTCACTAGACGCTTTTACAGGTTTTTCCACACTGTACTACTGGCCCTGTTATGCTGCTTGCTTTAGATCTGTGGCAACGCCGTGTATACATACGTTCCGGCAGCGATTATTATTAGATAAATGCATTAAGACCATAAGCAATACTAAAGACTATAGCATGTTTCGAAACACAACATTGTAGATTAAATAATATTGACATAGGAACAGAAGTTAGGATTCTACTAGAAACACAGAACCAAGTGCCTCTTCATGTGAATATAAATTCCTCAACAGCTATTTGCAAATCCAACAGCATATAGTGCAATAAATCCATACAATAAATGGCTTGTTCTTACAGTGTGTTTCTACTAAAAAAGGTAAAAGTTTCATTTGAAGGGTGCATAAAAGTTCTTGCAACACAAAGAGCATTTAAAAAGTAACAAGAAATTTAAAATTTCACATGTATTAGTCCAATTCACAATACTGGTTTTATCACTGTCTTCAGAAATGCATATTGTGTATTTAGTCTGTTGTCAGCTGTCAAAAAGGTTGCATGTGTTTCGGTAGTTTCGACGGTTATTTGTTTTGTATATAAGTAGATTAGAGAATCTGTATCAAATTTTGTTACGAGAATGGAATAAAATGTATCAAAGTTTTAGAAGTGTTAAATATTGCTTTTGGTGAGTCTCCTATGAGTAAAACAAGGGCTTACAAGTGGTATAAAAATTTCAAAGCAAGTGTTAAATTGCAGCTGGTTTACAAGTATAGACGAAATTAGAAATGCATAGTTAAGAGAGCTGTAAACTATCACAAAGAAAGAGTTCCAAATGTGCTTCAGGAACTGGAAAAACACTGACATAAGTGTAAAGTATATAACGTTGTTGTAGATTAACAAATAAAGTTCTTACCACAAAATAAAAATTAATATCTGAATACATCTTGTATATCATGCTTTTTACATAGAACTCCAGAATCGATGTACGTGTTTTGAAGGAAATTTCGGCAGTGTTTATGACAGCTATTGCGTACATACTTTAAGTAGTATGTCTTAGAATCAGGTGAATAATAACTGACATAGAGATTTAGTGACAGAATGCATTCAAATGCTACTGTTCCGTTACCTTCAAAGGTTTTACATGAGTGAATCACATTCTATTAGCGAAAATTAATTAATTTTACCAAGAATTTTTTAAATTATTTCTGGATTTGTACAACTAATGATAAAGGTATTTCTTTATTTGGACCACATTTGTCTACATTTATCTTTGAATAATTTTTAACACTTTTTCTATTATGTAGTACATTGTGCTTCAAAGTGTGTGAACATACTCAGGTTTGAAAGCATACACGATGTATTTTTAAGAAATTGTTCATTGCCCATTTACATATGTCATATTTTAGAGGTCATTGTGGTGTCACCGCCAGACACCACACTTGCTAGGTGGTAGCCTTTAAATCGGTCGTGGTCCGTTAGTATACCTCAGACCCGCGTGTCGCCACTGTCAGTGATTGCAGACCGAGCGCCGCACCACGGCATGGCCTAGAGAGACTTCCTAGCACTTGCCCCAGTTGTACAACCGACTTTGCTAGCGATGGTTCACCGACAAAATACTCTCTCATTTGCCGAGACGATAGTTAGCATAGCCTTCAGCTACGTCATTTGCTACGACCTAGCAAGGCGCCATGTTCAGTTACTATTGATATTGTAAATAATGTACAGTCAAGAGCGACGTTCACCATTTATGGATTAAAGTTAAGTATTCCACCAGCTACGTCCGTTTTTTTTTTAATTCTAATTTCCTTGACCTGTTCCAGACATCACGCCAGCCTGCGTGAGCTAAAATGCTTGCCTTTTGGCTTCCTCTAATAATCATGGTGTTAGCTCTCCTGTCAACCCACAACAGTCATCATGAACAGTTACACTGGCATTATAGTCGTCATCACTTTCTGAATTAATAACTATGCCCTCTAGCACATCTTCAATAATTCCATCCTTAACCCAGTACTGTCTTTCAAGACTCTCTATGTGGAGGCAGTATGCACTCCAGTCATCTTGAGTTATTGTTTCAAGATCTGTAACAATTGGAGAAATGTTTGAATATGCTATTTTTGGTTACTGCAAAATTTAGTTTGGAATAAAACATGGAAACGCAGAAAACTGCTACATACCTTCTTTCACAAACTGCAGTAATTTCGTCATGCAAATGTCTGCAAGAATATTTCTTCCTCTGACGAAATTTTTGAGTTTTTCCCAGGCCAGTTCAATTGGATTTAAGTCACAGTTATATGCTGAAAGTCACAGCACAGTGTACCCATGAGATTAAGGATTTTATTAATTTCAAATTGCCATAAATCTTATGTTGTTTAATTAAATCAAATAATTTTGTTTTTCTCATTGACAAATCAGTTTCCATCTTTTTTTTAATAACCACTCAGTCATTTCCCTTTTATTCGAGGAAAACGTTGTAGCTTTGCTATCCACCTCTTCATGATGTGAAGCGTTGTCCATAACAATAACATGGTTTGGTGGGCCAATTCGGAATTACTATAGTCGATATCCAGTTTGAAAATGTTTCATTGTTCATTTCCCAATGGTAGTCCCCTGTTGCAGATCGCGCTTTTTAAATTAACTGTGCATTGGGTAAAAACCCATCTTTTGATCCAATATTGACCATAATAATCCTACTGCTTCCACTAACATGGTCCATAATGCCATCAAGGCCAGGGCCCTGCCGACATTTTCTATAAGTAATGTTATTGTCCACCCCAGTTTCATCAATATAAAAGAAGTTTTTGTCTCCCTCCTTTAATTTTCTCACTCGGAGCAGGTACTTACACTGCCAGTCAGTTATATCCGTTCTCTCTACCAGAATCATTTGTTTACTTACAGATCTTTTGCAGGGAAATCCCATTCCATGCAGTGTCTTGTGTAAAACGTCTTTCTGCCAAGGAAAATGTATTTTGTACTACAGCAGTAAGTAATTTCCGTAATGCTGGCAATATTTATTGATTTATGAAAAGTCCTCCATCGTTTGTCGAATGACCAATTTTGTGAAACGCCCTATAATGATGGGTTTCCTTCCGAAATTATTAGTTTTCCTTCGTGGCGATTCCAGTAAACCATGTCGTTAATTTTCGCGTTCCTTTCTTATGCGTCCTATTGTAGTGAGGTTGACGTTTGTATAAATTGCAACCCTTTGATTGGGGCTGGTAATATTAGCCAACAGTTCTTTTTGTGTCGCCTCTTTAACAAACGCTGTAATAACATTAGAGACGATAGAACGCTCGTTACTCTGCAAATACCTCCTCTTCTTCGTGTTCTGCACGTTTTCTGGGCAGTTTGGTCCCATAAGACCTTACCAATTACCACATTTTCTTGCAGTGCGGGGCGATTATCCATCATTCCCGATACCCAAGTATATCAGTAAGTATAAAAAGTTAACTGACTGACGCTGGCAACTACTATTCCACGAATGGAATGGACGTATATCACTGCACGCCGATCTACAGCCCAGACAGGTAACGAGCAACCGATTTTGGGTGCCCCTGTAGACCAATGGCAGTATTCTCCCGGAAAAGGCCACTTCCTTCACCAAAAGCGCTGCTCAGTCCTCAGTTTACAGACTGTACGTCGCTCCCAATGACGTTTCCACTTCCAGAAGCAGTATTGGTGCGCCTATCGCTGCATCGAACGAAGCGCCGTCTGCGAATTTTCTTTTATCTCGTCTATCATTGCGAATCTTCGTCCTTTCAGTGGGGTTTTCAGTTTTGGAAATTAAAACAGACCGCAAGTGCCAGATTGGAGAGTACGGAGAGTGATTTCGTTTAGTGTGCAATAATCACGCACCAACATGTGTTGTCGTGGTGCGAGAGCCATGAACTGTCTCGTCACATTTAAGGCCGTTTCTAGCAGGAATCGCAACACGTCCCGATAGTACCATCGCCTAACAGTTTGTCCCTGTGGCACGAATTCACACGCACCAACATGTGTTGTCGTGGTGCGAGAGCCATGAACTGTCTCGTCACATTTAAGGCCGTTTCTAGCAGGAATCGCAACACGTCCCGATAGTACCATCGCCTAACAGTTTGTCCCTGTGGCACGAATTCATGATGAACTAATGCTTCAAAGTGAAAGAAAACTACCAGTATGGTTTTCATATTTGACCTGACCTGACGAGTTTTCTTTCTGCCTTGGAGAACCTTTTCCGACCCATTGTGAAGATTAAACCTTGGTCTCATCATCATAACCGGAGACTCACGTCTCATCACCAGTTATGATCCTCTTAAGGAACATCTTGTTCTCATTTGCGCGTTGGAAATTTGTGGTAAGTTCCTATGGTACCAAACTGCTAAGGTCATCGGTCCCTAGGCCTATTTAGTTTAACGCACCAACATGTGTTGTCGTGGTGCGAGAGCCATGAACTGTCTCGTCACATTTAAGGCCGTTTCTAGCAGGAATCGCAACACGTCCCGATAGTACCATCGCCTAACAGTTTGTCCCTGTGGCACGAATTCACACGCACCAACATGTGTTGTCGTGGTGCGAGAGCCATGAACTGTCTCGTCACATTTAAGGCCGTTTCTAGCAGGAATCGCAACACGTCGCGATAGTACCATCGCCTAACAGTTTGTCCCTGTGGCACGAATTCATGATGAACTAATGCTTCAAAGTGAAAGAAAACTACCAGTATGGTTTTCATATTTGACCTGACCTGACGAGTTTTCTTTCTGCCTTGGAGAACCTTTTCCGACCCATTGTGAAGATTAAACCTTGGTCTCATCATCAACTGAAATGATACATTCTTCTGTAATGTCTCGGAGAGTCAGTCTTCCATTGGCATGTACGATTTTGTTGACGTTCCCGACATGAGCGTCGTCGGTAGACGTCGTAGGACGTCCTGAACGAGGGTCACCTTTAATTTCCATTTGGTCATTTAAACCATGTGAACCATTCGTAACACTGAGTACGGCTTAAGCACTCATCATCATAGGCTTTCTGCATCATTTGATGTGTCTCTGTAAAGGTTTTCGTGAGTTTCACGCAAAACTTAATGCAGACATGTTGCTCCTCTAACTTTGCCATCTCGAAATTCGCAGACTTTGCGACACAACGTTCTACTCTATACAGCACTGAACAGACATACATCAATGAAATTTCCGAAATGTACACATTAAACATGGTTGCCAATCGCACTTCGCTCCAACACACCAATCGCGCGAAATTACGAATGTCCCGGAATTTTTTGAACATACTTCGTATGTGGGGTAGCAGCCCCAGATATCATCTGCTCCACTAAATCGGGGGATTTTCAAATACTATTGGCTGCATTATCACCAGGAGTGCACTTGCGCTGTAGGAGAAAGACAATAATACTTATCGACAAATAATAATAATAAAATAAGCAATAACAACAGTGGGAAAGAGATGGGAGAATGCCTGTCTCACGGATACTAAAGAACTGTGGGAGCGTTGGTGATGGGAGAATGACCAGTAGCAGCACAGTGGGGGCACTGAGGGCAGGAAGATATAATTTTTTGGCTTATAAATTAACATAATTAAAAATGACATTTATCATTTTAACATAAAAGTATCTGGAGACCTGGATGAACATGAAGCTAAGTCCTCCGTTCAGCCGCCATCTTGTCCATAAATTATGATAATTATCTTGACAGTTATTGCCCATTAATTAGGTCCTACAAAAATAAAATAAAATATGCTGCTAAGTTAGCGGTTTGTTTGCATAAGGGTCATCAAATTAGACATTGTCAATTGGCTGGTTTGTTTATATAAGAGAGCAATGCTACCCATTTGGTTAGAACGTACATACATCCACTACTTACGTAACTGTCATACGTTTCGTATATAAATCTTACAGTTGTTGTGCCTCTGCCGCCTCTCTCAGCGTGGCTCCCTAAGCAGTGGTTTCTGTCGCTTGGGCCTTAAACCAGTCATTCCAAGGAAGATACATGTGGGAAATGTGACGTGTAAGAGTGCCAGCTAAAAAAAACTTATAATGAGGAAGAAAAACTAAAAAAGAAGAGGGAAAAAGATCATTTAAGTATAACAGAATTCAGCGATGTACAGAAGAGGTTCAACAAAGAAAAGAATAAGGGAAATCAACGCATTGCTTTGATTTGCAAAAGTGTTTACCAACACCCTTTTTATTCAGTGTTATAGCTTTCTGTAAATGGACATTGTGGACTCTCAATTTAACTGTGTACTCTTCAACCAACAAGCACAGATCCGCATAGTTTTGTGGTACGAAACTATTTCTAGTTGTGAAGGAAATGATATAGCTTCTTGTATTTGCAAGCATATACTATCATTACCTGAAGAGATCGTTGAAGTCAGTATGATTAATAACTCCTGCAGTGGGCAGAACAAAAATACACTACTGGCCATTAAAATTACTACACCAAGAAGAAATGCAGATGATAAACGGGTATTCATTGGAAAAATATATTATACTAGAACTGACATGTGATAACATTCTCACGCTATTTGGGTGCACAGATCCTGAGAAATCAGTACCCAGAACAACCATCTCTGGCCGTAATAACGGCCTTGATACGCCTGGGCATTGAGTCAAACAGAGCTTGGATGGCGTGTACACTGCCCGTGCAGCTTCAACACGATACCACAGTTCATCAAGAGTAGTGACTAGCATATTGTGACGAACCAGTTGCTCGGCCACCATTGACCAGACGTTTTCAGTTGGTGAGAGATCTGGAGAATGTGCTGGCCAGGGCAGCAGTCGAACATTTTCTGTATCCAGAAAGGCCCGTACACGACCTGCAACATGCGGTCGTGCATTATCCTGCTGAAATGTAGGGTTTCGAATGAAGGGTAGAGCCACGAGTCGTAACACATCTGAAATGTAACGTCCACTGTTCAAAGTGCCGTCAATGCGAACAAGAGGTGACCGAGACGTGTAACCAAAGGCACCCCATACCATCACGCCAGGTGATACGCCAGTATGGCGACGACGAATACATGCTTCCAATGTGTGTTCACCGCGATGTCGCCAAACACGGATGCGGCCATCATGATGCTGCAAAAATGGTTCAAATGGCTCTGAGCACTATGGGACTTAACATCTGTGGTCATCAGTCCCCTAGAACTTAGAACTACTTAAACCTAACTAACCTAAGGACATCACACACATCCATGCCCGAGGCAGGATTCGAACCTGCGACCGTAGCGGTCACGCGGTTCCAGACTGAAGCGCCTAGAACCGCACGGCCACACAGGCCGGCGATGCTGTAAACAGAACCTGGAGTCATCCGAAAAAATGTCGTTTTGCCATTCGTGCACCCAGGTTCGTCGTTAAGTACACCATAGCAGGCGCTCTTGTCTGTAGCGTCAAGGGTAACTGCAGCCGTGGTCTCCGAGCTGGCCGGCTGCGGTGGTCTAGCGGTTCTAGGCGCTCAGTCCGGAACCGCGCGACTGCTACGGTCGCAGGTTCGAATCCTGCCTCGGGCATGGATGTGTGTGATGTCCTTAGGTTAGTTAGGTTTAAGTAGTTCTAAGTTCTAGGGTACTGATGACCACAGATGTTAAGTCCCATAGTGCTCAGAGCCATTTCTCCGAGCTGATAGTCCATGCTGCTGCAAACGTCGTCGAACTGTTCGTGCAGATGGTTGTTGTCTTGCAAACGTCCCCATCTGTTGACTCAGGGATCGAGACGTGGCTGCACGATCCCTTACTGCCATGCGAAGAAGATGCCTGTCATCTCGACTGCTAGTGATACGAGGCCGTTGGGATCCAGCACGGCGTTCCTGAGCCCACCGATTCCATATTCTGCTGACAGTCATTGGATCTCGACCAACGCGATCAGCAATGTCGCGATACGATAAACCGCAATCGCGATGGGCTACAATCCGACCTTTATCAAAGTCGGAAACGTGATGGCACGCATTTCTCCTCCTTATACGAGGCATCACAACAACGTTTCACCAGTCAATGCCGGTCAACTGCTGTTTGTGTATGAGAAATCGGTTGGAAACTTTCCTCATGTCAGCACGTTGTAGGTGTCGCCACCGGCGCCAACCTTGTGTGAAAAAAAAAAATGGATCAAATGGCTCTGAGCACTATGGGACTTAACATCTATGGTCATCAGTCCCCTAGAACTTAGAACTACTTAAACCTAACTAACCTAAGGACATCACACAACACCCAGTCATCACGAGGCAGAGAAAATCCCTGAACCCGCCGGGAATCGAACTCGGGGGAACCCAGGCGCGGGAAGCGAGAACGCTACCGCACGACCACGAGCTGCGGACCCTTGTGTGAAAGCTCTGAAAAGCTAATCATCTGCATATCACAGCATCTTCTTCCTGTCGGTTAAATTTCGCGTCTGTAGCAAGTCATTTTCGTGGTGTAGCAATTATAATGGCCAGTAGTGTATTAATTTTCCTTTCATGATCATGAATATACACTCTAAGACAAAAAAAACCATGCAACACGAAAGAGTTATCCAAATGGGACGAAAATCAGTAGTTGTCATGTACGTCTATACACGAACCAATGATTAAGTTTCCGAAAAATTGGAAGATTTATTCAAGAGAAAGAGCTTCATAAATTGAGAAAGTCAATAACACATTGCTCCACTTCTTACCCTTATGGAAGCACTTATTCGGCTTGGTATTGATTGACAGAGTTGTTGAATGTCCTCCTGAGGGATAGCGTGTCAAATTCCGTCCAATTGGTAAGTTGGGTCATCAATATCCCGAGATGGTTGAATGGCCCTGCCCATAATGTTCCAAATGTTCTCAATTGGGGAGAGATCTGGTCAACTTGCTGGCCAAGGTAGGGTTGGGTAAGTAGGAAGACAAGCAGTAGAAACTCTCTGAGTGTGAGGGCAGGCATTATCTTGCTGAAATGTGAGCTCAGGATGGCTTGCCATGAAGGGTAGCAAAACGGGGAGTAAAATATCCTCAAAGTACTGCTGTGCTGTGAGGGTGCTGCAGATGACAACCAAAGCGCTCCTCCTATGAAATTAAATGGCACCCCAGACTAGAGACGAGCAGTCCACTCCTGAATCGATTCAAAGAGCCAGGTCCTTCTAAGGAGTGGATGATGGGTGATTTGGAAAAAATGAATGGTAACTCATCTGATATCAAAATGCATCTCTGGTGGCTGTAATGAGTGGAACGAAAATCCCGCTGTGGGCTGCTGCAATGCCACTTCGCGCCACATCCTTAAGAAAACATTTCTCAATCTACCAAAAATGTGTAATAGATCATGTGCACACGTGGATTTGCATACCTTATTAGTGCTTGAAGCTATATATATATATATATATATATATATATATATATATATATATATATATATATAGTGACTGTAAATTACGAGTGCACGTACATTTTAATTACAGTTATGTTAGAATTCCTATATTGCGTTTTTTCCAATAAAAATATAAATATCAAAATATAGCAAGAATCAATCTCCATTCTTAAAATTTTTCTGCTTCATAAAATGTATTTAGGATTTTCTTCTTCTTCTTCTTCGTTTCACCCAACTTTGGGGTACGTTGAATCAATCACTTCTGTGTGTTCTGTGCCTTTCTTTTCGCCCAGTACTGCTTCACTCTTTCTGATCTTGCTTTTCTTTCCTCATCAGAGATGACAATCGTTCTTTTCTTTCTATTTTGGAGCTGGAATCCCTCTTTTCTGTCTTTGATTATCATTTTTGCGGTCCTGTCTGTGAGCATTTTTTCTGTGATGTGTAGTTCTCTTAAGTCTTTCTCTGTTTGGATAAACCAATTTGGTTTGAATTTTTTATTCCTTAAGTAGTCAAACATTCTTTTTGTAAGTCTATTTGGGTTCATTCTGAGAATGTGCCCATAAAACTCAATTCTTCTTTTCCTCATTGTATCCGAAAGTTTTTCTGTGGTTTTGTAGAGTGTTTCATTTTTGGTATGAATTAGTTTGTCGTTATGAAATTTGGGGCCTAAAATTTTTCTCAATATTTTTCTTCCTTTGATCTCTAGCCTTTCAATTGGGCCATGGTTAGTGATAGATAATGTCTCAGCTGCATATAGTGCTTCTGGTTTAATGACAGTGTTGTAATGTTTTATTTTTGAATTCCATGAGAGGGACTTTTTATTATAAGTATTTTTAGTAAGCTGAAAGGCTAGTTCAACTTTGTTTCTTCTTAATTCTATTGCTTTTTTCTCAAGGGCGTTCCAGCTAATCCATTCACCAAGATATTTGAATTCTTTAACAATTTCGATCTTTTGGTCTCTTACTTTAAGATATTTCATTGGCTTTTTTATATTTGTGATTATTTTGGTTTTTTCAAAAGAAATTTTAAGGCCTATTTTCTCTGCTTGTTTCTGTAATTCGAGGATCTGTTCTTTGGCTTCTTCCCATGTTTCAGCTAGTAGGGCCATATCATCTGCAAATGCTAGGCAATTAACCTTGATGCCTTTGTTTTTTGTTCCTAGTCGGATTCCACTATTGATTTTCTTGTTCCATTCTCTTACTATTTTTTCTAGGGCACAGTTAAATAACAATGGAGAGAGTCCATCACCTTGTCGTACTCCAGTTTTTATCTCAAATAGGTCTGAGAGTTCTCCCATAAATTTAATTTTGGAGTATGTGTTGGTGATGGTTTCTCTAATTAGGTTTGTAGTTTTATTGTCTAGGTTCAATTCTTTTAATATGGAGATTAGAGATTCCCTGTCTATGGAGTCGTACGCCTTTTGAAAGTCAATGAATGTGATGACATACGCTTTTGCTCTCGATTTTTGGTAGGCCATAAGATTTTTGAGGTTTAGAATTTGTTCTGGGCAGGATCTTCCCTTTCTGAAGCCTGCCTGGTATTCTCCAAGTTGACAATCAGCTGCGGTTCTGCTCTGTTCAAAAGGACTTTAGACAGTATTTTGTATGTTACGTCAAGGAGCGAAATCCCTCTGTAATTGTTGGGGTCTGTTCTGGATCCCCTCTTATGAATTGGGTGAATGAGGGCCATCTTCCATTCATCCGGAATTCTTTCTGTTTTCCATATTTCTTCAAATATGTTTTGGAGAGATTCTATGGCATTTCTATTGACATTCTTCCACAGTTCAGCTGTAATTTGGTTCTCTCCCGAAGCCTTATAGTTTTTGAGATTCAAAATGATTGATTGTAGTTCCTCGACGGTGGGTGGTTCTGAGTTAGGACTTGTTGAAGTTGAGTTGCTGAAATCCATTTTTCAATTGGTTCTTTACAGTTGAGAAGGTTTCTGAAATATTCCCTCAAAATTTTGCAAATTATCCCTGTTGTTGTGTGCAATATTACCATTTTTATCTTGTAATTGGAGTGTCGGTGGGCTGTACTTGGTTATTTTTTGTTTAAAAGTTCTGTAAAAGCTCCTAGTCTTGTTTTTGTTGAAGTCTTCGTTGATCTGCAAAAGGAGTTGATCTTCTTGTGCTTTTTTAATTCTTTTGAGGTTTTTACTCACTAGTTTTCTTACACTCAGGAAATTTTGCCTATTATGTTCATTTTTCTGAGATTGCATCTGTTGCCATGCTTTCTTTCTTTGCTCAATAAGTTTGTCACATTCCTCTGTCCACCATGCGTGTTTTTTGATTTTGGTTATAGGTGCTATTTGTTCAGCTTTGGTTAGTAGGCTTTCCTTCATTTGATCCCAATTTTGGTTCCTTATATCTTGAGTCACGAGGGGAAACTCCTTCGAATTCATTATCTTTTCTGGATCGTATCTTCTGCTTTTGGGTTTACTGTTTCTATCTTTCCATTTGGGGATAATTTTGAGTTTTATTTTAGAAAGATAGTGATCAGAATCCAAGTTTGCTCCTCTGAGTACTTTGACATTTTGTATTTCTGTATGGTGTTTCCATTTTATCGCGACATGATCAAGTTGAAATTCACCCAAGTGTGGGTTTGGTGAGGTCCATGTCTTCTGTTTTCTGGGTAGTCTCTTAAAGGCTGTGGATTTCAGGATCAAGCCGTGCGCTTGGCAGAGTTCTACTAATCTGACTCCATTTTGGTTAGTTCTATTGTGCGCTGGGTAGTTTCCAACAATATTTTTGTATTTCTTCTCTTTTCCTACTTGAGCATTGAAGTCCCCCGTAAGTATGATGTTGTGTTTGTCTGGGATCTTTTGCACCGCGTCATCTAGTTGTTCCCAAAAACGTTCCACCTTTTCCTTATTTTTCCTATTGTCTTCATTTATGGGGGCATGTGCATTCACAATTGTGTATACTCTATTAGCAGATTTAAAAGTGAGTGTGGAGAGTCTTTCCGATTGTGATTGAAAACTGATAATGGAGTCTAAAATACTTTTATCTATTATAAAGCCCGTTCCAAGGTGGGGTGTGTTTTTCATTATTCTTTTGCCTACCTTTCCTTTGTATATTCTGAAACCTCCGGAATCAAAATTGTTTTCATCTATGTATCGAGTTTCTTGTAGTGATGTTATGAGTATTCTATGATGTTTGAGGGTATCTGTAAGATGTTTTAATTTTCCTGTTTTTAAAAGAGAGTTTACATTGAAAGTAGCTATGTAACTTGTTTTTTTACATTTCAATTTGCTTGATGTCTTATCATGTCCCGATTCATCTCTGTGCAATGCTGCAGACTCCCCAGAATCCGATAGTCTGCTTGCGCACCTTGGTGCGGTGGATTGTCCACCTGGGGTAATTTGTTTCACATTACACTCTTCCATGATTGATAGTATTATGTAAGGGGTGACTCTTCGAGCCACAAATTTACAACCACGGTTGTTAGCCCTGGAGGTTTTTCCCAGCCGCCCCTAACCTGGGGAACAGACGCTGACCAAAGACCGCCCAATGTGAGACAGTCGCCTTTGGATTTCTGGTCCTGTGTTGGTCCACGGGTGGTATTTTATTTCCCACCTACCCTACATATCTGTAGAGCTTTCCCCTATCCGCCACCTGGGGACGCGCCCGGTAGGGGAACAGGTTCCCCCTCGGGATTTAGGATTTTGTTATAACATTTATAATTTTTGCAGCATACGAAATTTAACACCTTTGTATCTCACAATTACTAGGGATATAACACAAAATTATTACTCCTCTTTATACTTTCTTTCAAAACAGGATCAAATCAGATGAAAATACGAATTTTGTGAGCTGAATAAAAAGCAATGTGCCTTCCCCTTGCTTACTTTTGTGAGTGAATTGTGAGTCATGCAAAAGAACTAGTTCATTCCAGTAAGTGCTGGGGACAGTCAGGTTGGTATCCTACCGCTCTCCAGTATGTCTCCAGACGCTTCTTCGGTCTGAAATGTCATTGACTTGAGTAGAATTGTTTTCAGTCATAGTACCGCCTCAAATTGAGCCTCAATGGCCAACGAGTAACTTTTATTGTCTTAGAGCGTATTTCACGAGGAAAATCACTTTGGAAGTAACATGGAGATTATTAATCTTAAGCTCCTTGAAGCTGGTCGCACTTGTATGAAGGCAGAGTCTATTCATGTAGCTACCAAAAAAAAAAAAAACAGAGAAAAATTCAGCTGAAAAAAATTATTCACCTAGGGATTAGGCTAATGTAATCAGATTAGTTCCTAGGAAACCACCTATATATCCAGTCGAACTTGACCAGAACGATTTCAGTGAACCTATTCGTCGATATAACATTCATAGAAAACAAAACATTTTCGGAAAGTTAGTTCCTTGGCCAAAACGGCTACAAAACGAGTGTAATTCATCTGAGAACATATGGTATGAATTTTCCTTCAGTCCAGAAGATGCATTCAAGATATTAAATTTAACAAGAAGAGAACAAACATCCGATGAAACATAACTTGCAACCCATTCACACGACACTTATACCATCATTTGCAGAAAAGGTCAGAGACCTACTTTCGTTAACGCCTTTTATACGTACACAAAGTACAGCATGTTACCATAACCTGCTAGCAAGTCGTCCAGGTTGAAAGTGATGATGAATAATGCTACATTGTGAAAATTACATTTTATTTCAGTTTTAAAGAGTTGTTTCATCTTTCTCTACTATGGACTGACATACACAGTGACGATTCCATTCCATCCCTCTTGCAGGGATATGAGTGCAATGTAGCATGTGCACAAACTTTAAGTACACAAGCATTTGATCTTATTGTACTGCCTAAAACAGGAAATATAGGAATATTTCGTAATTAATAAATCTCAGAAAAACAGCCAATGTCTTAAAGTTAAAAGTTACTAAAACTAATTCAATATAAAAACAAACAAGTTCAGAAAAATTCTAACTACGAAAAATACTAGAGGACATTTAGATATCAAAAATAATAACATCCAGATTCATATTTATTAGTCCCAAATGTGAAACTGCGGAGTAAAGTATTAACAGTATTAATGGCATTGAAACTTGTCCCTAATTTTCTGTGGTCGATTCTCAGAAATAATGTTTTTTGACACTGTTTGTTCTAACATTAATCCACAGTCTGTGGTTTTGCCGGTTCGACTTTGGCCGGGTTTTGTGTTGCGTTTCACGCTGATGTACCTGTCACAAAGTGTTCCATTGTCGTTGGTGTGGACGGTATCGAGTTTCACAAGAGCACCTTCAGTTTCTCCTTTCATGAATCTGATGCCTTTTAATGTTTCTGTTACGCTTCCACATGTGTGCAGACCCTCAAAGCTACGCAGCTTCTCTTTCCTCTGTACACGTGGCTTGCAACCCTCTCCTACTTATTCTTCGAATGAGCTATTGGGTTCACCTGAGCTGTTCTCCTCATGTAACACTCCCGTCCGATCCGCTAATTAAGCTGACGGCGTGTTGTTATCTAGTCGATCTGACAGGGCCAGAGGCGTTCGCAAGGTGAGCAGGAGGGGCCACTAGCCCATCCATGTAACCTGGAGCACAAACTTGTTATGCATTGCAGGTTTCAAACACACTTCTAGAAGTTCTCCACAAAACCTCTCGTTTAGCCAGCTGTTGGATCATCTGGCCGATTGCAGTGAGGCTGTACTATGGCTTTAGCAATTGCTGTATAACTTTTGTTTGTTTGACTCTCACAATACTCGTGGGGAATTCTACCATTTCTTCCAGCACACTTGCATTTTTGCGCTTACCAAAATTCGAAGCAAATGCAGACTTTTGAGGGACAGTGCGGAAATAGAACCCCCCAGTCTCTTTTTTGTCGTTTCCTCGTAACTGTTCTTTTTGGGGTATTGAAAAAGGATAGCTCGAACATGTCGGTAGGCCTCCACCAATTCCCAGAAGAACGCCTGTCCCTTTCCACTGCTGCACATCTTAAAACATGCAGTCTGGTAAGTTTTTTGTGTCACTTACAAAATTTAGTTCTTGTGGTATGACACGCCTCAAAAGTCACCAGTTCGATTATATCGAACACTTTTCGTCGCTTTCAGAACAGCATATGTTAAGTTTTATGCAGTCATATATTATGGAGACAAAGAGTGGTGTTACTAAAATAATGCATTAATTTTGTCGTTTTACTCTAAATGAATGGAAACTATCACCAGTTCAATTGGATATCCGCTGTTGTAACCACACGATAATTTCTTAGTTACAAGGGTGATCAAACTTGCAATTTGCAGCAAATGTGTAGACAGCAGCTCTAATCAGGAATAGTCTATGAAGATCAAGGGCTTTCCCACATTAACGCACAGCTGCAGTCGTGAAATAGTTTTAACCAACGAGGGCTTCGTCTTTCTGTGCAAAATCTCACTGCTGCAGTTTTCCATTTAGCGACCAAAGCAATCCACGTACAATACACATTAACAGCACTTCAAAGCTGAAGCAACCAGGCACAAATACGACACCAAATACAAAATTGAAAATCATTATTAGAATTTTGAAACCAGTTTATTTTAGTAGGTGGATACTTCATGTTTTTCACATAACATTCAACTTCCATCAATGTATTTATTGTGTTATTACGTAATTTGCACATGAGATTTTCAGTTAAGATTGCCGTAAGTTACTGTAAGAACTTTCATAAGCAATCTCTAAGTGTGGAGCTATGTGTGTTGTCTTATTTATTAACTGGACTTCTTGTTTCGGTTTAAGAAACTGTGTGTAGAGAAATGATGTGCAATTTTTTAGTGGAGTGACTTACACACTTTTGTAGCCATTATTTCATTGTATTGGTGATAATTATGGTATGAATAAATACTTCCCTTAAACGTCCGTAGGAGGGCCATCTGCAGGAAAATTTTCTCAGGCTGACTGAAATTAGGTTGTCAGTATCTGTTTGTATCTGGTGTCATGACCACTTGCATTTCACTCCTTTGGATAACGATTATCATGATTTTTGCTATGTGGAGTACTATTTATTCTGATTTGATGGTACATATTTTGACATTTTAGACACCTCGCTTTGTGACACCCATTGGCTATTTGGTACTTTATGTAACAAATAGTAATTTTAGCCTATTGTTCCACTTAACGATTTCGCAGTGGGTTATGAATAAAAAGCCGAAACTAGCCATCTTCAAGCAATAAAAAGGGTTATTTTGCAACTTAGCCTGTTCGTCATTTGAAATAGTATCCCAACCCTTAAGTATCCCAGCATCCTAGACGTCTATATCTATAATAATGTAGCTATGGGGTTTCTGGCACACTTTGTATGCATCTGTGACCTCACTTGTGCGGATTAGTAGCGTAACCAATACATCAAAAGCCATTCCCCCTTTCTACGACGTCATCGTGTCGTCTCTTTTGTTGGAAATGGACCTGTCAGACAGCATTCAAGCCAACACACCCATATTTACACCTTATAATTATAGATTCAGAATTTTACATGTCATTAAAATGAAATAGAATGGTCAGTATGAAGGCATCACCGTAATCGTGCTCAAAAATATCCGAACGACCTGTATTATCCATCAAAAATAGGAAAAAAATGTTTATTTCAAATACTGTACTATCATCTCATATGTGCATACACAGCAACAAAAAAAACATAATGAGTGCAGCTCACAGTATTTACATATCAAAAACACAAATGCACTTAAAATTCTTACTTGTCAGTAACTTTCATCTCACATGCAAGTGCATACACATGTATGCACATGCACATGTACATGTGCGTGCTCGAGCACACACACACACACACACACACACACACACACACACACACACACACATTGTCCATTGCATATTATCTGCATGTGATTGTCTCTACACAGCCAAGACCTTATCTAAGCAACCTCTTACAAAGTAATCCACAAACTGTATGTTTTATCAGAAGCCAGCCATATTATGAAAGTTATGTTTCATGTGATGTTTTCACTTAGGTATATTGGTAGATGTATGACTTTTTGTAGTTATATACTATAAAAAGCTCCTGCTACACGTCATAACATGTAATCTTCTAGCAGATACATTCTTCGATTTGTTGCCTGAACTGCTCAAATTTTGGATGTCTTGCTGGGGATGAAGACTTGTTCGAAAAACGTATTACGTTTTCTAATTCTTATAATATCGCCGAATTCGAATATAGCTTTTTGGGAATCTATCACATTGATCTTAGTATACACAGTAGACAAGAGGCTACTATCCGACACATAAATAGTTCCCATATTAATCGTTCTATGTTTTGTGTGATTGTATTGACTAACTAGTTCTTATACCATATCAATCCAATTGAAAGATCCTTGAGCAATTAAACGTTTAAACATTTGCTTTTAAGACTTCTATTGAATCACTTCACAGCTGAAACTTTCTAGGTAGATATTGATGAGTAGGGATTGATTTCATGCTTCTGCATTAGATTCTTAAAATTAGCACTTCCTTACTTAAACGACTCAGAATCCTGCTATATACCTAAAATTTTTTCTAAGGACATCTGCAACCTCAGTAGCAGTTTTAGTCTTTAGACCAGCGACTCATGCATATTTGCAGTACACATCAAATATTTATAGCCTGAATTGTATTTGAAACATGCAGTCAGGTCAGTGAAATCAGCTTGATGAAGTTCATCGTTTCGTTTTAAGACAACTACTCTCTTCAGATAAATTTTGCTTGGTGAGTGATAAAGTTATTCAGCTTGCACATTGTTTAAAATGAAGTTAGCAACAAGAGTAAGATCTTGTCAGAATGAGATCCCAACAATATAATATTTCTTTGTATAATATATTACATAAGGAAAGGGAAAAAAGTAAAAACTGTATACATAAAATTTATTAAAAAATTACATTTCTTTCATTCTCCAACGACGAGGTCCATTCCGGTCATAGGCGTAGAATGGGAAATCTCACAGATGACAATCATGCCGCCACTGATCCAATAACTTCCGATTTAACTTAGCAGTCACTGTTTTCTGTCTGTCAACACACATTTTTAGTCGATGTGCAGGAAGTGAGAGGCAGGCCTTGTCCTCAATATTTACCACATCGTGTTATGGCACCAAGTCCTTAACCCACTCCACTTTCTGAAAATCCTATACAAAGACATGTGTGTCTTGTGCTATAACTGAATATAAACCATTCATTTCCGTCTGCAACAACTTCCTGAAGCAATATCTAGCTTATAATAGGGATATGTGCAGTGCAGAATGAAATTTCCAGAAATACTACACTACTACACCCAAAATATGAAAATCAATGTCTTTCGAAACACAGCGATTTTCTGTGGTGCGGAATCCTTGACGATCACGAGGATGGTATACATGTTTTCGGAAAGGAAAATAGAGCAATAAGAAATCTAATGCAGCCAGAAAAATCAAACTCCCTTTCTAACAACAGAAACGCCCTATCTCCCCCCTCCCCCCCCCCCCTCAGATTTAGTGGTAAAATGGTTCACTGGATAGCCCGTCAACATCTGAACACAGATCAAGCATCAAAACAGGAAGAAGTTGAACTGTGAAAAATGAAGCAAAATAGTAATGAGCGGTTCAAATTTAAGATGTATAACATAGATCAAAATTCCAGAAACATGCTGTCGTGGGTCGTGGTTGTGTGATCACGGTGTTGGACTACAACGCGGGAGATCCGTGTTCGAACCTGTAGCGGACCCAATTTTTTCTTCCTCAGAAAATTATGAACTTTCCGTCCCTTCTTTGATGTGTCTGTTCTTCTTTAGGCCTGACAGCTGACATACTATACATTGGTTATAGAATATGAGTCATTTGGTAAGACCATATTACCGTCGCAAGTAAATGTGATATATTCAGGCGAGATGCTGAATAGACCTTTTACAGAAATGAAAATAACAAATAAACGGGTGTGAATCATGCAACAAAAAAGGAATTCAAGAGTAAAAACTTACAATAAGAAACGCAAGAACTATAATATGTGGTACTTATGTAGAACAAATAGGAGGTACGTACCACTAGAGGTCTCTTCCTTACACGTAGATGTTTGCAAACGGACTTTACAACGTGACACAGACACAAATTTGAATGAAGTGAACAGAGAAGTTAATGACCGGACGGACAGTTCATAATTTCGCAAAAAAAAGAGAGTTGAGGGAGATTTGAACACAAATATCTCGCTTCGAAGTCTGACACCGTGACTACAGAACCTCGACGCAATGGCTATTAAGATTCGTTTGATGTTGCCCGTTTTGAGCTTGGACCGTTCGCTGTTTAGATTTTGCTTCTTTTTTCACAGTTCTGTAAATCTTCTTCCTGTATTCATCCTTGATCTTTGTTCAGTTTCCGATGGGCTAGCCACTGGTCCATATTACCACTAAATCTGAGGGGGTGCGATGGGGAGTTTCCCTTGTAAGCATGGGAGAAGTGTTGTATACCTTGAATAAGATTTCTGCCTCCTGTAATGTGCACACAACTGCGGTGAGAAGAGATCTGTCAGAGAAAGGATTTCCAACAAACACAATGACACCAAAATCCCCTGAGGGTGTATTTCTAAAAGTCCCTTATCGTATCGAAGATACTCGTTTATCTGCAAACCTGTGCAGTTGTCCATTAGAGGACACAGAGAATGTCATGCGGAATTCGACTTTCGTCTGCCGCTACACCAGTCGAAACCAGTAGAGACGGTGCAGTGTGTATGTGAAATTTCGTTTCGTGAAGTTACCTGTGTGTATTGAAGCGTCAAATGAGAAGGCGATTAGTAATCTATCCTGCTAATGTTTTACAATGAAGTTAATAATTGGCTCCTTCTACCGACCCCCAGACTCCGATGATACAGTTGCTGAACAGTTCAGAGAAAATTTGAGTCTCGTAACAAATAAATGCCCCACTCATACGGTTATAGTTGGTGGGGACTTCAACCTTCCCTCGATATGTTGCCAAAAATACTTGTTCAAAACCGGTGGTAGGCAGAAAACATCTTCCAAGATTGTCCTAAATGCTTTCTCTGAAAATTATTTCGAGCAGTTAGTCCACGAACCCACGCGAATTGTAAATGGTTGCGAAAACACACTTGGCCTCTTAGCCACAAACAATCCAGAGCTAATAGAGAGCATCATGACTGATACAGGGATTAGTGATCACAAGGTCGTTGTAGCTAGGCTCAATACCGTTTCTTCCAAATCCACCAGAAACAAACGCAAAATAATTTTATTTAAAAAAGCGGATAAAGTGTCACTAGAAGCCTTTCTAAGAGACACTCTCCATTCCTTCCGAGCTGACTATGCAAATGTAGACGAGATGTGGCTCAAATTCAAAGATATAGTAGCAACAGCAATTGAGAGATTCATACCTCATAAATTGTTAAGAGATGGAACTGATCCCCCCATGGTACACAAAACAGGTCCGAACGCTGTTGCAGAGGCAACGGAAAAAGCATGCGAAGTTCAGAAGAACGCGAAATCCCGAAGATTGGCTAAAATTTACAGACGCGCGAAATTTGGCACGAACTTCAATGCGAGATGCCTTTAATAGGTTCCACAACGAAACATTGTCTCGAAATTTGGTAGAAAATCCGTAGAAATTCTGGTCGTATGTAAAGTACACAAGCTACCTTCGCTGCGCAGTGCCGATGGTACTGTTACCGACGACTGTGCCGCTAAAGCGGAGTTATTGAACTCAGTTTTCCGAAATTCCTTCACCAGGGAAGACGAATGGAATATTCCAGAAATTGAAACACGAACAGCTGCTAGCATGAGTTTCTTAGAAGTAGATACCTTAGGGGTTGCGAAGCAACTCAAATCACTTGATACGGGCAAGTCTTTAGGTCCAGATTGTATACCGATTAAGTTCCTTTCAGATTACGCAGATACAATAGCTCCCTACTTAGCAATCATATACAACCGCTTGCTCACCGATAGATCTGTACCTGCAGATTGGAAAATTGCGCAGGTCGCACCAGTGTTTGAGAAGGGTAGTAGGAGTAATCCATCGAACTACAGACCTATATCATTGACGTCGGTTTGCAGTAGGGTTTTGGAGCATATACTGTATTCAAACATTATGAATCACCTCGAAGGGAACGATCTATTGATACGTAACCAGAATGGTTTCAGAAGTAATGGCCGCTATCGACAGGGGATGTCAAGTTGATTCCGTATTTCTAGATTTCCGGAAAGCTTTTGACACCGTTCCTCACAAGCGACTTCTACTCAAGCTGCGGGCCTATGGGGTATCGTCTCAGTTGTGCGACTGGATTCGTGATTTCCTGTCAGGAAGGTCGCAGTTCGTAGTAATAGACGGCAAATCATCGAGTAAAACTGAAGTGATATCAGGTGTTCCCCAGGGAAGCGTCCTGGGACCTCTGCCGTTCCTGATCTATATAAATGACCTGGGTGACAATCGGAGCAGTTCTCTTAGGTTGTTCGCAAATGATGCTGTAATTTACCGTCTAGTAAGGTCATTCGAAGACCAGTATCAGTTGAAAGCGGTTTAGAAAAGATTGCTGTATGGTGTGGCAGGTGGCAGTTGACGCTAAATAACGAAAAGTGTGAGGTGATCCACATGAGTTCCAAAAGAAATCCGTTGGAATTCGATTACTCGATAAATAGTACAATTCTCAAGGCTGTCAATTCAACTAAGTACCTGGGTGTAAAAATTACGAACAACTTCAGTTGGAAAGACCACATAGATAATATTGTGAGGAAGGCGAGCCAAAGGCTGCGTTTCATTGGCAGGGCACTTAGAAGATGCAACAAGTCCACTAAAGAGACAGCTTACACTACACTCGTTCGTCCTCTGTTAGAATATTGCTGCGCGGTGTGGGATTCTTACCAGGTGGAACTGATGGAGGACACCGAAAGGGTGCAAAAAAGGGCAGCTCGTTTTGTATTATCACGTAATAGGGGAGAGTGTGTGGCAGATATGATACGCAAGTTGGGATGGAAGACATTAAAGCAAAGACGTTTTTCGTCGCGGCGAGATCTATTTACGAAATTTCAGTCACCAACTTTCTCTTCCGAATGCGAAAATATTTTGTTGAGCCCAGCCTACAGAGGTAGGAATGATCATCAAAATAAAATAAGAGAAATCAGAGCTCGAACAGAAAGGTTTAGGTGTTCTTTTTTCCCGCGCGCTGTTCGGGAGTGGAATGGTAGGGAGATAGTATGATTGTGGTTCGATGAACCCTCTGCCAAGCACTTAAATGTGAATTGCAGAGTAATCATGTAGATGTAGATGTAGATGTAGATGAAGATGAAGTTAAGACAAAATCCCCTTCGTGATGATGGTATTGGTGTAGAAGATGAATCATTCGCACATTTTCTGGTTCCTATTATAGCGCAAAAATATTATCATCAGTTAGAACTGGATACTGTTGTAACAGTAACACGTGATTATCACGCAACTAATGACAGTGACGATCAACTCACTGCCCGCAATACTGGTACAGGAAGTTCGAGAAGAGGCGAAGGAAGCAGTGAAAGCGAATTCCAGCATTTTCCTGATAAGAGATTTAAAGTGGAAAGTGTCATCACGATGTTTAATAACAACACAACTACAGAACATGTAAGATGATTATCACGTCAGACGTCTGAACACATATGACAAGCTCCGGAAAATAAACCCTAAACTGAAGACTAAAATCAGTATTAAAACCGTACTGGAATATGTGGCAAAAAAAATAGGAAGCAATGCAGTTTTCAAAGGAAATCTATGCCGCTGTTCAATATTATCGACCAACGTGTAATAGTGTAGTTTTATGAAGCGCGAGGATGCAGTTTTTCTGTTCATTATCGGCGTTTACAACACTGAGCAGTGAAAGTAGAAAAAATCTCGAGTGCGCAAATTTTGCAGCGTCACTTGGATTTATTATTAATTTGAAAAAGTAGTTTAGGAGAACATCACGCTATATAACTGTATTCCCAACACGAAAAGATAAGGACGACAAAGAAGAGACGATTCAGTATTTGTTGCTTAAGTAAATCACGACAGAAAACATCAAAATGGATTCTGTATGGAACTGTTATCAGAGTCAGTTCAACTATGAGCTTTCTCCCGGAAGAACGCTAGTCATGAAAAGGGGGAGAAACACTATTTCGACGTTGCAATCACTGAACAGTGCAACACACAGCTATACGATCGACGATGCTACATCATCAGACGGACGATCGGCAGAGAGATTCTGTATATGTTTCCAAGAACAAAGTGGAAAGTTTGAACCCCGTAAATCATGGGAAAAAGAATAAACGATGCCCTCTAAACGTCTTTGTAGATGCGAGTGTGAGCGGGAAGATAACGAAAGAACATCTGAAGATGTTTTTTCTGTCAGTTTTGGATCCATATTTGCCGACGAAGTCAGTACTGCTTTGTGACTCCAGGTCTGGACATATGGATAAACAAGTACCACTGGAAGACACAGGAGTAAAAGATCTAGTATTAAAAGTCATTCCACATAAAACTAAAATTATGGACAACCTCTGGGCGTATATATCTTCAGGCAATGTAAAATGTATACCAAGAGAATAACAACTTTCTTAAACTATTTTCCAAGAACATGCAGCCAAAACTTCAGTGACAGATTCTTTATCATGAAAATGCATTCTGTCATGTACAATCAATTATATGCGGAAGTATTTAGACCAGTGCTTCGTTGTGCGTGGCAGAACGTTGGCTACGATGTTGTTGTACCTGTGGACAAGTTCAAAAGTGTCATTGACGTGGTGTTCAGCACTGATATTATAGAATATGGAGTTATGACGTGTGAGAATTTGCTTTTCTTCACTGTGCGTTTTGTAGCTATTCCTGCTGCTTTGTTCGTCCTGTTGAAGTCCTCACTTGCATTTATAGTTAGGATACATGCATTGCGTTTTCCCTCTTCAGTGACATCTGAAGTGACACATAGAGCACGTCTGCAAAAGACGACACTCACCAGCACATGGACGGGTTTGTAATGGTCCCGTAACTAAAATTTCATATAGGTATGTTAGATCGAAAGCAGATCCTTTCCTTGTGAGACGAGAGTCTAGTCACAACTTACACAACGTATGCAGCTTCCAAATGCGTCCATGATCAAGAAATTGTGAGAAATAAGCTATCGGTATACATGACTATCGCTGCATTCCTTTTAGAGCTTAACAAGGAAAACCACACCTTAAACACTTACCACAGTATCTCTACTACTGTCATGTGTGTTTCTTCACTGTTACACCTTTAGACCACCATCTCCGCAGAGCACTGTTTCTCATAGCATTAAATCTCCGTGCATGGGAACGCCTTGTTACCCAGTCGGTTGAAGGCGTCATTTCTAAAACATAATTATGAATAATCAAACAGTATGCTATCGTATTTTTAGGGAACAGCGTTTTTGTTTGCATATCAGTTCCCATATCAACGAGAGACTATTTCATTGTTCTTCATATTGGTGCGAACACTCTATGAAATGTATGGGGCACTTATGGAACTCCGTGCGACGCATGAGTCCATTTTTCCTTTATTCTCCCCCTCCAAAATACAACGAATGGGAACTGCAGTACATTTCATACCATTGTGTCTTATTTTTTATGCTAAACTCGACTGTCGACTGCACACTTCTCTTCAGGATATCTACTCGAATTCAGATGCACCTCCCAATCTATTACGTTTGTTGGATCGAATATGCTGTAGATGTCAGAAATGGAATTCCTGTTTGACTGAAAAGCTAAAATAATGTATCTTGATGTTTCGAACACTGCACTGAATTAAACTTGCTACGTCCGTGTGCTACTTTCTGGTGCAATGCATTCAATTAAATACCTATGACGTGATGCTAAACAATGATACCTGACCTTTCTTGGACTCTCTTTGCGAAGGTACCACTTCTATAGTGAAAAAGAAATAAAAGACGTCATAAATCAATAAATAAAATAGATACAGATACGTAGCTTCCAGGAATAACAGCTATATTACAATACTATCATCTGCAATACCGTTCGTTAAAATCACGTTAAGGAATTAAAGGCTGTCACTTCAGAAGTTCAAGGTGTAAATGTTTGTTCACTGTGAAATTTTAACTTCTGTAAGTTTAAAAATTTTGAAATATTGTTGCGTCATTGTATTGTCTCATATTTATGGGGTCGCCAATGTAATCAGATCTGCATTAATATTATACCACCCCCCATGAACCATGGACCTTGCCGTTGTTGGGGAGGCTTGCCGTACCGTAGGTGCAACCACAATGGAGGGGTATCTGTTGAGAGGTCAGACAAACGTGTGGTTCCTGAAGAGGGGCAGCAGCCTTTTCAGTAGTTGCAGGGGCAACAGTCTGGATGATTGACTGATCTGGCCTTGCAACACTAACCAAAACGGCCTTGCTGTGCTGGTACTGCGAATGGCTGAAAGCAAGGGGAAACTACAGCTGTAATTTTTCCCGAGGGCATGCAGCTTTACTGTATGGTTAAATGATGATGGCGTCCTCTTGGGTAAAATATTCCGGAGGTAAAATAGTACCCCATTCGGATCTCCGGGCGGGGACTACTCAAGAGGACGTCGTTATCAGGAGAAAGAAAACTGGCGTTCTACAGATCGGAGTGTGGAACGTCAGATCCCTTAATCTGGTAGGTAGGTTAGAAAATTTAAAAAGGGAAATGGATAGGTTAAAATCAGATATAGTGTGAATTAGTGAAGTTCGGTGGCAGGAGGAACAAGACTTTTGGTCAGGTGAATACAGGGTTATAAATACAAAATCAAATAGGGGTTATGCAGGAGTAGGTTTAATAATGAATGAAAAAATAGGAGTGCGCGTAAGCTACTACAAACAGCATAGTGAACGCATTATTGTGGCCAAGGTAGACACGAGGCCCATGTCTACTACAGTAGTACAAGTTTTATATGTCAACTAGCTGTGCAGATGATGAAGAAATTGATGAAATGTATGAGGAGATAAAAGAAATTATTCAGGTAGTGAAGGGAGACGAAAATTTAATAGTCATGGGTGACTGGAATTCGAGAGTAGGAAAAGGGAGAGAAGGAAACATAGTAGGTGAATACGGATTGGGGGTAAGAAATGAAATAGGAAGCCGTCTGGTAGAATTTTGCACAGAGCATAACTTAATCATAGCTAACACTTGGTTCAAGAATCATAAAAGAAGGTTACATACATGGATGAATCCTGGAGATACTAGAAGGTATCAGATGGATTATATAATGGTAAGACAGAGATTTAAGAACCAGGTTTTAAATTGTAAGACATTTCCAGGGGCGGATGTGGACTCTGACCACAATCTATTGGTTATGAACTGTAGATTAAAACTGAAGAAACTGCAAAAAGGTGGGAATTTGAGGAGATGGGACCTGGATAAACTGACTAAACCAGAGGTTGTACAGAGTTTCAGGGAGAGCATAAGGGAGCAATTAACAGGAATGGGGGAAAGAAATAAAGTAGAAGAAAAATGGGTAGCTCTGAGGGATGAAGTAGTGAAGGCAGCAGAGGATCAAGTAGGTAAAAAGACGAGGGCTAGTAGAAATCCTTGGGTAACAGAGAACATCAACAAAAGCAAAACGAGGATAATGGAATGTAGTCGAATTAAATCGGGCAATGCTGCGGGTATTAGATTAGGACATGAGACACTTAAAGTAGTAAATGAGTTTTGCTATTTGGGGAGCAAAATAACTGATGATGGTCGAAGTAGAGAGGATATAAAACGTAGACTGGCAATGGCAAGGAAAGCGTTTCTGAAGAAGAGAAATTTGTTAACATCGAGTATAGATTTAAGTGTCCGGAAGTCGTTTCTGAAAGTATTTGTATGGAGTGTAGCCATGTATGGGAGTGAAACATGGACGATAAATAGTTTAGACAAGAAGAGAATAGAAGCTTTCGAAATGTGGTGCTACAGAATAATGCTGAAGATGAGATGGGTAGATCACATAATTAATGAGGAGGTATTGAATAGAATTGGGGAGAAGAGGAGTTTGTGGCACAACTTTTCAAGAAGGAGGGACCGGTTGGTAGGACATGTTCTGAGGCATCAAGGGATCACAAACATTGGAGGGCAGCGTGGAGGGTGAAAATCGTAGAGGGAGACCAAGAGATGAATACACTAAGCAGATTCAGAAGGATATAGGTTGCAATAAGTACTGGGAGATGAAAAAGCTTGCACATGATAAAGTAGCATGGAGAGCTGCATCAAACCAGTCTCAGGACTGAAGAACACAACAACAACAACAACATTAATATTATAGACTCTTGAAGAGCTGTAAGAAGCCATCTTTCAGTTTTTCTCAAAACTTGCCATTGCTGAGGCCATACGTGATTGATGCGTCTTCCAAATTGCCCATATGGGACTTTCCCCACATCTGGTCGTTTGCTCATGCACGTGGCTCACCTGGAACGGCCGTGGTTACCCACTTAGCCACGTCATGCTGTCGGCTCTGGAGGCATACAGCTTCGCAAACATATTTAGCTTACCTCGTACCAATTCTAGGTGACAGATTAGCTCACCTACATACACGGAACGTGCACCCCCCCCCTTCCCCCGTCCCCTTAATGTGGCACATTAGCTTGCTAACTTGACACATTAACACCAAATTAGACATTCTAACATTACATAATAAATACATACATAACATAATAAATAAAATACTCTACTGTTGTGTATCTTTGTGGTGGTGTATGAAACAGCATGGTTCTCCTGGGATGTCAGCCTAAATTTTCTAAATGTGATTTAAATTTTAAAATTATGGTGTACTCATTAAATGCTGAAATAAACATATAAATTTGAATAAACTCTCGCGTCAGCTCCTTCTTTTCAAATGTTTTCATCGCTTTTACGCTCATCTATTAGCACTTTTTTTTTACTTTGACCACATCATATTTTTCACTATCACCACCAGAACACATGAACGGTGTTCTGGCGTCGAAGGTTAGATCGTTCGTAGTCCAGCCGCCTCTGCAGAAATTCATGACACCTGTGGCCAAGTACAGCGCAGAACAGCGTCAATCTGCAGTCACTATGATTGTAGTATAGTTACCAGTGGTCATGTGACTTCCTGAATCCCCCAGATCAGGCACTGAATAGATACATTCATAAACAAAATATAAAGCAAAAACTGATTTATACCATAGGCAAGACACGTTTGATTCAGCTTGGCATTTCAAAAACTCTGTCCATGTTCCCAATATAAAAAATGTCTTTCATGCTATGGAATTTGTTCAACACCACAAATCAACTAACATTTTATCTTTTTTGTGCAAGTTTACCTTGTCTAATTAAAAACCTTTTAACTGATACTACCATGTGCAGAAAACACTCATTTAAAACTTCCTGGCAGATTAAAACTGTGGCTAAGCCATGTCTCCGCAATATCCTTTCTTTCAGGAGTGCTAGTTCTGCAAGGTTCGCAGGAGAGCTTCTGTATAGTTTGGAAGGTAGGAGACGAGATACTGGCAGAAGTAAAGCTGTAAGTACCGGGTGTGAGTCGTGCTTCGGTAGCTCAGATGGTAGAGCACTTGCCCGCGAAAGGCAAAGGTCCCGAGTTCGAGTCTCAGTCGGGCACACAGTTTTAATCTGCCAGGAAGTTTCATATGAGCGCACACTCCACTGCAGAGTGAAAATCTCATTCTGAACACTCATTTAACTTTCTTTTCAGCTCAACGTATAGCTGGATCATACATTCAGCAGATGTTCACTTATACAGGGTTATTACAAATGATTGAAGCGATTTCACAGCTCTACAGTAACTTTATTATTTGAGATATTTTCACAATGCTTTGCACACACATACAAAAACTCAAAAACTTTTTTTAGGCATTCACAAATGTTCGATATGTGCCCTTTTAGTGATTCGGCAGACATCAAGCCGATAATCAAGTTCCTCCCACACTTGGCGCAGCATGTCCCAATCAATGAGTTCGAAAGCATCGTTGATGCGAGCTCGCAGTTCTGGCACGTTTCTTGGTAGAGGAGGTTTAAACACTGAATCTTTCACATAACCCCACAGAAAGAAATCGCATGGGGTTAAGTCGGGAGAGCGTGGAGGCCATGACATGAATTGCTGATCATGATCTCCACCACGACCGATCCTTCGGTTTTCCAATCTCCTTTTTAAGAAATGCCGAACATCATGATGGAAGTGCGGTGGAGCACCATCCTGTTGAAAGATGAAGTCGGCGCTGTCGGTCTCCAGTTGTGGCATGAGCCAATTTTCCAGCATGTCCAGATACACGTGTCCTGTAACGTTTTTTTCGCAGAAGAAAAAGGGGCCGTAAACTTTAAACCGTGAGATTGCACAAAACACATTAACTTTTGGTGAATTGCGAATTTGCTGCATGAATGCGTGAGGATTCTCTACCGCCCAGATTCGCACATTGTGTCTGTTCACTTCGCCATTAAGAAAAAATGTTGCTTCATCACTGAAAACAAGTTTCGCACTGAACGCATCCTCTTCCATGAGCTGTTGCAACCGCGCCGAAAATTCAAAGCGTTTGACTTTGTCATCGGGTGTCAGGGCTTGTAGCAATTGTAAACGGTAAGGCTTCTGCTTTAGCCTTTTGCGTAAGATTTTCGAAACCGTCGGCTGTGGTACGTTTAGCTCCCTGCTTGCTTTAATCGTCGACTTCTGCGGGCTACGCGTTCAACCGTTTCTTCGCTCACTGCAGGCCGACCCGTTGATTTCCCCTTACAGAGGCATCCAGAAGCTTTAAACTGCGCATACCATCGCTGAATGGAGTTAGCAGTTGGTGGATCTTTGTTGAACTTCGTACTGAAGTGTCGTTGCACTGTTATGACTGACTGATGTGAGTGCATTTCAAGCACGACATACGCTTTCTCGGCTCCTCTCGCCATTTTGTCTCACTGCGCTCTCGAGCGCTCTGGCGGCAGAAACCTGAAGTGCAGCTTCAGCCGAACAAAACTTTATGAGTTTTTCTACGTATCTGTAGTGTGTCGTGACCATACGTCAATGAATGGAGCTACAGTGAATTTATGAAATCGCTTCAATCATTTGTAATAGCCCTGTATTTGTTATAAAATACCATTTACCTCAAATTTATTCTCATAAAGATATTAAAAACGTATCCGCAAAATTTTAAACACATAAATATATTCAAAACCCAAAATAACATAGAATTAACCCACTAAATATGCCCCAAAAACTTTTGCTTCAAGTTTGCCCCTAAACTGCATGTTCTACTCCCACATACAAATAAAATTTTAATAAGGTTTGATGACCTCTATACGCCAAACTTTTTGTGAACAGTTATTACAAGTGAACTACATCTAGTATATGAAAAAACCAATCCGAAATATTACAAGTGACACATTTACCAACCCCTTCAAATTTCCGTCAGATCTCATGTACAAATTATTCATATTTCTCTCTTTCGTAAATGATGAAACTTGTTTATGTTCTGCCGACCTCCCTGCACCAAGATTTTTGCATTCAATAATTACTCCCTGCTTGCACTAAATTGTGCCTCCATACTTTGTCAGTTACATCTTAAGTTCACCAAATTAACCCTTACACAAAACAGAAACAGCCGCCAAAAACTCTTAAAACTACACATGAAACACATCTTTTTACTCGTTTCTACTTCTACACACTCTGTTCTTCATTCATAAGATGCACCTCTGTCACCATTGCCTCTTATATCATTTTTTTCGCCGTTGTGAGTACCTTTTAAATCTCACCTTTTTGCGTTTTTTGAACTGCTCCAACTCGAGGCCTCTGTTCCCATTCATCACGGATTCTTACGTTTAAAAGCAAAATTGGTGACTACTGTTGACACACCGCTTTTTGGTTCGATCATTTCAGTTATAGGCTGCACATTTTTGATTTCAACCCTCTCTGAACACTGTTCCCTCAAAAGATCATTTTACATTTTCCTTTTTCTCTCATGTCTATGGTACACATTATAATTTCAGAACAACCCTCAATTTCATTATCCAGTGCTAGATTTTCCTGCTCTACTGCCATCTCATCTGTAGGATTTGAATCACCCTCAAAACCAGTCATTTCCCCAAGCTCATAAGCATCAGATATCCTGTTTGCTTCCTCCGAGGTAACGATATAAGTAGCTGCAACATTCTCACTACTAACAACACAACTTAAAACTTCGTCTCTCTTAAACAAATCCTCACTTACTTCCACCAAATCACTACAACCTTTATCACAATTAAGTCTATTACCATTCGTCGATTCCTCGTAAGACTGATTACTTAAAACATCCATTACACACAATGGTAGGCTATAGAAATCAACCAAACATGGTCTGCCCTTGTCTCCATTATATTTTCTTTACTCTCAGACTGTTCCGACTGTTTTAGCATACCATCTAACACATTTGCACATTCATGCTTCCACATGCGCTCATTATTCAGGCTTTCATCAAAAGCCATTGGTTCACTTCCATCAACAGAAATAGTTGCACGAACTTCTTCCTCCGAGATACAGGGTGACAATTATTGAACTATATCAAATAAAATCGTCATAGCTTCTGAACAGTTTGCGTTAAGACGTTCAAACAGTACGGTTTGCCGTGGGGCATGACGGGAATTAATATACACAGGGTTTGATTTAGCTCACTTTCATTTGGATGGGTTCGTCAATATAAAAAAATGGCCCAGTTGGGGGACTGGGAATCAGCATTTCGCGATCGACAAGTCTCTTCACCCTGGGTAACTGTGTGGTGAGTAATGTCCAGTCACGGAATAATCGGTGCGATATTCCTTTAAGGCACTGTGACTAAAGAACAGTACATGAAGGTTTTGGAAGATGATTTCATCCTCATTACCCAAAGTGACCCTGATTTCTACAAGATACGATTTACAAACATTTTTCACACATTGTTCTTCAAATTCCTCAACTGTCACCATTTCGAATCATCTTGAAATGTTAAAAACCGTAAAATACAGTGAGAGGAATCGTCAAAAAATCACTTACAATGCAATGCTAGGCTGAACATTAGATCACTTTCTGCTTATAGGAATGATGATAGGAGTTCATCATTTTGTCTACATCGATATCAAATTTCCATCACACTGAGGCACACATACAACAAATATCACTGTTAGTTAAAGAATAATACTATCATCTGTCAAAAGTGCGTGGTCGTTGTGGTACAACTGCTTTAGAATCTATGCTATGACTCTACTCCTATAGCTAGTAGGGGACCTGTTTCAATTTATAGTTTGAGTCTACTGCTACTATCTTACTAAATTCCTCATGGGCTCTACCGTTTGAATTTATGGATTAAGTGTACTACTATAAAAACAACCACTAATACTCTGCCAACTGAGCCACATGGATGACACGTCTTTAAGAACTACTGTAGTACATTTTACTGCACAAACACCTTTATAATTGACTGTGGTTTAAGACTTAGTCATGCTACAGTGGTTTGAGAAGATCTCATGTTGATATCTTAATCATCAATTTTGTCTGATCTGAATGCATCTGGGATGCAATTGGACGTTAGCTCTACACCTTCAATTTACCAGAGTTGTTTGTAAACATACATTGTCAGATATCCCTGGAAGAAACTGCTGTGGAACTAATTCATCTGCATGCTAGATCTGCTGAGAATTGTATGCTTGCATGTGGAATTTTGTGTAAATTGTTATAGCAGACCTCTCTAGTATGGCCATCTACAACCTTGGTCAGCAAAAGGCTTCCAACGTAAGCGCGCTGTTGGAGGAATCACTTCCGCATTCATCAGAAATAATTTAGAAAGCCTGTAGAAACGTGTAATGTGTACGTCTGACAATTAACGCAGTGCGCATCTACTGTGATATTTCCGAATGGTTGTAGTCATACGCCGGCTGGAGTGGCCGAGCGGTTCTAGGCGCTACAGTCTGGAACCGCGCGACCGCTACGGTCGCATGTTCGAATCCTGCCTCGGGAATGGATGTGCGTGATGTCCTTAGGTTAGTTAGGTTTAAGTAGTTCTAAGTTCTAGGGGACTGATGACCTCAGCAGCTAAGTCCCGTAGTGCTCAGAGCCATTTGAACCATTTGTAGTCATACTGTTCTACAACCTATCTATGCTTGCATACCTGTGACACTTGTCATCGATCATCTAGTATGTATCAAGACGAGACTTTCAAGAATCGAAAGAGATACTATACTTTCATGCTACTTTGCAAGCTGAAAACTGTGGTGTTAAATGATGTTCATCTGAAATAATTTAGAAATCCTGTGGAAACATCTGACGTCTGATGTGAGACATTCACAGTCCAATATAACGAACTGGGTTCTGTCTTCCAGCAGGATGGTTGATGGGTGTTTCTCATACAAGGGCCAAATCTTGCTGTGCTGGTCTGAGGGTGTATATTCAGTTCGCCACAGTGGTAGTTAAATACATGCATTCCTGATAATTCTGCTACCAGCTACGTTAACTGTGTGGTATTGCGTGTATGGTGTAGCACTTATGTACAAATTAGTTGCAGGGAATATCCTACTGTGAAAAGCTGTATCAAACTCCTAAAAGAATCATCTCCGTCACAACTGGTACCCTAGCAGTCAGTCTGGATATAAATCGAACCGTTTACTTTCATATCTGTAGCGATTCTTTTACAGTGACAGCAAGTGCTGAGATTCTGTCAGCATTATGCGCACATTTGTCTCTCCATCATTGGTGGGAATCGAAGTGCTGCATATTCTCATCGTCTTGCCACAACATAGAGCTGAAATTAGATGTTATGTACTCATCGAACAGTCCTGGAAAGTTTTAAATATGTTTCTTACTTGTAAACTTCTCATAAACATGCCTTGCCATCAAATAAAGTCTCACATCCTGTCAAACGATTATGATCAAGAAAAGTTTTCGCTGCTGCGGAAGACACGTACTTTTGACTTCGTAAAGTACAGTCCTTACTGGAAAATACCACTCACCACAGGATGGATTCTACATTTTATGTCAACTCCGACGCGTATCAATGACATCAGCAAAATTTTCGTATTTTGTAACACAGAATCGTCGCTGTAATGCACACAACCACGTTATTAAGCAGTCATTGCCATTTTCAACAACTTGTAGTAAACCACATACGTTTTCAGATTTCAGCACAAACCATAAAGTCCTCTGACCAGTGGTCTTAACATTTAATGCATGGAGGTATACACTCTTTTTCCCATGTTTAAAGTAGCGTTACTTGATTGCTCTCTGTCAAGTAGCTTTATCTCTGTTTTAAGGGGAAAAAAACATACGTTTTTCATATTAGGTGCATTGCGCTGTCACTTACGACCAGGTACTCCACATCAGCGACCTCATTAGTCATTAGACATCGTGAGAGAGCAGAATGGACTTCGAACTTGGTCGGGTGATTGGGTGTCACTTGTGTCATGCGTCTGTACGCGAGATTTCCACACTCATAAACATCCCTATGTCCACTGTTTCCGATGTGATAGTAGTGAAGTGGAAACGTGAACAGACACGTACAGCACAAAAGCATACAGGTCGACCTCGTCTGTTGATTGACAGAGACCGCCGACAGTTAAAGTGTAATAGGGAGACATCTATCCAGACCATCACACAGGAATTCCAAACTGCATCAGGATCCACTGCAAGTATTATGACAGTTAGGCGAGAGGTGAGAAAACTTGGATTTCATGGTCGAGCGGCTGCTCAGAAGCCACGCATCAAGCCGGTAAATGCCAAACGACGCCTCGCTAGAGACATGCCTACTAGGTTAGATGATAAACCTAGCGAGGTTTCAGCTAACTGTAATGGTGGTGCGCTGCCTAAGAACGTCTGCTTTAATGAGGCTAATCGTTCCACTCCTGATAGCACTATGATGACAACTGACAACAGGGGCTCCCCAAAGTCTAATGCCTTTGCCAAAAGTTAGTGAAATCACGAAAAGGGCGAATCGGAAGAGGAGAGAGACGGTCGTCTTAACTGATTCGTCATACAAAATAGCCAGAAGCCACTCTTAAGGAAAAGAGGAAAAGAAATTTGTAAAAGTAAGAAGGATATGGAAATAACTATTTAAGAAAGACAGTAAAATTAGGAATGTAAAAATCAAAAGAAAGAGCCTGACGATAAGTTTAAAAAAGAAGAAGAGAGAAACGAAAACTAATAAGAGCGATTTTGAGGAGTGTTCTGACTGTGCATGTTTATACGTGGTGATTTTTATTCAGAGTCAGTTGAAGTCTGGGTCACTTGTTCCATGTGCAAACAGTGGGTACACAACTGATGTACGGGACTTAACAACAAAGATGATGAGGCTGTCTTAGTGTGTGAATTATGTGAAGAGGCTTAAGGAAACGACACAGGTGGTTAATACCGTAATTAAAGTTTTATAATCTCTTAAAACGAAATAAATGTAGAGCAAAAAAGTCTACATTTCCACTAGCTTTGTGTGTTTTTATAACTGCTTATCCTTACTGCCCAATTCTTCCCTAGGCCCAGGGCAGAACTGAGCGGATGTCAGACTTCTCTATCTTGGAATTAAAAAGTTTTCCCTCTACCGGGTTAATCTCCTAACGCATATATTTCTAATACGGAAAGCGCTATCGATATGTGGTTTTCATAGAACTGAATTGTAGTCAAAATCACATATTTGTAGCCAACATACAGATTTTGAGACGTTTACGAAATTTCAGTTGTTTACTACATTTACAAATTTTTGAGTGGGACAATGCCTATTGACAGTGAAATCCTAAGAAAACACGAAAAATCATAGCTGCTGTAGCTGAAGAGCACTAAGGTGATCTAGTTCAACTTATTGTCAGCACCTACTTGACACCTAAAAACGCCGGTCTTCAATCCGCCTCAGTGCTCTGTTCTACTCTGGGTTCCGCTAAACGATTTTTCCATACACAGTGTGTATGTTATCTTATACATATACTCATATAAGCACACCTGTTTACATAACTAGGACAAACGGTTCATATAACTGCCCCCCCCCCCCCACACACACACACACACACACACTGGTGGGCTATTTACAAATAAACAGCCCATTCAATTTTACAAATAAATACCCCATTCATGCATTGAATTATTCAAGCAAATAGTGTGAGTCTCGATCTCGTCCTCACAGATGAATTGTTTGTTGTTATGACCCGACAGACCGATTTTAAGTTGCTATACAGTATGCACGTCATGGTCGTATGATCAGATGCTCACTTGACGCACCATATGCAGAGAGGAAAGAATCCTCACCAGGTAGTAGGCTCTCCAAGCAGTCATCAGTCATGAGAGCCATGGATGCTACGCGCTGCATACCCTTTGCCTGGCCTTGTGTAGCGCCTATGTCTGTAAATTATACATACACTTTGTATCTAATCTCAACGAACTCCAGATCTGCGAACCATTTGGCTCGTCCTTCATCAGGCCGATGATCTTGTTTTGACGTGTAATACCGTTAGGATTATCGACCGAATATCCAGACATATCGAATCCTTCGCAATAAGACCTAATTACTTTATATGAATCGTAACCCTCCACCCAGTAGATGAAACTGTCTCTGTCCATATAAAATACATTTTGATCACAGACTTTTTTTTCACAAAGTCGGATATCGAGTTTGGAAAAGTCCAATAGACGTATACCGACATAAACCTTACTCATCTTCAGAGCGACTAATCCTTCGTAGAAGACTGTGGCCCGTTCAAAATTTGGCTAGCCACATCATGTTGTACACCCCAACGCCCCTCCCAACGATAAACTACATGAATTTCGTGGAAGTTTCTTAAATTCTCCAAGGTTTTCTCGGAAATAGTATTATTCATTAATTTTAAAAAATCTCCTCAAAGTCATACGTCATGAGACTCCTCTGTTCGGTATTAACATCAATATACTCCTTCAATCAGCTTGTCTGCTGGAAGGAGATGCTGCAGGTAACTAAGCAGTACACACTGGAGGCTTCTATAGCGCATTGTGTATCTCTGTTTTCCCCCTTGCATTGTCATCAGTTTGGTGACAGAAGCACTGCGCAGGACTAGGCACTCTGGACATAGAGGCAAATCGCTGTGCACATCATGCAGATTCATCTGTCACACCTGTGAAATCACCTAATCTGAGCATAACGTTATTGAGATTTAACAGTGACCTCTCGGTTAAGTAAAATTAGTAAAAAGAAGTCTCGATCACATGACCGGTTTCAGCCCCTAGTAGTGGGCCATCTTCAGATAATGCAGCATCAGGATGACGCTGATGCTTGGAACATCTGTGCTGACCCCAGTCACAAAACTGCGATTAGGATTATGATGATGTTTGGTTTTCGGGGCGCTCAACTGCACGGTTATCAGCGCCCGTGTGATTAGGGTCAGCACAGCTGTTCCAAGCATCATCATCGCCTGCCGGATGCTGCATTATCTTAAGATGACCTACTACTAGAAGCCGAATCCAGTAATATTTTTAATTAAAGACAGCGTGATCGAGGCTATTTTTTACTAATTTTAAAATGAGAATGTTATCATCGGATACACGAGTGGAAACTGTTTAAATTTTTGGCCTCAGGGGGGACTGAGAGAGTCAACGTCCCCAGAATGCCCACTGGGCCAATGAGATGGTGTAGATGAAACAGCACCTGACAAAGCGTCCATGTGGTGGTCGGTTGTATCAGTGTTGGGGGGCCGACACGACTTGACCGTCACTGGGTGAGAGGTCTATCACCAGGTAGCCAAGGGAGTCGTTGGATGACGAAGGGGAAGATTGGTCCCTTATGCAAGGTTGTGGAAAGGGTTCACGTGAATTGGTATCACTGTCAATGGTTACCGGTGACTTGTGGGTAGATCTTCAGAGGTGATGGTCCACATTCCTGTACACACCATTACCTCTAATACCCAGTAGCACGTCCTCTCGCATTGATGTGTGCCTGTATACTATCCACAAGTTCATCAAGGCACTGTTGGTCCAAATTGTCCCACTCCTCAACGGCGATTCGGTGTAGATCTATCAGAGTGGTTGGTGGGTCACCAATTAACGCTAAGACACATTCACACAGGCTACATCACTGACAGTGACAAGTATGCGTCAGTCACTGTTTCCGCACCTTGATATCCGTCTTCAGCGACCTCAAGGCACATTAAAACCAAAAATAAAAAGAGAAATCTTTAGTTGGAAATATAACGACCTATCAAAATCTCGAGAAATGGGAAGGAATAATTTTTTACATTTCATTCGAAACTATTTCTAAACAGTTACAGAAGTTGATTCATTGCATTTGTGGGACTGTTGGTCTGGACATAATGGTACCTCTGGCTTTCAGGATGACGACGAAAAACATCTAGAATAAACAATGAGACTCTTGATAAAGAATTTTTTCGACTGTAAAAATATTTTTAAGGAGATTGTCGAAAAATGTAATTTCCGGTAGCTCCATGTCATTTGAGGTTTATCAGGAGACACTATTCTTCAATTTCAGTAATTTGTGCATTATCACTTTGCATGGGCACAATTTAGGAATGGCTATAAGAATGCTCGGTATGCAGCACACTAAGCAGAACAATGGCTAGGACAATTTCTTACCTACTCCAGGCCAATTTCGTCTAAATGAAACTAGGAATCACGGCGCCGTGCCGTAAAACATTAATTTTTCTTTCGATACGTGTGCCCGATGCAAGGAAAATATTTGTTTTCGTCATTCAAATGACACTTCACTTTATTGCGACGACTGTGGGGGATAAACAAGGATTCTCATTAAATATACATTATTCAAAAATTGTCATTAGAACTATGATATAGGAATTGCTATAAAATTATAAGCCTAAAGAAATATTTCATTTTAACAAATTAAAGTCACTACTGTGGAAGTCAATTGTAATGTATCATCAAACACTGTCTCGATTTATTTCCCTCTGCTAGTCGCCTTTGTAAAAATTACATATGCAACAGTTTAGCTGTTAATTCGAACTTCCTATTACTGAAAACATTAATAATATGTGACATTTCTTGTGTGGTTTAGGTGCTTCATTTTCGCTTGTGTCACTCCGGATGTTACCACTACTCGGCGCTACGCTCTCTCGTCACAGCCGATCATGCCCTAGGCTGGAAGGTCTGGACGAACCGCTCTCATGTGCGATTCTTTGTACGACAAAAACGAATAACTTTAACAATTTTGAAAATATACTTACAGTGCGCTGCGTATTAGCTGCTAAAATTATGACAGTGCATTTCTTTCGTTGTGTTATTCGTGCATAAAAAATTTCATGTCGTATTGGCCATTCCTTTGTGGGTTCAGTACTTTTACTTCAATTCCATGCCTTATCAGCAAATTAAATATGAGTATTTGTGTACATATTATTTTAATAATTGATTGTTATTTGTTATTTACGGTGTTGAGAACCATATTTGTGTTTTAGTTTACGATAACACTGTGATGAGTGTAGTTGTAAGTGTGCAAGCACGCTACCTATAATGCAGCAGCTACTTTTCTGTGGTAGGAGGTTCCTTCCTCTTACCTTTTATGTTGGTTGCCAGACTTATTTGATGAATACAACATACAACGTATACTCACTTTTTAAAACGGCAGGCAACCAGAATGTGAGGAGGAAATAAAAGTGAAATGTCATTGCATAATTATAAAACCGACTCAGACTTAAAAGGAACTTGGCAATATGAGACCACTCATTACTATGACGTTGCAGCCCCTCTGGCCTGGATGCATGCACTGATTTGGTTGGGAGGGGCATCACGAAGCTGCTGTATCCTGTCCTGAGGCGAGTTTGCCCACAACTGTTGTAACTGGTCCTTGATGCCATGGATATTGGCACTGGGATATAGTTGACATCCAAGCTGGTCCCACACATGTTCTATTGTGGACAGATCTCAGAATTTTTCTGGCCATGGTAGTGTCTCAACATCACACAGAGAGTTCATACAGACATGTGCCATGTGTGGATAAGCATTTTCCTGTAGAAAAATGACACCACGGTGCTGTTACATAGGAGGCAACACATGAGAATGCACGATGTCCGTGACGTTAGTAGCGGGATAAACTTCACTCAGAGACAATTTTCTAGTGTGGGTTGCATACATTCAGGGACAAGCATACATTCTGTGCAAAACTTGACTGATTTATGACCCCCCTCCCCTAACCTCCTAACCTGCCCTTCCGCTGAGTGGTTTATCACCCCTGATGGGGCTCCAAGGTCACTTTAGAAATCAAATTAATTATTGGAATTTTGGTGGGTAATTCAAATTTATTGGAGGGAATGTCAAATTTTGTGAGTTCAACTTGAGTTTAGGAGGCCAACTGACCTCGTTCAAAACACCACCACCATCACCAGAGGCCGTAGTTGGCACTATCTCGCCTTCCCCTGCCCAGCTCCTCCCTCCCCAACATAGAGCTCACATCTCAACTCCCCATCTTTCAGAGTGCCGCTTACCTGTTGTATTCTCACGAATCTTCCAGTCTGTAGTGTACAGCATTTGAATCCAACCGATTTCAATGAGTAAGAGACGTCCAACATCAAGTAACAAACCCCTGCTAAGTCTCTCCAAATTTCATCACATTCAGACAGCATTGTTCCATTAGTTAGAAGGCTGACGGGTAGAGGGCTATCACAATGACAAAAACAGCATAGTAATGTACAAAAAAAAATTTCACCACCACGCAGAGTATATGCGGACTGTACAAAGAAATTCAGAAGCATAAAACCCACAATTCATCAACGTTAAATGACGTTCTATAAATATCATCCTGTACATATCTTAATCCCCTCTATCATGTTCCTGTGATTACCACACTACAAATACGGCATTATAATGGTGACCAAGTAATCAATGACAGCACAGTGTCTCTCTTTGCCCTCATTATTTTTGTAACATCCAGGGGAGTAAAATTACAAACTGTAAAAGTTACCTCAATTAACTCAATACAACTTTATTCCATCTCTCTCTTCCGATATATCAGTGAAACAAATACCATCTGCATGTTAACATTAAACATATGTGGTGATCCCATTAAAATGCATTTATTGGTCCACCGGAGTATGTGACCAGTGATCGAAGTTGTTTTCATCAGCCTTTGTGAAGTTTTGTTGCCTGTACTGAGGGAGGATCATACCGACTATCACTCAGAAGAAGAGGGTTCTTGTGTTGTTATTTCATAAGCAGTTTCATACAGTGTTTTTTGCTGTAACACATCAAAGCAGTGTATGACTACAGCTGTGCACACAGCTGTACATTTTGCTTTTCTACCAGACTTCAAGGTCTGTGTCAGGTGCTAACCTGACATTAACATGTTTCTACCCATTGGCTCTAAAAAAAAGCTGGAGATCACATGGGGAAAGCTATGGTGCTCTCACAACACACAAATTGGTTGAAATAAAAGTCTGAGGTGGTGTTTCTTATTGACAAAAATGTGGAACACATCACAACAAATGGAAACTGGAAGAGTTTGCGGCATTGTAGAGCGCTTCCAAACAGCTGTCTGGAGGTAATGACCTCTACATTTAATCTCATCTTCTACAATAACAGGGTAGAATATGTCTTGGAATTCCATTTTTAAGAGACCAATAGCATTGATTCCTCATATTGCAGCCATATACGCAATTGCTGTTTTGGTGCTGGCCATCCTCAGAAGGTGTTGTTCCCACCAAGGCTCTCCCTATCTCAAACAAGTGGTGTCAGTCAATCATTATGTGGTAATCAACAGCATACCAGTGGACAAATGGGATGGAAAAGACACCATCAATAGGGGATGATGTACTGTAATAAGCACCACAGTTGATAGTGTGATCAAGTTTAGCAATTTTACCAGCTTTTCCGTAATTTCAATGCCAAGCAATGACATGGTTGCATGCTTCCCAATTTCTGTATCATCGCTACACTGCCCCTCCACTACTTTGCGAGTATCATACACTAGATTGTGAATGTAGATAGATGACTGTGCATTACATCCATTCATTGTTAATTCTCAGACATATACACCAAAGTATATGAGACAGCGCTCAATACTGATGCAGTTAGGTTATCTACATATTTCTAGCACTTTTATCATATTGTGGAATTTACGATACTGACTGGTTATCCTCCCTATGTAGATGGGATTCACAGAATATTCTTGCATTCACGAGAGAAAGTTGAATATCGAAAGATCTCCCTGCATTGCATTTGACCAACCCTCCCTGCAACAATGTCGTCGATTTAATTTGAAACTGACCGGAAGCAGGAGGCTACTGTACCTGATACATTCCAAGTCTTGTGAAGGAAGAGAGCGAACTGAGTCCATAACTGCTGTTCAGTGAATACTGTTCCACACCAGTCTTACTCACAGCAGCCATGCAAGTGCTCAAGATCTCTCCAGATGCATGCATGTCGAGGAGGTTAGCATCCCTTACCAGTGTGTAGTAGACCTTGGAGTTTTGTGGTGATATAACAGATGATTAAGAAGAAATGTGTGGTTTATGCATGAGGGAGCTCTGGATGGATGGGGTTTGAAGCATTTTACATAAATCAACTGTGCTATCAATTCTGAATCAATTTTCTAGCGTTTAGGGTCAGTACCAAGAAGTTGTTGGCAAGAGAGAAATGATCGTAGAACATACTCCTAAGGCTACAAAGCTCTGCAGTTAAACACGCTATAATGTTTAAGCCATATGGTTTCCAAAATATTAGTCTTGTGGAGTGTAACACTCTTGACATTCTAATGCAGGACACATAAGTCCAACATCTGACACACATCCTTCCTGCAACTTTTTTATCTCACTCACTACAGAGACAGACTTTAAGATAATATAAGTACCTCCTTCTACATCAAAGAAAAATATGGATTCTTTGTGATACATGCACAATATAGCTTTCTGGAGGTGCATAGCACCCAGTGGTTACATCCGGTTATGGTTCAGTAATTATGCTACACTCGCATCAGTCCTATGATCACAAGCGATGGAAAATGAATCTAATGCTGGAACATATAGATGCATAGCAGCGATGTTTGACATGTGAAATTACACACCGTTATAAAAGGGGTTCAAAGCATTTTACATAAATCACTTGTGCTAACAATTCTTAAGTAATGTTCTGGTAGCAATAACAAATGTAGCAGCCCGCCTCTGAACTGCTTCGACGTCTTCCTTCAATCCTTCAAAGTGCACCTAGTTGTGTTATCTGTTTACCAATTGCACCCTCAACCAAGGGTATGCACCTGACATAGTGTGCATGCGCAGTCTGCTACAGTTCTGGTAGGGGTGTACACTTTTTTCAGCTACCTGGCGAGTTACAAATTTGGCTATTTTCAACATTGTTTTTCTAAACATAATTGCAGTGCGTCTTAACACCTAAAATTCTGACAGGATTTTTCTTTCAGTGCATTCTTCCTGTACACAAAATTTCTAGTCATATTTTGAACTGTCAGATTGGACCATACCATTGTCAATGAATGTTGGCTAACTTATATAATAGTTGTTCAGTATGGACTGCTGCCAGGCAGTCTATAGTTCAGCCTCAAATAAAGATAAACACTTTGACAACACTCAGTGCTGACTGCCCAATAATCACTCATTGATACCAGCTAGGCTATAACTGCGGCAGCTGTAGATACCTGATCAGCAACTGGTGGTTGGCGACAACTGGCCAAGCAAAACTGTGCAGCCACTTTTATCCATGAACAGCAAAAGAATGTTACACCTGCAAATTATTTGGTGATTGCAGCAAGTAGTGCCTCATATTAGTGCCCCCTGTGGTGGCAGACATAACTACCAACAGATGTAGCAGACTATTTGTGGGTCTTGTGGTGGAAGCATCAGTAGATTCCTGTTATGTTTGCCATATATGTAGTGACTGATGAGAACTACGATTTAATCTTCCAAATATTAACAGTTATTACAGCCTCATCAACTGTTACACATGGGAACTTTTTGACGCACATGAAAACACTGCCTGCGGAAAGGACAGACAGTTTACATATGAAATGCATTCTCCATTTTTTTTCATTCGGACAACCGTTTAGTAAAAATTAATATCAAAGTTTTTTGTTTATACAAAAGGCATTAACATGCATGGACATCAGAACATGTGGCGGCATGGGAGACTTCCTAGTTCATTTTTCCAATATGCAGTGAATATATACGAGGGTCGGTCAAAAAGTAATGCCTCCCATTTTTTTTCTACTTAAAGAAATTAAGTTAAGTGAAAAATTTGAATTTGGCGCCATTCCTCAAACCTTCTTCTGCAATCCACTGCAGTAGTAACTTTCTGTGTCAACAGGTGGCAGCACAGCAGAAGTTTGTAAGATGGCCGACATCGATGTTCGTTTGAGACAGCGTTGTGTGATTGAATTCTTGAATGCAGAAGGTGAAACGCCCATACACATTCATGAAAGACTGAAGAAGGTGTATGGTGTTGTGACAGTGGATGTCAGCACTGTTAGACGATGGGTTCGTCGTTGTAAGGAAGCTGAAGGGCAAACACCGTTGACTGACGAAAAGCGGAGCGGCAGGCCGGTGAGTGCAGTGACTCCACACAACATTCAGCAAGTTGATGACATCATTCGTGGTGACCGTTGGGTGACTGCAGATGAAGTGTGTTGCATTATTTCTCTTAGTAAAGGCAGTGTGATCACGATTATTAAACAATTGGGGTACTCAAAAGTTTGTGCACGGTGGGTTCCAAGAATGTTAACCGATCAGAATAAAGAGGCAAGGAAAACAATAGCCTCCCAACACTTGCAGCGCTTCCGTTTGGAGGGAGATGAGTTTCTGAAAAAAATTGTGACCGCGGACGAAACATGGGTGCATTTTTTGAACCCGAATCAAAGAGGCAGTCAATGGAGTGGCGTCACACAAGCTCGCCGAGGAAGAAAAAATTCAAAACTGTGCGATCGGCAGGGAAAGTTATGGCAACAGTTTTCTGGGATACAGAGGGTGTGATTCTGGTTGATTTTTTGGAGCAGGGATGCACAATAAATTCTGTTCAATACGTCACAACCCTCAACAAACTTAAAGCACGTCTTCAGCGAGTTCGCCCAACAAAATCAATGGCAGATGTTCTTCTTTTGCATGACAATGCAAGACCACACACCAGTCGTCACACCTCTGACGAGATTGTCAAAATTGGATGGGAAGTTTTGCCTCATCCCTCATACAGCCCTGACCTGGCACCATCAGACTTCCATCTGTTCGGGCCACTAAAAGAAGCTCATTGTGGGATTCATTTTGAAGATGAGGAGGCCGTCAAAACATCCGTGCGTCAATGGCTTAGGAAGCAGAGCTGTGATTTTTACCGTGCTGGGATACATGCCCTTGTTCAAAGATGGACCAAAACTGTAGAGATGGGCGGAGATTACATTGAAAAATGACAAAATGATCCTCAATGTTGTGGTTTTCAACCTATGTAATTGCATTTAAATTTCCTGACAATTAAACGTAGAAAAAAAAATAGGAGGCATTACTTTTTGACTGACCCTCGTACAAGGAAAAATACGTAACATTCACTTAAAGATATTCGCCAAGTACCCTGCTGGCCAAGGCCAGAGAAAGTACAGTATTTCCAAAGCTATAACACATTTTTTCTTGGATCACTGCAAACAATTTTATGCATTTTTGAACCAACGTGCTTCACCTTATGACCCTACGGGTCTCACAGCCTTCCCAGCTGCCTCCAAAAAACAGCACATATTCTCGTTTCATTCTCCTCATGGTTTCCTTGAGCCATAATTTGTAGGTAGCAGTCATTAGTTGGTTTTGTTGACTGTGGGCAACCACTATGTGGTAAATTTTCATTTCATGTCTCATGATAGCAGTTGAGTGTTTAAGTGACATCACTATGTTGTACACCAATTGCACGGTTAGCTTCCTGTGCTTACAACACTTCTTGATGTAAGCAACAATGTGCAAAACAGTCTAAGCTTGAAATGAGCCTCCAAGATATACATTGTAAGCTTAGTTGTGCCTCTCAGAGGAACCCTCCTCTCAAATCTCCTGTCATAGTAGCTTTGAAGGCTCTTGATGATCTGCTTGGAGAAAGGCGAATCCTTTTTTCACCAGCACAATACTTTTCCAGTGTACTAATGAGGCAGAGAAAGAAATTTCCCTCAGTTATCGTTGACATGGACCTGATGTCACCTACAAGGCTTCTTTGCAAATAGATGCACATGTTAAGGAGTGTTGAGAATACTTGTGTTCAGCAGTACTAAAAGCGTGCTTCCGAGTGTTCTGCCACATTGTTGTTTCCATTTCATACAGAATATTTTGATGACCAGCTCAGCCACCTTCTTCAGGTGCTGCAAGTTTTGCTGTTCTGTATGCTCACTATCTGGACTCCAACCAGTCTGCTGGTCTCACACCAAGTTTGATTCACACTATGCCATTTTGTTTTTGAGAGGTCACACTGATGGCCCATGAAATGCAAATTATCTGAGAGTTTTCCAACTCTGGTGGATGTGATAATTGACAAGATTTTAGTAAATTGAGTGCCAGGTAAACTGAAACTGCTGTCCCTTTTTTTATTAGATTTTCTGACATCTTTGTCTCAATATGCTCCTTGAGTACGGTCTTGCAGAAACTTGGAGTTTGCAGCGCATTACTGATCTTATTGTGTTTCACTTCATGAATATATTCAAGGCAGAGCTTGGCAACAACTGATTTGGTTGGTGGTTGTAGTCAGGTATGTTGCTATTGTTCTCTGAATCTCTCCTTGACTGTTCTGATAGTCTGCCCTATGTAAGACATGTCCATTTGCACGGAATGTGATGCACTCTTGGCTTTCAGAGACCTAGATTGTCTTTAAACACTACAAAGAATATTATTTATCTTAGCTGGAGGAGACAGAAATACATTGGATGTCATGTTTCTCTAGGAGTCTACTGATCTTTCCAGATACTGGGCTAGCATAAGTCAGATAACTAATTTTTGGCACCTCTTCTTCAGTCTCAGTCACTTTCTCAGGTATTCTTGACTTTGACTGCATCAGAATGAAATTTTCACTCTGTAGCGTAGTGTGCACTGTTATGACACTTCTTGGCAAATTAAAATGAGTGCTGGACCGAGGCTTGAACTCGGGACCTTTGCCTTTCGCGGGCAAGTGCTCTACCGACTGAGCTACCCAACCATGACTCAAAACCCATCCTCACAGCTTCAATTCTGCCAGTATCTCATCTCTTACCTTCCAAACTTCACAGAAGCTCTTCTGCAAACCTAGCAGAACTAGGACAGGTCGTGAGTCATGCTGGGTAGCTCAGTCAGAAGAGCACTTGCCCGCAAAAGGCAGAGGTCCCAAGTTCAAGTCTCAGTCCGGCAGACAGTTTTAATCTGCCAGGAAGTTTCATATCAGTGTACACTCCACTGCAGAGTGAAAATCTCATTCTGGAAATATCCCACAGGCTAAGCCTTGTCTCTGCTACATCCTTTCTTCCAGGAGTGCAAGTTCTGCTAGGTTTTGCAGAAGAGCTTCTGTGAAGTTTAGAAGGTAGGAGACGAACTACTGGCAGAATTGAAGCTGTGAGGATGGGTCGTGAGTCGTGCTTGGGTAGCTGTCAGTGTAGCACTTGCCAGCGAAAGGCAAAGGTACTGAGTTTGAGTCTCGATCCGACACACAGTTTTAATCTGCCACGAACTTTCTTTGACTGCATTTCCAGTTAAATTTGATGATTTGAGTACCCATTCCTTCAGGACACTATTTGTAAGTGTTGCGATTCTTTGAAGCATCTCACTTGTCTGAAGATGTTTGAGCTCTATGACCAGCGCACTGAATTTCTTTGTGATAGATAGTGAAGGCTCAAGGTGTGCAGACAGAGATCAGTGGCCAGTGTGTAAGTTTTCTATAGACACTGTGACCAGAAATTCATCTGTTCTTCTCTTAAAGGTAGTTAGCCATCTTCAAGTTCCATCCTGAATTTTATGTTACAACAGATGGAGTTTACATGTTCCAGGAACTCTTGGAGCTTTTCTCCTCCATATGGCTGCATTATGAATGTACTGTCTACATGCCGATAAAAACATATTGATTTCAACTTGGCAGATATCAGTGCCTTTGCTTCAAAGTGTTCCATATGTTGGTTCACTATGACAAATGATAGTGGACTACCTATCGTCTTGCCATCAGTTTCGTCATAATATTTTCTGTCAAATAAAAAATAAGTAGATGTCAGAACATTCCTAAAACATTCTGCAAAACAATCGACCAACTTTTCTGCGATTAGTTCCAAAGAATCACAAAGTGGAAACAACAACTCAACAGAACACCTGGAAGCACACTATTAATCAGACATGCTGAGAAAACTAAGAGAAATCGTATCAGAGTATAACTGTCAACTCTCTTTAAAATATCACATCCATCACCACAGAGAAATGGAAGCTTATACCATTGCAGTACTAAAAATAAACAAATAAATAATTAGCGATAATGGTTCTGATCATGAAATAGGTAAGCTCGTGGCTTGTAATGATGGAAGTTCCAGAGCTGCTTTGGGTGACTGTAATCTACAGCATCAAGAAATTGCTTCTTTCAATACCACATATATAAGTAAAACTACAGGATGTGACAACACAACTTCCTGATTTCCAAATACAAATTTCCTAATGTAGGTACATATCTAAAGTTCTATTTTAAAGACTTTTGAAGATCATATCAAGTGGGTGGTGCCCCCAGTACCCAGTTAAGACAACATAACCTCCCTGCTTGACAAACACACCATTCCAGCTGTAGTGTTCATAGCAGTGCAGGAGGGGTCTCATTCAACAGGTAGTTCTTAAGTGTTGTTCTCTTTCTGGTCCATAACCATCATGCGTTGGGACAATGAGGGGTGTGCATTTGCTGTCAAGGCCTACGTTTCAAACAGATGCCCTGTGATCGTAATCCAGAGCGTCTTCCAAATTCGCATCAATGTAGCCCCACTGGGCCATGTCCCAGACCGGAAATCAACTGTTACATGGGTCACTACATTCAGACAAATTATGAGTATGACAAGACAAAGAACTGGAGTCATTCAACCTATCAGATCACATGAGAACATTGAGGCAGAGGAATCTTCAGTCTTGCAATCCGCATGGTGTTCTGCACACAGACATGTGTCTGCCGTTGGGCTTTCTGATTATTCAGTGAGGCAAATTCTTCACAATGACCTTCATTAATGTCTGTACAAGTTTGTGATTGTGCAGGAACCTCCAGAAGGTAATTTCAGTTATCAGAGAAATGCATGTGAGGCACTTCTCGAATATGTTTCTGAGGACATAATTGTTTTTTTTTCAATGATGAAACCCATTTTCAATTGACCGGATGCTTCAAAAAACAGAACACATGCTACTGGGCTGATACAAATCCTTGAGAATAGCATCAAAAACCTCTGCATTCGTCTAAAGTCACAGTGTTATGTGTTGTGTAATTTCCTCAGCAGGGATTGTTGGTCCCTGGTTTTCTGGAGAAAACAGGGTGTGGGGCGGCGAGTGAGTTTGTTAAATAATCTACTGTATAAATGATTGCATGTAGAATCAGTTTCTGGCTTTTAGAATGTTGTTAATGCTGTCTTTCGCCGTTCTCAACACTGGCTCTCTATTTATTTTTTTGGCACCCAGAAAGTGAATTAATAAAACATGGAACCAGTAATTAGAGATCCTAGTGCCCACTTTATCTGAGAATGTTATTATAGCTGCAGCTTATAGCTCTGAGGAATTAGGAGATTGTCCGGGATTTCTAATCAAAAACGGTTTTCCAAAATAGTTGAGTATATTCTGAAATTCACTGATAAAAAACACAAGTATCCCTATAACCTAACTAACAGAGCAGTTCAGAGTCTAATGCGCTGATGCAACTATAAATGTCCGAATTAAATGTTGATATGAATGCTCGCCATAATTTGATGAAAATACTTCATCAAACGCCAAGCTAAATATTTGGTAGAATGTCTGTCCCGCGACGGCACGTGAAAATACGACAATACGCAAACTGAAGCTAGATAATAAAAATCATCCCACAATTAACACTTCACTTGAAATGTTTTCATGGTTCCGCGTATCTCTAGTAACTTAATACGGCACCCGAGGCTGTTTGTAGCAGTGACACTGATGCGACGCGGCTCCCGACACAGATGGCGTGTCATTCAGCGTCTGGAGAGAACTGGGGCCTTGCTTCCTCGCGCAGCGTTCTTATATATAAAGCCGCGGTGCGGACGGCTAAGGGAACGCCTGATCTTTTCGGCTCTCCCGACTAGCCGCTGGGCTAGTAACGCACCACTTCAAGTTACATAATAATTTATAGCTTCTTTTGCTGATGGCCGAAGAAGCTCTTAATTTAAACGTGCATTCAGCACGCAGGTAAGTATTGATAATAAAATTTTGACGTGGCTAAGTTAAATATTCTTGGCGAGAGAATTAATTAAATTACACTGTACGCAGTAGATGAGCTCTGAACTGGCCCTTTTGAGATCCGCTATCGCTATAATTTTATAGGTATTCAAAAGAAACTTTACATATCTTCATAATCATAGCGGACCTCCAACCTATTTAAATCTAAACATCCTAGCCTTATTTACTAGCCTACTTACTTTATCTTGCTTCCTTCAGTTTTGAGACGAAAACCACAAAATCATGAATTTCCACTAAAATCTTAATATGTGAAATCCAAAGTACAGTTTTTATTAAATCATTATGAAAGATGAATCTAAATATAAATTTTGAAGTCTCTAGCTCTTTCCTGTTGCGCCAATGATTTTTCCAGAAAAAGTCCAAATTTCGAAAATGACTTAAGTTATCGAACTGATATTCAACACACATGAATTTAGTATTATTCCTGACATGCTAGAAAAGTTTTAGGTCATTTGCTTGATTTTTAAGGTATTGCACAACATTTATGACGTCAGAGCTAGTTACAGAGTTACAGCAGACTGGCTGGCACACAATGGAAACTGATGTGAATTTACTACAGCGTGAGTAGGCTGCTTCCCTACATCACCCTCTACTTAAATTTTTTTGTTTATGAATGTTAATGAATGAAAAAAAAATTTAATTACAAAAAGGGAAGCAAGAGTACAGTTTAACTCCCTATGAAAATCAAAATTGAAATATAAACATGTAGTAACCTTAAAGAAAACTGATTACCTACATTAATTATTAAAATTGTAGGCATGTTCACTGCCTTTTAAACAATGTCATTACTCAAAATTTTAAGCAAAGTCAATGAAATATTTTGGCATACATATTGCCTTAGACAAACAAACACATACAAATTGAAAAATTATGAAAATCTTAGATCCATTAAATACATTAAATACATTTTTACATACACAAATTCAAAGAATATAACATGATACATAAACATATGATTATCTCTTAGCAGTCTTTTCTAAACCTGAAAGAAAAGTTCACAAATAATTTTTACACACGTGGTTGTAGCCGCTTTGGCTGGCGTCCTACACTTCCATTCACAAGGGTAGAGGAGGGGAAGTTGCTATGGTGTGCGTCCTTCACGTTCTCTCTAAATTACATGGGGGAAAGGGGAGGGGTCACTGTGAGTAGTGTCCAAGTCACTCCACGCTTTCACGCAGCTACCAGGCTGCCATTATCTGGTTTGTCCTGTAGAACAAACAAAAGAGTGCCTCAGACTCTGTTCACTTCATATCTATGGGTGGGTCACAATGAAATGGGGATATATACATTTTATCCTTCAATATTTTCCTGGAACAAAGTTAACAGAACTTTTTCAATTTTACTCTCATGGTTATTTAATTGTCATAAATTCGGTTAACAAATGGCTCAAAACGCCGTTAGTCACGTACTAGAGAAAATCTATGCTCAAGGCATACAATCATGAATCCTATTTAACATCAATTCATTATTTCTGGGCCGGAACACTGAACCAATGCTCGGTACATTCCTGACAAATCTGCATTTTATTTACTTAACTGACTCATCTTTGATTACCTTATTCTTAGAGATAGTATGAGTATGATTAGTGGTTGTTTTCTCAGCTTCTTTGTACATGTGAGTAACTTTTGGTAATAGTACAGTTGTGAGTGTTCAAAACACACTACGTTTAGTTGACTACTAAATCCACTTATTGGTCCTCTGCTGTTGTCAGTTCCACATCTGCAATTAGGTACTCACTTACTTTGAAGTGTATTTTATGCTGAGCTAAAATAATGTTTCACGTCTGTCAGTATGTTATTTATTTACTTTGCTAGTGTATGAACTTATTTAACACTCACTGTATTAACATTTAAAGCACAGGATAGCACATTTATTTCATATCCATAGTGTATTGCAGCTGATTAGTTTGCTCACGTGGCAATCCATTTCCACTCGATCGGACGCTGAAACCTCAGGTAGTCTCTCTCAGACCTACCACTAAAGTGCACCAAGTAAATATGGACGAGCGTAATGCTAAATTCCTTAAACCTATAGGACACCATGAGCTGCTTTGTCTCATCTAACATAAGGGTACCTATGGTCGCATTCACGTCTCCAGCTCATAACCTCAATACGTGTAGGTGTATCCTGTCACACACTACACTAAAATAATGGCCAGCTCCAACCTTATAAATAATTCAGGGACGTGTCCTTCACGTCTCAACCACAAACACTGCTCAATTCTATTACACTGCCTTTCCTTGCTACAACAGGTGAGTTTAATTTTACAACTTATCTGCATATTTTTCCTAACACTAAGCAGTCTCTTTTACTATTTCTTAGTTAGCTCTAATGCATACACTAGGTTTCACTACCACTTCAGATCCTGCTTGTACATGAATTCATATATCTTTTTAAATTACTCTTGGTGGACCATTTCCAATAAAACAACACTTTGTACTTACTGTATTACCATGGTACTATACATAATTATTACTCAAATACATTTGTATCTTCATTACGTCATACTTCTCTATTGTTTGTCACTATTAGGTTTGTCACATTAGGTATTTTTCTTCACTAATCGGTAGATAGAATGGTTGCATAACTCATGGCTTGATAGCCATGACAGAAAATTTTCATGTCTGGAAAGAAGAGGTCGAAATTTTTGAGGATAGGAAAGATGAAGAGTGAGTTGAGACCTGAAATGGAAAGAAGATCTCACACAGCTGGGACTGCACAGCTGCCACACTGTGTAGAGGTTACAGATCAACCTCCTCCCTACAGCATTCATTGGTTTAATGCTGTAAAGAAGAGTTAGAAATTTTAGGTGGATAGAAAAGATGAAGAGTGAGTGAGACCTGAAATGGAAAGAAGATCTCACACAGCTGGGACTGCACAGCTGCCACACTGTGTAGAGGTTACAGAACAACCTCCTCCCTACAGCATTCATTCACTACCTATGAATTTCTTTAGGTCGATCACGTTCCTGAGACCTAATAGCTTCTTACTTTTAGGGTACTCCAGCCTATATGCATTGGCATGTGGTTTTCCTATTATCCTGAAAGGTCCATGGTATACGAACATGAATTTCTTTGTTTCTGCATTTACTTTCTTTGATTTTTCTTTGGTTTTGACAAGGACTAATTGACCTATTTCAAAGCTAGTAGGTACAGCTTTTGCGTCATGACGCTTCTTCCTTTCCAACGCTCTTTTTCTCATATTAGCCCTAGCTTTTAGTTTCTTCTCGTCTGTGGATATTTGCGTTAGAATAGGGAATTCTACCATATCTGCAATCACATTGTGCGGTTCTTGGCCAAACATCAATTCGCAAGGTGCAAAACCAGTTGCATCATGTCTTAAGTTGTTAATTACATTCTCAAAATACTTAATGTGCTCTGCCCGACTTGAGTGTTTCCGAGCACAATAAGTTCTGCAAAGCCTATTCAATTCCCTCATAATATGTTCACTCATATTTCCTTGGGGGAAATACGCAGATATTTTCAGATGTTTCACGCCGGCCTTATCTAGACATTCCTTAAATCTATCAGAGGTAAATTGAGGCCCATTATCTGACAGCAAATTCTTCGGAACGCCAACGTTCACGAAGAAATCTTCTTCCAACTTTTCAACCAATGTTTTTGCATTTGCTCTTTTAATTGGGTATAGTTTAACATATTTACTGAATCCATCCACAACAACAAAAACATGGGTACAACCACCTCTCGAAACAGGAAGAGGGCCAAACAAATCACAAGCCAGTAATTCTAGGGTTTCAGTTGGCTCTACTGCATGCATATCCCCTTGTATTCTGGTGTTAGCAGCGCGGACTTTCTGGCACACTACACAAGATGCTAGACGCTTGGCCACACGGCGGTACATGTTGTCAAACACAACCTTCTCTTTTAATTTTGCAATGCACTTCTTTGCACCGTAGTGCCCGTACCTCAGGTGTACATAGTCGATTAGTAAGTCTACATGTTGTGAGGGAAAGCACAGCTTCCACTCAGAAATACCTATCTTTTTCCTCCTAAACAGAATACCTTTATGCAAACAATAGTATTGCGAAACCTTAGGATAGTTCGCATTTCCTAAATAGCTCTTCACTAATTTCAGTTGGTCATCTGCATTCTGCTCACGTCTCAAGTTCTTAATCACTCCCTTTAATGCACTTTCTTCCTTTACTTCGTGCAATGCAAACATTCGAACTTCATTTAGGTCGGTTGCTGTAATCCCCGCGTCATCACAGAGCTCTGCACTTCTAGATAACCCATCAGCTACCAGATTGTCTTTCCCTTGAATATATTTAACCTCAAGGTCAAACTGCTGGAGATACAATGACCATCTTACCAAACGAGCATTCCTCAATTTACAGGTCTTTAAAAAGGTCAATGCCTTATGGTCACTGTAAACTATTATCTTGTGACCTAATGGATACTGCTCAAACTTCTGTACCCCAAATACAATTGCCAACGCTTCTAGTTCTGAGATGCCATAATTTCTCTCTGCTGCCTGTAAAGATCGACTTGCGAAAGCTATAGTCTTGTGCACTTCTTGTTCGTTCTCTATTTCTACTTGGAATATCTCCACAGCTATACCATAGCCACTAGCATCAACAGACATACAGAATGGTTTTTCAAAGTCACGATGATGCAAAATTGGACTATTAATTAAAGATTGTTTAAGCACCTCAAACGCCTGTTGACATTCTGCTGTCCAAACCCAAGGGGTATTCTCTTTCAGCAGGAGGTGAAGACAGGGAGCATTAAAAGCCTGATCACTAACAAAACGCCTATAGAAGCCAAAAAGACCGAACATCGATCTCAACTGCTTCTTGTTTCTGGGAGCCTCAAATTTTTCAATGACTGCTAGCTTGCCTGGGTCAGGCAGAATACCTTTTCCACTTATCCTATACCCCAAGAAACCTATTTCCTCTTTAACGCACTCTGTCTTTTCAATCTTTAGTTTCATGCCACCTCTCTCAATAGCCTCTAACACTTCCTCTAATAAAGCTATGTGTTCTTCCCAGGTAGGAGTTGCTATTAACAGATCATCGACGTAGACTGTTATTTTATTACTTAAAGCTGGTCCTAAAACATGGCACATCACACGTACGAAGGCACAAACAGAGATATTAAGTCCGAAAGGTACCACACAGTATTGGTAACAAACTCCTTCGTACAAGAAAGCTGTGTACTTTCTTGAATTTTCCGCCAGTGGCAAATTCCAATATCCACACGTGATGTCCATAGAAGTTAAGAATTTTACTCCCCGGAATTTTTGCAATAACTCGTCCATGTTCTGTGGTCTATCACTTTCCCTAACCACTATTTCATTCAACCAACGAGCGTCCAAGACCAATCTGACACTCCCGTCTCTTTTTGGTACAACAACAAGAGGATTATTGTACTCACTGACCGCTTTTTCAATCACACCCCATTCTAGCATTCTCTGTATCTCCTTTCGAACCGCCTCCTTCCTATCTACATGTATTTGGTATGGCTTCCTGAAAAACACTTGGCCGGGTTTCACCTTTAATTGACATTCATAACCTTTGACTATGCAAGGTCGATCTGAAAATACCTTATGATGTCTTTTTAGAACCTGTCTCAGTTCTTCCTTCTGATTGGCTGAAATCTTATCGATTTCCTGCAATTTAGCTTCTATTTTGTCCAAAATAATTGCTTCTTCTTCTTCTGTGTTTAGCTTACTTGTACTAAGATTAACACCATCGTCCCAATATCTCCTATTTTTCAGAACTCGTATAGGCAGCTCCCAAGTTTCATGATCAGTTACTACATGTTTATCACTAAAAGGGACTATAATTACTCCGGTTATTGGCAAGACCATTTTTAACTGGCTTCTTTCAAAGTCAACAACACTCTGATATTTTGACAAGAAATCTGTGCCAATTAAAACCTCAATACTGAGATTGTTTACAATTAAACATGGATGATCAATTAAATTACCATTAATGTTAAAGGGCAGCAAAGCTTCTTGCTTTACTGTTTTTGACACCTTGCCAGTAGCACCAATTATTCTTAGTCCTGATACCCTCATTACAGTAAGCTTGTCTTTACCAGGTAATGCATCAAAGAAGGACTGAGATATTGCACTCACCTCACTTCCACTATCTAAGAGACAACGTACATTGATACCCAACATATTCACTATTATTATAGGGTGGCTTATTCTAGGTTGTACAGGTGGTTCCTCAAATTCATCTAATAGTTCCTTTTGGATTTGTCTCCAACTAAAGTGATCAACATCTGTCTTCATTAGATTTAGGTCACAGTGCGTAGGGGTTTCCTGAATTACATTTTCAGCTGCCTTTTCCAGTCGGTCTATTAATTTTAAATCGAAACACCGCACGACTTCATTACATTTAGTTTGCTGAACATAACCCAAATTACTGTAGTCTGAGCGATTCTGCGCCTCCAGACCGGGCATAACATTAGTTACAGCTAAACCACTTTCACCATTATCGTCGGTTTCCTTCTCAAGTGACAACTGGTCACAGCTACTGGGTTCATCGACCCTCAACAGCCTACCCTCTACATTCTCACTTATCTCCTGTCCTAAATCTATTAGTACATTATCGACATCCTGCACAGGCACTTTAGATAAGAGCACATCATCCTCATCGTAAATATAAGCATGAATCTCTTCTGCTTCTTCACCTGTCAATTCAGTATTTTGTAGCTCGTCCCTATCGTTACACTGCTGCGCCTTCTCTTTCTCTTCCCACTTAGAAAGCGTCTCTAACACGGTATCTATCAAATACTGTGAGTGACCTAATATTTTTGTTGTATCCTTAGGTGCTACCGACTCTTCATCCACATGTTCAGTTTGAGTATTCTGATCTGTCTTACCAATTCCCTTAACTACTGGCATAGGAAAAGTAACCGCCTGGTGAGCGCCAGTGTCCTCATAGACGGGAACTAGTTTTCCTGCCTCGGCCTACTGCTGTTTCCTTTAGTTTCATTATAGTTAGCTGGCATAGCATTACTTTCCGTACTGTTGTTTACATGCATATTTCTGTTTGGAACAAAATTATTATCCCTTGGACGCCATTGTTGGTTCTGATAATTATTTCCCCAATTCCTATCTCTCTTAGGATGGCGAACACCTACTGTTCTGATGTTTACATTGCCATTTTGCTCGTTCCTAAAATTACTATTAGTGTTATTGGCATTTTGGTTATTACGTGCTTGCTCCTCATTGGCAGCAACACGTTCTACACGTTCCAAATATTCAATGAAACGATCAAGATTGTCTCTAGGGGCAGATATAATTCTAGTTTGCCAATACCATGGCAGTTTGGCTTCAAGACCTAGTATAATCATTTCTGGTTTTAGTTTTTCCGCCAAATATGACAAACGTGAAATCCATGACCTAGCAAACTCTTTAATAGATTCCTTGCCTGCATTGAAGCGTTTTCCACTCCAAAATTCTCTCAACACTTCATTTTGCTTATTACTAGACCAATACTCATTAATGAAAGCTGTTTTAAACTCCGCTAATGTTTTACACTTCAACATAACATCAGCTGACCAACGCATGGCGTCACCTGCTAAATGGCTTCTAATAAATGAGATTTTCTCTCGCTCAGACCAAGTTGGTGGAATCACATCTTCAAAATCGTTCCAGAAATCTAGCGGATGGATATTTTTGTCTGGATCGAACCGCAAGAACTGCCGACACCCGATAAAAGTGGCGTTTGCAGCTACAACTTGTTGTACATTACCATTACCAGAAGTTACTGAAGCTACTTTACTCTCAATGTTAGCAATGTTAGTACTTACATTTTCTACTTTCATTTCAACATTATCTACTCTTTGCACAATATGAGTAGTGTCAGTTTTGATTGCTTCTACTTCTGCTTGACATATGTTTACTTTTATATTAACATCTTTAAATCTATCTGAGCACAGTTCAGATTCCGCCTCGATCTTTTCTGTTAACTTGTGCTCCAGCTTCGCATCTTCCATTTGGAAGTCTTTGCGAACCTCAGCAACTTCGGATTTAACTGTTTTATACATTTCAGAAAACTGTTGAGCAACCTTTTTCTTAATATCTTCATGATTGTAATCAATTTTATAATTCAAACTGTCTAGATCCTCTTTCAACTTATTGCAACCAGCCTTGAAGGTATCGTCCATTACCTCCAAGCGTTTATTAAAATTTGTTTGGCTGGCCACAATTTCAGACTTTAATTCAGCATTACTGCTTTTGACCTGTTCACTTATTTCAGACTTTAATTCAGCATTATTGGATTCTAATTTATTGTCCATTGCCTCAAACCGCATATTAAAATTTGTTTGGCTGGCCACAATCCTGTTATTTACTTCAATTATATCAGATTTTAAAACAGCTGTCATTCTAGCATTACTGGCAGCTATTGCTTGTAATATAACATTTAAATCAACAGCCCCAGCATCTTTGGGCTGCTCACTAGCTGGCTTTTTATCACACTCAGGTGACGAAAAACTAGCTCCAATACCAGAATCATCAAAACCAAATGAAACTTCTGATTGATTAGTCATATCTAACTGCTCCTTCTTAAACTCTACCATCTCTGATGACTGTTTCATTTTTAATTCATCAGAGAAACTATCATCCAATAAATTTACAATTTCTACCTTCTGCTTTACTACAGGGGTTTCTATTATTGAATCATTGCCCCATTTTACACTACGGTCAGGAGACAATACTTCATTTTTCACTTTAACATTACTACTTTCATGCATATTTACACTTGAAACGTTGTCTGGATTTACAGTTCCCTCAACAGACATAGGTTCTGATTTAAGTTTAACCTCAGTTTCTTTTGACGGTTCCATCGCCGACAGTTTTTTAGTGCAGGTTAGTAAAACTTTTAACAGCTTTTCACTTAACTTAGTTCCTTCTGCACGACGTATGGCGTTGCCGGCGCGGCGTACCAGGATTCCTGATGCGACGTGGCACGTTGAACTGCAGACGGCTCTCCGACGGCTGTTGTGTGTTTGCGTGGCCCGCAATTGCAGGCGCTGCGCCGGCTGCTCCAGCGGACGACTGCGGTGCGGCGAGACTGGCTTTTCGCGATGCCGGCAGCACCGCTAGACTCAGTGCCAGCTCCGTCAATCCAGATGTGTTGTTAATCCAATTGCGTCGTCCACATGCACACGTAACATTTTCACTGTTCTATTCTCAGTTGCGTGTCGCATTTCACTCGCGAATCTGAATAGTTAAAAATCACTTTCACTTAGTTGGTTTCCCGGCCGATGCACCATATGTGGGGCAGCGAGTGAGTTTGTTAAATAATCTACTGTATAAATGATTGCATGTAGAATCAGTTTCTGGCTTTTAGAATGTTGTTAATGCTGTCTTTCGCCGTTCTCAACACTGGCGCTCTATTTATTTTTTTGGCACCCAGAAAGTGATTTAATAAAACATGGAACCAGCAATTAGAGATCCTAGTGCCCACTTTATCTGAGAATGTTATTATAGCTGCAGCTTATAGCTCTGAGGAATTAGGAGATTGTCCGGGATTTCTAATCAAAAACGGTTTTCCAAAATAGTTGAGTATATTCTGAAATTCACTGATAAAAAACACAAGTATCCCTACAACCTAACTAACAGAGCAGTTCAGAGTCTAATGCGCTGATGCAACTATAAATGTCCGAATTAAATGTTGATATGAATGCTCGCCATAATTTGATGAAAATACTTCATCAAACGCCACGCTAAATATTTGGTAGAATGTCTGTCCCGCGACGGCACGTGAAAATACGACAATACGCAAACTGAAGCTAGATAATGAAAATCATCCCACAATTAACACTTCACTTGAAATGTTTTCATGGTTCCGCGTATCTCTAGTAACTTAATACGGCACCCGAGGCTGTTTGTAGCAGTGACACTGATGCGACGCGGCTCCCGACACAGATGGCGTGTCATTCAGCGTCTGGAGAGAACTGAGGCCTTGCTTCCTCGCGCAGCGTTCTTATATATAAAGCCGCGGTGCGGACAGCTAAGGGAACGCCTGATCTTTTCGGCTCTCCCGACTAGCTGCTGGGCTAGTAACGCACCACTTCAAGTTACATAATAATTTATAGCTTCTTTTGCTGATGGCCGAAGAAGCTCTTAATTTAAACGTGCATTCAGCACGCAGGTAAGTATTGATAATAAAATTTTGACGTGGCTAAGTTAAATATTCTTGGCGAGAGAATTAATTAAATTACACTGTACGCAGTAGATGAGCTCTGAACTGGCCCTTTTGAGATCCGCTATCGCTATAATTTTATAGGTATTCAAAAGAAACTTTACACATCTTCATAATCATAGCGGACCTCCAACCTATTTAAATCTAAACATCCTAGCCTTATTTACTAGTCTACTTAATTTATCTTGCTTCCTTCAGTTTTGAGACGAAAACCACAAAATCATGAATTTCCACTAAAATCTTAATATGTGAAATCCAAAGTACTGTTTTTATTAAATCATTATGAAAGATGAATCTAAATATAAATTTTGAAGTCTCTAGCTCTTTCCTGTTGCGCCAATGATTTTTCCAGAAAAAGTCCAAATTTCGAAAATGACTTAAGTTATCGAACTGATATTCAACACACATGAATTTAGTATTATTCCTGACATGCTAGAAGAGTTTTAGGTCATTTGCTTGATTTTTAAGGTATTGCGCAACATTTATGACGTCAGAGCTAGTTACAGAGTTACAGCAGCCTGGCTGGCACACAATGGAAACTGATGTGAATTTACTACAGCGTGAGTAGGCTGCTTCCCTACAAGGGTCACAGTGAAATGATTTTCACAACTGCGTAAAACACAACTTTAGATATGTACCTTCATTATTTTAATAAATGAAAATGATCTGATTCATAAAATGGATTTTATTGCATTTTGAAATCAGGAAGTTACGTTGCCGCACCCTGTATATAATGCCAACTGGATGATAATGTGCAAACGTACTGTTTTAGGAAAATGTTCTTTTTCCATTATGTTTGAGAAAATTACTGGTGCTTTTCACACTGAATGACTAAGTTTATTTTTCTGTTGCCTTCATGAAGTTAATCACACAAAGAATTTGACTACATTGTGCTATGCTTATGTAAAGGTTCATCCCGAAGATCCCAATGAACAGCATTGTCAAACTTGAGTAGCCTTAGTACATACAGTTGAAAACCTTTAAATAAAATTTAATTTTAATATTAAGGTATGAATTGGCCATTAAATTAAACACTAAATCAGTTTGGTTTCTTATTCAAAGCGTGCCATCCAAGTGCTTACTAAGTTAGCCATTTGTACAAAAAATTGCTCTTGTAGCAATTTTTAATTGCATAATTGTTTAACAAATTGTTTTAAGATCAACATTTGTCGCTACGAATCAGAAACAATAAGGAAGTATACATTACTTGTTAATATCACCAAAAAAAAGCATCTTTAAACAAATGCTTGTTGACAATAGTGCACAGAATCTCAGAAATATATTGTGTGGAGAGGCATGACAGCCATCTGTAGTTTTTATGTGACACTTTCTGGTGCACAGATTCAGGGTTTTATTTCAAGGCGAGAAGGGGAGTGGGAGAGCAACTATTACAAGTCTATTTTCCAAATTTAACATGCGACACGTGCCTGTGACATTAATAACAATAAAATTTATAAAAAGTTTTGATAAAATCATAATTTGTGTACACCAGTTGTCATTACAGTGGTTTATATCTTGGGGGAGGAGAGGGGGATTGGGGGGAGGTGTCATGAATCTCTTCTTGGATCTGTCTCCAGACACACTGCTTAAAATGTGTGGTACTCACTGCACTCGTGGACTATGAAGCCAATGGTCAGACACACAGACTGCAGTTGACCAGATATGATGCTGTACAAACAGTAGCAGTGAATACTGTTATTTTGTGCTATCAGAGTTTCTCCTGGAGTATTCTGCCATATGAATTGTTGGTACAGTACAAATTACCAACAAGGAGACTTGCAAACTTGCTGTCACCTCCTGGTGACTGCTGATGAATGATGGGTTTCATTAATAGGGCTTGGTTTTATATTCTTACTGGTAACCGCACCCTCACACTTGCTAAGACCTAATTCGCTGTATTTGTTTATGATGTTCTACTGCTTTTGTAAACACAGTCCCAGAAAGAAGGGCATTGGAGGACCTTTCTTTTTTTGTCATAAGCCACAGTAAAAAGTTTATTAATTTGGTATGTTTAGAATTGCTCTTACAATTTAAAGTGGCACTGAATTCTTAAATTTTTTGTATACAATTGTGACCTATTTGTCTCCAAATTATCTTCAACTTTATTGTAAGCTGGATACACCCAAAATACCTGCCAATACAATTTCGTGTTCAGGAAAGGCACTACTCCATCTCAGTGGTAACACTAATATTAAAGAAAACCCAGTCACATGGTGAATAACTTTTAGTCTGATCACAAGGTTTGTTATTTCCAAGTGTAAAATGATCAGATACAGATGCAAAACTGGATGTTCAGTAACTTCACACAAGAAAGCTACAATCAGACATTACTTCAGAAAATGATCATCCCAAGACTACATTGCATGACAGCAGTATATTTCCACTATTCAGCATTGTTCAAGGTTCACAGTCTTAAATATAATTACATAATATTTTCAAGATATATTTTTCTCTTCAACATACAATGTATTTCAAATACACATTAAAACACATGCTTTGGACAAATAGCAGTAAATAAAATTCATTTTCATATTTCATGTAATACTTCAAGTATGTATCTACTGAACTGGTCAGAATGTTTTGGAGCAGGAGGTTTATTCTTTTCATTGTGATAACAGGTAACTTATATTTTACATTGTACAAAGTCCACAAATTTTATTTTATACATGTTTCCTCATCTCAAGCATTTTATTACCTTCTATTAATTTTGAATTAAACAGAAACCAAATAGTTCCTTTAAAAATACCCCTAAATACAACCATACTTCTGGAGAACATAACATTTGACAGAATAAACAATTTAAGAGCACTCCAAAGTCTATGACTGTGGTCGTATCTTAGCTGCATTTATATCTGATTAAATATTTGTACATTATTCTGTCTTACAATATTTACAGAAAAGAGAGGTGAGTAATATCTCAATTTTCTGACCGAGCAATGCAAACAGAGTCAATTAAAACTGCTCAAAGTGGCAAATTATGGCATTCAATAAATTAGCACTAAACCAGTTCTTTTAACTTTGATGAAGTAGTTTAATACTTTGACAGATACTTCTTTAGAATGCCTAAAACACACAAATACAATAACTGTGTACTTCACCATTCATTACAAGCAAGCAGCTGGAAGAACACACAGGCTGTTAACTTAGAAAAAAGTAATTATTGGCACAAAATATCATTATCAACAGGATTCACAAGCCCATGCATCCATATATTGGAATACGCATATTAAAACACTGGCATTAACAAAATTTTTAACTAAGAGGAATTACAGTACTTGAATACATCAGTCAGATTAAGAGAATAAACATAAAAAGCAATTATTTTACTTCAATTTGTGTCACACTGAGCAAAAAATTTATACTTCACAATCCACAGATAAATAAATAAATTACATGGATATAAGTTATCTATGTTTAGCTCCTTGGAAGGCAGTCTTCAACAGCAGCTTTTCTTAACATTAATGGCACTTCTTGCACCCTGCCCTTTCAAGCATCTAGTCTTCTTCTTCTTGTTCTTCTTCTTTATTATTATTAGTTTATTTGCAGCCTATTCACAATGTGCACAACAACACTCAGAAATGAAACCAATATCAAGATCATGCACAATGTAACTCTTTGAATGATAGTAGTGCACTCTACTGGCTTGTGAAATGCACCTGCTACAAACCTGTCCATTGAAGTAATAATAATAACTTCACAAGGACAATTTAAAATAATTCTGACATTCTGTTGTATGTGATGGATATATAGTTTTAAATTTCAAAGTTACAAATACTACTGTAAAATATAATTTTGTGCATCTACAAATTTATAGACCACAAAAATTTACATCATCAGTCTTTACGCCACCTATGAGGGATTATTTATCAAGCAAGATACAAAATTTAGAAAACACTTTTAAAACTTTCAACCTGAGAATGAGGAGAAAAGAAAAGACCTGTTTGTTCTCACAATGCGGTCTTCAAGTGAATCCTCACAATATGCAACAAACTGTACGTTCAACTTAATTTTGTTCTGAGCTGCCAGGCAGAACTCTTCTACTGAACACCAAATGAAATGAAATTTTTTTCTATTTTGCTTGCATTAAAAAAGTAGTTGTTAATTTAGGATTGATTATGACAAGATCAAGAATGAATTTATTTATCTCAACTCACAGTAAGTCTGAGCCACAAGAATTTTGCCAGCCGTAAACAGTTAGAATAGAAAAAAATATCACTATTGAATATGAGGTTATACTACATTATTTTGCTTTATTTATTTTAAAACAAAAATGCAGTTGCCTCGTGGTGACTGGAATGTTATCAGCAGGGTTAGGATTTTTAGGTGCGCACCTCTTTTCTTAGGGTAAATTAAAGCTCTTTGGAAAGATACCACAGTGTGAAATTTAGCCTCTAGTCGCAAAAATGCGCATTTTTTCATGCCCCTTTCTCCCTCTAACCATGCCCATAATCCCTTTTCCCCCTTTTCTTTTACTGCAGATTTTCAGTACTTATCTTGAGAGCATTTTATTACTTATAAAAGAAATTACTTGCACATTTTATTCAATTTGTATATGGTTTTAGATCAATATAAAATATCCAGAAAATATGCAACTGAAAGCACAGCTGCAACAATTGAAAATAATTGTGCACAAGACAAATCCTCTTCTCTCACTCTATCACTACAAAAGTGTGCAACAATGCAAATAACAATGAATGTATTTCATTCCATCCTTTTAATTTCATCAGAATCAGTACTGATAGCCTGCTGTTTGCAAATGTAAGTTTGTTACTAAATGAGCATATTACTACATTTTACGACGCTGAAGGTGTTCAGTGCCCAATTTTTTGTTCTGGTTCAGGAATTCAAATACGATTCAATAGAAACTGATGGAACTGTTACGCATGTACTATTTGTGACTCAGTAATTTTGTCAGATGTAAAACAAGAGTGAGATTGCATCAAACAACACATTTCCTGCTCTAAGCATAAAAAAGAACAAGACTCTTTAAACAAACAAATCATGGCAACCTGTATTATAAAATGCATTTCAACAGTGTTCCTTAGCACTCCAAAATTTGAAGGAATTCAGAACTGATTGTGTGCGGCTCTTGCACAAGCAGGAATTCCACCCAGTAAGATGAACCATCCAACCTTCAAACAATTTCTTAAAAAATAACTGAAGATGTCTATGTCCGTTGAGAGTATTTTACAAAAAACTACATGGAGCTTGTTTGCCAACAAATCACACACAGAATCAAGGAGAAAGTATCTGACTGCAATGGATGACTCATTCTGGATAAAATCATAGACTCAACAGAACAATAAGTTTAGAACATTTTAATTTTCCCCTTAGTAGGAGAGTTAAGCCAATGATGTTAAAAATGTATGAGCCACAGGAAACCAATTCTGGTACAGTAATGCAATCAACCATCATGAATTTCTGTTAAAAACTATGGCCGAATGGCATCGAGTTTGAAAAAGTTCTTCTGTTGGTTACAGAGCAGGCTCCGTACATAGTTTCAGCTGTTAACCAATTGAAACCTTTATTCACTACATTGAAGCACGTAACATGTTTGGTACATGCCTTTCATAGGACTTGTGAATCCATAAGGAAAGACTATGACATTGCAGACCAATTCATCTTTGCCCTGAAGAAGAGTCTACTGAAAGCTCGTGTCGTGTTGCTGCCTACAGGGAAATCACTGGCCTGCCCTTTCCAAACTTCCTGCTCATTACTCACCGAGGATCTTTGATTGATTGTGCTGCTGTGTTGTGTGAGAATTTTGACAAGATTAAACGGTTGATGTTTTGTCTGAACCCAGCCAACACAGGTGCAATTTCCAAGGCACAGCAGCTTCTGATACTTGGGAAAATATATAATTTGCAGACGAAACTATTTTATCTCCAGAGTTACAAGTACTTGACTGCAGCTATTAAATAATTAGAAGACCAAGGTCTTGAAAAGGAAAAACAATGAGATACTTTTATGTGCATGAGGGAGCAAAAAAATGGCCCTGAGCACTATGGGACTTAACATCCGAGGTCATCAGTCCCCTAGAACTTAGAGAACTACCTGAACCTAACTAACCTAAGGACATCACACACACACACACACACCCATGCCTGAGGCAGGATTCAAACCTGCGACCGTAGCAATTGCGTGGTTCCAGACTGAAGCGCCTACAACCGCTCAGCCACAACGGCCGGCCATGAGGGAGCAGTTAGATGATTTGCCAAAAACAAAGTTGAGTCTAGTATTCAGAAGAATCTTGATATTGAGGAATCTGACATCTGTAGAGTTACCATTCTGAGTGAATACAAAGTTTGATCCACTGGTTTCTGTGGATTTCAAATGAAGCTTTAGCATCTACAACAGCATTCTATCTCCTAATAGAAACAGAATTTTTTTAAAAAATGAAGAGATGCTTTATGTCTCACAGTACAATAGGTCCACGTTTTTTCATTGTTCTGAAGAGTCATGATTTGATGTACTTGTTTGTAACTCAATAAAGTACAAAAGAAGAAAGAGAATTTCTTGAATTCTTTGAGTCAATCATCAACTTTTTGTCTCTTTTTATTACCTAGTTTGGCACCATTTCCCAGCTGAAATTTGCACCTATAATTCCTAACCCTGGTTATTAAACTGGTACTGCACTGATAATCCAGACTCTTGGAAAAATTACACAATTTTGCATGGTACTAGTAAATATTTATTAAATTACAGTTTCATGTCTTTAGCAAAGTGACTGCAGTTAATGCCTAACATGGCAGTGATGTGTTGCATTGATGACTTTCAGAAAATAGGAACACCTCCACTGACAGCTCACATGATACCATGAGGAACATTGGAAACTTCCATCCTCTAAAAATTGAATCACAATTATCATCAGAAGTTTCAAATTGTCTAACAAAAATGTGTGTGCCCGCACGCACACACGCACACACCCACACCCGCACACGCACACACCCACACTGCTGCAAGCTTGACAAGCAGTTTTGAGAGTTACTACTAGTCTTCTTCTTATTGGATGATAATTCATTCCTAAGGTAACAAGTTACAATGAACTTGAATTGACAAATAGCATTGTGCTTACTACAATAATTTCTCAACAGCACAGATGAACTGTACTGAAGGAACAAGTAAAGCAATAGCTTCTAAAAAAGGGCACAAAACTGATGAAAAGCTGAACTATCAACAAAAGCACAAAAATTGTTAAATACAGACTACCAATGGTTAGCCACATTCAGATGGTGCATTGAAGAAAGTAGAGGGTTTTTGAAAGAAGGGATGGAAGAATGAGACTATGAAAGCTACAGTGGTCTAACACACAATTTGGTTGAATTACACGTATTGAAAACACTTGACAACATATTTCTAAACATGCAGCTGTGTCATAGTCATTCATACTGATGGTGAGATAGAGGCAGGAACTGAAACACTTTCCTGCTCAATAATCATATTACTCAGCTTTAATTTTCCAACATCTCATACTTCCCCAAGTCATTTCACACTTGAGTGTGATTTTGGTGTATATTCTTGAGTAATACATTACTAGTAAAAATGATTATGGAGCTGGATCCCTGTGTTACAGAAACTACTGTGTGGGAAATTGTATTTTATTTTAATACAGGTGACATACTTTTATGAGAGATTCGGCAACTGTTCAAATTTTTGAAATATTTATTGTAACAGTCTCAGTCTGAGACTCTTATGATGAATATTTTATAAGTATTTTACTTTCTTAGCAATAATGTAATTATTGCAAATAAATAGTATTAGGGGAAAGTATTATTGTCATTATTTTGTTGAATTTGAACTGGAAGACAACACTGAACACTATTCCTGCTCAGAATGTTATATTTAGGACTATGACATGGGCAGTAATTGGTTAGAATATTGATGAAAATGGTGCCAGAGTTTTGCTAAGTAATAGTAACTGTGATATGCTAGTACCAAAGGAAACCAAAAACAAAGATCTCTCTTGAGAAAAACTGTGATACCTTTATAGATTGAAATAACAGCTCCTGGAATGTGGTAGATCAGTAAAAGATACGGGTATGCTGTTTAAAATTAATAACACATACTCCTAAATATTTTCTGTGGAAATTCATCAAAGAATGACTTTCTGTGTATTAAAGATTGAGGGATCACAACTTGTACACTTGTTATTTATATGGACTAATACAAGTTAATGATAACACAGATGTTACACAGGAGACACTCTAAAAGATCTGAGGTGCAGTAATACCTTCTTTTCAATGAAACATGAAATGTTTTCACAAAACTAATTTAAAAAATAGGACTTTCATATATTGGATGGAATGGTTCAAGACATGTGAGTAGTAAGAGAGGTGGTGGCACATTTGCACTAAATAAAGAAATAAGAAAAGCCCTCTAATAAAACGATAACTGTATAAAATGGAAGCAGTGAAAACATTTATTTACACATTTTTATAGCATGAAAGTCACTAATCTAGATAACATATTATAGGATACCATCTTGACAATTTATTGACTTTGCACACATCTTTTCTCAGGTGCTCGATCTCTTAATTTGTAATTTCTCAATATTACAGAAAATGACTTTATTGGACACACAAATTGCCAGACCCTTTTTAACCTTGGTAAATAAAATAAAGATTTTCTTTATCCTGTTCCTCTCCTCTTCCCCTTTCCTCAGCTATTTTTACTTGTTGATAACTTTGTATGCTATCGGAGTAGTTCTTTTTGTGCACTTTGTAATTATTACATTGTAATATTTTGTTTCCAATATGAATATGTATGTTGGCACGACACATATATGGTTACATATCGAGTTTGTGCTGTTTGTACGTGCCTCATATCCTCTTTTAGCAGGTTATGGCATTGCAATTTGAAGATGATTTGAGAAGTGCTGTTTTTATACGACTGATGTTTCTGAATATTGGCACTGCATGTTGTTTAATATACAGATTTCAGTTAATATGGTTCTCATATATTACTTTTTGTATAACATCTGTAATTCTCAGGTTTGTCGCTTAAACTGAAGTGACCTGGAGAAAGAAAAACTCTTGAGGTCTGCCTGACCTGTCTCTCCTTCCGAACCTTCCAAACTTATGCTTCTTTCTTCCCTATCAAATGAATTAATAGTTCTGAAATCTAGAAACAGAATTTTTCCTACTTTTATTGTGTATCAGCACTACTGGAATTTTACCTCCTGAAGATAAGTTCTGACCAGCCACTCACTCTCCTTGTAATTTTAAATTACTCAAATGAATTTTCTCTCCAATTATGTAAAACATAGCCAGTCAAGACTAAAAGAGGTTACCATCATAGGAAAGTGCCATAAACTGGATCCCCCCCAAAGCAGACCCTTTGGTTTCTTGGCTCTGCATTCTCTTGTGAGACCAGGTGCAAATAGCAGTTTTGGCTTCTAACACACACTAGCAGAGTGCACGCCAACCGCTTCAGTTGTTACTTATCAGTTCTCCATTACATGTTTTGACAAGGGAAAAAGTTTTTACATTGTGCTACATTTTTCATATTTTCTAAGAATAAAGAGTAAATGGCGTATAACTTCGTGAGGTAAACATCAGTTCCATCACAGATTTAAAACTGTTCACAGGTCTCCAATGAAATTTATATTGTTGTTTAGAGGTGATGATAGAGAAGAGACTAACTCACTTCCATTTTCCTCAATATAGCTAAATTGTAAATTGTATTAAACCTACCACATATTGCATTACTGATATTCCAAAAGACAATACCCTGAGATTTAAAAACGACATCCAATTACTTTATCGCAAGAAAGTTTTTCTGTATTTCTAAAATGTGTTATTGAATTTTTTTTTATTACATATTTCTGTCTTCAGAATTAATTTTAAAAATGGCGGCACAAGAAAAACGGAAATTGAGAAGATTGGACACACACACACGTGTCTGATCTCAACAGTAATGTGGCCACCTCATCAGACTGACTGAAGCCAGTATGTTACAATTACGAAATAGGTCAGATTTTTTAATGTATATCAGGTTTAAAACTGAAAAGTGTTGGACAAAAGTAATGTTCAAACTGCAAAATATAGTGAAATTTATATAAATCTTTTAATTATCGCACACTTAAAAATTATTTAACTTCCTTATGAGCAACATTGTACTCTCAGTACCAATATGCTGTGGGATTGTGCCACCTTTGCTTTCACAGCCTCAAATCCACCACCAAAAAACTTATAGATTTCGTTATTGTTCCAAGCACATAGGTATGTGGTCAGAATGCTAGAGAAACTGGAACCAGATTGAAGAAAAGAAGAGAGGGACGAGTCATTCATTACATACTGGTGAAAAATATGAAGTACAAGAATGCTGAAAGAAATCTAAGTAATTAAAAATGTTGAAGAAGAAACATAGTGATTACAGAGCCCACCCAGTATGTTGACATTTAGAGAGAGAGAGAGAGAGAGAGAGAGAGAGAGAGAGAGAGAGAGAGAGAGAGAGAGAGATTTAGCCACTAAAGATCACAAGATTACTGGAACAATTTGGTTATCATTTTGTGGATGATGGGCAGTGACAAGAAATGTTGGGTTCATGAATAAGAAGAAATCTCGCTATAATTAGGCAAATTCCGTGTTTACAATAAGTGGAAACTATAGGATGATGTATAATGTGTTGAACATGTGTGCAAATTTGTCAACAATAGAATATAAGACTAAGGGAAGAAACACTTTTCTATAAAATGTAAGTCAATAAGAGATAATATGAGCATTTGAAACCAATAAACATAAAATTTAAAAATGAAGAGTGGGAATTACTCACTAAACATGGTCACATGGGAATTTTGGAACCAACTTATATTGCCTAATATGGTATGGTTACTTCTCCATAGTTCTGGACTATTATGTCATTAACATCCTCAAATCAAATAAATAAAACTTCTTTTCTGGTGTCTCAGAGAGAAAGTGGAACAAGAAGTAATCAGTTATAAGACCATGACTGTGTAATAGTAGTTACAATGAAAGATTCAATACTGAAGAGAAACAGAACTGGGTAATAAGAGACTTGTCTAATAGGAGCTTGAAAGACTCTTGGATTTAGTGAAGCCAAATCATTTTAAGTGTAATAGCAGCAGTATCACGGAATGTGAAATAAATAATTTTAGTGAGAAGATATTAATGACTATCAAGTCAGGTGTCGGGGAGAGGTGATCACAGGAATGTCAAAATAAAATTACTGGTAGTATTATTTATAGTTAAAAGTTGTGTTTCAGGATGATCAGACTATTCCCCCTTTCAGTAAAATTCATATCTCTGATAAAAATTACTGCAATCATAAACCATATTCTGTGCAATTACTATATTATTTGTAGATGATAACCTGGAACAAAGATGAACCCAATGATGCGGAGCAGACTTCTAATCTATACTCAAAACATCATGCATAAAATCCGAGATATATTTCCTGTTTGCAGCCATACCATTGCGATTGACATATGGTATTATCCAGTAACATATACAACAGAATGTCTACATGGAGAGCTCTAATAAGTTGCAAACACAATGGTAAAAAAAACTAAAGTAAAGCACATAATCCAATTTCAAGGCAGTAACTGACTAGGAAACACATCAATAATAAGCACCAATATTCAGCTTCAGTGGCCATACTAAAGTGCGACAATATGAAAAAGTTAAAATACAGTCCACATTTTTTAATACTTAAACAGAATGTAAGATATTTAAAAATGACAGACCAAAAACAAACAAAAAAGGCAAGAAAAGAGAAATTGAGAATAACATTATGGAAAAGGTCTTCCAAGATCAATTGTTTTTACTGTTCCCGTTTTCTTAGAGTTTGCCTCTATGGACAATAGTTATAGAAGCAGTTACATCCTATAATGCTACATTAAAAACTGAAAATTTTTCAACATTTTTCAAGTACAGAAATATATACAACAATTTTAATACACTGCAAGGGAGAGGGGGGGGGGGGGTGAAAGAAAAATAAATAAAATGTGGAACAATGCTGATATACATGTAAGAGAAACAATAGGCAGCTTCTCAAATTTGTGAGAGGCATTAGTGATATAATGAGAAGTATCAAGAGTATCACACAGCATACTCTTAGATAAAAAAGTGAGTGAGGTCCTATACATAATACATGGCTCTACACAGTTAGTGGAAGTAATGAGCAAATGATGACTGCCCTGTGCACCTATCCCTCACTTCCCACATGCACAAATATACAAATAAATAACTCCCACCCTTCCTTCCTTCCTCACACACACACACACACACACACACACACACACACACACACACACACACACAGAGAGAGAGAGAGAGAGAGAGAGAGAGAGAGAGAGAGAGAGAGAGAGAGAGAGAGAGAGAGAGAGTGTACTTTACACTTAAGAGTTAGTCTTCTCTTTTCAAACGAATCATACCTCATATGAAGTTTATTACAGATGAATGGGGGAGGGTTAAAATATAACAATACACTTAGAGCAAAGTGTAAATGGTGGGACAGCATACCAGGGGTATTAAGAGCTGGCATAGAGTTTCTGACTTAACTAAATAAATATCACAATAAAAGCTTAATTAAATAAACAAAATGGTGTAACAATTTCATTTCAAGTGCTGATTGCTCTACTTCCTGTTTTTTTTCCATTTCCTTGGGCCTAGTATTACAATACAGCTTATTAAGACAGTTCAACTGAAAAGTCATTAAATAAGCTTTCATGTGCAACAGCATGCATAAACTGTGATCAGGCACTAAGAATGCAGCCTCAGTTTTCCTACTTTGGTGACATCTGGCATTTGTTGGTCACAACATGGGATACAAGCAGCATACATTACAATATCATCATTTACTATAAAAGAGAAACTTCTTCCTGCTCTGCACCACATTGTGATATGTATTCAAAATAGTTGTAGCATCATAATAAACTCAAAACTGTAATATTATTTGTGCTGCACGGGAAGCTGTAGAACCCATCAGCCACATAAATAAATGTGACGAAAAAACAGCACATACAAACAGCTGATACAACAGCATTTTATGTATGCCTAAAAATTCATATGATCTTCAGTAACCAATAAACATACTTAAACATCAAAATTAATTCAAACAATGTCACATAAAGTCTTGATTCACAGTCTCCCCAGAACATGATGGAAGAATCACTACTAAGGCACGAACAGACAGAAAACACCACCACAAGCTTCCCGTGAGTCACAACTATCAAACCATTATAGATAGTACTAGGAAGACATACACATATATTACTTCATTCCACAATACAATCACATGCTCAGTAGGTAGACATTAAATGACATGATATACCATACGTTTCATAATTTGTCATCCATTTGTCAAAATACAAAATTATTGTTTTTATGTTTTATTCTACCTCTCTTTAACAACTCCAATGAAGCAACTATAAATATTCAACACTTCCATTATATTTTATAAAACATGTTTCACTATTCAATCTAAAATATACCTGAGGCATCATTACTTTTATAGCACATGTAGAGCTCAGCTACATAAACTGAACATTATTCTTAAATCACCTCTGAAAAAAATACATTTTTCGCTGTTATCTTTATAATCAAAACCAAAAATCAGTAATGCAACAATCTTACTTGGATTATTTAAATGCAATTACAATACACAATTATAATGCCCTATACCAATATACAATAAGTTCAGTCAATCTTCTCACAAGTGAAATCCAAAGAGCACAGCAGGGAGTACCTATAAAAGTCCCATTAGCACACTTTAAAATAGACCAGTCTTAGGATCAACTTAGTGTCATACGATATTTGATATGTAAGGAACAGATACATCATATACATACTGACCACTTCAAAACTAAGTTCTTCATGCAGTTATGTTTGCCTCTCAATTCTGAAGTCATAATCAAACTGAAACAATGAACATTTGAATTAGTAAAACAAAACAAGAAGATAGAAATGGTATTTTTTACAACTTTTTAATAATTAAAATATATCAAACCAAATGATAACTACACAAATCTCTTAAAATCTCCACTCAATAAAGCTGTGTCTAATGAGTGAGCATTAAAGTTTTTCTAAACAAGAGTGCATTTAACAAATGTCAGAGATGTATAACAAGTATAGCTGAAAGTGAAATATACTGCATATATAACATTTTGTGCACTGGTTGTAAAATATTTACATCCAATACTTAAAATCTGTATAGATCCCTTATGATATAACTTCAATACTTTGTTCATTTATGCATGTAGCTGTTACATTCTGTATCTCAAATTCCTATTTTTATTGCTTATTTCCATTTTCCTTCACTACATTATTGCGAGAATACAGCTTTGTCACAACAGGTTAAGTCTGAAAAAACAAAATCCAACCACACAGCATGGGTACCCTACTGAAATTATTTGTTGAGAATATATGTTTAAGTATAAGTGATTTTTGGATAAACATTTTTTTATCCATTTCTAGTCAATTGAACCTTGCATACACTAGAATGTGAAGCACCATTCTTTGCTGCATCAGTGAATTGTCTACCTTTTGCACCATTCTTAAGACTTCCAGCATGACTCCATCAATAGCATTATGACTTTTACTCACAATATGATACACCCTTTAATGAATGCTATCCTCAAACAAAGACAGCAAACATGCTGTACACTGTCCAATTTGTCGTGCTAAGTGGCCCCCTTGCTGCCTGCTTTGACAGACTGGGAAGTTATTACTGAGCTGGATATTTTGGAGAGTGTGCACCTGATATCAAATGGAGAAATCAACAGTAGATAATGATCCCTATAGCAGTGTTCTGCATCTCATTCAGAATGGAGTAATTCTCTAAATACAATTCGCTTAGTACATATCTTGAAGTGAGGTATAAAGTAGGAAACGTGTGACATATAATATGTGGAAGAGGAATGGAAGGGGTGGAGATAAAAAAGAGGATGAGGGAGACTGTGGATAGGAGAATGTGAGTGTAGATTGAGTGACATGAGGAGCATAATAACAGGAGCGAAGTTGGGTAAGGGGCATGAGGTCGGGATAAATACAAGATCAAAGATGTGTTTGAAGAGCAATTTACATCTACATAATTTTGAGAAGCTGTTATTTGGGGCATTGGTTACGAAGCTGCCACTGAAAATGTGCATGTTGTGTTCAGCAGAGTGTTCTGCACTATGAGGTCACCACTGCTCTTGATCACAGTTTGGCAGTGGCCCTTCATTCAGCTGGAAGTTGGTTGGTGGTCATGCCCACATAAAAGGCTGTACAAAAGTTACAGCAAAGCTGACATATGATATGAGTGTCTTCACAGGTTCCCTGCCTCTGAAAGTGTAGGAAATGCCAGTGATGAGTCTGTAATAAAATGTGATAGGAGGCTGTATGGGATAGTTCTTCTGTCCCTACACTTGGTATATGAACCATGTGGCAAGAATTTTGGAGTAGGTGTAGCATAAGGACAGATCAAAATATTTTGTAGGTTAGTTGGGTGGGTGCAGCAGCAAAGCAGCACTCCCTTATTACCCAGTATCTTCTCAGACAGAACTTGACTGCTCAGAGTATCTGTAGTATCCCTTTTACTGTGTTCTATTTTCTTTCTAAATCCAATCATTCTCTTCATCATGTGCCATATGTAACTCCCCCTCCCCCTCCCCCTCCCCCCCCCCCCCCGCCAGACTTTACCACAGAGAGCTTACTGATGCGATGTTTCTATTCAGTTCTGTTGCTGCCGCCTGTCTCTCTCAGAAGCCTTCAGCTAGTGCCCCCCCTCCCCCCCCCCCCCAAAAAAAAAATTCCTCTGGGTCAGAGAGAGAGAGAGAGGGAGAGAGAGAGAGAGAGAGAGAGAGAGAGAGAGAGAGAGCGCCTATCACCACTCAGCTCCTGAATGATACAGTGATGGTTACCTCATCCCTTCCATTATTTGTGATATTTAGGCTGTGCTACTATTTAGTAATAGTAAACAACCATTCATCAGAACAAATTACACAAGTCCTTAAACTAACATAGTCTGTGAAATTTACAGTGAAAAATACTTAAATGATCTATGAGACACTAAATAAACTCTATAACTAATTTTGTGTAGTAAATATATCATCCAACCTCAAGTCTGGTTATAAACACTACACTTTTCTTTAATATGCCAGTGTGCCACTGAAGATGAGTTTTGAAGAAGTCCAGAAACCTCACAGCCACCTAGTTGTTTCCAGTGGATTAAAGAGAAGAAGTAACTTGGTAGAACACTTTGGGAGTAACTGTTCTGTGTGTATTGTTTTGGTGTAGAGTAATTTTTATCATGGATAATGGACACAGGGACAAAAGCAGACACACGGGGTGTCACCAGTGAAGAAGTGGTGCACTCGTTAGCAGACCAGGTGGGTCAATTGAGAGCAGATAATATGGGTACATTTAATGAAGTAGCAGGAAAGAATCACAAGGTGTAAGTGTTGAAGTTGCAAACTCCAGGAGTGGATCTCACTGTGTCGAATCTTGCTTCTCCTTTCTCTGGTAGAGCATCTGAGGGTGTGTTGGCATTTATAGACGATCTTAAGTCATCAGCTGACATAGGGGATCGGTCAAATTAACGGCTGTTGCAGGTTACAAGGCTACACATGTCAGGAGTAGCAAAAGTATTCATCAGGTGCACAGAAGCATTGCGAAACGCAGAAGCTTTTGACCAATTGAGATGGGTGTTGGGACAACGATCCAGGAAGCACAATAGTGCAAGGTTTTTTCATGAACAATTAGGGACGGTATCTAGGAGACATAATGAAGCAACAGAAGACTTTGCAGACAGAATTGGGAAAATGAACATTAACGTGTACTGAGACGAAGCAAGCTGGGATAATTTTAATTCCCCTCTTGTTTTGCCATCTGCCTCCTTAAATTCATTTTTTAACTAATTACCATTAACCTACGTGAGTATAATCTGCATTTTCATAAAAGAGAAAGATTGGCCCTCAGTTTTAAAAAATATAACACCAGATATAATTTTGTGTTTAGTTTTATGTATGTAATTGATTCTCTAATTTATTTCGACTATTCCTAGTTAGTCTCTTTTGTTATATGGTGAAATCGGTGATTGTTTCGTAACTTAAATTGTATTGTTGACATATAAACAAATATAAATTCTGCAGTAATTATAAAAGTTTGGAAGACAAAATGCCAGTAATCTCTAAGTATCTATTTGGCTATATTCGAAAACATGTTAGCAAAACCAGCCCTTCATTAATTCCAAAGTAATTAACAGTTTTGTCGAAGTGTTGTCGTACTTACATTTGTTAATTTCAGGATTTAAACAAATAATTCGGCTTGGCTCTTGCAGTAGAAGAAACTGTTAAAAAGGACCAATTTTTCGATGTATTCAGTTAATCGAATAAGTTAAGTTTTAATTGTAATTTCTGTAAATTCAACTTCAAACAATGTGTAGTTTCAGTACCTATTATTGTAATGATATACAAGGGCCTGATTTTTGGTCACGAGACAGTCAGTCCACGGCCAAGTTTCAGATGAGTAACCTGTACTAGTTACAACAATAACAATGCTTCAACTTAACAGTGCTGTAAGTGTTAAACAATTAGGCCATGTGTAAAAACAATGACAGCGTCTGCTCCATACATACCTGATTATTCTTCAAGAACTGAATTATGTGGTTATGTTTTTACTGCTTGTAGATGTTCAACAGTAAACTATTGTAGCAGTATGTGGAGGTTCACCTGCAAACTATTAATGAGGCTTATGGAAAGTTCAAACAACAGTGCACTGGCCATACATATATAACTGTGTATTATTGGAGGATTGTGCAAAGTGAAAGTAAAAGTCAGTGAAATGTAACTGTGCATCTGAATGCTACATTATTTACAGTAGTCAGTGTCAAAATTACAAACCCCATTTTTCAGCCAGGGTAGCAACGCAGTACGTTGACACCGAGGACAACAAATGATGAAATAAACAAAGCAGGTGGAACTGCTACAGTATGACCTATCATTAAATGAGAAGGTAAATAAAGTGGTGCTGCAAGGGGCTAATCAATGAGAGCTTAATACATTTTTAAGGGGTTTGACAGCAGAAATGTCTAGGAGAGTGTGCACAGGGGCACCTAAGGATCTTTTAGGTTAGCTTTGGAATACAAAGAAACTGATAGCTTGACAAAGGTAATAGTGGAAACAGGTATTTACATCGAGTATTATGTCGTTTAATTGCAGTCAAACAGGACATGTCCAAAGACAATGTTACCATTTATGGAACCCACCGCACAACTCGAGTAATGGGAGTCACCAACAATTTGGTGAAGATGACAGTAGAGGTGATTTTGGTCATGGCAATATTATAGGGATAATGGGAAAGGTAGTCCAGGGAATAGGAAGGGTCTGTTAAACTTAGAAGGGAGCCCCAGGGCTGCCGACAGGAGTTGCTGGTAGGAATAACTTCAGTCAGAGCAAATGCAGAGGCGAAATGTGCCATAATGGAAGAGAGTATGAAGTACTGTTGGACACAGGAGCATGTGTGTCAGCAGCCTCGAGAGAATTGGTTGGTGGGAGGCAGTGGAACCCACCACAGTAGGATTTACATCGGGTAGGGGATAATGATATACAACCATTGGGGACAGTAATCGTGAATTTTTTGGTTGGAAGTGGTGTCTCATGTGGACAAGGGGTACAGCATTATCCTAAAGATAGATTTTCTGCATCAACATCATGCCATAAGCGACCTTCGATAACGTATAGGGGAAATGAGTGGGAAGACATTCTAACTATGGGAAACTATTGTCAACATTAATCTGATGATGATGACATTTGGTCTGTGGGATGCTCAACTGCGTGGTTATCAGCACCCATACAAATTCCCAGTCTTTTCACTGTCCAACCTTGTCACTTTCCCAAATGACAATGAAATGATGAGGACAACACAAACACTCAGTCACTCAGTGGAGAAAATCAGCGATCCAGCTGGGAACTGAACCCAGGACCCCATGATCCAAAGGCAGCAACGCTATACCACGAGCTACAGACAATGTTAATCTGCTTCGACAAGTGTCTAGTATACAAGACATTCCAGTTAAATGGCAATCAATAGCACTGAGGCTTGACTCTCATGATTGTGTGTCAAAAGGCACCTGAAAATCGCTATGCATGAATGTGGAACTGAACTTGTGATGTGTGTAATAGAGCCATTGGAGGGTAGTGAAGTATTAGATGCAACATGTTGTTTGGTGAAATGTGGTATTGTATCCATACATGAAAGGGATGGAGGGAAAGTGGCACCCATTGATGTGGATAATTTTGGTGCCAAAAATGTAAAGTTGTTGAAGTGAATGTTACTGGCTACAATAGAGATTCGAGATGAGGAAGATTTCCACAGAGGAGGTGCGAGCTATAAGGGGACACAGGACGCTATTAGGACTGTGTTTCAGGAGAAGTTGAGGCATCTTAAAGGAGCAGAAAAAACACAGTTGGAGGACCTATTACTAGAATTCCAGGATCTTCAGGAACGAAACATAGAAATGTGGATGGACTATGCAGAAAGACAGCTGTAGCACAAGTACTGGGTCATGATCTTGAGGGATTGTGAGCAGCACAGAACACCAATGACGAATATAGGCAGTATAAAAAACACCAGCAATTTGATATGCATGATGGATTATTATGCATAGAGACAAACTTTGGACCACGCATGGTGGTGCCAGTCAAGTTAAAATTGGAAGCATTACACGGGGTACATGATCACATTTTGTCTGGCCACAGTGGATACAGGATGATGAATAGAAAGGTGGCACTGAACTACTGGTGGAAAGGAAGGAAGGATGATGTGGATCAATAGGTCAAACATTGTGTGGATTGTGCAGAGAAGGCCAATTTGAGTCAGAGCCAGGTACTGTTACGAAGACTGCCAGAAACAACAAAACCTTTTAGTTTCAGTGAGGTGGATGTGTTAGGCCTATTCAACCAAACACCAGCAGGTAATCGCTTTGTGCCGAGCATAATACATCATTTTTCTCATTACGTCCAAATGGTGCCAATGCCGGAGCAACAGGCAATCACAGTCGCACAGGCGTTAGTTAATAGCTGGATATTTAAGTTTGGAGTGCCACAGACGGTAATAATGGATCAGAAGATTAACTTCATGTCAGACCTGACAAAGAAATTGTGTCAGCTGCTAAGAGTGAAGAAGTTTAAGACTAGCCCCCTACACCCACATGCTAATGGTTGGACAGAAAGAATTCATAGAAAAATCAGGAAAATGTTTAGTTACTATTTGGATTCAAATCATTCAAACTGGGATACATACCTAGCTTTTGTTGTAAACACATAACTAAAGTACATACTAGCACTGGGCTATCACCATTTGAGGTAGTGTATGGCGAAAAGATGTCGTCACCTTTCAATGGGCTTCACCAGAAGAGTGGTAGAAATGGAGAAGTCTGCAGTTTTTGCAAGATGAGTAAAGGAGGTATGGAACAGGGTACAAAGAGCAAATACAAAGGTTTTGGAGAAACAGGAAGAGGCAGCGAGGCATGTAGGACTGCAGTATAATGTGGGCCAATGGGCGACGTCGTTGACTCCATATATGCCAAAGGAAAAGACAAGGAAATTCTTAACATGGTACCAGGGCCCATACCAAGTAGTCGAAACTATGTCACTGATGAATATGAAGCTGCAGTTGCCAACAAGAATGATGGTTTGTGCATTTCTGGCATCTGCAACCATTCAAGGGTGCACGAGAGGCAATTCCACAAGAATTGCTAATAAAGGCAATCAAGAATATTAAGAGGAAACAGCAAAATGATGATCAATGAGAGAGAAGTCCAGATGCCTCAGACTCATCAATACATTAATCTCAAGAGAGGAATTATGTTTATTGATTTTGTGAAGATAATTTATAAGTGAAGTGTACGACATAATGTTAGTAGTGGTGGTGGTGGTGGTGGTGGTGGTGGTGGTGGTAGTAGTAGTCATTGTTGTTCGGAGATGGCAAACTTCTTGGGAGAGGGGAGGTGATATGGATCCCTGTTGCCAGGTGAAGAAGAAGAAGAAGAAGAAGAAGGCTAGATTTGGCAGTACTGTACCTCTTTGCCACAAGTGGAGTTATGGGACTGTAAGTGAAACACCTCGATGGAGGAGTGTTGTTTTCCAGACAGCCAGGTGTGGTATTTTATGGCCATAAATGGTCTTTTAAGTTTAGTATTTAATGTGCGGGAGTTATGGCATGAAATCAGTATGTTGGAAGAAGTATTTTCAGGGTTGCAAGAATTGGCAATTAGTAGTGGGAAGCAGAGAGAAGTCTTAATGAAACGCAGAACTTGCTCGGGGCATATGCACGACTAAAGAAGCAGATGGAAGAGGTTATTGAAGTAGTTACGCATGAGCTTAGCAGAATAAAAAGGTGATGGATAGACGCTGGGGCTAGAATATTGAAGACAATCTTTAGGACAGCAGACGCAAGCAAATTAAATGAAACGGTACAAGACACAACGGGGTTAGCAGAAGTGAATAAGGTGAGTGTAGAGTGGCATTCCATGCAAAGTTTTTCTCCCATTTTTTCCTTAACTAGTTGCAGGATGCACATGTCCCTTCTCATTGTAACCCTATGAGCTGAGCCTGTGGTGACCACCCCATTCTGAAATTCCTAGAGCTCACCCGCATTCATCACCACGTATTGATCCCTGTCCTGTGCCAGTTTTAACATCCCATCTTCCGTTAACTGCATAAATTTCCCAACTGCCACTAACTTCACCTGATAAGTGTGCACTTTGTAACACCTAAATACTGAGGTTTCCCCAGCTACTGGTATTTTTAATGATACATACAATAGCACAGTATCTGCTACACCCACTGCTGCACTACGGTAGTAAAATGATAAGTTTTGACTACCCGGTATCACTACTAGATGTAATTCAGATAGCACCTCTCCTTGCAGCTCCCTCAACCCCTCCAGAAATTGATCAGCATAGTGCCAACATCCACTTTCCAGGGCTCGCTCTGTAGTAGCACCTCTGTAGGGGGTGGTGCATGTGTGGGGAACCAGCATAAACGTTGCGGACACTTTAACAATATAGCTTTCTTATATCTTCAGTTCTACATGAGGCAGGCATGCCTCTCCTCATGAGCTCTGGATGGTGCAGCTGGTGTCGGCTTATAGGACAGTGCCCAGTGACGCTGCATCAGGACTCCAACCTGGCAGCAAAGGCAAGGCCATGGCCAGTTGCAATAGTGGCACTTCCTGACAGACCGACACACCAGGCTGCTGCTTTTTGCTCCATGGCAGCAGGTGTGTGCGTGTTTATACTTGCGCCCCTCAGAGAGGCAGTGGACGGCTGCTGGCACTTTGACACCGAGTCCCTCCGTGGGCCTCAGTATCAGTGATAGCGGGCACGAACAGCAGACAGGCGGGGTTGTGGCACCATGTCCCACAAAGGACCCGGTGCGGCAGCAGATGCAGCCTGGTCTCAAACTGGAGGCTGCAGTTGGTGCTGCCCAGTCATTTTGCGGTCTGGCGGTGCTCTCGCATCATTGTGCGACTACTCAGCAATGACCAAGTCCCTGAATCCAATGACATCCTGCCCTCAAATTCAGCCTCATTTATACTCCGTTACTGCCCATTTGTTTCTCTAAAACCTGGTGTCTAGTCACGTTGCCCGTACCAAAGAGACTCACTCGAGTGTGGTGGCGACACGCTTACCACATTGTTCTTTATTGCGCGGGGCAGTTTACTGCTGCGCTCAGCTATCCTTTCTTCACAACTCAATTGTGCATCTGTTATTCTGCCCTACATGTCGACACAGCACAGCTCATAGCCAGCACTGTTACCACAATACTACGCGGTCGCCTCCATGCTATTTCAGTTACTTACACTAAAGACTTAATACCTTTACCTAACATACTGAGTATTGCCATGACAATTAAATATACAGTTGTGTGGCTGGTTGTCCTGTCTGTCATTTCACTACATCCCATTAGCCTTCAGTGTGTTGTCAAAATTCTAATTTCTGATATAATGTCCATGTTCCTTGATTTTTAATAACTTTTCTTAGTAATTTTGAGTAGTTTTTGTAGTGTGCAAATACAGCAAGATCTCTACTTGTTCTCGCCAACAAGTACATTTCCATAGTGTAAACACACATTTGTAGCAAATCAAGAAGACACTTACCTCCTGATCCAGCTGATATCTGGTCTTCGCTTTGATGCTAGGAATCTGAAATGTAATTACAATATCAGAAGTTAATATCATAAAATTGTTCCATAAACAATTTACTGCAAAAAGTATAATTTTCTTGGGAAACTTTTTATCTTATATACATAACTGCTGCAATATAGTTGTACTCCTGAACACATAAGATGATAAATGGGAAAAATAATAATAATTTGTCACCTAGAGGTTAATTTGAAAAGTGTTTTATTTGGTACATTCTCTACATATGTTACGCCTTACATCATTTTCTTCCTCTTACACTATGAATTACTACATCCAGCCAAATTACACAATATACAGTTTCACATGTATTCCGTACCACTATGTGAACTGGCACTGCAGAAGCACAAAAAGCTGTTCCACATATGAAACTAAAAAAAGCTCAGTATGATATTGTAAATAATTTAGGACAGAAAGAGATTGGTTGGCACAAGGAACATTCGCGTGCAACAGTCTTCCACAATCCCTAAGAGTGGACTGTTGTCACAACTCTTAAGACATGTCTGAATTTCACATATCTGAAGTGCCACATAGCATGGGCGAGGGTACGGTTTCATGTCACATCAATAAATCACCACCTTCACCTTTCCAGGCAATGAATCACCCTCAAAGGCCAAGATGAAGGCCTTGGTAGCAATTCTATTGTCCTTTGGCCCCCTATGGACACAATGGACCAGCTCATCTTCAGACTGCATGAGGTCACATTGGAAAATTATGTCTTGAATCACATTTAGGCTATTATGGGGACTGACAGTCACTGAAAATTTACCAGCTTGTTGCAAGCAAGCAACATTTGACGGGGCAGGGGATGCTGTTTTAATCAAAACTAACCAACTCTTTATTTTGGAGATGGCTTCAACTTCCTCAAACTTATCCTCCATAATATCTACAAAGAATAAAGGCTTTGTGGCCAAAAAAGAATCCTGATCTGTCCTTGTGCAAAACAGGTATTGGGGGAAGCATTTCTCTGCTTATCACTTAGCCCTACACTCCTCTCATGGCACAGTCAGGAAGGAAACATGTTGGGGTCTTATTTCTCTGCATTGTACAAGCTCTTTCCTTCTGTAGAGGCCATTTGGTTCATATGACCACCAGCAGAAGATAGCTTCACCCACTTCATTTGCAAGTCATCCACCATGATGGATGGGGACTCTCCCCATGGGCACCACCCATCCTCAGCAATTGCTACCTGGACAGTAATCCACTGCTCAGAGTCCCTGTGCCCCAGTCACAAGCGGCACATGCTCCTTGGCATACAAGAGGAGGTTTCAGCTCAGGCACCAACAGTGCGACCACCATGCTGGTACTTGATGAACCCCCCCCCCCCGCCCCCCCCCCCCCCCCACACACACACACAAAAGACAACAGTATGGCTACTGTACTGGGTGTTTGTTGTACTACCTCATTGGAAAGGAAGAGTGCTTAGATAGAAATGCACAAAGGTGGAACAAACACCACACTGGGAGACCTTTTTTGAACAATCCCCACTTCCGAAAATTTGGAAAAGTGGTGGTAGGTCAAACCCAACAATGGGTGCCATGTATTTATTATTGCAAAGGTGTAGATAGTGCCAAAAGTAAAATGGAAAAATGTTCTAAATCATGTACCAGGTCCAAGAGGGGTCTGCACCAGGAAGATCATCCGATGGGAAGGCTGAGGGGGGAAAGGGATGGTGAAAGCATAGGCTTACAGCAGAGAAACAGAAGTAGTGCAGCAAAGGCTGGGGTGTCCTGTGGTAGGCAAGCATGTACTCCGAGAAAAGTTGTGAGACCTCTGGGGGGAGAGGAGACCACTCACCGAATAGCAGAAGCATTGAGTCGTTAACAGGCACACACAAAATGGAATGAAATCTTGCTAGCTTTCAGAATAAATCCTTTGTCAAATTAGTGTGTATACACACACACACACACACACACACACACAAAGAGCTTTCTTTTTCTTTTGTGTGTGCACATGTCAATGACTCAACACTTCTGCTATTTGGTGAGTGGTCTCCTTTACTCCTACATTATTTACATTCTACCAGTGTTGTATTAACTATGATCATACAAACGAATCCAAATATGTGGCAATTTTACCTCAAAGAATTTCAGCAGTGAGTGAGGGGAAAAGTAATTACATTCACATTTTTATGTTAATACTGCTGATTATCATCTCTTGGAACCACCTCCCCCCCCCCCCATCCTCTCTCTCTCTCTCTCTCTCTCTCTCTCTCTCTCTCTCACTCACTTAACCTCTGAAACAAAACCAGAAAACTTCTTTGAAGTTATGTTTCAAAATAAACCCAATTACTGGAAGCCGTATGGTTTTATACTTAAATTCAAAATATGCTTATAAGTGTTCTGTCCAGCCTGAAAATAAGAACATTTAAGGACTTCATCTTCTAAGTGCCCAATTCATTACACATGCTATCGGCCATTAAGTATAACAATGCAAGAAAGTCGAAGAAAATGCTAACTGGATGGTTTCACTTGTTTAACATCCCAAATCAAATCACTGTGTTCCACGTATTTACTATATAATGTACCAACAAGATTATTTAAACTCACTTGATGTGAATCCAGGATGTTTCCATTTTCAGCAAGTTTATATGGCTGACACATAACATCCCAAATGCAGAAGTCTTACAGAATAACAAAATAATAAGAGCATCTGCATTGGCAAACATCTTCTAGAGCATGTATTGTTTAGCATTTAACTCATATGACCTTTTTTTTTCTTTTTTCTTTTTGCAACAGCCATGTGTTGATTGACTGCCATCATGTGTCTGTTTAACAATGAACATGTGAGACTCAATTCAGTCTTTTCTCACATAATGCTTATGAAATCATTAAACTACTGATGATTATGTTGCAAATGAGGACACCACATTTTCCATCTCCTAAAAATACTTTTATTATGTCTGTGCTATAAATGAATTCCAAATTTATACAGAATACTGTTAAAACACACAGATGGATGGTAATCCTCTTGCTAGAGTGAAGTCGTGAATTATCATCAAGACTGCAGACAATATGAATTTAATTTTAGGTATAAGAAATTTATGTTTGCATTAATATTATTTGGATAGTAAACAAATACCATTGAGCCTAAACCTTTCTAACAAGTTTTTAATGACTCACATTCATATAATTGCACTATCATACAGTCAACGTGACACACACACACACACACACACACACACACACACACACACACACACACCTACCCCCCCTTCTCTCTCTCTCTCTCTCTCTCTCTCTCTCTCTCTCTCTCTCTCTCTCTCTCTCTCCCTCCCCCCCCCCCCCCCATTTCCCCTTACATTATTATAAATTAGAACATGAGATGCATTACTTTTAAGACTGAACTGACACTGTTTACCACTGGGCTGTCTTCATACTCTTATTAATGATATGTACTGTGCCACATACAACTATTACAATTTATTGCATTTAATGATCTAAATACATCCTACAGAGTAACTAGAGTACTGTAATATCACATTTGTTCTGTGATGGAATTTATCCTGGGGAGGAGAATTTTGATTACAATATTAACCAGTAAGTGTAGAAACTTCCATAAAAGTAAAACCTGTTCTGATAAATGTCTTAAATTATGGTGGCAAACCAGTATTTTCAAAAACTTTAACTAAACTTACCGACTGTATAAATGAAATGTTGTTAAATCCTGGATTCAGTACAAAAGGCACACCTTCCAAACCTAGAACAAAGTACATACAGCAATTATTTGTGAGAGAATAACAACATTATGTCTCTTCCTCCCTCCCCTCAATTCACCTGTCAACAACCTACTTAAAATACCACCAAGTCTGGTTTGAAAGACGACTCAAGAACTAGTTGCAAAAGATTGTGTAAGAAATTATGTAAATTCTTCTCAAGGCTGCAGGTGAGTTGCAGGATTAAGAACATACTGCTGAAGCATAGTCAGTCTATGATAGGCCATAGCTAAATCACTTCCTGACAAAGTGAGACCTAAAAGATAATCAACAGCATATGGCCAGCTTATGATGAGCTACTACTTGTCCTCTACTCCTGAGAATTACATGTAAGCTCACAATGTGTAGTGTTCAGCTAAAATGCAGACTGAATGCACATCACATAAATGATTTCCTATCAAAAGGCTCAGTGCTGAATGTAACAGTGACCAATGACAATGAATTCACAACGATGACACAGATGTATTTAAACAAGGTTCCTTAAATTATCACACTCATAATGTACAAAACTGTTTGGACACAGTATCTCTTCTTGTTATCAAGGTTTTAATCATCATGTTCACTTTTATGTAACACTTATAAAAATTTAAAAGATATTTTTGGAAAACATTCACTCTTGGATTCATCTTACTCAAATGAGAAGAAAGAAACATTATCATGCCCAAGCACAAATTATAGCTTTCAATGTTGTTACAATTTTTAGAGCATTTAATCTGTATGGGTATTCTTTGACTACATTTTATGAAAATAAATAAATCTGCTTTCAGTGACTCACATTTTACTTATCAATTACAATGTATTTTGAACTCTGGGCAATGTCATCAGGTTCATGTGGCGTGATTTACATATTTGTTCTGTGAAAGAGCAAGTTTGTTATCTCACAATACTCTGTTACAGGAAACTAAGAGAAGAAATGTGACTAAATTATTAGCAACTATCTCATATGTAAAAATAAACTTCACAGGATACTGTTTTCGGCAACATTTAGTATATATGACAGCATGGGCCATACGAATAAAATGGAGAATGTACTTTATTCTCAGAATTTTGGAGAACATTCTCAGGTTCACATGAATAAAGCAAGTCTGAGAATATATTTCACCTGAGAATGTCCTTGGCTTGAGTAAAAGGGCAGGGGAAGTTGCTCAATGCGAAGAACATTCTCCGATTTTGTATGAATACAATGACAGAAGCTTCTCATAAACAGAGAATATTCTCTATTTTCTCAAGTGAACTCTATAGCATACGTCTAAGTTCTGTTGAGGTTAAGTTTTACTAAGTCTTTTTTAGTAAAAATGGCAGAATTTATATTGCTCAGATGGTGAAAAAAAGATATACATGACCTGAAGAAATACTCAAAAGAGAAAGTGTAGATGTTTATACGAGTTTAACAACACGAACATTTGGCAGGCGAACTTCCTCCCTCCCAATCATAAAAGGAGAGGGGGCAACCTTTCAAACAAAGTGAAAATGAAAACGTTTTGTGCTATTTAGAGCACCCAAGTTTTCAGGCTGCTGTACACGAGTTAGATACATGCTAGACAACTGTGTCACTGACAATTTCAGATGTTCATTATGTTATCTCACTGCATAAATCTTATGTATTTTTTTATAAAACAATCAAAAATCCAGGATGAAATAAAGGTAATATTATGAAAAAGATATATTGGTACTCATCACATGGAGGAAATGTTGAGTCACAGACAGGGAGAAAAATGTGTGGGTGCAAGTTGTGCTTGCAAGAATGTGTGCACGTTTTTTACTCTAGAAAGAGGTCTTCTGGCCAAAAGAAAATGTATAGCAATCTTTTCGTTGTGCCTCTCTGTGACCAAGTCTCCTCTATATGGTGCATAGGAATCTACCCTTTTCAAAATATTGTTGTTATATTTTGTTATGTAAGAAATATGTAGGCAGACCAGAAAAATTAATAACTAGTTTATTACAAACCTCACAACCTTTCTTCTCCTAATGAAACTACACAGACAACGGTTTAAGTACTTGACTTGTAAGCAGACCATTATGCATCATATTTAACCAAAGTATCGCATGTTAGAAAACTCTGACAGAGTTCTGGTTTGTAGTAGGTGAAAATGTGATGCGCGAGGGTGGTTTGATAAGTATGGTGAAAAAGAAAGGGGAAAAAAAAAAGTTTGTTTCGTAAACAACTCACCTTACTTCTCAACATAGTCTCCTTTATGGGACAGACACTTGGTCCAGTGACCCTTCAGCTCTTTCATCCCATCGGAAAAGTAAGTTCTGTTGAACCCTGCAAAACACCCACTGACTGCAACTATCACTTATTCATTTGATGAAAATTTCTTCCCAGCAAGCCAACTTTCAAGTTAGGGAACAGGAAGAAGTCACTTGGGGCAAAGTCTGGTGAACAGGGCAGATATAGAACCTATCCAAAGCCCAATTCATATACTTTCACCATTGTTATCACTGATATGTGAGATGGTGGATTATCGAAGTGAAAGAATGCATTATTGCGTGCAACCTTGGTCTTTTCTCAGCCAATGCACATTTCAAACAATTCAACAATGAAGCACAATAGGGTCCAGTTATTGTTCTGCCTTCAAGTAATCTATGAGGATTATTCTTTGGGAATCCCAAAAAATAGGGGCCATCACCTTACCAGCTGACAAAATGGCATTTACCTTCTTCACGACACTTTCACAAGCCTTTGTCCATTGTTTTGACTACTGTCTTCACTATGGTGTGTAATTATCAATAATCACAAATTGGCGCAAAAAGTCTCGTGGGCTGCAATTAAACATTGCCAGACACTGTGCTGAAATGTCGTGCCATGTGCACTTTTCATAGACTGTGAGCAATCACGGCACCCACCTCAGACACATCATCTTCATAGCCAATTCTCCATGCACGATATTACGCACTCTCTCAGTTAAATACCTACAGTCTCAGTAATCTCACAATTTTTTGTTAAGCATTCTTGGATTAACATATCATGGATTTGGCAATGGTTTCCTTAATGGTGACCTCAACTGGACAGCCGGAGAATACTTTGTCTTCAGTGCTTATCCAATGCTGGTGCAGAGTCGGCGAGAACTTCATCCAATTCTGTTTTGATTTGTGGGGCAGTCCAACCCTTCAAACGAAAATCTTTACTAACAGCATGAACCTTGGTTTCTCCATTTTCAATTGCAGTCAACACACTGACCAATTCTGATGGCTATCAGTAATGAACTGTACACTGTACATTGCTGAAATTCTTTATAAAAGCCTTGGAACAACCTAGCTTATCAACCATGAAGGCATGACAAATATGTCTCCCTCTTTCACAGAAAGTTACCAGACTTATCAAAACACTCTCATCATCTGAAGACTTCTTTCACATAAGGTGTTCACATAACTTCAACAACAGAAAGTTTCCCATATGTTGAAAATTCAGTAAAATCATCAGAAAATGCATTTCTGTAATCTGTGCATAATCATCTCAATTATTTGTCACCACACACAAAAGCACAATCAAAATGTGCAACTCTTCCAAAAAACATTGATGTCAGTTCTTTATTTGTACACTGAATAGTTTGCCTGTTTGAGCAACTGAGTTAAATATACGATTACGCATGTGTTCTGTGCTGAATGTGGCAGATGACACACACTGAGAACCTTCTCAAGGAGGAGGGGAGGCAGTGAAAAGGAACTCCCCTGTCAGGGAATATGCTTCAAATTTTTTATCCATACAAAATTGAGAACTTTCTCAGAGAAGGTTCTCTTGCTCTGAGGATCTTCTCTGGAGAATGTTCTCTTTCCCATTCATAGGACATCATGTATGCTCCATTACTTATGCACAGTCCACACATATTATATGAAGAAGAAAAAAAAACCCACAGAGTATGCACACCAAAGATAATACAACATCTAAGATATAATGCATACAGTCACTAACATGTACATTCAGGATTTACAATGAAAACACTGATGTACTTTCTGAAACCTCAAAAGAACTGACCGCGGAAACTAAAATTATTTCCGATAAATTGCTGAAATAATAAAGGCTATGGCAGTGCTTGTGCTCTCTTGAGTTCTCTTTATCAGCAAATTTTTTTAGTCTCAATGTTTCCAGATGCTCTAGAAAGTTCAAGTAACCCCATTTTTTTCTGTCCTGTAGTACAATGAGATTATCCAATCCACTATGTCTCATTATGTGCTTGTTGTGTCTGTGGTTGGATACTGTGGATTTCTCACAATGCTTGAGCCTACACATTCAAGGCATTGTATCTAAAGTGTCACCCAATATTCTCTACTTGACCACTGTAACTCATTTGTAGGTTAGACCGTACTGTTACAGGTGTGGTGGAAACTGGGCAATCACCTAGTTTGTTGTTTGTGGTAAAAGATAATGTACCATTTGTTTTTCTTGATAGGCACATAGTAGAGTGTGTGAAAATGCCTCTTACAGTTTCTGTATTGACAGTAGTTATTTACAGCTTGAAGCTTACAGATTCACACTGTAATGTATCCAATGGGCAGAAGTTTTACACAGGTGTTCAACACACATCTGACTAGGACTGACTTGCATCTGAATGTTCAACGTACTCCAGAGTTTCAGTAAACATATGATGGAGTGCATTTGAAAATAACATTACATATTTTTAAACTCATCATGCTCTTAGAACACGGCAAGTAAAGTTACTGCTGGAAAGAATGGTAATGGTGGTGGTGGTGGTGGTGGTGGTGGTGGTGATAAGTTCCTATGGGACCAAACTGCTCAGGTCATCAGTCCCAAGGCTTACAAACCTTAATCTAACTTATGCTGAGAACAACACACACAGCCATGCCCAAGGGAGGACTCGAACCTCCGATGGGGGCAGCCACGCGAGCCATGGCAAGGCACCTCAGATCACGCAGCTACCCTGCGCAGCTGGAAAGAATATTCTGCATATTCAAGCAAAGTTACTAGTACGCTTGCAGTAACAAGCTTCATCCCTTATTCAGGAACAGTATACTAAAGAGACTACAATAGCACAAAAATTTAATTTGAGCCATTATCTTAATGCAAAACATACCCATTACCAGAGGATTTCACTATCAATAGCTCAATAAAACTAACTTACGTTGAACACTTATATAACTGAAATTTTAATTAACACTATATTTGAGCTAAATTGTGATATTTCACTGTGGTGTAATTAATGCAAACAAAGTGTTGAAAAACACTTACGGCTTCAGGAAATCATACTGCAACAGAGTGTTCATCACACAAAACTATGTTGTAAATGATACCTGGATATAAATGCAGAAAAAAGAATACTAAGATGATGATGATGAGGATGATGATAATGTAGAAGAAGAAGAATTGACGAAAATACTGTAAAATTCTATTATAAAGACCAATTCACACTAGATGTCAATGGAATGGAATGGACCATCAGGCAGTGTCATCACGCAGTGTCACAGTCAAATGGTGAAGGGTTCACACTAGACGAAGATGTCAATTTGCTCAGCCCAGTACCGAACGGTGGAAGTAAGGTTACGAGACCCCAACCATGGTACAAGAAGTCTAAGTGTAGTATCGGAATTAAGGGAGTAACAATTATGAAGTTTATTAATGGCCAAAGCAAACTTCATAATGGATGTTCTTCATTAATTGTGCATGGTAAATTGCTAAGAAGTTAAACAACTTTTCAAAACAACATTTATTTGCTAGTGAAAATATATACATACAAACACATTAAACAATATGTATATGGGAATACGTACGGCCTGTATCTTATCCATTATTTTTTCCCCTTATGTAGCAAATAGTGTCAAACAGTATTTTTCCTCCTTCAATAGAGCTGACTTGTTCATTTATTAAAACATAATTTAATGAAAATTGCTTCATCAATTTATGTTATTTACACACAGTGTAGGTATCAACTCTGTTCAGTTATTGTAAAATATAAATCATTTCCCACCTCTCTTATGGCAGAACACTCAAAGGAAGAAATATCCAAGTTATTAATGAACATTTGCAATTTGTCATGAAAACAAAGCAAAATTCCCACATGAGTGAAGTCAGCAAAACTAAGTAACTTCCAATGTGAGCAGATGATGACACTGTTTCCCCCACCACCATAAATGTCAAAACTTGCTTTCTGACAACCTTGGTGATGATGCCCCATTCTGTTCCATGCCACTGATGGCCTGTGTGAAACTGCCATTTGAAATTCATTGCTGAATGTTTTAACATGACATTCCATTCTGTTCTGTGAAGTGTGAATCAGTCTTAATAGTGTCAGGCCTTGACTAATCCAGATAATGCCTTTCATGGACAGTGCTGTTAATATGTCAAGAAATTTCATATTAGTTCACAGTCCATGGCAGAATGTTGCTGAATTTTTCAGGTTATAATGCCTTACTCCAAAACATAACTTATTACTGTTGGCCTGAAGAACACACAATTCAAAACCTATATGGACCACACTACGAATTAACAAAATTTGAACTTCTTTGTGAAAACTATAAACAGTATAAAAACAACAGCTGAAATCAAGTAAGTATCATTTATATGCTATGCAATATACATGGATGGCTAAAGATTTGTGTGTGAAACTGACGTAGCATACTAGTATATGTGAAACATTTGAATGAGATTCACTCTTGTCTTCTCGCAAAGCGTTTGAGTGACATCAGGTGCTACATACTGCTTGTGCCTTGAGGTGAGTCTCCCTACATAACAAAGAATAAAACATTACAACACTACGAAAAAGACAGGAACTAATCTCATTGAAACATTGCAATTTTATGGTGACCTCGGTTAGAAATTTGTATTAGTTCAACTTCCCACATAAACGTCATCATATCGTATTAACATTTTTCATTAAGAATGAGGGTGTACTTCATAAAAAGCAGCAAAGCATGAATGGTAACAACATGGACAAAGTCTGATGAAAAATAGACTACATGAAGGCATGCACATGCCACCATAATCATGTCCTTGTATTAAAATAATTACCCCGCTCATTTAAATTGCAAGTGAAATAATGTTTGATGAGAAACTATTGTGGCTGAACTTGCTGAATAATACCTCCTAGACTAATCTGTGTTTGATTAAACAATATTTACCCCTCTCAGTCCGAGAGTTTTCTACCACTAATTATAAAAGAATAATTTTACTCAACATGGGTTTATATTTTTTTCTTTGGCAGATATTCTTATTCTACAATGGAAAGGTCACAGTAGTTTGGTGTTGGTCCGAGAGGTAAGGGTCAAGTGGTTCTATCCTAAGAACACTTTCCACACAACATAACTGTCCATAATCAATCGCTGGTCCAACACACAGTTTTAACTTTTTTATAAATAATCTTCTACAAATATTATTTATTCACAAGGGAAATTAAACTTTAATTTTCCTTCCGTTTCAGGGTTCTGGACCTCAATTGGTAAAAACGGAACCCTTATAGGATCGAATCACTTTGTTGTCCATATGTCTGTCTGTCTGTCTGTCTGTCATGAACCATTTTCTCAGGAACAGGAAGAGGTGTAAAGGTGAAATTTATGTCATGCCCAATTGCCTATGGCCCCTTGGTGGTGTAAAAAGTGTACGTTTCTAAGTCAATACAATCAAAAAATATGACCTTTTATGTCACAGATTTTGATATTTGCAAACTCACTTATGAAAACCTATAGATGAACTACATATACACATAATTAAGTTTGTACGGAAACCTCAGAGTGCAAGTCCTAATCGCACTTGCCTCCTCTCCCCCCTTCTTTTGAACAACATAGTTCATTTCCAGAGCATGAAATTACTATGTGTGCATGCCAAAAGGTAATTAATCTACTGAAATCAATTACCCAACCATTAATTGAAAATTTAGTCACATAACACTACTACGAAGAATTACTTTAAAATATAATTACTAACCTTGGTATGCAGAAAGAGTTGCATAATTGGTACCTGCCGAATTAGTACCACCTGGAGGTTTAGGAGCTGGTCTGGAAGGCCTTAGATTTATCAGTCTCTCATATTCATGAGGAGAATCCTCTCCAGAAGCTGGCTTAGGTGCAACTGGATATGGTACATTATTTGTCAGTGGCTTTTGAGGCAGTAATGGGTATCCTGCCGAGTGCGAGTTCAAATCTGCTTGCACGACATGTCCGGCATTTAAACTGAAAGAATAAAACATTTTCATGCATCATGTTTAAGAGTTTAGTACAAATTATTCACAACAAATATGTGATCAATACTGTATACTAAAATAATTTTACATCTGACAACAGTCAAAGGATGTAGACACTGTTCTTTCAGATAACTGTTTTCTGCAATGGGAGAAACACTAGTGTAGCTTTCTTTGTTTACAGCTGAATGTTGTCCGCCCCCGGTAGCTGAGTGGTCAGTGTGACAGACTGTCAATCCAAAGGGCCCGGGTTCGATTCCCGGCTGGGTCGGAGATTTTCTCTGCTCAGGGACTGGATGTTGTGTTGTCCTAATCATCATCATTTAATCCCCATCGACGCGCAGGTTGCCGAAATGGCATCAAATCGAAAGACCTGCACCAGGCGAATGGTCTACCCGACGGGAGGCCCTAGCCACACGACATTTCATTTCATTTTAGCTGAATGTTTTGTGAGGCCTGTAACTGACTGTTTTGCACCAGTCACAATATCATTCAATCCACAACGTGAGTGGTAGATTTAATAGCAGTGTGATCCACAAAACTGCCAATAGAGTATAATATTTTATTTTGTGGAGGAAGGTTATTTATTTATCTACAGTGCCAATAAAAATAATTTATGAAAGCACATTAATACAATCAAAACGATCAAGGTATGGTAATGTTATGAAAGATGTTTCATGTGTAAGCAGTAACAAAATGATAATGTTTGTGTGTTGCAGGCACAATATGACCTCTTCTGGCATATTCTGACCAAGTTCAAAGATCTACAACACATTATAACTTGAAAAAGAGTGACACAAGAATAGCTGACAAACACACCATTAAGTTTCAGTAAGAAGACTAAGTATGTACTAATAGTATAAGAATAAGTGTCCAAACTTGGTTTCAAATGTATGAAATCAATACCCTGAATGTTATAAAATAGTCCATGTCATTTTGAAACCTAAAAACATTCATTAAAAAATAAAAAGTTCCACAGTTAAAATTAGAAAATTAGCCTGTGTCCTGTAGTTTAGTGGGAAGTTTCAAGTGATTGTTGTGAAAGGAATACAAAACACCTCCATTAATCGCAACATATAGTGGAAGCCTAAGAAACTTTCATCTTCTTTTTGTTGGACTTACATATCTGTTTCTACTGAAATGTAAATGTGATGTTTCAGGACATTCACAATGCTTGGAATATTGACTAAATTTCTAAATGTCTGTACATAAATATATGTGATGGCACTGTTGATAGACATTCTAAACATATTACCAATTAATGAATATAAAATACACTAATGTCTGTGAAAATCACAACACCTACAAAGAATAGTTATCCCAAGCTAAGCCAGTGAGGCTCCATCAACCAAAGTGGAAAAGTCAAATAAGTGGCAGCATGCCTTATTAATATTGAAAGCTGCAATATCAGCATGTGTGTCTGAACATGGCGGCAAGATTTACACACCTTCAGGAAATGAGTGTCTTACCATGATATTTTGGTTCCTGCAGGCCGTGCAGAGTCAGTCATATAGTGAATAGCCAGTATGTATCACGCAATGTGACCATAGTGCAGGGTAGCCACTATCTTATTCCCACAACTGCAGAACAGCTTACAAATGTGTCTACAATGATGGCTCAATACTAAAGCATAGTTGAGGGTGAACACCTGAATGTAACATGGCTACATAAGCAGTAAGTATATGTTTCAGAAGTACTCCTCTGTAAGCAATTATATACGAAGTGTGATCAGGAAAGACAGTGAATAATTTTATCACAAACAAAGTAAAAATAGTACATGGAATTTGATTTAATTTCCTCCAAAGTACTGTCCTTGGCTAACAATGCTGAATCCATGACTGAAAGGGTTTCCAGAAGGCTTATTTCGGAAGGGCATTCAGTTGCTCTGTCGTGACCCTCTGAATGCCAGGAATGGTGTCAATTTTTTTTTTTTTTTTTTTTTTTCCTTTAGGCACAGTTTTAGTATTTGGCAAGAACCAGAAGTTGTATGATGCTAAATCTCGTGAATAAGACAGATGTGGACAGACAGGAACACTTTTTTTGGCTAAAAACTTGTGAATCTAAAGCGATGTGTGGTACAGCAAGTTGTCCTGATGAAGGAAGCCACTGTCCTATTTTTCTGGTCTCTTTCCATGAACATCTTTTTGCAAATATTGCAGTACACCCTTGTAAAATTCAGTGTTTACAGTTGTTCCCCTCAGCATGAACTCTGATTGCACCATGACCTCAATATTCAAAAGAGCACGACTTCAATATTTGATTTTGACTGATGTGACTTTTTAGGGTGAGGAGATTCACTGGTATTCCATTAGGAACTCTGAATGAAGATGATCCTTCAACTCCATGCACACAAACTGTCACACAAGTTTCCTCCTGTTCACAACTCAAAAGTCTGGGAACAAATTTTGTACTAACTCATCTCATTTGCAAATTATCGGTTAAAATGCCTTGCACGGATCCATACGAGATGCTAAATTCTTAAGTAAGCACTTGAATAGTTATTCGGCTGTTTGAATGAACAATGTTTGCCACTTTTCAGTTTTTTCCTTGGTTTCAAGTTAATGGGTATTTCAAACATTGCCCATTTTCTCCCGACTCATTTCCACTTTTAAATCGCTCTTCCCACTTGTAAACATTCTTCAAAGTTACAGCATTATCACCACACACCAATTTCAACATTTCACAAGTTTGTCACTTTTTTGCAACTTGAAACATAACTCAGTGAGCATGCGCTGTTTAAAATCAATTATGCACGTCAAACATGGTAAACACCACCTCACTCTACCATCTCTGGATGCTGACTGTCAAGTCAGAGTGTGTTCCCACTAGACGCTTCCTGTCTCAACAGATCAAACTGATTCATCATATTTATCACACCTTGTATGTAATTAATAACTGTGCCATGTTCCAATTTAATCTTGGATGTCAACTACTGAATGTTAATTAAATCAGGAATTTCAGTCTATGTTAAAAAATTTCACCCCTTGTAAATTCAGTTGTGGTATCAGAAGAAATGTCATCATACTGGTTGATTCTATAGCTTCTTTTGTCAATGCTTGTACTGAAGAAATGTGACAACATTTCTTAACACGAGGCACAAAGAATGGTATTTTGGTGTACATTGGAATCGTGATGTGCCAGCTTCTAGAAAGCTCTTGCAGAAGAATATTTCTGCCAAGACATAAGGCACTGCATGAAAAAATGTGAGGAAATACATCTCTTGGAAGCATGTACTCAACCAAAAGAGGCAGTGCAAGAGTTGGCAAGAAAATCGGTGTGCATTTAAGAGGTATTATAGAGCACGTTTCTATAAGAAACATGACTATGTTTTACATTCCACTGTTTTTTCATTAACATAGACAGATAAAGAATTAAGATGTAACCAACTGCAGAGTGCATAAGAAAAATTACATCACTAAATAGAGGGCAAGCTGAACCAGTTAATGAAAGCGACACCCCACTCTCTCAGCTTCTGTTGGGGCAATACCTGTATAGTGTGTCTTGCCAACAGCTGCCATTCCATTCTTTTGCAGTGGTACTGTGCCATCTGACACAGTGCACTAAGCACCTCTGGATCATTGTGCAGACATCCTGTCTCTGCCATGCATTTAGATAAGCCATAGCTACGTGGTATTTGCATCTAGTGACTCACATCCATTGAAAATGATCACAAGCAGTGATTAGTGAAACCATTGCACATAATATATAATCAAAAAGTTCTTCAAGTCACAAAATTGACTATATTTAGAATAAATTTCTTTATTTCTGTCTATGATCACAAACTTGTTACGTCCTTAGGCTACTGTTTTCCATCAGCAATGGCCATCTTCAGATATGCACAGTAACAACAAAAATACAACTAGTGGAGTGTATACAGCTTAAAACAATGAAACAGGCCATAATGAAAAGTATTACTGACACACATGTGAAAATTATGCCCATTAAATATGACACAGCATACCTAGCATAGACAAAAATAAAGTTATTCTGCACTTTCTGGATCACTGTTCTATTTGTAACCACGGCATAGCTTGTGCTGACTATATTTTACCAAGAATGATTGAGCTTGATGATGCTGAACATACTCTGATATGTTCTATTGACAAATGTATCAAAAAGAGAATCTCTCCCCAGTATCATTGTTTACTATGATGATTCTTGCTCTTATGTCATGGATATTGTAAAGTAAATAAGTTCTAGCAAATAGTGTCAAAGTAATTAACACAAATCTTTTGAATGTTTTATGCTTTAACGATATCAATGTATTGACAGTGGAACAAGTGGAATGTAGTGATGGAAAGCTGGGCAGCACTATAGCTCATTTAAATGCTCACATTTTTATGTGACTGTTGTTGTCATAACCCAACATGGATCGGAACATACTTATTTTAGAATTTCACTCTCACATCAGAGGTGACACGGGATTTTAAGATCATCCATTTCTTGGTACACAAGCACCTGTGTACAGGAATGAAACAATGATTTTGGACATTGGGCTAAAAGACAGCGAAATGAGACTCTGTGCTGGCTTCCTGGTCTGCTTTTTATTGCCTCTCCACATGTTAGCAACAAACTTGCAGAAGAGCACAAACACTAGCTTACACAGACATAGATGGGGCTTCCTAGGTTCTCCAATTTGTTACCAGAACAAATGGCCACCCCAGCCTATACTTTGTTAAAATTATAAACAGTAATGTATGGTACTAAAGACCATGAACTTTGAAAGTGCCAGATTCTATTACTTTCATCAAACCCTTAGGTTCAAGTATTTGTCACAATGTAAGTGACATACACACATAGGCACGATCGAAACCGATAACCATAACCATCTGTGGTATTATTTATATCTGACTCTCATGTCTTTCTCAGTGTTGTAATTTTCACAAACAGCATCACACTAAAAGTGAGAAAACTACCTGATCTGAGTTTTTGGGCAACCAGAAATATACACATATGTTTACCTTAGAAAAAGATCAGCTGTAGGCACTTTATTAATTTCTTGAGTAAGCCCGAACCTCATTTTAAAACAAACGGTCATTCCATTTATATCCCTGTAACAGAAAAAAAACTAAAACAACTAAATTTAACACAATACATAATATAAATAGTGAACTGTGTTACAGTGGCATTATGATCACATAAATTCACTGTACTACATGAACTTCAGTTATATAATTGTAAACCAGTGTAAAATATGTAATTAATTTAAGGTACAACCTACATATAATAACCACTCACTCGATGATGATGATGTAACAATAATAATATTACAGTACATCCACATGATGCCCCTTTTTTTGCATGAACTACTGTGGTTTCCACAGGAACAAAAGTGCACGAATCAAAATTGCCTGAACTCCTGTACTGCAGCCATACGCACTATAGCATCCACACATTGCCTAAATATGTTTGCAATCAAATGTCGCTGCAGGATTTTGTTATTGTGCTGGGAAAACCGACAATTCATACCTCTATGCAATATAAGATTATTTATAATGCAATTTTTATTGAGATTAAGGTTGGTAATTATGCTTCTTTCCCGGGATCCCATCCTTCTACCTTAGACTGAGTTACTAATTTCATGTCTGAAAACAAAACATTTCTGCAGTTATTCGTAAAACTACAAAAAGCATAAGAGGGTTTTTTAGTGAAACTTCATGGCAGATTAAAACTTTGAGCAGCACCAAGACTTGGACTCTGGATATTATCTCTACCTTACAAAGGCATGTGCTCTACCAACAGAGCTACCCAAGCATGACTAACAACCCATCCTCACAGCTTTATATTCACCAATACCTCATCTCCTACCTTCCAAACTTCATAGTAATTCCCCCATGAAATACGTGGGATTAGCACTCCTGAAAGAAATGATTATCTTGTGGACACGACTTAACCACAGCCTAGGGGATGTTTCCAGAACAAATTTTTTACTCCATAAGGGAGCATGCACTGATATGAAACTTTATGGCAGTTTAAAACATGCAAGATACTGGCAGAAGTAAAGGTGTGAGGATAGGTCATGAGTAATGCTTAAGTAACTCAGTTGGCATAGCACTTGTGTGCAAAAGTCAAAGGTCCTGAGTTCAAGTCTCAGACCAGCACACCGTTTTAATCTGCTAGGAGGTTTCATATCAGCACACACTCCACTGCAGAGTGGAAATTCATTCTGGAGTTTCTTAGTAGTTATGGAGTTCAGTTATATTTTATTACATTTCTTGTGTAATGGAATTGTTTTATGATAGTATTTCAGATACAGAAAAATACAAGGGCATACTGAAAAGTAATGTCTCCAATTTTTTTTAATTTTATTTATTTATTTATTTATTTATTTTTAATTCTTAAAGCTTTTCAAATAAAACAAATTTTATTAAAATTCTACATCTTTAGAAGGCTCCAAATTGTAGAGTGTAAATTAACTGTGTTTAACAAAACTATGCCAGCATGTGAGAACAATGTGTCATAATCGAGTTTCGAATTCGAAGAGTTCATCCACACGTGGACACCCTCTCCTTCAGCACTAAAATGCCAACTGCACACGAGCACTGCAAATCTGCAAAATCCGATGCCTTGTGTTCACTATCAATTATCCTCCATACAGTCCTGACTTGGCCCTATCAAATTCTCATATGTTTCCAAAACTTAAAGAACATCTTCAAGGACTTCATACTGATAGTGATGAAGCATTCATTGCAAACAGAGGTGAGGTTGCGGCTCTGTCAGTGGATTCCAACATACTAAATTGATGGTATCAACAAACTGGATTATCATTGGGAGAAATGTGTTCATTGCCAGGGTAGCTATTTTGAGAAATAAATACATAGAATGAGGAAGAGAGATGTAGAATGTTAATAATGTTTGTTTCACTTAAAAAGCTTTAAGAGTTTTCACACGAAAAATTTGGAGGTGTTACTTTTCGGCACACTCTCATAATAAAATAATATCACTTTTTAAGTTACATGCTGGGGGAACTGTTCTAAAATTGTAAAAATTCCAACATTTCATAAACAACTCTCTCCATACCACCAAAAAGCAAAATACTGTCATGGAAATGACAGTGGTGAAGATTTTGTTTTAGTTTAAATTCATCAAGATTTTCCTCATTTTATTAGGTTTCACATTTATTAGTATATGGTGTTTTTCTCACTATCCTCTCATACTGTTAAGAAAATTTTCTGAATTGGATTTCTAGAATAAGTGTGTAGCAAGCAATGAACTGCTGTATGCTTTCCTATTTCAGCCAGATGATGTGGTCTGAAAACACTCAACAAAATACTATTAAATCATATAAATTTCATGAGCAGGCTGATCATGTCGGGTTGTTGTTGGGGGGGCTGTGTGGATCAGCTTTAGGTCACTCAGCACCATTGTCATCAGTGACTTTGCTGAATATGAGCATGTGCATTTCGTGAAATTAACAAAGAAGCCTTTCCTCACAAGCAATATTTCTTGATTATGTACGTCTCGTACATATTAAGACCCCCAACCCTTTCAATTTTGTTAAGCAGGTCTGGCTTACACGAGCAAGGACGGCTGTCTCACTGGACCACGACTGCAGGGAGAGTTAATCCTCCCATCCTCCACGAATGCAAAGATACAAATAATTTTCTTCAGTGAAAACCTAAAACTGGCCTAGGACTAATTTTGTAGACCTGCCATGGTCAGCTGTACCTAGTATATTACAGTTGTAAGGCTGCTAACAAGCAGAAGTTCATTAAATCATCTAGAAACACGTCTATACCAGGTAAAAAACAACAAAGTTATTTTGACTCTTGTATGCCCTCTGCCACTAGGGTTAAATTAACAGGGGTAGCGCAGTATGCCCATATGCCCTCTGCCAGTAGGGTTAAGAACCTCCAAATTCACAGTAGCTCAGGTTTCGGCATTCAAGAGCCTGTATGAGGCATCTGTTGACCATCTGTCAACTGTTTTGACTAATATGGTTCTTGCCAGGTTTCAATAGGGGAAGCATTATTGTCTCCATCCAAATGTTAGGATATTGTTAGTGAGCTCAGATTTTAATAAAACAATCAAGTAGTACCCCTTCAGTGCCTCAGTAAGGCGAAATAACTAGCATAATGAACACCATCAGGTCCTGTGGCTGTTTTGCACCACAAATATATTGGATTTTACCTCTCACATGAAGAAAACATCGGTGGATTTTCCCACATTGTTGGAGAAGCAGTTTAGTGTTATTAGAATTATATTATCACCTTCAGCTGCTGACGGGCATGGATATATATCAATGGGGACAGGTGAAAATGTGTGCCCTGACCGGGACTTAACCCGGGATCTCCTGCTTACATGGCAGACGCTCTATCCATCTGAGCCACCAAGGGCACAGAGGATAGTGCAACTGCAGGGACTATCTCGTGCACGCCTCCCACGAGACTCACATTCTCACCTTGTATGTCCACACACTACGCTCACTGTGTCCCACCCCAACACACTCATTACTCGTGGAAGACATTCTTACCAAGTCCCATAAGAGTTCGGGGAATATGCGTGCATCCTCACAGAAGAAGACGGTCATGGCCGGTATTGGCAGAACTATATACTTATATGGATTCCATATATCCATATAAGTATACAGTTTAATGTTGGTGAATCACAATGGCTGTGTGGTTCATCATGTCTTAACACACTCAGTGACAAGACACAATCAACTGGCAGTCTCTGCTAAGAATCCATTTAGGCAGCCTCCTTTTGGGGAGGCTGTTTCATAGAAGGGAGTAGCCACTACACAGTAAATCATTATCGACTCCCCACTGAGCAGTACACACAAGAGCAGGTGAGACGGAGAGGTCAATGGCTCACATTGATCCTGTTGCAATGCTGAGGTGTATTCTTTGCCCTCTATGAGGATATGGCTTCCTACAATTCAACCTACACGATTGGTCTTAGCAGAGTACCATAGCAGGTTATGAGGGTTGCAATCTCCGAGGAGGAGGAATGGAGGGGGGAGTTACCCAACGTCTCGGGGAGATTCTATGGTTTCATACAGATAAGTATGAAGGTCACACCATTATTTTCAGTGGCACACATTTTGACAGCAAATGCCATCTCCATCAGACACAAGAGAGATCTGCTTTGATGATTTCAAGGTTTATTTCTTCAGTGCATGTTTTCCTTTGTTTACACTCACTCTATTTTATCAGAGAAGGTGGCATGGGTCACGATGGCTACACATTGCTGCCATTTGATGGAGGCAGTTTTCTTTTCTTGCAGGGGCATTTGATGATGCACCATCTTTCATTTGTGCACTATTTAACAACACAGTAGTTTTCATGAGGGTAGAGACAACCAACATAGCAAACATTGAGGTTTGCGCTGCTTTAAATGGCTCACTTGTGTCAGCATATGATATTAGTGTAGCAAATTTCAGTTATGTCCCCTCCCCCCCCGCCACCCTCTTATTTTATTTTCTATCCTTTGCATACCTATTACAGTCCTTAATTCACACTGAATGGTTGCCGTGTTGCTGATCCACCTCGCTTTAATTTATTAAAGCTATCTTGGAATGTGGTGTCGACATATTTTTCCAAACTTTGTGTTTACTTGTTTCATGATGCTGCATATATTTCATATTCCATCCCTTTCTCAATTCCCCTCCAGATCTAACAATATGTGCATGTTATTCTGTCTCTGCTAAAATTGAAGCTATAGTGAAGTTCCCCTATAATGGGATATTTTCCTAGTATTTTTAATTTAACGGGGTAGTAACCATTGAGGCTTACTTCTTTCAACTAAATGGGTTCCATTCAGTAGCCTCCTCAAAGATTTCAAACTACCAGAAAGCCCTCCTAAATATTTCTGGCTGTAAAATGGAGGACTTTTGCAAATGAACTATCATCTCTGTTACCATGAGTGTATTCTGACATACTTGCACTCTGTCACCTTTGAAGACAACTGTTCTGGAGAACAATCATCTACTATTACTGTAACTGGTTGTGTGTTAGTATTGCCCAGAGGTAGACTCCCTGTGCTGACAACATTTTGTTTTGATTACCAGGTCCAATGGCGATCTCATGAGGAGCAACTGAAATACACTGGCCTAGCCCTACATACCTTAGGAAGTCTAGTGCAACTGACTTGAGGCAGGCTCTCTAGATGTTAGCCATTAGCACCATTTTATCTCTACTACCCAACTAATTCACAGCTCCTCTTGGGACAGAGTTTCTTTCCTTTTTTCAGAAATGCAGTTAAGTCAAGATCCCCACTCCCTGTGACACCCAATGTTTCACCATTACACTTAACTACGGAAGGATGGATTTTGCTGTTCATCAAGATGGATTTTTATGACAGTTCTGGTTCACAGGCACCATTCTCAAATTCAAAATCAAATGTAACACGGCTTGCCCAATTGTATCGGTTACCACAGGAACCCATCCAACTTTTACACAAACATTTACATGCTAGGTCACAGGACAGAACAGTGATTTGGCAGTATCCACATTGTCCATACTGCCCACAAGGCACCTTTCACCAGGTAGCTACTTTTACATTTGTCACATATGAATGGAAAGAAAAAGGGTGAGTGTAAATTCCTTTGCCAATAGCAAACAATTTATTTCTAAGGAACTATGTTAGATATAGCTAGGTGGGTTGCTGCAAAAGATAGTTTCACTCTGAGTCTTTTACAGGTACATTTCCGCATGTGCTCCATTTGGTGTCAGTATAATGTGCAAAAGCTAGTCTTTCTCTCTCCATGACTTGCCAACATCTGTTCTGTCACTACCTCTACACCATCTTATGCTGGTGCAGTAAGAATCTGTCCATCAACAACTTGTGAAATAAACACTTTATCCTCAATGTAACCCCATAAAGAAGTGAAAAGGGGTAATGTCTAGTGGATACGATGGCCATGATGTTGGGACCATCTCTACTGATCCATTTGTAAGGAAGGTGTCATCCAAGAATGACAAATAAATAACTCTCAGTGTAGCAGTCCACCATCTTGTTTAAACACTACTCATGGCTGAAATTACTGTAACTGAAGGGCAACATGCACATGAAGTATTCCCATAGAAACTTTACGAGTTAAGCTACAATTTGCAACAAACCATATAGGTGTATACAGCATAGTTCCTTAGAAATAAATGCCTGTACTTGGCAGGAGGCTTTATGCTTACTCTGTACATTTCAAACTATACATTAGGGTGTCCCTTATTTTCTGACTTCAATATTTTTGAGTGCTCACCGTCATATATTGTTTGAATGATCCATAAAAATGTCTGTACACGATTTTGTTGTGGTCAAAGCTGTGTAACCCACGCCAAGTTGAGTGTGAACTTGCATGACGAACATGATCTTCCACATTGTTCACAGATGTCATGCTGTTGTCACCTCAGCTTATTAGTACACTCACAAGCAGTGCAGTCAGTTGTTTATTTATTACTGATTGTGTCACTCATATTTTCCAATCACTAAGATATCACATCAATTAAGTAGCACCAAGGAAAGTGTGTTCTTAATAGGAGGTATAAAACACCAAGGAACTGGACACAAATTGCCATCAAACAGAAACATGTTGACAGTTTTATTTTACAACACACGCGAAATAAAATTAAATGTTAGTGAAAGTGCTAATCCTGTGGTTCACAAGTGCCTTTTAATTTGGGAGAAAGCAAGAATTCTGGCAAGAACTAATCAGCATTTTTCACAAAGACTTATCAACTTGCATTCAAAGTAGAGAAAGTTGGGAAAAGTGTCGAAATGTGCTTAAGTGTCATGAAGTTTACATACAACTTGGGCAATTTATTTGATATTGCACATGCCAATGCTCTATAAACATCTGTAAACACAGCATCAGTCATTGTGCAGCAGCATGTGCAACAGCATTGGACGGTGAATGGAGATACCATGCTATAGGAGGAGAATTGGGTGTTCTTTGGTGGCAGTGTATAAGGCCATTGATGCTATTGAAGTTACTATGAGCAGTAAAGTGGTAGCAGGAGTGATCCAGCATGGCCTGTCCCTGTTTTTTTGTGGGTGTGTTTTGAACTTTACAATTGTGAACAATGATGCAGCTTCTCATGGTAATGGTTGGATCACTGCTGCAATTGTGCGGTATCCTGGTGATACAGTGAAAGCTGTTGCAGGTATGGAGAGTTTTAATAGCACAGATGTGATTGCTTGTCGCACATTTCAAGTGAACAAGGTGTAAAACCAGGACATGGGTCAGTCGCAATTTATGTATATTTGTTGTTATGACCAGGAATCATCGTAAAATAGATGAGTCAGAGTCCATTGTTGTATGGTTTAAAGGAGATGGAGTTTGTCAAAAAATTAAAGTTTCTGGCGATGTTATATTATCAAAAGTGAAATAAAGTACCTTCCCTTTCCTTATCTCCCATAAGATTTTGTGTCAAACTGTGGCTTTAATGCAATGGAGCTGTAAAAGCTCCTCCTCTGGAGCTCTGATTCTTAAAAAGATCTAAGATCACACAAAAGGATAGATTCCACGATTTCAAAAGCAGCTATAAGGAAATTTAGTCATCATTTGTGGTTGTTTATCACAACAGTTCTCTCTCTTATCACTTTCTGATGATGAAATAGAGACACAAACCAAAATCAAAATGGTGGCAAATTTAGACAGGGAAAATCTACAAATGGAAAAGATATATATTCCCTTTTTGTGGAGAACTGAATGGGCCATTATGTGGTAAGTTTAATATTATTCGTATTAACACTTATTATTAGTTTTAATTCATTAATTTACATTTCCTAATTTATCATCATCTCCACTCAGAGAAAACATTAGCCAACTACATGACACGCAAGAGCACGGATCAGTTCCCTACCCTTTAGTTTATATATACTAGTTTTATTCAACAAAGCCTAGTTTTATTCAACAAAGCCCTTCAACACAGATGAGCAGCACTTCAGATTTAGATGCTGAAAGGATAGTTAAGAAGTCAAAAGCTGCTAATGACTCTGCTGAAAAGTGTATTAAATTATTTCATCACAGACCATAGATGAGGAGCAAGAGGAATTTGTATTGCACTGTGTTCAATAACACCACACATTGTAACTAGACTGCAAGAAAGAAATACCATAAAGGAAATATTCTCAGGAATACTAAATGCATCCTAAAAAGTAAAATGGTATTACTTTTGATTTTATGCAATCATCAATAACTTTTACACTTACTAAAAACTATGAAACGTAAAATTCCCTATATTAAAATTCGTTGCTCCAATCAGCATGGGTTAATGTCATCCTACTGAGATGAAATAATTTTCCAGAGTAAATCAAACCAAACAGAAAATTTTTAATGGTTGCACATGAAAAGAAAGGGGGGGGGGGGGGGGGGGGGGATAAAATAAGGGCATGCAATTTTTTTAAGAATACTGTTTTTGGAAATTCTTGATTAAAACAAGTGATTCATCAAAGGGTGAAAACATCACAAAACCATGTGATTGAAACAGCAAACAACAGACAGCATCTATATCCATGGTGTTGCTGTGGGTATTAAAGCAATCCAAACAAACAAAATAATCTGTTTTATAATAAGAGATTGTGGTGTTTCTCTAAAGACAGTATGTCAGTTTTTGTTATGGAAGGATGCACACAGCTTAAGCTATAGAGCACTGGTGCCACTGCCCAGCCCTCACTTTGAGGTACCTCGAATCACCATTCGATTACCAGCCATTCATGGCCAAGCCCCAAAGGGCAGAGTAACTGAAGATCATGAAATAATTTCTAACAATACATAACTGCAACAAGAAGCTTAATAAAATACACTTTCCTTTTCATTATTATAATGGTGTGAAAGTAAGAAGTTCGCTGTGTGAACTTTTCTGTATAGAGAGCAGCAGAACACACTTTGAGGCACTATCAGTGTGTTCTCTCTGTCCCACACCACACACTCCCATCTGATGCCTACCCTGGCAACTAGCAGCATTGGGCAAGTTGCATATTGAGCCACTGTTTCTGCTTCTGCCTCTATCTAGTTAAATTTAGGTGCGCAGAAAACTACAGCACTATTCATAAATGGTCCATAATTTTCGTATTTCGTTAAACACTTTTTCCCCTATGTGTCTGTCACCTTTCAAATCTCTCTCTCTCTCTCTCTCTCTCTCTCTCTCTCTCTCTCTCTCTCCCCCCCCCCCCCCCCCTCTACCTCCTATTTATCTCTCTATTCTCAAATTTAAAGAAACAACACACATTTTTTTCACTTCTTCCTTTCTAATTACGCCCCTGTAATTTCTCTACATTTCAACAGCTCCTTTGCTGCAGCATTATATTAACTTCCCAATTTTTTTGCTGAACTCTATTATTTCACTTCACTTCTCTTTTCAACTCATTGTCCTGAGTTAGTAGCCTCTTTGTTGTCATTTATTGTCAGCATTTACAAATTTCTTATCTTTCTATTTCCTTTTATAAAGCTTAAAACTTTCAGTTATTATGATTTATTATCATTACTATACTTATCATCTAAACTGCTGAGAGTGTTACACTCTGCCACTCAGTGTGAAGCACAGCAATTTTTATCTACATACGCTAATTATTTGTCTAGTTACTCTTAGCATACTGTGTAAAATTATGTGGTCAGATGATTAGGACTAAGTGAAAGCTTCGTAAAATGTGTACATTATGGCTACTAATAAATGGGAAAATGTTCAGAAACAGTGACTACCACTTGGTACTAGTTCACGAACACAACATAAACAAGCATGTCTGATTACAGAGAGAAAGATTGTGATTAGCAGAAAACTTACCAGGAAAAAAAGATGAAAGTAATCAAACTAAAATTCAATAATTACATAAATGGAATGAGTTACAATTAAAAAAATGCTTACCCTGCCAGCGAAAACCCATCTGGAGCTTTTTTCAGCCTGCTTAGCACAATAATATCAGTGACTGCCGTTTTTGCTTGTGTCTGCTTAGCAAGCCTGTAGCACAGCTGCCGCTTTCTCCAAGCTCGTTGATCTGAGGGAGCGAAAAATAGGTGAGCACAAAAACTTCAAAATGAGCGGTACATACTTAATAACAATTTCATGCCTGAAAATTAAATAATCAACAGTTGGCCCATTAAGTCTTTAAAAAAACAGTAAAACACCACAATACTGTCAGTATCCAGCTCCTAAGTTGTTAATTAATCAGGATTTCTCACAGGTATTATGCAAGAAAATAAATAAATATAATGCTAAATTTAGGATTAGAAAACAAAATCTTTTTTCCTCACTAATATTAATGCTTTCTAGAAATTAATGCTCTCCATTCACCATAGACATTGGCAAAGTGAGGTGGCTTGCAAGCCTGAACGATACAGATAGCAGGACTAAGTGCAACTGAAATGGAGGGGAAGCTGGGGAGAGGCCAGATCAACCTGTGGTTCCTGAAAAGGTGTACAGCCTTTTCAGTAATAACAGGAGCAACAGTATGTATGAGTGATCTGGCCGTGTAACATTAGCCAACATGGCCTTGCTATGTCAGTACTGCAAACAACTTAAGGTCAAGGGAAACAATGGCACTTACTTTAACCTAGGGCATGTGGTTCAGAGTGTGGAATGTTAAATCCATTAATCAAGTTCACAGTTTGTCATCGTTGTCGTCTTCTTCAGTTCAAACACTGGTTTCATGCAGCTTTCCATGCTACTGTATCCTGTGGACACCTCTTCAGCAAGTAACTACTGCTACCTACACCGTTCTGAATCCGCTTCCTGTATTCATCTCTTTGTTGCCCTCTATTAATTTTACTCCCCACACTTCCCTGCACTATTAAACTGGTGGTATCCCTTGGCGTCTCACAAGGTGTCTTTTCAACTGATCCCTTCTTTTAGTGAAGTTGTGCCACAAATTTCTTGTCTCTCCAATTCTATACAGTATATCCTCATTAGTTATATGATCTACCCACCTCATCTCCAGCATTCTTCTGTAGCACTGCATTTCGAAAGCCTCTATTCTCTTCTCATCTATATTGTTTATCATACATGTTTCACTTCCACAAATGGCTACACACCAGACAAATACTTTCCTGACAGACTTCCTAACACGTAAATCAATATTCAGTGTTAACAAATTTCTATTCTTCAGAGATGCTTTTCTTGCCATTGCCAGTCTAAATTTTATATCTTCACTACTTTTGTCATCATCAATTATTTTTCTGCCCAAATAGCAAAACTCGTTTACTACTTTAAGTGTCTCATTTCCTAATCTGATTCACTTAGCATCACCTGATTCAATTCAACTACATTCCATTATCCTTGTTTTGCTTTCATTGATATTTATTTCATATTCTCCTTTCAAGACACTGTCTATTCCATTCAACTGCTCTTCCACGTCCTTTGCTGTCTCTGACAGAATAACCAAGTCACTGGCAGACCTCAAAGTTTTTCTCTCTTCTCCCTGAACCTTAATTCCTACTCCAAGTTTTTCCTTGGTTTCCTTTACTGCTTGCTCAAAGTACAAATTGAATAACATAGGGGGATAAGCTAAAACCTTGCCTCACTCCCTTCTCATCCACTGCTTCCCTTCCGTGACCCTCGACTCTCATAAATGCCGACTGAATTCTGTACAAGATGTAAATAGCCTTTTGCCTCCTTTATTTTTCCTCTGATACCTTCAGAATTTCAAAGAGTGTGGTTCCAGTCAACATTCTCAAAGCTTTCTCCACATCTACAAATACTATGAACATTGGGTTCGCATTTCCTTAACCTGTCTTAGAAGATAAGTCGTAGGGTCAGTATTGCTATGTGTGTTCCTACATTTCTCTGGAATCCAAACTGATCTTCCTTGAAGTCATCTTATACCAGTTTTTCCATTCTTCTGTAAGGAATTCAAGTTAATATTTTGCAACCATAACTTATTAAACTGATCGTTCACTAATATTCACACATGGCAGCACCTACTTTCTTTTTAATTGAAATCATCACATTCTTCTTGAAGTCTGAGGGTACTTCGCCTGTCTTGTACACCTTGCACACCAGATGGAAGAGTTCTGTCTTGGATGGCTCTCCCACAGCTATCAATAGTTCTGACTGAGTGTCATGTACACTTGGGGCCTTATTTTGACTGAGGTCTTCCAGTGCTCTGTCAAATTCTTCGCGCAGTATCATATTTCCCATCTCATCTTCATCTGTCTCTTATTCAGTTTCTATAATACTGCCTTCAGGTTCGTCCTCCTTGTACAGACACTTTATATACACCTTCCATATTTCAGCTTTCCCTTCTTTCCTTATGACTGGTTTTCCATCTGAGCTCTTGATTTTTTTTATACAGCTGCTTCTTGAAACACACTTCTAAATTGCATTCTGGCCTTAGATGCTGGAGTTGGTGATCGTGTGTGCATAAGATGTGCTTGCCTCTCTCTCTCTCTCTCTCTCTCTCTCTCTCTCTCTCTCTCTCTCTCTCTCTCTCTCTCTCTCTCTGTGTGTGTGTGTGTGTGTGTGTGTGTGTGTGTGTGTGTGTGTGTGTGTGTGTGTGTGTGTGTGTGTGGGCGCGCGCGCTGACAAAGGCTGTGGCCAAAAGCTATACGAGAGTGTCTTTTAATCATGCCTGCCTGCAACTTGACGTGTCTTCTTTATGATAAGTAGCAATCTATCTTTTCTACCTGGAGTTTCCATTGTTTGCATTCCGTTTTACTTGCTTCATTTGCATCATTTTTATATTTTCTCCTTTCATCAATTAAATTAAATATCTCCAGTGTTACTCAAGGGTTTTGACTAGGCCTTGTCTTTCTACCTATTTGAGCCTCTGCTGCCTTCACTATTTCATCCCTTAAAGCTACCCATTCATCTTCTGCTGCATTCCTTTCCCCTGTTCTAGTCCAATGGCTAATTTTCCCTTTGAAACTCTCTAAAACCTCTTGTTCTATGAAATTTCCAGGTCTCATTTTCTTAATTTCCTACCTTTTTGCAATATCTTCACTTTTAATCTACAGTTCATAACCAATAAATTGTGGCCAGAGTCCACATCTGCCCCTGGAAATGTCTTGCAACTGGTCTACCATTATATAATCAGTCTGGAACCTTCCTGTGCCTCCAGGTCTCTTCCACGTATACTATCTTCTTTCACAATTCTTAAACCAAGTGTTGGCCATGATTAAATTACGCTCTGTGCAAAATTCTACCAGGGGACTTCCTCTTTCAATTCTTTCCCCCAGTCCATATTCACCTACTATTTTTCCTTCTCCTACTATCTAATTCCAGTCCCCTGTCACAAATAAATTTTCACCTCCCTTAACTATATGACTAATTTCTTTTATCCCATCATGTATTTCTTCAATCTCTTCATCATCTGCAGGGCTAGTTGGCATATAAACTTGTACTACTGTGGTAGGCATGGGCTTCTTGTCTATTTTGGTTACAATAATGTGTTGGCTATGCTGTTCATAGTAGCTTACCCGCATTCCTATTTTCTTAATTCATTATTAAATGCACTTCTGCATTACTCCTATTTGATTTTGTAATTATAACCCTGCACTCCCCTGACCAGAAGTCCTGTTACTCCTACCACCAAACTTCACTAACTCCCACTATAACTTCAACCTATCCATTTCTCTTTTTAAATTTTCTGACCTACCTGCCCAATTAAGGGATCTAACATACCACCCTCTGAACTGTACAGCACCAGTTTTGTTCCTCCTGATAATGACATCTTGCTGAGTAGTCCCTGCCTGGAGATAAAATTGGGGGACTATTTTACCTCCAGAATATTTTACCCACGAGGATGTCATCATCATTTAACATACAATAGTGCTTAATGCGATCAAAAAAATTATGGCTGTACTTTCCCATTGCTTTCAATCATTCACAGTACCAGCAAGGCCATTTTGGTAGATGTTACAAGACCAGATCAGCCAATTATCCAGACTGTTGCCCCTACAACTACCAAAAAGGCTTCTGCCTCTTTTTCAGAAACCACACGTTTGTCTGGCCTCTCAACAGATATCCCAGTGTTGCAGTTGCACCTATGGTATGGCTATCTTTACCATAGAGGCATGCAAGCTACCCCAGTGACAGCAAGATCTTTGGTTCATTGTTAGATATAGTGGGAATTAATGGAGTGTGGTAGCAGGAATAACAGTACTTCTGAGAGTGAATTCATTACAATACCAAAGAAGCACATGAAGTCTACATCCACTATAGTAGTGCAAGTTTAAATGTGTAATATCTCTGCAAATGATGAGTTAGTTGGAATAACATGTGATGAGATAAAAGATATTATTGAGATAGTGAAGGAGAAAAATTTAGTTGTGATGAGGGACTTGAACTCAATACCAGGAACAGAAAGACAATGAAAAATAGTAAGAGAATATGAACTAGTGTAAAGCAATGAATAGGGAAGCCACCTGGTAGAATTTTGCACAGTGAATAATTTAATCACTGCACACATTTGGTTTAAGAATAATGAGAGGAGGTTGTGTCAGTGGAAGAGACCTGGAAATACCACAAGATTTCAAACAGATTATATAATGGTTAAGACAGAGACTTCGAAGGCAGATTATAAACTGCAAAACATTTTCAGGGGCATATGTGGACTGACCACAATTTATTAGTTATGATCTGCAGATTAACTGAAGAAATTGCAGAATTATGGGAAAGGAAGTATGTGGGCCCTGGATAAGTTGAAAGAACCATAATCTGTTGAGAATTTCAAAGAAGTATTAGATAATTATTAATTGAAATTGAGGAAAGGAGTGCAAGAAGATGAATGGTTATCTTTGAGAGATGAAATAGTGAAGGCAGTGGACCATTGAACACACAAAAAGCAGTCACAAGTGAATACATACATCTGAAAAATGTGACAAAGTGCAAAATGAGAATGCAGGACAAATGCAGGAATGTAGAAGCATGCATGACTAGGGGAAACATAGATGCCACTTAACAGGAAAATTAAAGAAACCTTTGGATAAAAGAGCAGCAAATATATAAATATCAAAAGTTCAGATGGCAAGCCAGTACTAAGCAAAGCAGGGAAAGCTGAAAGGAATATATAAGAGCATCTATATAACGTAAACAAACTTGAGGACAATGTTATAGAGAGGGAAGAGGAAGTTGGTGAAGATGAGTGGGGAGATATGACGCTGTGAGAAGAATTTGACAAAGCACAAAGACCTGATGATTAAAAGGCCCCTGAAATACACTATACTTCTGCCCATAATGGTCCAAACATTCTCAATCTGGGAGAGATTTGGTGACCTTGCTTGCCAAGGTAGGGTTTGGAAAGCTTGAAGACAGTAAGTAGAAACTCTTGCCATGTGCGGGCAGGCATTATCTTGCTGAAAGGTAAGCCCAGGATGGCTATCCATGAAGGGCAACAAAACGGGGCATAGAATATTGTTGAGGTACTGCTGCGTCGTAAGGGTGCCGTAGATGACAACCTAAGGGGTTCGTGCTATGATAAGAGTTGGCACTGCATACCCTTGGTTGTTGGGTCGTATAGCAGGTGACAGTCAGGTTGGTATCCCACTGCTGTCCACGCTGTCTCCATGCATGTCTTCAGCCTGGAATCTCATTAATGACTATCACCCACCATAAGGTCAAATAACCAGAAGTGAGGGTCTGGGGTGATATTTCTTTTCATAGCAGGACCTCTTTGGTTGTCATCTGTGGCACCCTTAGAGCGCAGTAGTATGTCAACAATATAAATTTTTTAAAAATCATTTGGGCAATAATTCAAGAAACAATTTTAAAACTGTAATTAATTCTTGAGAAAGGAGGTTTACCTTTAGACCTTATAAAAGTAATACAATGCTTTCGGAGAAGTGCAGAAATTGCTACTGCCAGAAGTCACAATTTTAAGAAAATAACTGATTGAGATGTATGACAAGGGTGCAGCATGCCACCAAATTTTTTGACATGTTTCTGGAACAGATGATGTGTTGTGGGGGGGGGGGGGGGGGTGGGGGGGGAAGGCCAAATATTAAGACCTGCACACACAATGTGTGTAATAATAAATATTTAAATGACCAGATAATAGCTACCGAGTAAATTCTTAACATTTGGCTGAGTAAGACTGTACATAGCATTTAGAGGATCAGAATCTTATGTGTAGAATAATAATGGAGAATAAACAAAATAATAAATTTACTGAACTTTCAAGGATGGGTTTTATTTTTTATTTTACACATCTAGTTCTGTAGGACCAAATCAATGAGCAAAGCTCCATGGTCATGGAATGTGCCAGTACATGAAACTACAACAGAAAAGTAATAACAGATAAAATAAAATGTTTATGAATCCTAAAAAGATGTCAAGCTATAAGTTTAAGTAAACACAATCAATGATATAACACAGGAATCAGCTTAATGTTTCAATGAACTCGACAGAATAAAAGGAGTGAACCATGAGGAAAATCCTCAATTTAGATTTGAAAGCATCTGGATTACTGGTAACATTTTTGAATTCTTGTAGTAGATTATTGAAAATGAAGGCAACAGAATACTGCACGCCTTTCTGCACAAGAATCGAGGAAGTGCGATTGAAATGCAGATTGTATTTCTGCCTAGTATTAACTGAACGAAAGCTACTAATTCTTGGGAATGAACTGATATTGTTAACAAGAAAGGGATTAATCTGATATTGTTAACAACAGTATATATATATAATGAGAGCCCAATGGCAGAATACCCAGACTAACGAACAGAGGTCAACAAGAGGTTCGCGAACTTACACCACTTAATGCCTGAACCACACATTTCTGAGCCAAAAATACACTGAGAATGGGAAGAGTTACCCCAAAATGTTATACTATATGTCAAAAGCAAATGAAAATGAGCAAAGTAGACTGTTTTTCATGTCAAATTATCACTTACTTCAGATACTGTTCTTCTAGTAAAAATGGCAGCATTAAGTCTTTGAACAAGATCCTGAACATGCGCTTTCCACGACAGTTTAATGTCTACCTGAACACCTAGAAGTTTGAACTGTTCAGTCTCACTAATCATATGCCAATTCTGCATTATTAAAACGCCACATTTTGTTGAACTGTATGTTAGAAACCGTAAAAACTAAGTACTACTGTGAGATACCATTAGTTTATTTTCTACAAGCCATGAATATATATCCTGAACTGAACCATTTCTAACAGTGCCAACATTGCACACAACATCTATCAAGCTAGTCTCATCAGCAAACAGAAATATTTTAGAATCACCTGTAATAGTAGAAGGCATTTTGTTTATATAAATAAGAAATAGGTGTGGCCCCAGCACTGATCCATGGGGCACCCCCATTTAACTGTGTCCCACTCGGCTCGCACATCACATCCATTCTCAATACTGTGGAGAATGACCTTTTGCCTTAAAGTAATAGGTGAACCAACTGTGAGCTACTCCCCATATCCCATAACGGTCCAACTTCTGGAGCAATATTTTGTGATCAATACAATCAAATGCCATAATTAAATAAAAAAATACACCTAGCATTCGAAACCTTCTGTTTAATCCATCCTGTATCTCACAGAGGAAAGAGAATATAGCATTTTCAGTTGTTAAACCAAACTATACATCTGACAGCAAATTATGTAAAATGAAATGCTCAATTACCCTTACATATATAGCCTTTTCAATAACTTTGGCAAACACTGATGGCATAGAAATAGGTCTAAAATTGGCTACATTATCCCTTTCTGCCTTTTTATAAAGCATCTTTACTACCGAGTACTTTAATCGTTCAGATTACAAGTGTGGCTAAGCTAACATGTGCAGCACAGTATTTTAGTATTCTGCTAGATACTCCATCATATCCACAAGAGTCCTTAGTCTTCAGTGATTTAGTTATGGACTCAACCTCCCCATTGTCAGCATCACAGAGGAGTATTTCAGATATCACTCTCTGACAGGCATTTTCCAAGAGTTTGTTGTTTTTTTTATTTTTTTTAATTCACTAACTATGTTGAGAAAATGATTGTTCAAAACTGTGCTTATATCTAACTTATCAGTAATAGAAACATTTTAACTATGTAATGACTTTATACACAGATCTTGTGATGCTGACCAGATGCCTCCTTCCATGACTGACAACATAGTTTTAATTTTATCCTGTGAATTATCTATTCTAATTGCATACCACATACTCTTTGCCTTCTCAATAACATTTTTAAGCACCTTAGAATACTGCTTGTAATGGGAAACTGTAGCTTGATTGTGACTACTTCTAACATTTTGACAAAATTCCCACCTTCTTCTACATGATATCCTTATCCTTATCCCAGTAGTCAGCTACTGCTAGTGACCTGTTTAGAATATTCTAATGGGAAGCAACACTCAAAGAGCATGAGAAATGTGTTAAGGAAAGCATTATATTTGTTATCTCTGCTATCAGCACTATAAACATCCTACTACTCTTATTCCTTAATGAGATTTAAACAGCTCTCTACTGCCATTGGATTAGCTTTCCTACATAGTTTGTAATTATATACAACATCTGTTTGCATACAAAAACAGTTTAGTGTTAAAATTTGTGCATCATGGTCTGAAAGGTCATTCACCCTTTTAGTAACAGAATGTCCATTTAGTAATGAAGTATGAATAAAAATACTGTCTATGGTTATGCTACTGTTCCCTTGCACCTTGGTCAGAAAAAAATTCAGTCTGCATCAGATCATATGAATTTACAATATCTTCCACCATCCTTTTTCTTGCACAATCACATACAAAATTAATATTGAAGTCACCGCATACAACTAATGTATGATATATGTACAGCATATGTATTACTCCTTATGTCTATCCAATGAAGGAGGGAAGAAAATAGGGGTTTAAGGTCTCATTGAAGAAGAGGAACAATTTCAACATTTGTCTCAATTAATTTAGGTAAACCACAGAAAATATAAAAATTTATAGCTGGATGAGGATTTAATGCCCACTGTTGCCAAACGTTATTTCAGTATCTTAATCAGTGCCCCACATTATTTGGTTTAGAAATGAAGGTATCAATAAATGAAGCTACCGAGAATCTTATACTAAAGCAGTGGTGCACAGCTTTAAAGAATGCAGCAGTTTGATGTTGGAACACTATTACACTGCCCAAGTAGCTGATATTTTGTTACCAACTACTATCAGTTGTATGATCATTTTCAGACATTGAACTAGTCATATCCAATGATATACGGAGGTGCCTTAGCATAAGACATCATCAAACAATTCAACCATCATGGAAGACAGTGTGTTGTTGCACATGATGTTAGAGACTTGAATAATATTCATGCTTCCTGTTGATTTCAAACTTTATTTAATGGTATTTTACTGTAAATGACACTTTCACGATAAGATTTATAGCACATAACGTGGGAACAAATTAATGAACAAGTGCATGAACTTACAAAACAGCACATACAGGTTTTCTTAATGATAGATATCATCTGCCCAATGATGTCTCAGACAAGGGTCTTGGTTATGGTGACAGACTGATGGGCTAGCATTGCCTAGGGGCTACACTAGGTTGGAAGCTAACGGTTTGGTTGCAAGCTGGCAAAGCCAATGAATGCAAATTAAAGGTTGTTGTAACACACGATTTGTTGTGTAGTCTGTTGTTTAATGTCTCTATTCACACCACATTTAACCAACTTTTTGGAAGATAAATTTAGAAAACTGTATTAAACAACCCACCAATCAGTAGTTTGTTGTCTTATTAACTACGTATATCATTCATAAAATATGAAAAGAACAAGGGTTGAGGAGGAGGGACACTATTATAATGCTTAAAAGTCTGTCATATTTAGACAACTCTCTATACACACACTGGATGTAATGCAGGTCTACTCTGCGTTGACATGAGAATGTGTCACTGGATCTTGTCAGTCAATGAAGATTATATTTTCTAACAGTGCACGACTGTCCAACATGAAACTAGTTCAGTAACTAAACTCTATTTCTGTATCTTGATCACTGGACTCAGTCTATAGTATCTGACAACTCAAAAAGGACCAGTGTTCAACAAACAAGCCTCTGTAACATGTCATTGCACTGCAAATCAAACTTTTTTCAGTTCATTTTCTTTTATGTTCAGAATGCATTGTCTTATCAACAATAAGACAATCAGAGGCAACCTAATACTAATACTGAAACTTGCCACAGTTTTCAAATAAGATAGGAGGAACAATCTTGGTACTCAACTGAAATTACTATCTCCACAATCCTGGTACTCAACTGAAATTACTATCTCCAGCCATTTGATCCAAAACAGCTTGGGACATAAGTCAGTCTCTTATCACCACTTTATTTGTGAGAGCAGCAGCAATATAACAGTCAGTTTAGAAAACAATTGGAGGAGGTACATTTTCCAAAATGTCATTATCTGAAACTGCAACTACAAAATAAAAACCAATAACAATGCTCATCACAACTCATGAAAACACTGAACAATATTCGCAAAGCTGTTCCAGTAATGTTTTTGCTACCTGACTGCTGATGTGTAAACAAAATACACATTTCGCAGAAACTATAGTATCACTGCATAAGAGCGTAGGAATCTAATATAAATCATACCACAGGATAATTTCCACCTTGGAAGCAGTGCTCATGTAATGTATAATGACAAAATATAGTCAACAGCAATAAAATCATGCGTCATCTTTTGTTCTTATAAATCATATGGCAGATTGTTAAGAAGCTTTATATTTACAAAATACATTTTTACCTACCATTCCAACTGACTATAGCACATTAAGTTGAAATTTTACTGCAAATCAATAAATGCTAGATGCCACAGATAATGGGGAAATGAATCAGTCGTATCATTAAAGATATCTGCAAAGTTAACTTAAAACATGCAGAACAGAAAACAACTGAAGCAGTATCCTTATGCATGGACGTACACTTACACAAAATGAGGGAAGTACACGGCTAGTACTGAACACTAAAAAAGTAAGTAGAGCTAGTTAACATTAATAACAACCTGTATCAGCCGTTCTTGTCAAGACAGAGTAACCATCTGGTGGGACTTCTCTCTCGTTGATAATGAGAACAGATTCGACAATATAATCAGCAATGCCTTCTGTCTTCGAGTGACACACATAACGAGTAACCTTGCGACCAAATACCTTTGCTTCTCTCCATAAATCTGCATCGGAATCCTGATCATGTGTTCTTGATACCTGAAATACGCATCTTGATCAAAACTCAATCAAACAAATATGTTTCACACAACATATTTTTGCTCAGTAATCACTTACAACAGTAAAACCAGGAGGACACTTGTCTGCATCCTCAACTATCTGAATACTTGTAATAGGTCTGTCATCGGGTAGCGTCTGATACAGCTGCTGCATCATTTCCTTAATATTTTCCGTCACTGCAGGACAAGTACATTAACTTCAATTTTTTTTAAATAAACATTGATTCTTGTCTGAACACGGTTCACATGTTTTCATGAATTTAAGCATAAGAAATACACTCCAACTGTAGCCAAAAAATGTTAAAAAGTTGTAGTTGTCCAAGTTCCAAGTAGTCCAATAGCAAGCCGATGATCACTCAACATCAGGATTACTCACACCTATGAATGCATCTGTCCTGTCATTCGCTATCAGGCTCGAGAATTATGTATCGGCGAACAGCAACGGGAATTATATACTTCCTACACATAGCGCTCCAAATCACAACACTAATTATGTTTCACATTATCACGGATAAATAGCTGTACTTAATATTCATGAATCAACGTACTTCGCGAGTCACTTTTTTCGCCATAACATAAAATTGCAACAACAACGCATTCTATTATTTGCATAACTGTACAGCTAAAGTATGTAACATCCTAACACGACCCTACGTACCGCTACTTATTAGCTGCCGCTTAAATAAACGAGCAGAGATGCTATATTTGTCGGTCCTCATTGAAAGTCCAATGTTGTAACTCTTAAAAACTATGTTTTATTTTTGTGAGAAAAGGGGATTGTAATATTACTCTTTATTTATTACGTTTATTCGTGAAATTAGACCCTTCTGAAATGACTATTTTCGGCCATCTGGTCTTGAGTTGTGCGCACTATATGATATTTGAGTTTTAAAGCGATCCTTGTGAAGTAAACCATTGCGATCAGATTTTCATTCTTCCCAGCTCGGAACTAAATGTAATGGTTTTTTTTTTTTTTAATATTCCTCTTTCAGATCTGTTTCTCAAGTTGTTAACCACAATTCCGGCTTATACCAAAATCAAATCACCTTTTTGATTCGTTTGTACTATTGCCATTGTTCTTTTTATTTCTTTCTCATCGATTCTGCAGTATTTCCAAAGTAGTGTTTTTCAGTTGTATATTAGTACAGTATAATTATCGGCATTTACGTGGCTCATTTTCTCCTCTTGTTTACTCATTTATCTTTAAGATCGGTAGAAATGTCAACGTCTGCACCCGATCATACGCCTGTCTTGCTGATGCCTACATTCGTGTTGTACTATGCCGGCCTTATACCTTGAATAGTGTCAGGCACTGGTAGCTGAGTGGTCAGCGTGACAGACTGTCAATCCTAAGGTCCCGGGTTCGATTCCCGGCAGGGTCGGAGATTTTTCTAAGAATGAAAAGATGAAGATCAGGACAACACAACATAACTGGGTGTTGTGTTGTCCTGATCTTCATCCTTTCATCTCCATCAACACGCAGGTCGCCGAAGTGGCGTCAACTCGAAAGACCTGCACCAGGCGAACGGTCTACCCGACGGGAGGCCCTAGCCACACGACATTTCATTTTTTTACCATGAATAGTGTACATCTGAACAGCGTCGCACCGAAGCAGACTTAAAAACAAATACGTTGCTATGGTATATCGTAACTGAAGTGCGATTACTTTTATTTTCATAATGTACTAATTTAATCCGGTGCCCGGTTGTGTTGTAGGATTTTTGCGTGCATGAAAAGTTTATTTCTAGTGCCCACCCTAAAATATTACGAGGTAAATTTGCTTAAAACATTTACATCAACTAAGAAATATCACGAGATGAGTGCACTTAAATGTTTAAAACAATAAGAAATGCTATAGAAAATACTTCGGGAGGTCCATATTGTCCCCCTGAACACACACACACACACATACACACACACACACACACACACACACACACACACATCTTCCTAATGTAACATTATCATTTGGTACAATATTGAGAAACAATCAACAGATGAACGGAAAAAGTTTCACGATCTTCAGATTTCACTCTAATTGGATGGAAAGAAAGGGGGCAATTATTTAAATGTTCTCTGCTACCTCGCCCAATTAACGTAGTTTGATTCTGTAGCTCTGTGTGAAAAAATTAGCCCACAATCAAGGAGATACGGGGTGGCGCCTACAGGTATTTGCTAGGCAATAGTTCGGTAATCTGCACATTCCTCATTTAGTTCGGAGGAACCTCCTTTATTCGAATGGACATAATGAAATACATATTCTCTGTCGCCACATGCCACTTGATCTTTAAATGGTAGTGGGCTTCTGAAACGACGAATGAAAAGGACGTACAGGTTATTTGTATTAAGGACAAATTTCTCGTTCTGTTGGATGCACACAAGTTCGGTAGGACATAATTAAATACGGTAAACGTTCTCTGTCTCGACATATCACTTAGGAGTGGATATTTGTAGCAGCGTTTGAAACAGTGAATCTCAGTTCACGAGTAAATAAGGAAGTGCAGGCTGTCGAAACACGCAAAAGTGTGCAATCTGCATATTTCGCAGAAGTTCAGTTGGTCATAATTTAATATCGATAACATCGGCTTGCAAGTTTTCACAAACAACCACTAGATGTCACTGTTAAAGGCAACAACAGTATTGCTGAAAAGCTCTCGGGTACCACTGCCACCTGGCTGTAACCCCGAGAACTGTTCATCAGTCGTATGCGGCGAGAGAGTCTACATTTAAACAAACATCAGTGTTGTTTTAAAAACAATGTTATAGTTAAAACAGTGGCACATCAGAAATTGGCTAAGTAGTTTGTTTCAGCGAACATTTACAAAAATAATACCGTAAAAAAGCTGAAAATTTCACGTGAAGATTTTCGTTGGATGATTTTTCAATGTTTTCGTAATGCCTGACTTAAAAGCAATGTCTCGCTTATTTTAACTTTTTGATTCTCCGGCGGTAATTCGTTTGAATACCGCCCTTCGATTGTGCTATTATGGAACAAATCGAAGCGATAGGTGTTGCAGGTGCCAGCCAGCCAGCCAGCCAGCCCGTCAACGTGCAGCAGTCCAGCCAGCAGCGGTTCCCGCCAGCAGCCAGCAGCGGTCCCCGCCAGCAGCCAGCAGCGGTCCCCACCAGCAGCGGTCCCCGCCAGCAGCCAGCAGCCAGGGGCCAGCAGCGGTCCCCGCCAGCAGCCAGCAGCCACCAGCGGTCGCAGCCCCCAACCAGCCAGCAGCAAGCAGTGGTTCTAGCTGCCACCACCAACAACAGCAGCAGTGGAGGCTTCACCACCAGCCAGCCAGCCGGGTCGCCCCCCCCCCCCGCCCTTCATCATTCTCCATCCCCTTCTACTCTGTGTCTCTTGTCGCCCTGCCCGTCCCTCGTTTGCTTCTTTTTCTTGTCCTGTGTTTTTCCCCTTACCATAATGTCAACCCCCACCACCTCTTCTACAGCCACCACCACTGCTATCGTATACACCTCCCCCTCCGCCGCTGCCACCACTATGACGTGGTGTGCCCAGTCATCCCCCCCCCCCACGCTCAGTCCATCCCCCCACTCCTCACTCTCCCTTCTCCCTCACTATTTGTCACCCCATCCCCGGCTCCTTCCTCCCACGCCTCTTCTGATCCCTTCCCGCCACTCCCTCCCTCTGCTCCTTCCGTTTCCGTGGCACCCGTTAGGGTGGTTGCCCAGAGGGCCACGGCCCACGCTAAACTCTCCCCTTCACCTTCATCATCACCGTCACCTTCGCCATCGCCCTCACCATCTCCGGCGCCAACTCCACAACCGGGACCTGCCACTCCCCGCCACATTCCAGTTGCTCCCATCCCCCACACCTCCTCCGCCGCCGTCAAACGCCCCAGTGGCACCCCTGCCTCCTCTACTCCTGAAAAGGCTCCGCCTCGTCCCCCTTCCCCGGCCCAGGATGCCATGGATGTCTCCCTGCCTGTACCTGCCCCCTCCTCCTCCTCCTCCACCTCCCCCTACTGCTATCTCCTCTCCCGTCCTGATCCCTCCCTTATTGAGGCCCGGAACCTCATCCTCTTCCTTCGCCAGCATTTGCCCGGTGCCCCCATCTCCCTCCTCACTCCTCGCTGTGATTCGATCATCATCTCCTCCACCAGGTCTACCCTTCACACGGATCTCCTTTCCCACATCCCTGTCACCCGCTTTGGCCCTCATGCCTCCCTCACTCCTGCCCCCTTCCCCGCCTCCCTCCCACCAATCCCAACCTCCGCGTTGCCCGCCGACCCTCACCACCGTGATCACTCGGCTTAGGCCGACAATCACGGAGGAGGAGGTGTTGGCGGAGCTTGAGGCACATCCCCATCTGAAGGTGTGTGTCGTTCACCGCATCCACAACTCTGCCGGGCCCACCCGCCTTATGCGGGTCTTTTCCGAGCACGCCCCCTCCATAGACCGTCTCCTGAAGGAGGGTGCCCTCCTCTTTAACCAACATTATAAAGTTGACCCCTCCTGTTCCCCTCCTCAATCCCTCCGCCGCCAGAGGTGCAGGAATGCACACACGACATCTGAGTGCTGGGAGGCCCCCACCTGCCCGCACTGTAGACAGGCCCGCTTCTTACGGCAGTGCCCCAATCTCCAGTCCCTCCCCCTCCTGCAATACCTGTAACCTCCCTCATCCTACTTACTCCTAGAAATGTAAGGTCCGACCCCCTTCTACCACTCCTGAACTCACCGTTCCTGTCCGCCCTCTGGACGCCCCCACCCGTCCCGGCAATTCCCTTCACCCACCCCCTACCGCTGAGGACATCATCAGATTCCTCACCATCGTCCTTCAGAATGTTCATCCTTTTCAGCGCCCCCACACCCTCCAACAGATATCCCTCGCTGCCCATTCCGTTTTCCACCTAAAAATGTACGCCACCTACTCCAACAACCAGGCCCATTTCATCTTCTCCCGTCTTGACACCCTCGTCTGAATCCCTGTCATGGCGCGACAGCACCGTATCCTTTTCAACAACATCCGCTCCCTTCCCGCCAACAAGAACCTCTTCCTGCACACCCTTGCCACCCACCGCGTGGATGCCTTCCTCCAACCCCACCACACCGTCCACACTTCGCCCTACCTCCTTCACCACTCCGATAATCCTCTTCCGATTGAATGTGGCGGAGTTGCCATTGGTCACCACCGCCAGATCGCCATTCGGCTCCAACCTCTCCTTCCCGACCCCACCGAAAACCTGATCCTTAGTCTCTTCTTCCCTGGCTTTACCGTCACCTGCGCCACCATCTATGTCCGCCCTAACGCCCCTATTCCCTTCGACTTCCTCTCCCACACTGATCGTACCTTCTCCTCCTACGTAATCGCCGCCGACCTCAACATCCATAGTCGTTCTGCCACCCAGTTACAGCGGTGGCATCAGTTCCTCTCCTCCCTTCAGGGCGACCTCGTCCCCATCCCCCAGCACACCCGTCCCGACTCCAACTCCACTCCCAATGTTATCCTTTCCTCCCCTAACCTCCTTGGCCGCATAACGGTGGATGTCCTGGAGCCTATTGGTAGTGACCATCTCCCTGTCCTCCTCACCGTTTCAGACAGTCGTCGCCCCCGCCCCGACCCTCATAATGACCCTCCCCAAAGTACGTCCATGACTATTCCCGTGCCAACTGGAACGCCTACCGGGATACCCTTTCCACTCAGGTCGATAGCCACCCCTTCACCTACCACCATCCTGATGATGTAACCCATGCCACCTCCTTTCTCCAGCAGACCTTGTCTGAGGCCATCGAGGCCCACGTCCCTACTGTCGCCATCCACCCCCACCATCCTACCTTACCCCCACACACTGTCCTCCTCCTCCGTGAATCCCGTCGTCTCTACCGTGCCTTTCTCCACACGCGTGACCCGGACACACTACGATGCCACCGGCAGCTCCAGCGACACATTCGTAATTTGCTCACGGTTAAGAAACGCCGGGACTGGCGACAGACATGCACCCGTTTAAATGCTACCCTACCTATAAACTCGTCCAAGTTCTGGTCAGCCTTCCGTCGCCTTACCGGAACTAAACCCTCCCCCTACTATCCTCTTCTCCATGATGATCACCCCTTCCTGACACCCTTAGTAAGGCCAATCACTTTGCCTTCTACCTCTCCGATGTCTTTTCCATCCCCGATGATCCCCAGTTCGATTACTCCCTCTTCCCGGATGTCCGCAATCGAACTGACACCTCTGTCCCTCCCCTTGCACCTGGTTTCCAGTACTTGGACAACATTGCACACACGGAACTCAATGCCCCTATCACTACACAGGATCTCATTGCTACACTCCTCACAAAACGCAACACCACTCCTGGTCACGAACGTGTCACCTACCGTCACCTTCGTGAAGCTCCTGTCTCTTTCCTCTCCACCCTGGCCAGGCTCTACAATATAGTCCTGTCCACCGGTTACTATCCCGACCTGTGGAAGACCTTCCTTATCCTGATGTTCCTTAAACCTGGCAAACAGCCGTCCGCCGTCTCCTCCTACCGTCCCATCAGCCTTACCTCGGTCTTCAGCCAGGTCCTGGAATCTATCCTCACCCGCCGCATCCACCAGCATCTCCGCCAGCACCGCCTCCTTCCTGTTACCCAGTGTGGCTTTCGGCCATCGTTCTCTTCCGTCGACCTTCTCCTTCACCTCACTCATCTCCTTTCTGAACAGCTTAATTCCCGTCGCTCCACGATCTTCCTCTCCCTGGACCTCGAACGTGCTTATGACCGTGTATGGCATTCCGGTCTCCTCTTCAAGCTCCAAACCTTCGCCCTTCCCATTAACTACGTCCGTCTGATCGGCTCCTTTCTCTCCCACTGTCCTTCCTACGTCACCATCCATAACACAGATTCCTACACCTTTTTCCCCTCCGCTGGTGTGCCCCAAGGCTCCATCCTCTCCCCCCTTCTGTACCTTTTGTATACGGCGGACATGCCGCCGCCGTCACCCCCCCCCCCCCCGTCCACCTTCTCCAGTTTGCCGATGACACCGCCTTCCTTGCCCTTGCCCCCACCCTGCAGCACTCCCAACACCTTCTCCAATCCCATCTTGACCGGTTCACCGCTTGGTGCAACCAGTGGTTGCTCAAGGTCAATCCCTCCAAAACCCAGGCGGTCATTGTAGGCAAAACCACCCCTTCCTTCCGCCTCCTAGATTTCTATCTCACCATCTATGGTCGTCCTATCGCCCTCACTCCCACTGTTAAGTACCTTGGCGTCACCCTCGAGCATCGCCTTTCCTGGACTCCCCATCTCCGGACAATCCAAGCCAAGGCACACTCCCGACTCCGTCTCCTCAAGCTCCTTTCCGGTCGTACGTGGGGTCTGGACCCCTCCACCATCCTCCACACCTATAAATCCCTCATCCGCCCTATCCTTTATTACGCCCATCCGGCCTGGATCTCCGCCCCCCCCCCTACCTTTTATAAATCCCTTCAAATCCTTGAACACCATGCTCTCCGCCTCGCCTATCACATCCGTCTCCCCTCCCACATGCGGATCCTGTACGATCTCATTCCGTTCCCCCATCTCCTCCTTTTCCTTGAAAGGATACACATCCTGTACACCTTCCGCAAACTCGATCCTCCTCACCCGCTTGTCTCGCCCATCCTCTCCCGCCCCCGCCCGCTGCCGCGCCTGTATTCCCACGTCCCACCCGGTCTCCATCTCTCCACCCTCCTTACCCTCTCCCAAGGTGGCTTCCACCAGCTCCCCCTCCTTGATGATGTCCTCCTCCCCTCCATCTACCCCTCCTATCAACTTTGATCCTCCCCCCCCACTTCCTGTGTCCTTTCCTTTAGGCACCCTCCCTCCCTTCTCTTTCCTTTTCCCCCGTCCCCTTCCTCCACCCCTCTTCCCCGGGCTTCCCCTCCTCCTTCCTCCCTTACCCCTATCTCCCCTGCCCGTGGCATCTCTGCTCTCCCCTCTCCCTCCCCCCCCTCCTATTCTCTTGGCAGGTCCCCGGACTCGCACACACTCAGTGAACATTCGCGCGCCGGAGATCATCGCCGTCAGTGTCTCGTGTGTGTGCCTTCGTGTGTGTTTAGTGTTCTTTCGCCATCACGCCACCACTGTTCACGTGTGCCGTCGCCGTCATCCGTGTTATGTGCGCCGTGTCAACTAATGTTAGTGATTTTTCTCGTCCAGCGTGAATGGCTCTATGTTTATTGTTTTTCGTGTCTACAGTTTTTGCCCGCCATTTTTGTTGTATTATCTGTGCCACCTCTATGTAATACTTATTGTACCACTCAAGGCTGAAGAGCGGCGTAATGTGCTGCTGAGAGCCCACCTTTGTATAAGGTGATCAAAACAACAACAAAGAAAAAAAAATCTTTTACTTTTGGTAATCACTTTTTTTTTTTACCGAAACACTCTCAAAAACGGGCTCATACCAACTGGTGTATGGAAAAGCTAAACAGTTCTATCGACTCAATGCAAAACCAACATACTGTGTTCTTGGTAACGGGAGACGAAACTTCGATGTATTCGCAAGAACCAGAAACTAAACAACAGTTAACTGTTAGGATGTTCCAAGAAGAACCCAAACAAGCAAAAGTGGTTCTTTCACAAAGCACTTCCCACAAAAGAACCGTTTTTCTCTTTGGTCACTCTGGACATGTCACGACCACCGCTTAAGAGGATCGAAGATCAGTACAACAGTTTGGTTGCAGCGAGTCGTCGACGAAATCAGGACAAACAACGAAGACTTTGAGTCTTCATCATGACAATAACACCTGGCACACAGCACATCAATTGATTAGCTGGCCGAGAAAAACATTGTATTAATGTCTCACTGCACTTCTTCACTTGACTTATCACCTAACGACTTCTTTCGGTTCCTTTATTTCAAATTTAAAAAATGCACAGAAAGTGAATTTCATCACCACAATTCTATCAAAACCATGTTTTTGAGGTTCCAACAACAGAGAGGGAAAAATGGTGCCAAAATTGGTTCGAACGCATAAAAATGTGGACACATCTTAAATGCGCACAATATTTTACAAAAAAAAGGTTTCTGACATTGTTTTTGTAAACATTTTAAAAGTTTAAAAGACGGTTCTCGTATTTTCTGTCGTCACTTTCCACATAGTCCACCCTTTTAGGAGAGGGCATCTGCAACTTAGTGCGAAAAAAATTAACCCAGATTAACGAGCCAGTTAGAATATCCAGGAAAAAGAGTATGGAAAAGTTGCACAATTTGTAGAGTCCACACTACGTTCGGAAGGGTACAATTAAAGAAATATTCCCTGTCATCACTGCCACTTGATTCAACATAAGTAGTTGGCTTCTGAATCTGAACACGCAAAAATGTACCCAGTTTAATGGAACCGACAGCTGAAGAACGGCAAAATTGGCCGATCTGCAGATTCTGCTTTTGTAGCTTCTCAAAGGATACTGTGTACGGGAAGCGATAACATTTATTTTCCGACTGGCTTGTTAAAATACCCAGTCGAATACAGATATGGATGCGACATTGCTATGAAGTGAGACTAACTATCTCTCTTCGATATCAACTGGGTAACTAATGTCGTTGCTGTGGCGATTTTTTTTTCAGAGCCATGTAAATGATTTGTGTGCACTGAGATGACAAAAGTCATGTGATACATTCTAATACCGTGTCGGGCCTCCTCCTCCACGACATAGAGCAGCAACTCGACGTGGCATGGACTCAACAAGTCGTTGGAAATCCCCTGCAGAAATATTGAGCCATGCTGCATAGCCGTCCATAATTGAAGAAATGTTTCCGCTGCAGAATTTTGTGCACGAACTGACCTCTTGATTACGCCCCATAATTGTTCGATGGGATTCAAGTCGGGCGATCTGGGAGGCCAAATCATTCTCTCGAACTGTCCCGAATGTTCTTTAAACCAATCGTGAAAAACTGTGGAACCAATCGTGAACAATTGTGGCGCGGTGACATGTTTGGGAACATGAAGTCCATGAATGGCTGCAAATGGTCTCCAAGTAAGGAACACAACAATTTCCAGTCAATGACTGGTTCAGTTGGGCCAGAGGACCCAGTCAATTCCATTTAAACACAGTCAACACCATTATGGAGCCACCACCAGCTTGCACAGTGCCTTGTTGACAACTTCGGTTCATGGCTTCGTGGGGTCTGCGCTACACTCGAACCCTACCATGAGCTCTTACCAACATCGAGACTCATCTGACCAGGTCATGGTTTTCCAGCCGTGTATGGTCCAAACGATACGGCTACAAGCCCATGAGAGACGCTGCAGGTGATGTGGTTCTGTTAGCAAAGGAACTCGCATCGGTCGTCTGCTGCCATAGCCCATTAACGCCAAATACCTCCGCACTGTTGTAATGGATACAACTCTACGCAATCGCCTCTACTCTCGGTTGTTAAGTGACGGCCGTCGTCACCGCGTTGTCCGTGGCGAGAGGTAGGCTAACGCCTGAAATTTGTTACTCTCGGCAGATTCTTGAGACTGTGAATTTCGGGATAGTGAATTCCGTAACGATTTCCGAAATGGAATGTCCCTTGCGTCTAGCATCAACTACCATTACGCACTCAAAGTCTGTCGATCCCCGTCGTGCTGTCACAATTACTTTGGAAACTTTTTCAGGTGAATCATTCGAGTATAAATGGCAGCTTGGCCAATGAACTTCCTTTTCTATCTCGTGTACGCGATACTACCGCCGTGTGTATATGTTAATATCGTTAGCCCATGACTTTTGTCACCTCAGTGTACTGGGGATGAGATACCCGAGAGCATACTGAAAGGAAGAAATGGTAGAAGAGTCCCACACTGCAGAAGAATATCAGTTTCTTTGAAAGGATTTCCATCACATTTCACTTAAATGACAGTCATTGGCGTCTGTCTTCAGTTAAAATAGATTTCTTGGAAACATTCCACACTGTACCACACCACATATTGTTAACAAACGACGGAGCAAACGAAATAGGTTCTCAAATATAAGTAGGGACTTCAGAAGGTACGTTACAGATGTCGTCCGACGCTAATATCATTGCGCGCGATCAGAAGAAAGTACAAGTTTAGGGTTTCCTGCAGACACAGTTCTGTTGTGGTACGGATAACAGACTCATCACAGTGTGCGACTGAATTGGCATGGCAACTAGAAACACACTCCAAAGTTGCAGTACGTTGGCCAGTACGATTCTTGTGGGTAAAATGCCTAAACTGCACATAGATTCACCGTGAAATTCTGGTGATGTAATGAAATGAAGTGAAACGTCACCAGTAATTTGACCAAGGCCATGCTGATCCGGAAGGAAGGCCATTGACATCGACCATAGACGACTTTGTCCAGACAATCAGCAAACTTAAACAACATTTGTGGGGAAAGATATTTCTCAACACTGAGGACGTTCACACAAAGGTTCTTGAATGGCTCCATAACCAACGGGCAGATTTCTACATTTGTAGAGGTGAATGATTGGTAGAATGTTCCGATCATGGTTTACGGTGACTTGGTGACTATGTTGAATAATAATGTCATGTGTCTGTGTCAAATTGAAATATAGTGGCCGCGCGGGATTGGCCGAGCGGTCTTAAGCGCTGCAGTCATGGACTGTGCGGCTGATCCCGGTGGAGGTTCGAGTCCTCCCTCGGGCATGGGTGTGTGTGTTTCTCCTTAGGATAATTTAGGTTAAGTAGTGTGTAAGCTTAGGGACTAATGACCTTAGCAGTTAAGTCCCATAAGATTTCACACACAACTGAACTGAACTGAAATATAGTGCAGCATTCAGTAAAAGTTACTTAACTTGCCATAATAACGTGTAACTTACCTCTTGAAGTGCCCTTGTATGACTGGCTTGAAGGTGTTTGGAATAATAGGGCCCAGCACGTTGTCTTTGACCATGGGTGTCCATCAGAAACAGGAGTAACTCCAGGAGGGTTCCAGGGAAGTGTGATAGGACCATTCATGTTCTCCACATGGATAAACAATCTGTCGGTTGGGGTCAGCAACAATCTGAGAATGTCTGATCACGGATGGCGCTCTGTGTGCTGGGAAGTGTCCTTCCTGAAAGACTGTCGTTGGATTCAGAACAACCTGGACAGAATCTCTATTTGGTGCGATTAGTTATCTGGACGTAACGTTCGAAATGACCTGAAAGTGAATGAGCACATATCAGTCGTAGGAAAGGCGAATGGATGACTACAGTTTATGGGAAGTTTTCTGAGAAAGCGTAGACCACCTATAAGGTAGAACATGTATGGAGCACCTGTGCAACTCATTCTTGAGTACTGTTTGAGTATTTGGGTTTCCCACCAGATCATATTAAAGTAAGACATTGAAGCAATTCTGTGACGTGCTACTAGATGTGTTACCAACTATCAGTACTGGAAAGTTACAGAAGTCCTACATGAGCTTAGAAGGTAATCCGTGGACAGAAGAAGACTATCTTCTCTCAAACTCTATTGAGAAAGTTTATACCGGGTGGTTTTGCTAAATAGGGACAAGTTGCAGGAAATGATACCCCAGGGCAGAGTAGGCAGGATCACCAAAAGGAAGGCAGCTATGCCTCACCTGTGAGGTGTGTGGAAAATGACTGGTCCCATGAGGCAGTCGCCAGTAATCCCTGCCCACACATTGAGGCTGATCTGGAGCCGATGGTTCGCTGCCACCATACCATGGGGATACTCAGATGTGTGTTGTGAAGGTTGACGATAGTATCCATTGTAAAGACAGCTTCGTCTGTGAATAGAATGGATATCAGAAAACCCAGCACCATGGTAGCCTGAGCGACAAACCAGTGGCAAAACTGACGCCATCGAGGCAGGGTCGTAGTTAATAAGGCTTACACGCATTTTAAGTCACACATATAATAGCAATTGTCAATGAAAATGTTCCATATAACCGTCTGGTTTACCCATGCTGGTGGACTACCTCCCTGATGCTAATACCAGCGACAGTATCAAAGATCTTTTATCTCGTCCTTCAAATAGATGTACATCCCTCTGAACATATTTCCAGCCATATGTCAATATGACCTTTTTTGCTCCTTACCCTGCACTTTTTCCCCTTTTAGGTTGGTTGGTTGGGGAGGTGGACCAAACAGCAAGGTCATCGGTCCCATCAAATGGTTCAAATGGCTCTGAGCACTATGGGACTTAACTTCTAAGGTCACCAGTTCCCTAGAACTTAGAACTAATTAAACCTAACTAATCTAAGGACATCAGACACATCCATGCCCGAGGCAGGATTCGAACCTGCGGCCGTAGCGGTCGCGCGGTTGCAGACTGTAGCGCCTAGAACAGTTCGGCCACCCCGGCCGGCTCGGTCCCATCAGATTAGGGAAGGATGGGAAAAGAAGTTGGCTATGCTGTTTCAAAGGAACCATCCCAGCACTTGCCTGAAGCGATTTAGGGAAATAACGGAAAACGTAAATCAGGATGACCGGACGCATGTTTGAACTGTTGTCCCCCCCCCCCCCCCCTTTCCCCCGAATGCGAGTCCAGTGTGCTAATCACTGTGCCACCTTTACTGGTAGTCCCCTTTTAGCAAAATCACCCTGTATAATCAGCATATGTGACAGACTGCAGAATGTTGTTACTGTCTCTAACGTTCGTCTTGTGTAAGCGCCATAAAGATAACATGCAAGAGATTATGGCTTGTTCAGACGCTTACAGGTAGTAACTTTTCCCACCGTCCTTTAGTGAGTGGAACAGAGAACGAAACTACTAGCAATGGTTCAAACTACACTCCATCTTGCACTGTACAATGGCTTGCGGAGTGTATGTAGATGTAACTCATGAAGCTAAAAGACAGTAGAGTGGGAAAGGTTAAGTGTGATTGTCGAGCTTTACAAACCTCTGTAGACCGTGGAATTATACAGAATATTCAAAAATTCAATGGTCAAACTGACAGATGTTATGATGGAGCCAACAATAAGTATATTTCGTTAAGCAACCTGTTATCAGAAACGCATATTGAGTGAGCTCCAAACATGTGTGAGACCGCTTGTTTCTGCCTAGGGGTGAGGCACGATTTACTTAGGAAGGCATGCACAGTTGTTGTAACTCACATGTATGCCCAGCTGACGGCAGGTAGCGGTCCTCCCTGCAGCTGCTGCCACGGTTTGTTGGCCACGCCCGTCTGCTGCAGCCACGAACGCCCACCCACCAACATCTCAAGAATCGGTGCTACAGTGAAGCGTGCACGTATCCGTGAAAGTCACAAAAATTCAAAAGCAGAGCCAAATTCAACTCCTCCTTCCTGTTGTAAAGAGTTTGTGCGACGAAACAAATTCTTCGATATTGTGGTACATAATACTACACCACCATGATGGCGTTGTGTCAACACAAAATTGTTTAGTATTATTTTGTTCCAATGTACTGAAGTCTTTCTATCTCCCATTACCACTTCTAAGAGTTCCATCCAAATCTGATCATCTAAACATAAATGTCGCCATCAGATCCCTCCCCTATACATGTAAATAACGCTGTTTTCAAACTTCATGTCTGACTTTTTATTTGTAAATCTTAGCCGTAAAGTGTTGATTGTGTCACGAAACAAATTCTCCATTTTGTGGTACGTAATATACCACCTCTAAAGTGTAATGTGCCAACTTAAAATTTGTTTCATATGCTACGTTTTCCATCAATTACTACATTTAAGGGTCTGAACCAAAACGAACCAACTACACATAAATGCCACCAGCTGCACCCCTGCTCCGGTGCTTGCAAATAATGGTCTTTTCAAATTTCATGCTCGTTTTGAAATTTAAATCACAATCTAAATCTTACTTTACTTAAATTTTATGTTAGAAATGTTTAATAATACAACAACGCTCAATATTGACAGTGACTGTAGCAAATATGCTCACAAACAAGGACCCAAATTAAAACATTCAAAGGACTTTCCCCCGAAAATCCTCAATAGATACAAATATTAAGAACAGTAGTAAATTATGCAATGAAAATAAAAGCAAAACTAACTTTGAACATAAAGCAAAACGAAGAGAAAACGAAACAAAAATGTAAAAGGAAAATGGTAACATAATGTAACCGAAACCTGATCAATCGCTCATTTTGTTGTTGTTGTATATACTTCAAGAAATAAAGTTTAAGATTTTTGAAAAAATCCCGCCGGCAGTTCTTTTTTAATCTATATTTTTTTTAATTTTTTAATGTATATTGTTTTCATCACTGGTCACATTATTTAATTTACATGACATTTGAGAAGCAATATTATGAAAAACGCCACGTGCATTTTCATGAAGTTATAGTGAATTCCTTATGTTGTCTGATTACTTACAATTTTTAATTAAAATTTCAAGGACGAGGGACAAGGTTGGGAAGCCCAAGTCAAACGCGGATAAATAATGATACGAATGACGTTATTCAGTAATACAGTAAGTCACAACGTGCCAGGCCGCAAGAGTAATGCACAATTACTCGTCGGATGTGCTCTCGACATCACACGTTGCAGGATATTATTTGTCATACAGATATGGAAAACATAAATTGAAACGGCATCTTTCACATTGAATGAATGCAGTGTTCCTGTCTTTACAGAGAATGGCCAGAGTTTCCAAGGGAAAACACACCTCGTTGGCGTTTTGAAAAATTTCTCTTTCTTCCGATAGTTTAATATGCTGTAGATTAAAACTGAAGTTTGAGCGGGAATCGAACGGTAGCCTCGTATACGTTCATCTACCGTAGCTCGAACGCAAAGCACTTAACCACCACGAACTCTAACGTCCAGTTCTTCGCACAGATACACTATGTGATCAAAAGTATCCGGACACCTGGCTGAAAGTAATTTACAAGTTAGTGGCGCCCTCCATCGGTAATTCTGGAATTCGATATGGTGCTGGCCCACACTTAGCCTTGATGACAGCTTCCACTCTCGCAGGCATACGTTCAATCAGGTGCTAGAAGGTTTTCTGGAGAAAGGCAGCCCATTCTTCACAGAGTGCTGCACTGAGGAGAGGTATCGATGTCAGTCAGTGAGACCTGGCACGAAGTCGGCGTTCCAAATCATCCCAAAGATCTTCTATAGGATTCAGGTCTGGACTCTGTGCAGGCCAGTCCATTACAGGCATGTTATTGTTGTGTAACCACTCCGCCACAGGCCATGAATTACGAACAAGTGCTCGATCGTGTTCAAAGATGCAATCGCCATCCACGAATTGCTCTTCAACAGTGGGATGCAAGAAGGTGCTTAACACATCACTGTATTCCTGTGCTGTGATAGTGCCAAGCAAAAGAAGGGGTGCAAGCCGCCTTTATGAAAAACACGACCACACCATAGCACCACCGCCTCCGAATTTTACTGTTGCTTCTACACAAGCTGGCAGATGACGTTCACCGGGCATTCGCCATACCCACACCCTGCCATCGGATCGCCACATTGTGTACCGCGATTAGTCGCTCGACACAACGTTTCTCCACTGTTCAGTCGTCCAATGTTTACGCTCCTTACACCAAGCGAAGCTTCGTTTGGCATTTACCGGCGTGACGTGTGGCTTATGAACAGCCACTCGACCATGAAATCCAAGTTTTCTCACCTCCCCCCTAACTGTCACAGTACTTGCAGTGGATGCTGATGCAGTTTGGAATTTCTGAGTGATGGTCTGGATAGATGTCTGCCTATTCACATTACGACCCTCTTCAGCTGTCGGCGGTCTCTGTCAGTCAATCGACGAGGTCGGCCAGTATGCTTTTGTGCTGCACGTGTACCTTCACGTTTCTACTTCACTATCACTTGGGAAATAGTGGAGCTAGGGATGTTTAGAAGTGTGGACATCTCGCGTATAGACGTACGACACAAGTCACATCTAATCACTTGACCACGTTCGAAGTCCGTGAGTTCCGCGGAGCGCCCCAGTTTGCTCTCTCACGATGTCTAATGACATCTGAGGTCGCTGATATGGAGTGCCTGGCAGTAGATGGCAGCACAGTACACCTGATATGAAAAATATATGTTTTTGGGGCTGCCCGGATACTTTTGATCACATAGTGTACATGAGCCACATAACAGACGCTTAAACCTTCTTTTGCAATTTTCTCGGAATTGCCGGAATAGTGCACCATACAACTTGCACATTATGTTGTTTTAATGGCCTACTAAAGATGAACAGAGTTTGAAGTAAATCTGTGATCCCAACGTCTTGGCCTCCCCTTGTAAGATTCCTATCCGTTTTGTATTAACGCTGCTACTTCTTGGTCTGTAAGCGTTGTCTTTTCTACTTCAGCATCGTTCGTTGAAGTAATGCTTTCGTTTGTTATAAGTATGTTGCCAATTTCCTTCCTAAATTTAATGTGTAGTTGTTTAGACACTCTTTCCGTTCTACGGGTTTCTCTCTCTGCCTTCGAATATAGTTCCACGAGATTTCGAATCGATTTATTTTGAATGTGTCGTAATTTTTCGTTGTCATTGTCGATACATCTTCGCACTGAATCAGTAGTACTCTGAGCGAGTGGGCGGAAGGCCGTACCTCTTCCGTCTACAGCAATGTCGTGGCTGAATGCATGTTCTTAATATTCCTCCAGTCTTGCCAAGCAAGTGAATCTTGACAGCGGCTGTTTCAACGGGCGACATTTTAACTCTCTTGCAACCGACAGATCAATGAATCCTTGACAGATTTTATCTTTGATATAGTCGGTTGCTTCCAGGGAACTGTTACCAGTGATGGTGAGAAAAAGGGTAACGTACTGAACTGCATACCTCCCACGTGAGGTGGAAGTGCAGCAATTCAGTAACCGATAATTTCATTTAGAACTTCTCTTTCCAGCTGAATGGATGCAATATCAAAGAGGCTGCAAATGTATTCTCACTTCCTGTAAAATTCAGTTATCAGATGAAATCTAATAATATACGGAATGCAGGTGTTAAATTCTGTTGGATAAGTTTGTACAGATATTATTAATGATGTATTCGTATACCAAATTTGACGTCGCTTACGGGCGTTGATAACCACGCCGTTTTGCGGCCATAGACCATAAATACGCACACACACACACACACACACACACACACACACACACACACACACACGTGCGTCGCTTACAAGTGTGGGAAACAGTTCCTGAGAGCGATAGAAAGCCGAAAGATACTTCTTTAACCTTCCCGGGACGTACGGTTGCTGAAAAGCTCGCTTGAACTGTAATGAGGCATCCATATGTACCACTACAGCTGGCGGAAATTTCTGTCACAAGAAAATAAATGATATAGGTCGATTGTTGGCATAACAAATTTCTCAAAGGTATAATAAAGGTATTTGTGGAAAACGGCCACTTCAGCACCACGCATGAAGTTTACATAACTGCGTCGCTACAGCAAATTTTCAAGAACAACCTCAAATCTATGTGGGAATTTCCATATAGACGCATGAATCAGTCACCACAAAGCTGCAAAATCGAGGACAAATTTAGATACGAAAGCGTTCCACCAAGAAGCAAAGGAAAGCTCATTTTAGGCTCTTTTTACAAACGCAAACTGTATCTTCCCCCTCAGACCGAATACATTCCTCCTATAGTAACATGTAAAATGACAGCCAGATCTGGAGTATATCACAAGATGTGTTTGAGGACAATGACATTTTCATAACAGGGACGGAAGTCCCCATTACGCATGCGTAAAGTTCAAAATCTGACAAAGAACTAGTCAAACTTCTATTTATATTTAGAAGCACTCAGTTTTTCGAGATCAAAATGGTTCGTTGGACCTTGACCATAGTGCGAATGACATTCACTATATTTTGTTGCGAAGTCTATAAATACCCGTTAAGACAATAAGTAAGACGATGAAAATTTATACTTCCCGCGCGAAATTGTAAAAGTTATGTTACATACACATCAAAAAATGTTTTGCATCACCCCGGTTCTCGGAACGCCCGAAGATAGACGTTGACTGTGGATATTCTGTCACACAGTCCCTTTGAGTGTTCAGAGCTGTCACTAATTCCGCCCAAAGAAGTAAACAACCATGCATGAGCAGCCCCTGTTAGACGGAGGGGATCCGACAGCCGATCAGTTCCAGTCATTCCACGAGGAGGGAGGTACACGGCTCGTGTTGTCTGTAGTTCAACCATGCCTAAACGGTCAGTACCGCGGTTCGATCCCGTCCGCATTGTTACTTTGTGCCAGGAAGGGCTCTCAACAAGGGAAGTGTCCAGGCGTCTCGGAGTGAACCAAAGCGATGTTGTTCGGACATGGAGGAGATACAGAAAGACAGGAACTGTCGATGACATGCCTCGCTCAGGCCGCCCAAGGGCTACGACTGCAGTGGATGACCGCCACCTACGGATTACGGCCCGGAGAAACCTGACAGCAACGCCACCATGTTGAATAATGCTTTTCGTGCGGCCACAGGACGTCGTGTTGCGACTCAAACTGTGCGCAATAGGCTGCATGATGCGCAACTTCACTCCCGACGTCCATGGCGAGGTCCACCTTGCAACCATGACACCATGAAGCGCGCTACAGATGGACCCAACAACATGCCGAATGGACCGTTCAGGATTGACATCAAGTTCTCTTTGTCGGTGAGTGTCGCATATGCCGTCAACCAGACAGTCGTCGGAGACGTGTTTGCCTGCCGCTGTGGCTGAGTGGTTCTAGGCGCTTCAGTCCGGAACCACACGGCTGCTACGGTAGCAGGTTCGAATCCTGCCTCGGGCATGGATGTGTGTGGTGTCCTTAGGTTAGTCAGGTTTAAGTAGTTCTAAGTCTAGGGAACTGATGACCTCAGATATTAAGTCCCATAGTGCTTAGAGCCATTTGAACCATTTGAGACGTGTTTGGAGGCAACCCGGTCAGGCTGAATGCCTTAGACACACTGTCCAGCGAGTGCAGCAAGGTGGAGGTTCCCTGATGTTTTGGGTTGGCATTACGTGGTGCCGATGTACGCCGATGGTGGTCATGGAAGGCGCCGTAACGGCTGTACGATACGTGAATGCCATCCATATCGGCAACATATTGGTGAGGCATTCGTCTTCATGGACGAAATTCGTGCCTCCGTCGTTCACATCTTGTGAATGACTTTCTTCAGGATAACGACAACGCTCGACTAGAGTGGCCAGCATGTTCTCCAAATATGAACCCTATCGAACATGCCTAGGATAGACTGAAAAGGGTTCTTTATGGACGACGTGATCCACCAACCAGTCTGAGGGATCTACGCCGAATCGCCGTTGAGGTGTGGGACAATCTGGACCAACAGTGCCTTGATGAACTTGTGGATATCATGCCACGACGAATACAAGCATGAATCACTCCAAGAGGACGTGCTACTGGGTATTAGGGATACCGGTGTGTACAGCAAACTGGACCATCACTTCTGAAGGTCTCGCTGTATAGAGGTACAACATGCAATGTGCGGTTTGCATGAGCAGTAAAAAGAGCGGAAATGATGTTTATGTTGATCTCTATCCCAATTTTCTGTACTGGTTCCGGAACTCTCGAAACTGAGGTGATGCAAAACGTTTTTTGATTTGTATATATGACAGTGAGAATAAAGTAAAGTCAGTAAACAGTTATTATTCATTCTTGGTGGGTCGATACTCGGCGCCTTAAATTATTCTATATTATATGTCATCGCATAAAGTATATGTTCCAGGTTTCCTGCAGACACATTTATGCTGGGATATGGATCACAGGAGTATCACAGTATACCGACTGAAATAGTACGGGAACTGGAAACGTACTCCAGAGTTGAAGTAAACAGGGCAGTACGCTTTTCGTGAACAAGGTATCTAAATTGCACGCTGATTCACTATGCAATTCTGGCGGTATATGGCCCAAATGCATCATGTCCAGCTGTAGTGAAATGTTGCCAAAAATTTGACCGAGGCCGCACAGACGCCAGTGACTGCTGATCGGGAAGTCCAAATCTTGCACCATGCAATTTCCATTTTTTCGGAAACCTGAAAAGAACGTCGGGGGGGGGGGGGGGGCGGGGGGACTTACAATGGTTCTCGAATGGCTCAGTGATAAAGGATAGGATTTATATCGTCGAGGATTTTAATGATTGGTGGAACATCCTGACTATTGTTTACAGAGATTTGGTGACTACATTGAAAACAGTGTCATGCACTTTTGTCATTTTGAAGTGTAGTGCAGCATTCAATAAAAGTTAATTGGTCTGCCATAGTAATCTGTAACTTATTTTTCGAGAGTCCCTCGTATCAACCGTAACTCCACGGTGACTTGTATTCATGCCGAGTGTAACGCGCACCTTTCAATAATTTTTATACAGTGACCCATCTATTACAAGAATGCTGGTTATTTATGGATGAAACTGAAAAATACCGGGTGTTCAGAAAGTAACTATGCAGTGTCATGTTGTGGTGTGCTAAGTAATGACTGATATGATTGCCAATTGTTAATACAACATTTTCCATTGTTTAATAGATTTGAACCATATATGAAACATATTTGACCAAATATTTGTATTTGCTTGCAGATCCGATTTCATTGAAGACCAAAGTCTTGTGTGACATCATAGCGATCCAGGTCATCATGCTGACGATTGAACGAAGAGTGTTTCTTGTGGAGCATGTGTTCCGCAATGGAAGCAAGTTTACCTCAGCAGTAGAAGGCGCATTTGCAGCAAAGTTCCTATGAGTGAAGATGCCTAACCGCAATTCTGTACGGAACCTCATCACCAAGCTTCGAAAGACCGGAAACGTTCATAATGTTCAAAAATCAAACAGGCGATCCACATCCGAAGAGAAGGTGGCGCTGGTGCAAGGCATGATGCTGCAAAGTCCAAAGAAATCGGCTAGACGACTAGCTCAGCGCCGAGCGGTTCTAGGCGCTTCAGTCTGGAACCGCGCGACCGCTACGGTGGCAGGTTCGAATCCTGCCTCGGGCATGGATGTTTGTGTTGTCCTTAGGTTAGTTAAGTTTAAGTAGTTCTAAGTTCTAGGGGACTGATGACCTCAGTAGTTAAGTCCCATAGTGCTCAGAGCCATTTGAACCATTTGAACTAGCTCAGCAGGCCCACGTATCCGTCAGTTCCGCTCACAAGATTCTCCGGACGTCACTGTCCGTGTATCAGTACTTCATGTCGGTTGCGCATGAACTGAGAGACACTGATCGCTCGGCGCTTGTGAACTTTTGCAACTGGTTTTTGCCCTTCCTGCAGGACAATGGTTAGGGGATTCTTGACACAACGTTTTTCACGGATGAGGCGTGATTTCATCTCTCCACTTACGTGAATAGCCAGAATAGTCGCAAGTGGACTACGGAGACTCCGCATGGATTTAAGGTGTACCCACTGCATAATCAAAAGGTTTGTGCTTGGTGTGCCGTGACACGTAAACGCATCATTCGGCAAACCTTCTTTCAGGACACCATAGATGCAGAACGGTACAGCACCCGCATTCTGCAGCTCTTCTTAGGTGAACTGAACGAGGACTGAATTGAAAATGCCTGGTTCCAACAGGATGGCGTGACTGCACATACCGCCCACAAGGCGATGAACTTTTTAAATGACATCTTTGGTGACCACATCGTCTCTCGAGGACTCTGGCCTCCGCATTAACCCGACTTGGCTCCACCGGATTACTTTCTATGGGGTACGTTGAAGGGAAAGGCCTATGAAGGCAATCCGCACACCTTAAAAGAACTCCAAGCTGCACTGACACGTCACTTTCGGAACATCACTCCCGATGTTCGACACAACGTCTTCAAGAACTTGCAGAAACGTGTGCAACTGTGTCTTCAGGTTCAAGGGGATCACTTCCAGCATTTATTATAACTTCCATGACTTGAATACGCAAGTTATGAACTGCATAGTTACTTATTAAACACCCTTTATTAAACCATATTAAATTATTAAGATTGTACTTAGCCGATTCTCTCGATGTTTGATTCGTTTCCTCTCTTCGGGGGCATGACATTGTCCACAGGTCACTCTTTTATGAGGGAATTATACCATTCCCATAATTGTGAGGTTCAAGGTTTCACTAATTTCTAAATAAAACAATTTCTTCATTATATTGTCTCTATTCTCAGTTGCTCAGATATCGGGTTCAAAAAATAAATGGGCTACAAAGTTCTGCCTCTAGTTTACGTCTCCACAAAAAATGTCTTCTTCCCACCGAAGGTTCCCCAAGACTCCTTTCTAGGATTATTCTTCCCACTAAATGCAAGAAGCAAGAAGAGAGATAATTTACAATTCATCCAAAGGTATCAATCATTCACACAGGTATTCAACAAACTGTTTGAACCATCTTACGTAAATTGGCACGTAAATATTACTAAAGGTTGTGTAAACATTTATGCAAACTACTTTATAATAACTGGCATTTTTATGTTTATGTTACTTTAATTACACAAATGTTAAAGTTTCATTCAATGAAATGGTTATTCCCCACCTCTAAAGATCGAGTTTTACAAAATTTAGCTTCATGGGGATAGGACACCACGGTGGGTTGTGTTCTGTATGGGGATTGGGTCGACGTCAGGATAAGGCCAACGGTTGATATGAGCACGCCAGCTTGGAGAGGAGATTTCTGTCTGATGTCCATAGGCATTATTGAAACAGTATTACAATATTAAACATTTATTGTCCACAAATATGCTTTGATGTTCAGGCAGCCAGAGTGGGCAGGGCTGGCAGTAGCGTACTGGCGTGGAATGCATGGTCAGTGCTCGGTACACAGTTGGTGGAACGTCCACTCAGCAGCACCGACGTCTCGAGACTGGTCACCGAGCCTGCGTTGGCTCTCAGTCGCGCCCGCCCCAACTGAAACTGCGCTCAGCTTCCAGGAGACGATGGCCAGGCTACCCATGACCCGATCATAGACTAACACACAGAGAAGGCATCTACCAGCTCTGCTCAGACTACATGAAGTCGTGCCGAGAAGTGCCATGGCATCCTGTCAGGAGAGAGAGAATGGCCCCATCAAGTCTGCCACAGCAACAGAGGCGAGTGGCAGCACTGACCCACCAACATCATGATGGATGTCCATATGCTCTCAGTCCCTGCTGGTCAGGCCTTCAGAAGGCCTGACAGATGTTGATCACAGCTCACCATCAGTTTTGACTAGGTAGTTGGCACTGCAGCCCGCAGTGACTAAATCCCTCAAAAGAGGACTTGGTGCTCCACAGAAAATCGAAGGCGACTAGAAGAGCAGAGGGTCAACTGTCATAGGCTTCTTATCTCTCCAAATTGGCTGCAAGCTGAATAGAAAGAACTCCATGAGAACGGAAGTAGTGTTTATACAGGATGAACTCATGTGCTCTGCTACAATGGGGTGGCAATGACATCATTTATTCTGGTTTTCCTTTTTGGTCAGCTTCCTGATAGCTCCAGGATTTCACATCTTCACTTTTCAGAAGCTCTTTCTGCCGTGCCAGTAAACCGAAAAATTACTCTTGCATCTGACCTAAGTTTTCTTGTGACATCTCGCAAAATCACCATTATGACGATATCCTTCTGCCGCCATGACATCATTTTGCTATGTTGCTGGATTGAGTCCTCAGCTCGTTCAGGATGTTGCAATAGCTTCCGTGTTCACTGTTGCTCCATGGTCCGTCCTTTCTCACTGGCTTTCTACCTGAGTATTGACCTGTGCTGCTCTTCCTCTGTTATTTCCAGGGAAGAGCTTTGAAATTTCTCTGCCTGCACCAAATATACTACTCACCTGTGCAACATTCTCAAAACCTTTAAAAAAAATCTGCCTCGGATTGCTTTGAGTTATCTCTGAAACAGTCTTCACATACATGCACAGAGAATAATTTGTACAATGTCCCTGATTCCTCACTGAATCCATTTAGTTCGAACCACATGGTCCTTAATTAGGCTTTTAATTGTAAAATCTTATTTTCTTAATAGTAAACAGTAAACAGAACTCTTTACTGGGAGACATTTCGTCTATATTACTATTTATACAGTAATACAATTATTTTTCACATACCACTGATAACCGCCGGCCGAGGTGCCCGAGCGGTTCTAGGCGCTACAGTCTGGAACCGCGTGACCGCTACGGTCTGTAGCGCCTAGAACCACTCACCCACTCCGGCCGGCCGCTCTGCAGTGATTCGTCCCTTTTGTGCTGCTGTGAACTCGTGTATAGAATGGAAGAGATGGTTTTAAGGTCTCATTTAGGCAGCTTAGGTTCTGGGCTGGAAACACATGTAGTTCTCCAGCCGGTACAGTGTAGTATTTACACTGCCTGTGCTATACGATGTACTATGCAATGTCTGAAGGAACAGACACTGCGCCAAACTGCAGCCATATGAAATGAATTAAATGTATTCCCAATTGCGAATACGATTAGACTTCAGCTGCACAATGGATTAGTGACAACGAAAATTTCTGCCGGACTGGTACTTGAACTCGAGTTTCCCACTTATTGCGATCAGTCACCTTAACAACTTGGGCTACACGAGAACGCTTCCAGGACCAACCCAAGCTTCCATATGACACTGTGTGTCTACGTCCTGTACCTGCACAATTTCTGTGATCCCCACACAGGGAGAGACTTTCATTATAATTGTTATGGCCTTGTCTAGGCATGAAATACAGGGTGGTGATATTAAACTTTCCATATTTAACATGTTATAACGCGGAAAAAAATTACCGTACGAGGGCCAAACTTGGTAGCATTAATGTCAAGGACATGGTGAAAAGAAACAATACAAAATCAGTTCAGTTGAAACATTTTTAATCTGCTGCTACGGTACGTCATACCATTACATAACGGTACCACTACTGCTACAAAAGGGGCTCAATATGGCGCCCATCACTGTCCAGAAGCGTCTCAAATCGCAGGATTGCATTCTGCACAGCAGAACGAAGCATGTCCGTAGGTATGCTGGCTATCTCTGTTAATATGCTGCGCTTCAGATCAGCACATGTGTGAATGTTCTCCTGGTAAACCCTGTTCTTCAGATAGCCTCACAGCCAGAAATCATAGAAAGTGAGATCGGGTGATGGTGCCGGCTAAGCATTTGGAAACGATCGACTGATAATGCGATCGTTTCCAAATGTATTTCGGAGAAGCAGGTGAACTTCATGAGCGATGTGCGGTGAAGCCCCATATTGCATGAAAACTGTCGAATTCAGTGCGTCTCTCTCCTGTAGGGCGAGTATGACATGCAGGCGAAGCAATCGCAGTAAAGCTTGCCAATCACACTGCACTTCTTTGGTCCTCGAGCACCAACCTGTTCAAACAAATGGGCCAATGATGAACGTAGCCGTAAAACCGCACCATACGATGACACGTTCACCATGCAGAGAAATTTCAAGCACAGTGACAGGAGGCGAAAATCCCCACACTCGGAAATTCTATGTGTTCACCTCACCCGTCAGAGAAAAATGAGCTTCGTCTGTCCATGGGATGGTCCAGGGACAGCCCTCATCAATTTCAATCCTCGTGAGGAAATGGAGAGCGACGTCAACACGCCCTTGTGCGTCCTGTGGTGCATGCTGCTGTACGACATGGATCTTGTATGGATACCATTTGAGAATGGTTCGAAGCACCATCCAGTCAGTGGACCACAGGATGTTCACTGTCGTGACACAGCACGCTCTCTGACTGAAGATCAGGGATTGCGTGCAGCGTTGTCTGCCATAGCAACAGCGATTTCACCAACCACCTGCGGTGCAACCGGTCGTCGGCCTCTTCCCCGAGCGACGCCCGGTTCTCCATTTGATTCGAACTTCTTCATCATCCTCCGCACAGCAGATGGAGAAAGAGGACCCTTCCGTAATCCTTTCAGCCGATGATATTCTCGAAGTGCAGCTACGGCATAACTATTGTTCTGATAAAAGAGCTTCACCAATAACGCCCTGCTCCTTTTGTCTAAGTTCATGTGACACACCAACGGGTGCACTGCGACTGGTCGTGTGTGTGAGACTCTGAATCACGATGACTGATCACGGCACCTGGTGGCCATAGTTGGAGCTGGCCGGTTCCGTTGTGTCAGATTTATGACAGTCCCTCCAATGACAGTAGCTGGGAGACAGTTGTCATACCCACTATGTTGCAGGTCATACCAACATTTAATATTCCGTTATCTCGTAAATCACTCCTTGTCATACTTGTTGGCTTACCTTGCACATAACCGTTTGCGTTCATCACTTCTGGAGGAAACAGTGAGCCTACCCGCTTTGTTGTTGGCTGGTTGGTTGATTTGGGGAGTGGACCAAACAGCGAGCTCATCGGTCCCATCTGTTTTGTAAAGGAAAGGGAATGAAGTCAGCCATGTCCATTCAAAGCAACCGCCCCGACGTTTGCATGAAGCGATTTAGGAAAATCATGGAAAACCTTAATCACGATGGCCGGACGTCCCACTTTATGAAAACAAGGGTATGGACAATACTTTCTTCTGACATTCAGCTGCTTGTATCTTACCCCAAAACTGTTGTACTTCACCAATTTGCGCACTAATCTGAACCATCCTACTTGGGGCGTTCAATGAGTATCGCAACATCTTTTTTTTCTGAAAGCAGGTTGATTTTATTCATGAATCATGTACACCGTATTATTTCCCCACTCTTTTGGCTAAAACCCCCTGTTTTTAAGCATAATCTCCGTTCAATGCGACGGCCTTACGCTACATTACTAGAAGGGCCTGTAGGCCCGCATAATGCCACTTTACTGGTCGACGTCGGCCCCAACATCTCGCCACATCAACAACCTCCTCATCATCTACGTACTACTTCCCAGGGAGTGCATCTTTAATTGCGGCAGACAGATAGAAGTCGGAAGGTTCGAGATCTAGGCTGTATGGTGGGTCAGGAAGAACAGTCTAATGAAGTTTTGTGAGCTCCTCTTGGGTTTGTAGACTTGTGTGACGCCTTGCGCTGTCATGGAGGAGGAGAAGTTTTATGTCGGCGAACACGAAGTCATTTCTTCAATGTCCTGATGGTGGTACACTACATTCAGAGTTTATCATTGCACCACGAGGGAGGATATGAAACAGAAAATTCATTATGAGGCTCAGAAGACTGTCGCCATGACTTTACTGGCTTAGGGTGTGACTTTGAAATTTTTCTTCTAAGGCGAGTGTCCTCACGTTCCAACATTGCAGGAATCACAGCTGTGTGCGGCCAGGAATCCGACAAGTTTGCGCGCCATTATTCCGATGATGACTGTTGTGTTCACTGCTAGGTCTCCACAGACATTCTTCAAGCGCCTAAGAATATCTGCGATGCTCTGGTTTTCCACCAAAAGAAACTCTATGCTTGGAATGCACCTTTAGGGGATGAAGTGCTGCTCACCGTCATCCATGACCTGACAAAACATGGTATGTGCAGTCCTTTAAAATGGTTCAAATGGCTCCGAACACTATGGGACTTAACATCTGAGGTCATCAGTCCCCTAGAACTTAAAACTACTTAAACCTGACTAACCTAAGGACATCACACACATCCATGCACGAGACAGACTGAAGCGCCTAGAACCGCTCGGTCACCACGGTCGGCTGCAGTCCTTCATCTGCAGGCACTACAACTCGTGGTCTGCACTTTTTAATTCTGCATAACAAGCCTTTATGCACTGTAAACTGCGGCTGTATCTGAAATACTTTACAATCAGCATCAGCAGCCTGTGCATTCTGCCATTCAGCTACACTGCTACCCAGTGGTTGTGATACTCCAGCTCCTCTGTTAAGCCATCGATATTGCCATGCTTTCTGCCTGGTTTATGTGCTATGTCATATTCGAACCCACTTAATTTTAGAGTTCAACGTGTCAATCAATTTGATGGGTCTTTTAATCACAGTAACCGTTTCAGTGTGGCATGGTCTGTTACTACCTGAAATTTTCTTCCGCAGAGGTAACAACAGAAGTATGTAATAGTGTTGATGATAGCCACCATATCTTTATATGTGGTAGAGTAATTTCGTTCTACTTCATTTAACTGTCTTGACAGGTGCGCCACTGGGTGTTCCTTACCATCGACACTTTGGCTGAGTACACATCCAATTATCAAATTACTTGCATCGAATAATGAAATAAACTCCTTTTCGAAGTTTGGAAAAATCAATATCGGACTCGACTTTAATGCTTGTTTTAACTCTTTCGAATGCAGTCTGACAGTCAGTAGACCATTGAAACTTTGCTCCTTTTCTAACAAAATGTTTAATGGCTCAGCAGTTTCGGCAAAATCGTTAACGAATATTTGATAATAATTTTAAATACCGAGGAATGACTGAAGCTGTTTCGTTGTCTGTAGTGATAAAAATCACGTACTGCAGAAATCAAATACAGATCGATTTTCACACCTTCTTCACCAATTTCATGCCCCAGATAAATCATTTCCATTGCTGTACAGAGACATTTATCCACACTCAGCGTCAAATGTACTGTACGTAGCCTCTTTGTATCTCCTCGAACCATTGTACATCTTCTTAAATTGACCAAAGTCTGCGTTATGTTTGGTATAGAATACGTATCGATGATGGTTCTTGTGTTCAGATACCTGTATCCAAACCAAAACCTATACTTTCTGCTACCATTTGGTGAGTTCTTTTGGACGATTACAAGTGCACCCCAGAGGCTATCAATATGCCCAGTAATGCCATCAGCAACCTGCTCGTCGATAAATTCTTGTATTGTTAGTTGCAGACGTTTTGGGATACTGTGTGGTTTTCTGTATACTGGAGCGTTATTGTGCACTGGTATTCAATGTTGTGTGACTGGTGTCACTGGTAATGGCCCACCAGGATTAAACAGGTCCGTAAATCGCAGTAAAAAAGTTTACATCCACTTGTACCTCTTTGTACCTCTTTACGTAATGCAGATGCCTTGAGTGTTTGCTTGTGGCGAAGTTCTCAACCAGACCTATCCAGATCCTCCTCTTCTATGATATTTAAGGTGGCAAGTAGGAAAATCTTTGGCAGACTTACCTTGTCCATGCCAAAATTATCTACCATATAATCACTATCTATTTCCTGTATGCACACTACACTCCAACATCCAAAAGAATATGACTTATCTAGCTCGTCATTGTATTACAGTCGCTCTACAACAAGTAATACTATGATTCATAAATCACATTCACGCTCGCCCAGACTTTCCTCTACCTCCCGGTACTTTATCACACAAACTGATCTGTAGTGTAAACGTCTACAGTTTATCGGGTACCATCTACATGACTGATGAGCCTTGTGGTCATATATCACTTGTAACAGTCGTGCCCAGTGGAAACAATGTCCGATCGTATACCGCGAATGGTCATGGTCACAATAGACAAAACAAAAGCCAGCCAAACATGCACTCACCAAACCATAGAGCTGGACTACAAGGTACGGCTGCAGTTGCGACGCAGGAGCCAGGTACACTTTCAATGTCAGATGTTTTCTTACAGCAATACTTCTGATGCCAAATGTAGTGTCCTACTGGAAGAACGTTACGCTAAGTGGTGAATGGAGGTCGAGTCGACATCAAGATGAGGTCAGCAGAGAGACGCTTGTACGCCGACTCAGACGGTAGATGCTTGTCTGAAGCCTGAAGACGTTATTAAAACAGTATTACAACATTAAACATTTATTGTCCACAAAATACAACAGCTGACAATTCGGCATTCAAGCAACCAGTGTAGGTATGACTGTTGGTAACATATCTCCATGAAATGTACTGGACAGCATATGGAACGCAGTCGGCGGCATGTCACTCAGCAACATCAGAGTCACAAGGGCGGTCATCTCGCCCGCTTTGGTGCTCAGCCATGTCTGTGCGAAGTGAGGCTCTACACACCTTCCAGGAGACGATGGCCACGACACTCATGACCCTGGTCTAGACTGCACGACAGAGGTAAGGCATCTACTTACTCCGCTCGGGGTATGAGAAGTCATGCAGAAAAGCTTCATGGGCTCCCATCAGAAGAGAGAGACTGGCACCATCAAAGTTTGCCACAGGAACAAAGGTGAGTGGCAGCAGTAGCTCGCCCACACAATGACGAATGATGATCTGCTCCCAGTCCTGCTGGTTAGGCCACAACTCCACATCACTCTTTACTCGGTAGTCAGTGGTGCAGCCTACTGCAACTAAGTCCCTCCAGACAGGACTTGCTACTTCATAGAAGATCCAAGGTGAGTAGACATCGGAAAGACAGATTAGGGGCCAAAGGAGGGGGAGCGTTCATTGCAGTTGACAAATATAGTGTCTCTGTTGAGATCGGAGTTGAGTGTGACAGTGACGTCATCTTATCGTGCATAACAAATGTAGGTGAAACTAAGTTAATTGTTGGATGTTTTTACCTGCCACCCGATTCCTCTGTGACAGTTCTAGAGCCATTCAAAGAAAGCCTAGTCAATAGCGCGTAAATACACAGATCATGCAATACTAGTTGGAGGCGACTTTAACCTGCCGAGTATAGACTGAGATGTCTATGAATTCATTGGGGGAGGGGTGGGGAGGTGTACAGGTAGATAGCTGTGCGAAATGCTTTTGAACACGTTTTTTGAAAATTGTCTTGAGCAGCTAGCTCGGCAGTCCACACGAAATGGCAATATCTTAGACATTTTAGCTACAGATAGGCCGGACCTTATCGACAGTGTCAGTATAGAAACGGAGACTAGCGATCATGACGTTATTATAGCAACTATGGTTACGAAAGTCCATAACTCAGACAAGAAGCGTAGAAGAGTGTTTCTGCTGGATAGAGCAGATAAGCAGTTATTAACATCTCACTTAGACGGTGAATTGACATCACTTAGTTCTATTAAGATGGATGTAGAGGAATTATGGGCAAAGTTTAAGTAGATTGTAAGTCGTGGTTTGGAGAGTTACACGACTTGTAAGTAGATAAAGGACAGAAAAGACCCACCATGGGCGGATGTTGAGGAAGCAGAGGCTGTTGCACCCTAGGTTCAAGAGGGGACGCACAAGTGACGACAACGAAGGTTAGTAGCGGTTCGTGCGTCTGTGAAAAGATCTATGCGCGAAGCCTACAACACCTAACACCGTCGCACCTTAACATAAGATCTGCCAGAGAACCAGAGAAAATTCAGGGCGTATGAAAAATCGTTAAGCGGGGCTAAGGCTTCCATTCAGTTCCTTGTTGACCAATCTGGCGTGTCAGTTGAAGGTAGCAAAACGAAAGCCGAAGTTTTAAATTTCGCATTCAAGAAATCGTTCACGCAGGAGAACCGTACCAACATAGCGTCATTTGACCATTGGGCAGACTCCCCTATGGACGACATAGAAATAAAGAAACAACTGAAAGATTTGAAAACAAATAAATCACCTGGTCCAGATGGAATTCCAGTTCGACTTTACAAAGAGTACTCTATGACATTGGTCCCTTACCTAGCTTGCATTCATCGTGAATCTTTCGCCCAGCACAGAGTCTCAAACGACTGGAGAAAAGAGCAAGTGACTCCAGTACATATGAAAGCTAAAAGAAAGGACCCGAAAATTACAGACCAATATCTATAACTTCTGTTTTCTCCAGAATCCTTGAACATATTCTCGGTTCGAATATAACAAACTTTCTTGAGACTAGGAAGCGTATGTCCACGAATCAGCATGATTTTAGAAAGCATCACTCGTGCGAAACTCAGCTTGCCCTTTTCTCATATGATATACTGAGAACTATGGATGAAGGGCAACAGGCAGATTCCATCTTTCTAGATTTCCGGAAAGCATTTGGCACGGTGCCCACTGCAGGCTGTTAACGAATGTACGAGCGTATGGAATAAGTTCACAGACATGTGAGTGGCTCAAAGCCTTTTAAATATATAGAACCCAATATGTTGTCGTCGATGCGAGTGTTAATCAGAGACAAGGAGATCATCAGAGTGCCCGAGGTAAGGATAATAGGACCGCTGTTGTTCTCTATTTACATAAATTATTTGGTGGACATGGTGGACAGCAATCTGCGGTTGTTTCCTGATGACGCTGTGTTGTACGGTAAGATGTCAAGTTTAAGTGACTGTTGGAAGATACAAGACGACTTAGACAAAATTTCCAGTTGGTGTGTTGAGTGGCAGCTAGCCCCAAATGTGGAAAAATGTAAGTTAATGCGAATGAGTAGGAAGAACAAACCTGTAGTGTTCGAATACAGTATTACTAGTGTCATACTTGACACAGTCAAGTCATTTAAATGTCTGGACGTAACACTGCAAAGCGGTATGTGGTGGAACGATCATATTAAAACTGTAGTAGGGTAGGAAAATGGTCGACTTCGGTTTATTGGGAGAATTTTAGGAATTGAGTACTGCTAGAGTGTTTGGGATCCATACCAGGTCGGATTGAAGAAAGGTATCCAAGCAATTCAGGGGCGGGCAGCTAGACTTGTCACCCGGGAGGTTTGAACAACGCATAAGCGTTACGGAGATGCTTCAGGAACTCAAGTGGGAATCCCTGGGGGGGATGCAACATTCTTTTCGTGAAACAAGACTGAGAAAATTTAGAGAATCGGCATCTGAAGCTGACTGCCGAATGATTCTACTGCCGCCAACATACTTTGTGCGTAAGGACCCCGAAGATCAGATACGATAAATTAGGGCTCATACAGTGGCGTACATACAGTCGTTTTTCCCTCGCTCTATTTGCGAGTGGAACAGGGGGGAAATGACAAATAGTGGTACAGGGTACCCTCCGCCACACAGCATACGGTAGCTTGCGGAGTATCTATGTAGATGTAGATGTAGGTGTAGATGTAGACGTAAACCTCATTTCTCGACAAGATGGTGCAAACTGAATAGAACTCAGTGAGAGCAAAAGTAGTATTGTGCAAGTCGAGCTCGTTGCTCTGCTATGGTAGGGCCAATGATATCATTTGTTCTGGTTTTCCTGTTTGGTCAGTTCTCTTGGTTGCTTTAGGATTTCATTACCTCACTTTTCGGATGCTCGTTCTGCTGTGTCACTAAACTGAATAACTACTCTTGCATGTGACTTAAGCTTTTTTGTGACACTTCGTGCAGTCACGATACGATGATATCCCTCCATCCCCGTGATATTATTTTGCTACTTTGCTGGCTCGGGTACTCAGCTCGTTCAAGGTGTTGCAATAGCTTCCATGTTTACTGTTGCTCCATCACCAGTACTTTGTTTCTGGCATTCTGCCTGACAATTGGCCCGATCTGCTGTGCCTATGGTATTGTCAGGGAAGAACTTCGAAATTTTTCTGCCTGCACTAAGTATACTACCCTGCCATGCAACAAGAGATTCTATTTTGTTTACACATGAAGTGATTAATACCCATCAATATCAGAGATTTCATACGAGGGCGTTTGAAAAGTCCGTGCAAAGTCCGAGAGTTGTCACCACCGGCGCGTATTGAGCTTATGTTTAGTTAGTAGCATCTTTGGAAAGAACGCACACCAAGTTTCAGCCATATTGGTCTATTTCTTTGTGTTTGGCATTTGTGTGAAACAAGGGAGTCGAGTGATAGTCAAAAAATGGACGAAAAAGAATTTCGTGTGGTGATTAAACATTACTTTATGAAAGGTAAAATGCCTCAGGAGACTAAAGAGAAGCTTGATAAACATTACGGCGACTCTGCACCTTCGATTACAACAGTTTATAAGTGGTTTCAAAATTTTCGGAGCGGCCATATGGGCACAAGTGATGCTGAACGTTCTGGACGCCCTATGGAGGTTACGACTCCAGAAATCATTGATAAAATCCGTGATATGATGATGGATGACAGAAGAGTTAAGGTGCGTGAGATTGCTAGTGCTATGGGCCTCTCAAATGGACGGGTACATAATAATTTGCATAAACATTTGGACATGAGAAAGCTATCCGCAAGATGGGTTCCGCGATTGCTCACGCTTGACCAAAAACGGAATCGTGTGAAGTGTTGCAAGGATGGTTTGCACCTGTTCAGGAAGAATCCGTAGGACTTTAAGCGTCGTTTCGTCACTGTGGATGAAACATGGATACATTACTATACTCCTGAGACCAAACAACAATCTAAACAATGGGTTACCAAGGGAGAATCTGCACCAAAGAAGATGGAAAGGTTATGGCGATTGTCTTTTGGGATTCGCAAGGTATAATCCTCATCGACTATCTGGGAAAGGGTAAAACTATTACAGGTGCATATTATTCATCGTTATTGGACCTTTGAAAACCGAGCTGCAAGAAAAACGTCGGCCATTGGACCGCAAGAAGGTCCTTTTCCATCACGACAATGCACCAGCACACACCTCAGTCGTTGTGGTCGCAAAATTAATGGAAATAGGATTCCAACTCGTTTCACATCCCCCCTATTCTCCAGGCTTGGCTCCCACAGACTACTATTTGTTCCCCAATTTGAAGAAACGGCTGGTGGGGCAAAGATTTTATTGAAACGAGGAGGTGATTACAGCAACTAATAGCTATTTTGCAGACTTGGACAATTCCTATTATTCGGAAGAGATTATCAAATTAGAACAACGTTGGACGAAGTGTATAAATCTAAAAGAAGACTATGTCGAAAAATAAAAAAGGTTTTCCCCAAACACGTAAGTAGTTTTTATTTTTGCACGGACTTTTCAAACGCCCCTCGTATAATGAATTAGGTTTGATTACATCACACCAGGCAGTTCTCAGATTTTCACTCAGAAGGCATTAATTAATTTATTGCAGTAGCTCATTATCCACAAATTCCTGGTTACTTATTTAAGCTTGGACTGAAAATATCACCAGGATTACCATCAGTTAGCCCCAAATATTATGGATTATACGCTTATATAGGCCGTTTTAAAGTATTTGTACATTCCACTCCTTTCCCATCTGAGCCCCAACACCTACACTCCTGGAAATGGAAAAAAGAACACATTGACACCGGTGTGTCAGACCCACCATACTTGCTCCGGACACTGCGAGAGGGCTGTACAAGCAATGATCACACGCACGGCACAGCGGACACACCAGGAACCGCGGTGTTGGCCGTCGAATGGCGCTAGCTGCGCAGCATTTGTGCACCGCCGCCGTCAGTGTCAGCCAGTCTGCCGTGGCATACGGAGCTCCATCGCAGTCTTTAACACTGGTAGCATGCCGCGACAGCGTGGACGTGAACCGTATGTGCAGTTGACGGACTTTGAGCGAGGGCGTATAGTGGGCATGCGGGAGGCCGGGTGGACGTACCGCCGAATTGCTCAACACGTGGGGCGTACATCGATGTTGTCGCCAGTGGTCGGCGGAAGGTGCACGTGCCCGTCGACCTGGGACCGGACCGCAGCGACGCACGGATGCACGCCAAGACCGTAGGATCCTACGCAGTGCCGTAGGGGACCGCACCGCCACTTCCCAGCAAATTAGGGACACTGTTGCTCCTGGGGTATCGGCGAGGACCATTCGCAACCGTCTCCATGAAGCTGGGCTACGGTCCCGCACACCGTTAGGCCGTCTTCCGATCACGCCCCAACATCGTGCAGCCCGCCTCCAGTGGTGTCGCGACAGGCGTGAATGGAGGGACGAATGGAGACGTGTCGTCTTCAGCGATGAGAGTCGCTTCTGCCTTGGTGCTAATGATGGTCGTATGCGTGTTTGGCGCCGTGCAGGTGAGCGCCACAATCAGGACTGCATACGACCGAGGCACACAGGGTCAACACCCGGCATCATGGTGTGGGGAGCGATCTCCTACACTGGCCGTACACCACTGGTGATCGTCGAGGGGACACTGAATAGTGCACGGTACATCCAAAGCGTCATCGAACCCATCGTTCTACCATTCCTAGACCGGCAAGGGAACTTGCTGTTCCAACAGGACAATGCACGTCCGCATGTATCCCGTGCCACCCAACGTGCTCTAGAAGGTGTAAGTCAACTACCCTGGCCAGCAAGATCTCCGGATCTGTCCCCCATTGAGCATGTTTGGGACTCGATGAAACGTCGTCTCACGCGGTCTGCACGTCCAGCACGAACGCTGGTCCAACTGAGGCGCCAGGTGGAAATGGCATGGCAAGCCGTTCCACAGGACGACATCCAGCATCTCTACGATCGTCTCCATGGGAGAATAGCAGCCTGCATTGCTGCGAAAGGTGGATATACACTGTAGTAGTGCCGACATTGTGCATGCTCTGTTGCCTGTGTCTATGTGCCCGTGGTTCTGTCAGTATGATCATGTGATGTATCTGACCCCAGGAATGTGTCAATAAAGTTTCCCCTTCCTGGGACAATGAATTCACGGTGTTCTTATTTCAATTTCCAGGAGTGTAGTCACATACAGGGGGTGGCGAAAGGGGGAGGACAAAAATACGAAAACATCAAAAACACAACACATTACCATGCCTGGTACGATGAAAGAAAAACGGCTCCCAGTCGTCTCGGAATGGATAAATAGAGGCGCTATATAGCTCTCGAGGGAAACCTATACTGTTATTCCTGCAAAAAAAGGCAGTAATGTGATCTTTTAGAGTAACCATGGGGCCCATGGAATACCGAGATATGGCTGCCCAAATTTTTACCGAACCTCCTCCATGGCGATAGCGTTCTCGCTTCCCGCGCCCGGGTTCCCGGGATCGATTCCCGGCGGGGTCAGGGATTTTCTCTGCCTCGTGATGACTGGGTGTTGTGTGATGTCTTTAGGTTAGTTAGGTTTAAGTAGTTCTAAGTTCTAGGGGTCTTATGACCATAGATGTTGAGTCCCATAGTGCTCAGACCCATTTGAACCAATTTTTGAACCTCCGCCATGTTTCTCTTTAGAACATTTATTCGCCCAGAAGTTGGAAACAGTGAGAAACAAGACTCATTCGACCAAATGACTTTCTTCAATTTTTCTATAGTCCAAGTTTTATGCCTTTGGCACTACGTATTCCTGTTACAGGCCTTTGCATCACTGATGAGTGATTTTGGAATTCTAGCTCGCCCTGCAATTCCCTGCTTCTGGAGCTCCATTCATGTTGCTATGGTGCTGATAGGGTTTGCGAGTGCGATATTCAGTTTTGCAGTGGTTTTTGTAGCTGTCGTCCTCGCGTTCTACGTCACAGTACTCTTGAATGATCGTCTGTCACAATCGCTCAACACACACTTTTGCTCGCGTTGTGCCACAACGGATAATGTTTTCGCGCTTTCTGTGCACGCAGTATAAATCTTTCATACGATGACGCTTGAAATATCAAACATTTGGGGTTGGGTTGGGTTAATTTGGGGGAAGAGACCAAACAGCGAGGTCATCGGTCTCATTGGATTAGAGAAGGACGGGGAAGTATGTCGGCCGTGCCTTTTAAAAGAAACCATCCAGGCATTTGCCTGAAGCGATTTAGGGAAATCACGGAAAACCTAAATCAGGACGGCCGGACGCGGGAAAACAGATAGGCTACCTGGATTACGGTAGTACCCACCATACGAGCATAAGCAATTTACCCATGTTCGAAGTCACTTATTTCTGACATACACTGAGATGACAAAAGTCATGGGATACATCCTAATATCGTGTAGGACCTCCATTTCCCCGGTTTAGTAAAGCAAATCGACGTGGCATGGACTCAACAAGTCTTTGGAAGTCCTCTGCAGAAATATTGAATCGTGCTGCCTTTGTAACGGTCCATAATTGCGGAAGGATTACCGGTGCACGATTTTGTGCATAAATTAACCCCTCGATTATGTCTCATAAATGTTCGATGGGATCATGTCGGGCAGTCTTGGTGGCCAAACCATTAGCTCCAACTGTCCAGAATGTTCTTCAAACCAATGGCGAACAATTGTGCCCCTGTGGCATCGTTGTTCAGGAACATGAAGTCCATGAATGGCTGAAAATGGTCTCCAAGTAGCCGAACATAAACATTTCCAGTGAATGATCGGTTTAGTTGGACCAGAGGACCCAGTCCATTCCAAGCAAACACAGCCCACACAATTATGGAGCCACCACCAGCCTGCACAGTACCTTGTTGACAACTTGGGCTTATGGTTTCCTGAGGTCTGTGCCACACTCTAACCCTACCATCAGCCCTAACCAACTGAAATCGGGACTCAGCTGACCAGGACACGAATTTCCAGTCGTCTAGGATCCAACCGATACGGTCACGAGCCCAGGAGAGGCGCTGTAGGCGACGTCGTGCTGTTAGCATAGGCACTCGCGGCAGTCGTCTGCAAATGGCGCTGCTCTTGGTCGTTAAGTGAAGGTCATCGGCAACTGCGTTGTCGGTGGTGAGATGTAATGCCTGAAATTTGCTATCCTCGGCACACTCTTGACACTATGGATCTCGGAATATTGAATCCCGAGCGATTTCTGAAATGGAATGTCCCATGCGTCTAACTCCAACTACCACTTCGTGTTCAAAGTTTGTTAGTTCCCTTCATGCGGCCATAATCTCGTTGGAAACCTTTTCACGTGAATCACGTGAGTACAAATGACAGATCTGCCAGTGTACTGCCTTTTATACCTTGTGTACGCGATTCTACCGCCATCTGTATATGTGCATATCGCTATGCCCTGACGTATGTCACCTCAGTGCAATGCACTCACAAATACACCGAACATTATTCCACAAAGGTGCCGTTCGAGGTCAAATAAAATAGCACAACATGCAGGCTTGGTTAGAATCTGCATTTATGTCCAAAAATGCATTTCTCCATTGTTTATCAAACCTCTGTACGTTAACAATAAGGACAAATACAATGCGTTCTTTATTCAGTGCAATAGATGGATACAGAACCACTGTTGATATCTGAAGCAAGTATTTTAGGCGAGGAAACTGCAAGATAAGTGATCAGTTGTAAGAAATTTAAATACTGTAATTCAATAACTCTGTGACTATTACCGCTACAAAAATATTTTCTAAAAACTCGAGATACTATAGTGTTATGCAGAAAATACGTTAAGTGACACACCGCACTATGCTGCCAGTATCTACAGAAAGCACCATATACCGTTTCTCAAATAATTCGAGGAGATGCTAAATTTGCCCATTGCCTAGTATTTCGATTTCACGTCTGATATGCGGGAACCACCTTCAAGCATTACAGCTTGTTGTTCGTGTGTGACCGGGTTGTTTTCAGTTTATAAACTTTCTGTTGTAACAAGTCTATGTTTGCAGTACACGTTTAACTACGTATTTAACTACACGTAAGTGTAACCTATGAACTTCACGAGCAATGTCCAAGTGCTGTTCATAAGGAATTGTGTTTGTAGAGGGAGTCCACATTCCTCACAGTCGATAACCACAGAGCTAAGAATATGGCTATGGCTCTGAGCACTATGGGACTCAACTACTGAGGTCATTAGTCCCCTAGAACTTAGAACTAGTTAAACCTAACTAACCTAAGAACATCACAAACATCCATGCCCGAGGCAGGATTCGAACCTGCGACCGTAGCGGTCTTGCGGTTCCAGACTGCAGCGCCTTTAACCGCACGGCCACTTCGGCCGGCAGCTAAGAATAACTGCGGAACAGATATTCGTTTATCACTAAAAAAGGAGACAGCGATTAACGCCTCTTTGACACGAGATAAAATACCGGTATTTTATTACCGCTATACAGGCTACGATCTATGCAGCAGTTTTATTCAAATTAATCATCAACGAACGAGGTGGTGCAGTGGTAAGACACTGGATTCCTATTCGGGATGACGACGGTTCAAGTCCTCATCTGGGTTCCAGATGCAGATTTTCCGTGAATTCATTAAATCGATTAAATTGAATGTCGGGATGGTTGTTTTGAAATTTTACGACTGCTTTTCTTCTCCATTCTTTCCAATACCAGTTTGTGTTCCGTCTCTAATGACCACGCGTCGCCGAGGCGTTAAACACCAATCTTCCTTCCTTCTCCTTCATTCAGTCATTTACACATCGTGTTCCTTAGATCCATCACGAATGAATGAGGAGGGAGACAAGGAATAGGGTTTATTAGTATTGAAAGCTGCTAATATAAACTAAATAAGTAGATTCATCTACTAACTAGTAAGAATCAGTAGTGATGATCTACTAGTAGGGTTTTAATCAAGAGTATTTGCTTTACTTTGCTGTGTTTATATTAAAATGACTGCAAGTGAACGTTCTACTGAGAGCACACGAAGCCTCAACGGCAAAGCTTGCTACACCCGTCAAAAAATGGATTTTTCGAACCAGTCAAGATCACTCGTTAAAGAAAACATTTAGAGGTAAAATGGAGTACAGAAAAGGAAGTGTATTCTTACGACACACTCCATTGCCTCTATAAATCTTTTTACAGGGAAACCGAACAAAAGAGACATTTATTCAATTATTATATTAAAGAAAATGATTTGATAATACATTTTTATACTGAGCGTGATGAAGTAGAGGATAAGATACTGCCATCATACACAAAAGGAACGGGATTCAATTTTTTCGTCCATCCTGATAAAATTTCCTTTTGTATCCCTAAATCACTTGATGTCAATAATGTGGCGATTACTTTTAAAATGCTATTGTCTTTTCTCTTCGCCACCCTTATACATGTGACCTTGTGGCTAAGTCTCTAATAATCGCAATGTCGACGATATTTTAATCATTGCAAGCTGTGTTTTGTTCAGTGAAAGAACTGAATCAACAAGGTCTACACGTTCAAGGACAATTTTTTATTCAGAATAGTTTTAGGACGTGCCGTAATCTGCTATTTTTATCCTTTTTCGTTTCCTTATCGTGCCATCTTATTTCAGACATTGGTTCTGAGCAACAAAATTAGTGAACCTTGTCTCAGATTAGTCTATATTGTCTGCTACACACTTTTTTCAACATTTCAGTCAAAATTTCCCAAGATTTCCCTGCATTACAGATAACAGACACACCTTTAGATATCTAACCCGTATATCAATATTTCATAATACACATTATATTGATAACTACCTTACTCTCCCGAAAAAAGTTTTGTTATCTTTAAGGACGGTTTTACTGGTGATAAAGAAATAAAATTGTTATCTTCTTTATCATAAACGTAGATGCGATCAATGACTTGTTTCCTTGTCTTTCAGGTTGATCAGCGTTCAAGCCCTTAAAACTGTGTGAATGATGGAACTTAGTTTAAATTTGTTGTTATGTATCACACACAGTGGTGGATTTTTCAATAACAATTCAACGTGATTGGATAAATAATGCTGAAGTATTCTGTCGTTTTGCGAATGGAATTGTTTGACATTCAGCTGTGCTTACCAAAAATATATGCTTGAAATATTCCAGTTAGCTGTCTCTATTTATGAAGTTTATAAACACGATAAATATGTTATCGATTTCGGGGTTATATAACTTCAATTAAAAAACGTCCATATTACTGTCGAAAACAACCTAACATGGAGTACGGCAAGTGCATCAAATATAGTACACACAGAAAATATCTTGGGCAAACCAACTTAAGACCCATGTAAGTAAACGAGACAGTACCAAGAGACGTAATGATGTCGAGATACATGCGTTTGTATGTCGAGATATATATGTCTGTTTAAGGCAAAATGGCAGTGTTACGAAGCGTGCAAGATAAGAAGTTACTTAGAACAGCTATATGGATGTCGAGATATGTACGCCTGTATGACATTGAGCGTATCTTTTAATTTGTACCATTACGTAATCCATTGCAAACCTGTTCACGCCATCTCTGATATCATTTCGAGATATCCCCGATGTTCGTCACACAGGAGATTCTGTATCTTCAGATAAATAGGGATTATTAGTATTCCATCTCGTCTTGTCCTGTAAAAGCTCATGGTATAGCCAAAGGGACCAGTCAAGATGACACACTACTATGTGAGTGATGGCATATTAAATGAGGCTGTTCCAGCTGGCTGCCTCTGCTCTCGTCTGACGACGTCTTCACATTCTCTCCCGTATGGTCGATATTCAGGGATATGATAGGAACCATCATTCGAAGTAAAATAGTCTAGTAAATGCGAGCTCTAAAATGCATACCTTAAGAGCCATGAGCGCTTCTTCATCTTCGATTCCGTGAAAAAAAAACCTCTTCTACTGCAAGATCTGTGTTTTCCATATTTTGAGAGGTGGTGGTATGGACCAAAAAAAGAAAAAAGCATCCAGTAAACATGGGCTCAAAAGTGCTTACGAAAAGCTATGAGCACGTGTCCATCTTCGCTACCGAGAGACACATTTCGTCTACTGAACAAGTGTTCATAGCTATTAAGATATGTGTTTTACAGCCAATGTTTACTCCACCTTTTTTTGCTTCGAATGATTATTCAAATCATATCCCTGAATAATGACCATTCCTGCTGGATCACTTTGTGTATTGGTTCTTCATTATAAACTGCATTATATTGGGCACCGAAAATGATGATAATCGAGTCGTTATTTTCCAACTTTTAGACATTAGGTACTTGAACTTCTACAAGAATGTCATTAAGGAATGCCTCGCACGACGGCGCTTACAAACTGTCCGGGAACTGGTAAGGAAATTGAGCAGTTGGTGCAAAAGTGTACCCTGTGTGTACAGCAGCAAGCAATCTCATTCATGTTATTTACTCTATATCCCGCTCCACATAAACTATGAAATCGAATCCATCTTGTGTTCACAGGTCCATTCACCACATATTAAGCGATTATTAAAGTCCTCGGGAAAATCAGGGCCACTGAAGAGCGCCTTCAAGTTATAGCCTCAAATAATGGGCCCAAATTATGCCAACCATGATTTCTGTACCAAGAGCAATGTTCAGAAATTCTTTTACGAGGCGTTCCTTAATTAACCAACGAGGCTGAACAGGTGGTACCACATTCAAGAAGCAAATGAAAAACGATGGGCGAGGCCTCCACAAACTCAGTAATGACACTCTCTTGAGCACTTAGTGCGCCAAGCCAGTAGACTGTTGAGGACCAAAGGTTGTTCTTCACAATCGGTTGCTGAGGAATCTGCCATGCCTTTTATATCCTTTACCTCGAACTACCGTCCCTTATCGCTTTAAACGTCACGATTTCTGCTGCCAGTTCCGTGCTCGAATACTGAGACACTATTCCGACTAGGTACCTGCGATAGTTCACCCATTACAGTAATGAAGAAAGGCAGAGTGCCTACAAATAAAGGAATTTCAGTAGAAATGACTAATACCAGAGGAAAATTAATGGAAAAAGAACTGGAAAAATTATTTACAGAATGTCTGTCAGGAAATACAATTTCCAAAACGAATAATGCTGTAGTTGTTGTTCTTTACAAGAAAGCAGACATGATAAAATTCATAGGCTTGTCATCATCCTCTCCATTACATAAAAATATTCATTAAAACTAACACTAATTGCATAAAAAATCAAAGGAATGAGCTGTATTACAAGTGGCTGAAGTAAAACTGACCTCTTTCAAGTCGTAAACTTGAGCAATGGGTATAAATTACCTCTTCGTCTGGGATTAACAGATTTTGAGAAAGCGTATGACGTTTTGTAAACAAAAGCTTTTTCAACAGCCATTGAGAAATAAAGCGTAGATTCTACCTTTGTTAATGTATTGAAAATGTGTATATTACTGCTACGGTGTGATTCCGACTTCATCAGGACAGTAGGAATCGAAAGAGGAGTCAGGTAAGAAGATTCCATATTACCAGATTCTCGCCAACTAAAGAGAAACTTTTTATGTCGTTGAACTCGAAAAAACATGAAAGAATATGTGTTGTGGGACACATGTGAAGCACATTCGTTTTGCTGATGACACTGTGGTCTTAGTCTCTAGTACAAATAAATTTCAACAATTAAAAGAAATTCTTTATAGAGCTTAACTGAAAGCAGGCTAGAAAATCAGTTGCAATAAAACTAAAATGTATAATTAACACATCAAAAACATAGTATAAATTAAAAAAGCCATAGTTTCATATGAAGAGCTTTTGTATTTTGAGCAATTGGAAATAGTGATTTGATAGACAGCAGGCTAAATAACCAGAAGAGTAAAAACGGGCTAGAGTGTTTTTGGTAACCTGTACACGTTTTTCAAACTTAAGTTTGCAGTTTCTCTGCCACGCACAATTTTCAATCAGTTTGTATTACCAATTCTGACTTAAGACATGGTAACGTGGAAATTTCAGTGAAAAAATAAGACTACTAATCAAGCGCTGGAAAAATCTCTGGTGAGAATTATTAGAAGAGACAGGAAAAAATAGATCAGGACAGCAGTAAATGATATTATTACGACTTTATCGAAAATGAATTGTATGTGGGTTGCTACAGGAATAAATCATAGATAGACCAATGATATTTTCTGTTGTATTCCAGTAGATAAAAGTGGGTCTATAATCTAATTGAAGGCTGTAGGTTGGCATTAGAAAACATTCTGGAGCCAAATAGTTACACATAGTAACATGACATTACATTATATAAATGGATCCTGTGGAGATCGATCACTGAGATGTGGAGAGAACTACTGGATGTAAATTTTATTTGATCACAGTACAATGATATGACTTAACATTATAAAAGAATATAATGTTACAGTGATAATATAGATTACACAGCTTGGCAAAAAAAGTGTAATTTCTACGAGGGGAGGAGGAAAAGAAATGAAATGTCATCGGTTGAAAGGCCAAGTCACGTTATTACAGTGATTAGAAAATCGAGACAAATTTACAAAGAACTTGGCAGAATAAGCCCAATTATCAGTACGATGCTGCACCCCTTCTGGCCTGGATGCATGCACTAATAGGGGTGGGAAGGATGTCATAAAGTCGTTGCATGCTCACGTGAGACAAGCTCGCCCACAGTTGTTGTAGGACGTCTTTGATAACCTGGAGATTAGCAATGGGACGGAGTTGACGTCCGAGATGTTCCCAAATATGTTCAGTTGGGGACAGATCTGGGAATCTTGTTGCCCACTGGAGTACGTCAGCATCACGCAGACAGCTCATAGACACATGTGACATGTGTGGACGGGTATTGTCTTATCCCAAAATGGCACTACGATACTTTCAGGTGAGAATTAACACATGAGAATGCAGGATGTCCGTGATGTACCGTTGTGGCATCAGAGTTGTCACAATCATTACTAGCTGTGACCTGAAGTCTTAAAATACACCATATCAGAAATAAAGTACTAATCTGGGTTGGTGTCGTAAACGTGTGAACCCCAACCGAAAGATCATTTACGAATATCGGAAACAACAGAGGACCCATCATATGACCATATAGTGCACCATGTTTAAATGCTTCTAACTTCTAGGGCATATTGCTGTGTGATCAGCGTGGAAATGATAATTAGTTCTTTGTAATGAAGGTAAGATAAAAATCATGAGCCTACTATGCCTACAAAAACCTAATGTAATAACTTTTACATGAAGCATAACAGTTCGCACAAGTAGCTGCCTTACCTAAATCACAAATTTCCCCAAAGGCAACAAATTCTTATTTATCGATTTATATATGTCTTTTGTCAAGGCAAGTACCGGTATTTCAGTTTACAGTTCATTATTTAGAAATCCGTACCAGTTTCTTCTCAGAAGATTTTATGTACTGTTAATTAATTTTTTGCATATGATCCCAGTTTTTTGGTTTGCAATTTCTGAGAAGAATGGGTCTTGCCAGCAATTCGTTACTATTGTTTTGTTGGTTGAACAACAATATATTTACGTATGGGAAAAACACTCACAAAACATTCATCACATAAACGTAGCTGAACAACATTTGTTTATTTTCATTGTAACCAACCGAAAATTTATAATTAAAAAATTCTTTTGGAAATGTAGGGAGTTTTGAAATGATTGTTCTTGGAAACTGGAGACTACGAACTAAGTTACTGGTTACTGACACAAAAAATAAGAGAGTTTCTAATTTGAGGCCATCTTTACTCAGCTCATTACCTGACTTTGAAGAAGTTCTCTCAAGAACCGCACTCTTTTTTTCCTGATCTGTTTTGAACTGAGTTTCAAATAGTTGTCATCCCTCTTCCTGTAAAAACGTATTCTTTCTTGAAAACGTATATATTTCGATGGTCTGATGCTTTTGCTTAGAATTTTACTACGCCACTTCTTATGTGACTTCATCCCCTCATTACCAATTATCCTTGATATGAAACATACACATCTCTTACTTCTGCATAATAATCTGAAACTTTTACGAGCAACTAGTCTAGTTACATAGGACGTATGCTAGGACAACAGTTTTTCAAAGAATCTTACATTTCCTGTCTGTACTTCATGAATACTTTAATTCCTCAAATCTCTTTTCATTATTTACTATTCTAATTTTGCATTTATTTTTATGTATGTTGTACACCCTGATAGTAACTATCATCACTTGAGCATCACGGTTTGAAGGACAATGAAGTACAGAATTTAACCATTAACTTAGCAATCTGGATTTATCTACAAAAAAATTGTCAAGAGGAGTGCTGCTAGTACCCATAACTCTTGTTGCGACTTGCACGAAAGTAATTGCATTATATGAAATAAGAAAGAGAGGATTGTCTTGAACAAGAGATGCTTTGAAACTTGCAAATACTGGAAATATGTCATAGTCGTCAGGAGCATTTCCACTGATATTTCAGCAGATATATGCTATTTGGTTTTTGCAAAAAGTACGTGAAGTCAGCCCAAACAAATACTCATGCGACGCCCATCGTCTACGGAAAGCTTCGGTTTGTTCCCCGCTACGAACAAAATTACTTTTATCTTTCAATAGAGAGGTCCAAAATTAGAATAGTGTCATATTCGTTTATCGAGTCATATTGACAAGAACATTACAGTACTATAAATGCAAGCCGTCGTTTGCTTTAATCATAAATATATGTCTGAGTGATGATAAATGTTATCTTTACGTAAAGAAAAGTATTATCTTCTCAGTAACCTTCAAACCGTGAGCTACACCCTTAATTTCTATATATGAGATTAGTGAATCTACTCATAGTACTTTTCTTGCCTATGCCTACGCTCACTTTCAAAACACAAATTAAAAATCAAATTACCTAATTTAATAAGATTGAACCTTGAATTGCTGGTGTACCCATGTATCACCACAATAAAACAAAAACAGTGAATAGTACAGGGAATATGAATGAGAACAATGACTTATTTTAGTTTACAAAAATAATGATAAGTTTTTATTAATCCTTTTATAACTACAACCAGCTCATAAATCTTACCAAAAAAAAAGACACACACAAATCAAAAAAGGGATGGTGTTTGATTGGCAAAGCATTCGTTGAGGCGGAAACTATACAAATTCTCCCCTGCATTAATCCTTTTTACGATGAAGTTGACTTTTTTCTTTTTTACATGAAAGCGCTGTGAGGCCCAATTCTGTTTAAATGGAATCAGCTACGACCGCCGCGCGGAGTGGCCGCGCGGTTTGAGGTACCATGTCACGGATTGTACGGCCCCTCCCGCCGGAGGTTCGAGTCCTCCCTCGGACATGTGTGTGTGTGTGTGTGTGTGTGTGTGTGTGTGTGTGTGTGTGTGTGTGTGTGTGTGTGTTGTTCTTAGCATAAGTTAGTTTAAGGAGTGTGTAAGTCTAGGGACAGATGACCTCAGCAGTTTGGTCCCTTAGGAATTCACACACATTTGAACATTTTCAGCTACGACCAAGTACACCACAAACTGTGGTTCACAGAGGACAGGGCTCTGTGAATGTCATTTAACAAGCCTACGCCGGTGCAGCAATAATACTTTACCCTTTCTCCATGATTCAGGCGGCAGCAGAAATCGGCGTGCTGTGGGGGAGGAGTGGAGCACTGCGGCAGCTATAATGTTCTGACACATCCATCAAAATTTGCAAACTACGCGGACTGGCGTTCTGATTATTAGAACGCGAGGAACTTCCCTATCAGGGCCCTGAATTCCTGGCAGACTTCAGTGTGAGGTGCGGCCGTTTGCTGGTCTGGCTAGACCAATTTGACTAACAGGCATGACGGTGCATCTTGGAACTTTCAAACGTCACACGGCCGACTCATGACAAATAAGTTCACCCTCGTGACTCATGATACGTCCGAGATGATATGTAGTTCGATTGTCAATACAGTTGGAAACTGTCACTGGCTCTTAGTCCACCACAAGTTACAGAACACAAGTCTCATCCTCTAGTGACCTGACGTTCTCCACCAGGGGAGGACCAGAAAACGAAGAAGGCAAAGAATCACAACCATTTTCCACCAAGCCTCGGTACGGGAGCCGAATTAGCAAACATTGTACAAACCAATCGAACTATCCTGTACTCATTGAATCTCCCCTCTTGACTGTTCTATTGACCTAGTAGTAAATCCAGATACAGCACCAGGGTACCCACGCTGGGGGAACATGATTCTTCTTTGCATATCCTGAGAGGAGCCAATCACCGACTCAAAATCTCTGTCTGAAAAAATAATATTGTAGACTAGGGAGGCGTTTTTCTCACTGAAGGCATGGCCATGTTTCGGCAAAAAACCTCTACCTAGACAGGACCACAGTCCCTCATTTACGAAGAGATATAGTCTTTCCAGGCCGACCATTTCCAGTTTCTGAAAGAAGGCTGTTAAGCTTCCCAGACAGTAGTGCCCATGAAATATATGTTTTTTGGCACTCGCTAAAAGAACTGGGCGACTTCCTGCCATCAGGGGAGTTACAATCTTACCTCCACTAATCATGTTCATCAACCCCTCTGTCCGTATCGTCCCAGTTTGTAACATGAGAATGCCAAGAGTTTTATGACCTGCCCACTATTGGCACAAAAGGTCAGATTACAGCAGTTTCTCTTGAATGGCTTCCTCCACTCACTTTCCACTAACTGGCCACCTTTGCGACAGATTGTCGCCTGGCCCAGATGAAACATTTTGTGAACCAGCACTCTCCTGCTCCAACCTTAAATGGAAAGAGGGAAGTGCCACAGCACTGAGTCCCTCGGCAGCTACAATCCACAGAGCGCTGCTTCCCAGGAAGACTTGCACAGCCAGGTCGTCGGACTCAGCATTTACGGCCCACAGTCCATCTCTCCCCCTATTCTTTGTCGCCTCCACTACAGCCCCTCAGGTACAAGTGTTCTACAGGCTACACATGCAGTTATATAAACATTCTGCCCACAATTTCCTCATGTAAAAATTTCGTAAACCACAGATACCAAATGTAGTACTGGGGAACACCGAGATCATGACAAAGTATGAACATTAATCTGACTGACAGTATAGTTAAAGTGGGAGAATGGCGTGCCACCGCTCATAAATAACCAGTACTGCAGAAGGATTCATGTGCCGCTCTTGCCAGTGCTGACTTCTACTGCCATGCAGCAGCACTACGCAGTCGCTTCTTGAATATCGATTATTGTTCGGGATTTACTGTCCCTGTCATAAAACGAATATCACTCTAGATTAATGTGGCACTGGTCTATCGAATGAGCGTGTAAATTTCCGCCTTGAAAATAATTTTGTCCGTAACAGGAAACAAACTGACGCTTTTTGTCAACACTGGGTGTTGAATCAAAGCAGTATGATAAGCAGTAATTGTATTTGTTTGGGCTGACTCAAGCTCCTCATTGCAGACACAAAAATGCAAACATCTGCCGAAACAACAAAGAAAATGCTCCTAATGCCTCTTAGCACAGACACCTTGTATATATACAGTCTCACAAAAAGTGAAGCACTCAGAAGGGGAGGACGAGACGAAGTGAAACTTCTTGAGAGAATCCGGCCGGGGTAGCCGAGCGGTTCTAGGCGCTACAGTCTGGAACCGCGCGACCGCTACGTTCGCAGGTTCGAATCCTGCCTCGGGCATATATGTGTGTGATGTCCTTAGGTTAGTTAGGTTTAAGTAGTTCTAAGTTCTAGGGGACTGAGGACCTCAGAAGTTAAGTCCCATAGTGCTCAGAGCCATTTGAACCTTCTTGAGAGAATGTGTCAAGTTATTTCAATGATTACAAAACCAACGCAAATTTACAAAGAACTTGGGAGTAAGAGCTCATTTATCAGTATGGTCTCGCACCTCCTCTGGCCTGGATGCATGCACTGGTTTGGTTCGGAAGGGTGGCATGAAGCGGTTGTTTTCTCTCTTGAGGCGAGTTGGCCCACAACTGCTGTGACTCGTCCTTGGTGTCTTGGATACTGCCACTGTGACAGAGTTGATAACTGAGCTGCTCCCACATGTGTTCTATCAGTGACAGATGTGGGAATCTTGCTGGCCACGGGAGTACCACACAGATAGCTTACAGAGACAAATCAAATATGTGGACGAGCATTGTCCTGTTGAAAAATAGCACCACGATACTGTCGCATAAGAGGTAATACATGAGGGCGCCGAATGCCTTTGACGTGCCATTCTGTCATCTGAGTTCCTTCAACCACTAACAGCTGTGGCCTGAAGTCATACCCGATGGCTCCACACACCATGACACCAGTAGTAACGCCGCTGTGCCTTTCCAAAACATTTCAAGAATGGGACCTCTCGCCGCTGTACTCGCTGACGATGGTCATATGGTGTAGTGCAGAAACATGACTCATTGCTCAACTCGTTGCAACGCCATTCATCAGTAGTCCGAGCTTCCCAGTCATGGCGCCACTCCAAATACAACGTTCTGTTGTGTGATATTGACAACAGACTACTCACGGGTCTCTAATTTTCTAGTCTTGCTGCTGCTAGTCTCGTACCAACAGTGCAGGGCGGCACAGAATAGTGAAAGAGTGCATTATTTGTTCTCCTATGGTAGGCGCAGAAGTGAGGGGATTTTGACGTGTTTCTTACACAACACAGTGGAGGTCAGACGTGGTCATCTGAAACCTTAATGAAAAGCATGCCTACTCTCATGATCCCTCCCCTGTCCGTAGCTCGTGGTCCAGTGGCTAGCGTTGCTGCCTCTGGATCACGGGGTCCCGGGTAAGATTCCCGGCCGGGTTGGGGATTTTCCTACCCGAGGACTGCGTGTTTGTGTTGTCCTCGTCATTTGATCATCATCATCATTCGTACTAGTGGCTAGATATGACTGCATAAAAAGTTAGAGAGTGAAAAAATTGGGACTTCATACGGGTGCTGATGACCACGCTGTTGAGCGCCCCACAAACCAAACATCATCCTCTCATGTTCCCATGCTGTCCAATATCAAGCCACTGTCACATCCAAATGCCCTTCCAAAATGAATATTGTACGAGTATGTCAGCTAGCTAAATGGAGACCCACAATGGGCCCACTTTCAGACTGTGCCAGGTGTGTAAAAGTTTGTCTCACATGAATGCGCAGCATCTCCCTGTCCTTCACAGTGTTGACTCAACATCAGACACTGTACACGCCCCTTATATATACTACCATTATTGATAACAATACCAAACATGAACAGCATCAATGCACTCCAGTGGCAGTTCTACCTGTGAAAGAATATCAACACTAATGTTTTATATACTCATTGACGGCATGGTTCAAAAATGGTTCAAATGGCTCTGAGCACTATGGGACTTAACTGCTGAGGTCATCAGTCCCCTAGAACTTAGATCTACTTAAACCTAACTAACCTAAGGACATCACACACATCCATGCCCGAGGCAGGATTCGAACCTGCGACCGCAGTGGTCGCGTGGTTCCAGACTGTAGCGCCTAGAACCGCTCGGCCACACCGGCCGGCATTGATGGCATGCATGTGTAACTTTTTTGTGAAGCCATGCATATACAGCATTTAATGAGTATAAGTGTGGTACCTTAAAACGCGCACACATCAGTGCATTGGTTGCTTTATCTCTGTGTGAAACAGTTTTCCCACAAAGACATCACAAACTTTATTACCAGATGTTTTCTGCATGGTTGTAACTGCACCACTAAGTGGGCTACATTTGTCAGTATAGATTAGCCTTTTTGCATCCACGTGTCCACACTTCAACACCTGACCTACTTCCCTATGGAAAATAACCATTTATGGCTTGCTCTTGCCACACGTACCCGGAGATACTAACCAACCTAAAAACGTACGACTTGTAATAGCTATAATTATTATTCTGCAAATGACGTTTATACTGGTGTATTGTTGTTCAGTACATCGTCTTTAGTCACCAACAGAAATATCTGGACTGAAATCCATTTCATCCTGTATACATACCCTGCCAGAAAAAAAATTTGTACACCATTTTACAGGTTTCGAATTCACTCAAGATTTATTAGTGCAATAGTGCACGTGGATTATATGAAATAATAACATTTACCGATCATAGCACAGGCAGTTCTGAGATACCAGGTATCGACCCATGCTGAAACATCCACATTAGTATGTAGTGTAGTCTCCATGGGCGTCAATGCGAGTGCTGATTCTGACATCCTGTCGATCCTACAAATGACAAATACCGTCCTGGGATATTTTATGCCATGCATGCTCGACGTGTTCACGTAGTTACGTAGTTCTGTAAGAGTTGTTGTTTGACATGTCGCACGAGTCACTTCTTGTCCCACTACATCCCACACATGCTCGATTGGAGACAATTCCAGAGCTAGTGCTGGCCAGGGAAGTTTCTGCACGTCTTGCAGAGCACGTTGGGCTTCACGGGCAGTGTGTGTGTGTGTGTGTGTGTGTGTGTGTGTGTGTGTGTATGTGAATTATCTTATTGGAACAGCACATAACCCTCCTGCTACCAGGACGGCAAAAGATCGGGTCTAACAAAATTCTGCACATACCAATTGCTGGTTAGCGTCCCCTCCAGAAACATCAAAGGTGAATAAGACTTGTAGCTTATCTCACCCCAGACCATAAGGCCTGGGTTGGGGCGAGTGTGTCTGGGACGAATGCACTCTACGACACAGCGCTCGTTAGCACACACTACAGAACAACAGAAGTGCATACACCAGTTATGTGGATACTGACCAGTAATCAGACAATTGACCAGCACAGGTTGTGTTCAAAATGATCACCAGCAGCGGTAGCAGAAGCTTTAAGTCTGGTATGGGACGACTGCTGCACACGTGCTAGCGCGGAGTCCCAAGCGACTGGAAAAAAGCGTAGCTGATTCCAGTAAATAAGAAAGGTAAAAGAACGGACCCGAAAAATTACAGACCAATATCCCTAACTCCTGTTTGCTGCAGAATCCTTGAACATCTTCTCAGTTCGAATATAATAAACTTTCTTGATACTGAGAAGGTTATGTGCACGATTCAGCATAGTTTTAGGAAGTATCGCTTGTGCGAAACTCAGGTTGCCCTTTTCTCACATGATATACTGAGAACTATGGATGAAGGGGAACAGGCAGATTTCTTATTTCTAGATTTCCAGAAATCATTTGACATGGTGCCTCACTGCGGGCTGTTAGCGAAGGTACGAGCATATGGAATAGGTTCACAGAAATGTAATAGGCTCGAAGACATATTAAATAATAGAACCCTGTATGTTGTCCTCGACGGCAAGTGTTCATCAGAGACATGAGTATCGTCATGAGTGCCCCAGGGAAGTATGATAGGACCGCCGATGTTCTGTATATACATAAACGTTTTGGCTGATAAGGTGGGCAGCAATCTGCAATTGTTTGTTGATGAAGCCGTGGTGTACGGTAAGGTGCTGAACTTCAGTTGCTGTAGGAAGATACAAGACGGCTTAGACAAAATTTCTAGTTGGTCTGATGAATGAAGCTAGCCACAAATGCAGAAAAATGTAAGTTAATGCGGATGAATAGGAAGATCAAACGTGTAATGATCGGATACAGTATTACTAATGTTCCGCTTGAAACATTCAAGTCGTTTAAATATCTGGAAATAACGTTGCAAAGCAGTATGAGGTGGAACGAGAATGTGAGAACTGTGGTAGGGGAGGCGAATGATCGACTTAGGTTTATTGGGAGAATTTTAGGAAAGAGTGGTTCACTTGCAAAGGAGACCGCATATAGGACGCTGGTGCGACCTATTCTTGAGTACTGCTCGAGTGTTTTGGCTCTGTACCGGGTCGGATTGAAGGAAATCATTGAAGCAATTCAGAGACGGGCTGCTATATTTGTTACCGGTAGGTTCGAACAACACATCTGTGTTACGGAGTTGCTTCGGGAACTCAAATGGGAATCCCTGGGGGGAAGGCGACGTTGTTTTCGAGAAACACTATTTAGAAAATTTAGAGAACCGCCATTTGAAGCTGATTATACTGCCGCCAACATACTTCGCGCTTCAGGACCACGAAGATAAGATTCGAGAAATCAGGGTTCATACGGAGGCATTCAGACAGTCGCTTTTCCCTCGCTCTGTTTGAGAGTGGAACAGGAAAGGAAATGACAAATAGTGGTATAGGGTAACCTCCGCCACGCGGCGTACGTTGGCTTGCGGAGTATCTCTATAGATGTAGATGTAGATTTCGGCAGAGATGACCGACCAAGCTGCGGTAATACATCGTTGCAAATCATCGGTTGTAGTTGATATGTCCTTGTAGAGAGCGTCTTTCAGCTTACCCCACAGAAAAAAGTCTGCAGGTGTCAAATCCTGGGGACAAGCTGGCCAAGGTACAGGTCTTCGGCGTCCAGTCCAACGATTTGCAAACAATTCGTGAAGACATTCTGTAGCGCTTCGTGTAGTATGGGCTGGAAAGCCATAATGTTGGTACCACATGTATCTTCTAGTCTGCAGAGGAACGTCTTCTAGCAGCCGTGGAAGATTGTCTGTTAGGAGGCTGGAATGCTTGTGCACGCTTAGTGTTCTGTCTATGACAAAGGGGCTTAAGAGCTGATTGTTCACTATCCCACACCACACTTTTACACTCCATAGACGATGACGTTCCACCTGACGAAACCAACAGGGATTGTCAACAGACCAATAGTGCATGTTTCGGCGGTTTACCTGGCCACATTTGGTGAATGTCGCTTCGTCACTAAACAAGATCCATGATACAACTGGAGTAGGCTCTCTTAATGCCCATGAACAGAAATTGACATGATTCTCATAAATGTTTCCACGCAGCTCTTGAGGGAGAGAGATGTGATAGGGATGAAACCTATGTCGCTGGAGAATGTGTATGACACTTGCCTGACTAATGCCACTTCCTCGTGTGATCGCGCGGGAGCTAATGTGCGGATCGACTACAACAGCAGCAGCAAGAAGACTAATTTCCCCCTCTTCTCTCGTCACTTGTGTCCTTCTGTTACGTTGTCTATATGTTACTCTACCACTGTGACATAACTGGTTGAAGAGGTTGATAAATAACTGCCGAGGTGGTTGGCGTGTATTGGGATATCTTGCCTCATACTCCGTACAAGAATGAACCGTATTCTCCCTTCACTCTCCACACACCATGAGCACGTCGGCTTTTTCTGCACTGGTAAATCCCATCGTCCACTCACGACGTTCTGCTTGGGCTGTCACACACTAACTGACTGGCAAGTCACAGTGCACTCAAGGAACACAAAAGCACATTGTTAGCAAACGTAAGAACATCGTACCTAGCCACTATGCGGGTTGAGTGGCACAAACAAGTGTTGGTGTGGAAAATTTTCAAAATACGATACCTCGTAAAAGAATGGCACCAGAATCCTACAAAAAACACCACTGGAATTCTAATTTACCCTACTTTTAGCTTGTTAACGTCGATAAGCATTGTTCCATTTAAAAAGTGTATATCTGCACAAAAATACACTTTCTGAGTATTATTATTATATGTCTGTTGGTTAACAACACGAGCCTCCGACTACCAGTCCATTATGTGTAAGTCGCACCTCAATAGCACTTTCCATTTCCAGAATAATTGCGGTGGAAGTTTTAGGTGATTGAATTTCGAACAAGGGATTCTTGTATAATTCTGACATAGGTTTCGTCAACGAAATTTAAATTGAAGTCTTCACTTGGTACTACCTAATTCAGTATAGATGATAAAAATATTAATATTTCATCTTATTTAGAATCCCTGTATTAATGCTTTAACGATGTTCATATATATCAGAAGTTTGTTTATTATATTTTGTAGCGCTATAGCTTTTGGTTGAGTGGGTTTATTTCAACTGATTGTAGTGCCTCTCCTGAAATATTTTACCTACAAACGAGAAATTTCTATGTTCCCTTTCCTATCAATAAAATACTACACCCCAAAACATTTACAAGAACCAAACTTACGTTGGATTCAGTACTGGTAAATGATGATGCAGTTAACCCAACACCATGATTACCTGATTATCTGAATTCTTCGTCCTGGATTAACCATATATCTCAAAACAGGAATAAACTCAACATTTGTATGGCTCATTACTGAAGCTATCTTTATCAGGTCACTCTCATTACTGTAGTCATGAGTTCTGCCACATCTGTAACACATGATCCCCGATTGCAAAATTCAAGCACAAAGAACCTATTTCCTCTGTCACTTCTCTAAGACAAGCATAATTGCGTGTGGCTTGAAGAAGTATGTGACTTGCTATATGTTATATGATTCTTTCTGCAACAGTTGGCCCACATGTCTTCCACCATTACTACATAGGGGTGAGAATGTCTTTCTCTTTACTACTTTCTCTGAAACAACTGTTGCTCTATAGAAATCCTGTTGATACTTGGTTGCACCTACATCCGCATGAGACTCATGTTGTTGTTGTTGTTTTTGGGGGAGGAGACCAGACAGCGAGGTCATCGGTCTCGTCGGGATAAGGATGGAAGTCGGCCGTGCCCTTTCAAAGGAACCATCCCGGCATTTGCCTGGTGCGATTTAGGGAAATCACGGAAAACCTAAATCAGGATGGCCGGACGCGGGATTGAACCGTAGTCCTCCCGAATGCGAGTCCAGTACGCTAGCAACGGCGCCACCTCGCTCGGTGAGTCTCTTCAATATGTAACTAAGATGGCAGGAAAAAACTGCTTCTCGTGCCTGTTAGAAAACTATCAGATGCTTTTTTCTTTTTGTGGCTCCCTTTTTATTGCTAGCACTCCCACAACAATTAACCACGGTTCAATCCCGTCTCCGGCCATCCTGATTTAGGTTTTCCGTGATTTCCCTAAATCCCTTCAGGCAAATGCTGGGATGGTTCCTTTGAAAGGGCACGGCCGATTTCCTTCCCCATCCTTCCCTCACCCTAGCTTGTGCTCCGTCTCTAATGACCTCGTTGTCGACGGGACGTTAAACACTAATCTCCTCCTCCCCCAACAATTAACCAGTGCAATTCCCTCCTAGTACTGTGTAGGTCATCTTTAAGATCCTAATTATTCCCTCCTATTTACCTATAATTCCGTCTCATGTATACTCTGCAACATCATGGATGACTCTCGCTTGATTCATTTTTCCACTAATTCTCCCTCCCCACAACTCCACCCCCCCCCCCCCCCCCGCCACCCCGTCTTTCCGCACACAATGAAGCCATAAATCACACCTGGTGTACAGGATCACAGAACTAACTATAGTAACATGAAAATGATCATGTAATTTATAAATAAATGATGTAGAAACCTGGACCAATTATTAGAGGTTAATTCTTATAAATTACAGCTCACAGAACACATCTGAGTTATAAACTCATTGTGTGTGTGTGTTTATCAAATAACGAGAGAATTAAAATGAAGTTATGAAAAGTATATCCATTGAACACAATTCGTATTAAATGCGATATTTTTAAAATACAAATCAGATAATGAAATCCTCAACTAAAGAATAAGGTACTACATTAACGTATGTATCAAGAACAGAATTTTCTTAAAAATATTCGCAGTATCCAAAATAAAGGATTTAATCTGCAGTGACAGTGTCACGCACTCTGAGATATTGCACAATGGCAGAAGACCATAATGGATAGAAATGTCTGATAAATCTTACGGTGTGTGGAAATTCTCTTATTCTATTATGACAAGCATGAGCATACAAAGATTTCATTTCTAACCTCATATAAACAACTGAAATTAATTAATCAAAATATCATAAATTATTTACAAAATTATGTTATTTGGATAAAGATGAAGATAATTCTATAAATTATAATTAAGAGAGAGATATTAAAACTGAATAAAAAACTTAACCGAGTGGTCTAAGGCGCTGCAGTCATAGACTGTGCGGCTGGTCCCGGCGGATGTTCGAGTCCTCCTTCGGGCATGGGGGTGTGTGTTTGTCCTTAGGATAATTTAGGTTAAGTAGTGTGTACGCTTAGGGACTGATCATCTTAGCAGTTAAGTCCCATACGATTTCACACACATTTGAACATTTTTTTGAAAAAATTTATTAGTTTGTGATGATAGGTTTGTATTCATTTTAGCAGATAAGTACCTAAGAATATTAGATCGGGAAAATTATAAACTTTGTATTGGAATGAAACTCGTTTATAAACGTATGTAAAGCAATTTATTTTTTATTTGGGTCTGACCTCATAGGCATCGTCCTGTAATTAGGATCTTGGCAGTTAGCAATGCAAGTCTGGCATCCAGGGGTTTTTGTGCTCTCAGTGGACAATTTACTCTTTTTCTGAAGCTGGAAACTGATTGGGCCGCGCACAGTGGCCGCGCGGTTAGAGGCGCCATGTCACGGATTGGGCGGCTGCTCCCGCCGGAGGTTCGAGTCCTCCCTCGGGCATGAGTGTGTATGTCTTGGTCTTAGCATAAGTTAGTTTACGTAGTGTGTAAATCTAGGGACCGATGACCTGAGAAGTTTGGTCCCTTAGGAATTCACACATTTTTTGATTGATTGGTTTTCCCTAAACCACCAAAAGTGAGCTTTAGGGGAGACTCTCAATACCTGATAGTCGTGTTCCGTATCTCTTAGTCTCTTTTAAGTATTAAAAGATTTCGTCTCACTTCAGGTATTTCGTTCATTGCCATGAAGTTCGGAATAACATCGAGAGAAAAGGTGGGAGGAGGCAGCACTTTCCATAGAAGTGCTACTAGAATGAGCATGGGATGGAGAACGAAAATGCCCCATTTGCGTAAAAAGCAGTAGTTCTACTCATCGTCCCAGATCGGCTAGAAGGCACCAGTGTTTAAATTATTTTGGGAGTTGCCTTGCCCTCACGAAATAGAGGAGTTGGTCAGTAGGCTTACCGAGTGTAGAAAGCCAGGAGGAGGAGGAGGAGGATGTTAGTGTTTAACATCCCGTCGACAACGAGGTCATTAGAGACGGAGCGCAAGCTCGGATGAGGGAAGGATGGGGAAGGAAATCGGCCGTGCCCTTTCGAAGGAACCATCCCGGCATTTGCCTGAAGCAATTTAGGGAAATCACGGAAAACCTAAATCAGGATGGCCGGAGACGGGATTGAACCGTCGTCCTCCCGAATGCGAGTCCAGTGTGCTAACCACTGCGCCACCTCGCTCGGTAGAAAGCCAGTCGTGGATCCTCTAAAGAGGAGGTAATGTTTTGTAGTATGACTGGTTTCTAATGTCAGGATATAGTGATTCATCGTAATCTACAAACTTATTTTTACATGGACTTACAAGTGCATTCTCTTGCATGGAATTGGAATTCTGATCAGTTTTTCCGGTTTTTGTGGGCTCATGTTGCGGCTTAGCGAGTGCACACGTCATTCATACACAAAGGACTTGTGTTATGCAGTGGGACATACAGCTGTCTGATGGTATTGTTTGATGAAAGAGACAGACTTGCCGAGGATTAATTGTTGCTACTAAACTCTTTGTAAAGTTGAAGTGGCTTGATTTTCGTGTGATTCACAACCAACTACGTATGTAGCTTTGAACTGTTATGCTGTTTTGTCTGGTGGAGATTTTGCGGAATCTGCAAGAAACTAATTTGATGTGGAGTATTGACTGTTAACAAGATACGTTCTCTAGTCCACTGGTAGAATTTCGACGTTTTCTGAAAACAGTTACGTTATGACAGGGCAGTTATCTCTGGTGTTGGACGACTGACAATTTTAATCCTGACTCCTGGATCCAGATGACGCCGGCGAACCTTATTACTGCATCGTACAGCCAGTGCCTGCAATCCAACTACCACTCATCCACTCATATAGCCGTGTACCGCAAGGGACCACCTCCATCGCCCGCTCGCTACACAGGCTCTGGCGATAGAGGGATAACAGTCCACCGGACATATAAACATGCGGCTTTGTTTCCATTTGACTTTCCAGCAGTCGCCATAGTTCCTGATGCGTGAGCCTCACCACAGGTGGCACTGCCACCTTTGCTACTACATCGCTGCCGCCAGTCATGTGCACCCAGCTCTAGTCCCTGTATCCATCTGTGACCCAGCAACAAGGGTCGCCGCTTGGTCACTCTGTGGCAGCTGACACAGGAGTCGCTCCTTGGCTAAGTGCAGACCATCTGTGGTCACTCCCTTCACTGAGCGTGCTCACCAAGTGCCTCGTCTGCACCGCTTCATGGGACGTCGTCTTCATCATCATCTTCAAGTTCTCGTCTCAGGGGACTTCATTCTACCACCGACTGCAGCCACCTCCAAACATCACTAGGACATTCCAGGATACAGGGACGGACTGAAACCAAAATCAAGTTATATCCCTAGAGACTATTGTTCTTTTGTTCATTGACTTAGTAAAGCTATATTTTTCTGGCTACCTGCGCTCACATCCAGTTATGTGTCATTTCCACTTAGCCACAAACACAAAACTAATGACAGGGATTGTTGGTTTTTGGTTTCCATTCCCCAGCGACAGGCTTGGTGCTCACCAGGGTGGCCTCTTTCTGGAGCATTATTTGGACTGTAGCCAACATTTTTATTTCTTTTCTTGCTATGGCATAGCAGCCCTCGGTTGCATCGGCTCATTTGCTACTGTTAATAACCACGCAGCGCACTACCTAGGTCATGCAGTGCAACACCGAGTCTCAGCTGCGGTGGCCCACGTGCCTAGTCGCTGCTCCACCCCTGATGTGGATGCTACAGCGTCCGGCGCTTCTCGTCTTCCATGAACTATGAGGCCATGTCCAGCCATCCATTTCGTGGCATCCGCAATTCATGCGGACTGTAGTCGACGAGTTTTCTCTCTTCTGGTCTGGTTCTGCCATCTATAGCTTCCTTCAGTGTCTTGACCATGGGGTCGACCTTTCCTCCTCGGGGCTCTCGGCTCGGTCCTCCCATCTTTCGTCTCCCCCCAGTTCCTTCGCTGTGGTCTCCGTAGCCCCAGGTGCCGCCTGTGGGTACCGTCGCAACAGGCTCCGAACACCTGTCGCCGACGCCGGCCCTGTCGATGTGGCTACCTCCAACCATCACTAGAACATTCCAGAGTAAAGTGACGGACTGAAGACTGCAACAAGTCCCGCGCCTAGAAAATACTGTTATTTTGTTCATCGAGTTGATAAAATTCTATTGCTATTTTGCATTGTCTGTGTTTTAGGGCGTACTATGTAATCTACTTCACAATTATGAACACATTTCTCCTATTTCATAGACCTATAGATCATAATAAAATTTGTTCCTTCAGACATGCTTGCGTGTCTGAAGGTCATTGCATAACACACCGTTAAACACAGACATTGTAAAATGCTATTACATACCTAGACAGGCAGTGACAATAATACATAAGTGTCTCGCTATACAGGAATCGCAGCAACTGTGGGAGTGCAGGACGTGGACAAAAAGCGACATTTGGGGATTTGGGCCATTCCCGGATAGCCAAAGTGATTAAGGCTACCTCTCGCATAAAGCGGGAAATTCGGGTTCGAGTTCCGGTTCAGGACAAATTTTCACATGTCACAAATAAATTGTGCAGCTGAAGTCTAATTGTATTCGAAATTGCGAATGCATTTCATTAAAGTTCTATTGTTCTGGATGCCTGGGCTCGTATCTAGTAGCGTGTCGTTCCCAAGCGATCACGAACACAAAACTTATTAAGACTGTTTTATAAATGAAACAGAGCCAAGAATTGATCCAACTCCATTGTTAATCGGCTCCTTCCTAATCAGTGGCACAATACACCTTGCATTTATGTCGAGCGCCGCACATCTCTAAAAGCGCGTGGTTTTCCTGTAAAAACGTAGAATATTCCTAAAACACTGAGAGAGAGCTGTATGGGCTCCAGGCCAACAGCAAAAAAATAAAATAAAGTATATAGCTCGTGTTTTCCTTTCCCTTTTGTACCCATTCATCTACTTGAAAAAAACGCCTGACTCCAAAAAAATAAATTAATTAATTAAATGAAATAAAAATTAAAATTAAAAATAAATAAAGAAGTTCACCAACATTTATACTGCGGCAATCAGATTTACAACCACGTTACTACAGTGCATTAGCCTTATTCCATGATTCCAACGGAGAATGACCTTTGGGATGTAGAAAGAAGTAAGTGATGTACAGTACATTAATTTCATTGAAAAACATTGGAATGACATTATATTGCTGTATTACAGTGCCAATTGTAATTTGAAATTAATCTAAAACATTTTATTTAGGTGCTCCTGTGAAGATAATCTTCATTGATGTAGAAGGAGTTGCCCAATAAAACGTACTTTAATTCATCTTAAATTCCACTATATTATTTGTGGTGTCACCGCCAGACACCACACTTGCTAGGTGGTAGTTTAAATCGGCCGCGGTCCATTTAGTACATGTCGGACCCGCGTGTCGCCACTGTGATCGCAGACCTAGCGCCACCACAAGGCAGGTCTCGTGATACGAACAAGGACTCGCCCCAGTTGTACGGACGACCTAGCTAGCGACTAGATGTACGAAGCCTTTCTCTCTCATTAGCCGAGAGACAGAATAGCCTTCAGCTAAGTTAATGGCTACGAACTAGCAAGGCGCCATTAGCCTTACAGTGATTGTAATTAAAGTCTCCTGTGTATCGTCAAGAGCGATGTACCACAATGATTGATTAAAGATAAGTATTAATCCAGCTACGTACTTTTCTTCATAGCATTAATTACGTAGCCTGTTCCAGTACTCCACGCCCGTCTGCGTTAGTCTAGCGTGCATTTTCAGCCATCTCGATCTACAAGGTGTTGGCCCAGCTGCCGACACATCACATGGCGACGAGTCTACAAAGGATTTTGTGTTTTACTTTGCCCTAATTTATTTGTGTCATGGCTTCGCCACATTCTCCAGATGTACTGTCCGAATTTTATCGCTTGCAGAATCAGCAGACGCAGGCGTTATTGGATGCCCTTGGGAAGCTCGTCCAGGGTCAACGTGCCATTCAAACCGATGCGGCCGCCGCCGCTTCACCGGTACCGCAGCCACAACCTGCCGTTGCACCACCATTTCGAAGTTTTGATGAAACCCACGAGACTTGGCGGGAATGGTCCCGCCAGTTTGCCTTCCACCTCGCCGCCTACAGAATTCAAGGTAATGAGCGGCAGCCGTTTTTGCTTTCTTGTGTCGGTGTGTCCACCTACCGTGTGATAGTGAAATTGTTTCCCCGACGCGACGTAGCAACTCTGTCCTACGAGGAAATTTTGTCTGCTTTAGATGCCTATTTCAAAGAAACAGTTAATGTGGTTGCCAAACTGTATACGTTTTTTTGTACAAAACGTACGGCCGGTCAAACTAATAGGGAGTGGGTAGCAACATTGCAAAGACTTACTAGGGAGTGTTCTTTTGACTGTGACTGTGGTCTTTCTTATTCAGATACAATGGTGCGTGATGCAATTGCTCAGAACGTTTCTGATGTTCGCATACGGGAGCACATTTTGAAACTAGTTAATCCCTCCCTTCAACAAGTGATCGACATATTAGATAGACAAGACACACTTGACTGTGCTCAGGAATCTTTTGAAACTTCGCCAGCAGTGTGTAACATTAACCGGCCCGCCGGGCGAGCTGCGCGGCCCGGTCAACTGCCCTCGCGCAAACAAACGCAGCTGCCGCCGCGCTATAAACCAGGTGTGCCGCGCCAGCCCACAAATGCAGTGAAATCATGCCCGCGGTGTGCTACTAGACATTCGCGTGAACATTGCCCGTCACGCCAAGCTATTTGTTTTTTCTGCAATAGGAAAGGACATGTTCAAGGTGTTTGCCAGAAAAAGCTCCGATCAGACAATCACAATCAGTCCCGGCCCTTTGCTTCGCGCCGGAATCGAACCACGGACACTCAGGCTCGTGGACCTTCGCCCATGAACATTCATGTAGTTAATTCCGATTCGTCCAGTGACACTTTCTCTAACAGTGACTGTGTTCGTCCCACACAAACTGTGCGTCGACGTCGCCGGAAATCACGTCAATTAGCAAGTGATTCTGTACCAGTGTCTATTCAAATTGCACAAAATAGTCGCTCTTGTCGTCAGCAGGACAATAAACGTTTTGTGGACTTAGACCTTGAAGGCAAAGTGATACCATTCCAGCTCGATACCGGAGCTGCAGTTTCATTGCTCAATCACGACACGTACAAACAACTGGGCGCACCTCCGTTGCGTGCCGCAAATGTTAAGTTACATAGTTATTCAGGACAAACAATTCCTGTGTTAGGACAGTGCACTCTTTTTGCAACATATAAAGGACAAACAAAACTTGTGTCGTTTTACGTTCTTCGTTCTTCTACTGCAGTGAACTTGTTTGGTTTAGATTTATTTCAGTTGTTTACCATGTCTATTGTAAATCAGGTGCTATCAATGAATCAAACTGTACCTACGGACAGTGTTTCTAGAGTATGTGAAGAATTTGCAGACATTATTGCACCGGGCGTAGGTTGCGCTAAAAACTATGAAGCACATTTGGAACAGAAAGAAACGCGCAACCGAAATTTTTCAGAGCGCGCAATGTTCCTCACGCATTGCGTCATGAGGTCGCAAGAACATTGAACAATGTAGAATCACAAGGTGTGAGTGAATGTGCGCAATGCCTCTTCTCTTTCAGCTCCGCTTCATCGCGTATGCCGTGCAGGTGTTCCGTTTCTCTGGACGACGGAATGCGAACGCGCCTTTCGCCAGTTGAAATCGGCGTTGCTTTCTAATACTTGCCTTACGCCATTCGATCCCCAGAAACCCCTTTTGTTGATGGTAGATGCATCGGATTTCGGGATCGGTGCTGTGCTTGCGCACCAAGTTGGCTCCCATGATCGCCCTATTGCCTTTGCGTCCAAATTGCTCTCGTCTGCGCAAAGAAATTACTCGCAGATAGAGAAAGAAGCTTTGGCTGTCGTGTTTGGTGTTACTAAGTTCCATGATTTCTTGTATGGTCGTCGTCATCGCACCTTGATGTCTTTGCTGCATCCGCCGCATCAGGTACCTTTGCAGCGGCAGACTCCTGCTTTTGCTCCAGGCGACGTTGTATTTTATCGCACCTATCGAGGTTCACGGCGTTGGCTCGCAGGGCGCATTCTTCGCTGCCTCGGCCGCGCGATGTATTTGGTTTTGGGGGGCCTCTGGTGAGGTGCGTCGGCATCTCAATCAGCTGCGCCTCTGTCGTCGCACGGGTTCTGCCGCTCCCCGTCTGCTTTCAGCGACGGTGCCGTCCGGTCAGCGCCCTGGGGACCCATCTACTGGCTCGCCTCATCCCCAGGTGTTACCGACGATGCCTTCCATTTTGCCCCATGGCGACGCGCCGCCGCAGCAGCCGCCGCCGCCGCCGCCGCCGCCGCAGCCGCCGGTCCTCCGGCCGGCGCCGCCCGCATTCGACGCTTCGCTGCAGCAGCCAAGCGCCTCACAGGGTCACGACGCGCCGCCGATCGCTTCCCGTGACCAGCTGTCCTCCGCCATGGAACTCCCGCCCGCTCCGGACCACATGACGTCATCGCGCGTCGGCTACCCCGACGCAATGGAGGTCGACCCTTCGGCCCCTCCTGTTTCTTTCCGGGCGCATACACCGCATGTTGACGTGCACCCTGGACTAGGTTTTCAGGCGTTTCCTAGCTCCCCTCGGACCGAATGGCCGGGTGCGGGTGGCACAGCCTCGCTTGTTGTTAGGCTCCCCACCTCATCGCATACGTCAACATGGGGTCCTCCCCACGGCGGGCGGAAGCCTTATCTCACGACCGTTCGCCGATTTGCGGGGGAGGAATGTGGTGTCACCGCCAGACACCACACTTGCTAGGTGGTAGTTTAAATCGGCCGCGGTCCATTTAGTACATGTCGGACCCACGTGTCGCCACTGTGATCGCAGACCTAGCCCCACCACAAGGCAGGTCTCGTGATACGAAAAAGGACTCGCCCTAGTTGTACGGACGACCTAGCTAGCGACTAGATGTACGTAGCCTTTCTCTCTCATTAGCCGAGAGACAGAATAGCCTTCAGCTAAGTTAATGGCTACGAACTAGCAAGGCGCCATTAGCCTTACAGTGATTGTAATTAAAGTCTCCTGTGTATAGTCAAGAGCGATGTACCACAATGATTGATTAAAGATAAGTATTAATCCAGCTACGTACTTTTCTTCATAGCATTAATTACGTAGCCTGTTCCAGTACTCCACGCCCGTCTGCGTTAGTCTAGCGTGCATTTTCAGCCATCTCGATCTACAAGGTGTTGGCCCAGCTGCCGACACATCATTATTTACTTGACATTTAATGTGCTCTGGTAGGTTGTCGAATACATATTGTAGTGGGTGCTGGTGTTCTTTGGTGGAGTATGGTGGGCCAGGATGAGACAGAAACCGCTCAAAGACAGTACAAACCCTTTATTATCTTGCAGCAGTTTGCATTAGAAGCTCAAACCCACTCAGAAAGGTGGGCCTCGACCCACAGACCTTGGCGGCAAAGCCTTGCCGTGAGACACCAGCATCTGCTGCCATCTCCAAAGCCAAGGTGCGGTGCGACCTTGTGTGATGGACAATCCCTGATGCGAAGACATTCATAAATATTTGTGTTGTGGGGTGGTTGTAAAAGTACCTACTTTTCTTTCAAGAGGCCACTGCAATGTGCTCTTGAATTAACACCAGGTGTAATTACTTTTGACATTCTGTGCCTACTAATCTGTAATATTTTAAGTTTTGTTTTGGGATATCATGATTCATAAATCAAAAACCTTAGACATGTCACAAAATTTGAAGAAGTACCAGCGTATGTTTAAAATGTTTTATTTGCACGACTAGTTTCGGGCAATGCCCATTCTCAAGTGCCCAAAACTAATAGTGCAGATAAAATATCTTAAAAGTATCCTGGTGGAAGAATGTTCTTCAAATTTATTGAGGCTTTGGGGTCACCCTGAAGAAAATGATTGAAGTCACAAAATATTCCCAATTGTAGTAATTTCTGATTTAATGACTGTAGTATATCATCTGTCAAGGCAAATATAACCTGTTCAGCTGACAATACCTTTTCAAATCCAAACTGTTTTCCTGACTTAGGTATGTATTAAATCTACTGCACATTAAGTTCCCAAAATATTGGGAAATACTATCAGTAATGAGCTGGATCGTTAATTCTTTCCTAATGTTTGGTCTTTATTTTGTGAAGGGGGTTGACAACAAGATGTCTAAGTGTCTCTGGGGATGTACCAAACGATTCATTAGACAAGTAACTCAGTGTATCACTAAGTTCTGCTGAACATCATTTCATTATTTTACTACTGATTTCATGACTAATCAACCTTCTTCTTGGTACACACTGAAGAATTTCAGAGTGCTACTACCATTTATCTGTTCATAAAAAACCAAGATAACTCCACCATGTGTGAGTCAACGCCATTTATTTCTGCTACAGATGTGCTGGTGCTCCTGTTGATGTAACTAGTGATCAGTGGTGAGAATTGTGTATATTTACCTCGTTATTAGATTTGCAAATGGTCTCATCAATCCACAATATGAAAGTCAACAAATTTTTTTTACATTTAGAACCAGTTACTGAAAGTGATTCTGATATACGTAGAAATAATTGATGCGTAATGCCTGTTGAATATGTACATACATAAATGATGTGTGCACATTGACCTAGCGGTTATCGATCCAGTCTGGCGTAAAGTTGGCCTATATAGCGCGCGCCTGAGGCGAGGCACCAAAGAGAGAGAGTGAACACTGAGCCGCTAGGAAGCGTGAGTCGCGCATTCACTGTGTTTGGAAGCACGCTGGGCGGCAGTATAAGCTATCAAGGCGTCAAACTGATACTGTTGGTACTGGCGTTGGTGATTCTGACGTTTATTGGTCGACGGGACTCTGAGTGGACAGCCTTGTTTCTGTTCATGGCGGCATTGGAACCATGGATAGTTTTTTGTTTGTTTGTTTTTTGTTTTGTGAGCAAAATTTCAACCCATGAACTGTGGTAACAACGCGATTTATTGTATTGCTGCCTCCTGTTGCCTCATTCGACATTCTCGTCAGCTACTTCAATCTGTGCTGTGGGTATTGCCAACTGCCAGTCCTGAACGATTTCCTTAGTAGTGAAATGTCCGTGTTTTGACGGTTTATCAAGTGTGGTTAATTTTTTTTATTTTATTTACTGGACCAGTTGGTTGCTTGAAGATTTTCCAGGTCATAGTTTAAATTGTCATTACTGTCTGGCCCGTATTCCCTGAAGCACATATGAACATGTTTTTGAGGCTTGTTGAATTAACATCATCTGTTTGTGTGTTCTAGAAGCTTATATTGTTACTTTGTGTTCTCTCCCGTGTGTACAACGACCTGCCTGAGGGGAAGGGCGAGCTTGGCCTGTTGATTGTTGGAGAGTAAAAGGGCTCGTACCAAGAGCGGCAGTTCACGTGTAATGAAAGGAAAGCTGTGTAATCCTGCTTTAAGTATACGCCTCCAATTATAACCATTATCTCTTGATGCATTTGTAGCTGCGTGAGTAGTGGCTTAATTTTAAAACCACGAGATTGTTTAATGTTGTTTAATGATCCTGTGTTGAACTATTGCAGAAGTTAACTCTAAAGTCATTTACTTGTCAGCTTGAATTTGTTTTTGAGATTTTTACATTTAATTAGACTAATGTTTTTATGAGAAACTTTGTCTTAAAATTTTATGTTCTGTGCTTTTTTTTAATAAGTACCAAGGAATCAAACTTACTAAGAGAGTTATATTGTAATAAAGTCAATCATGTTTGAGAATTGTGGCCTAGTCCTGTCATTAACTGAACCTTTCCTGCCCTAGCGTAAAGTTGAGCTACAATAAACAACCATCATTCTTCAGATGGTAGCTCTGTTCCTCCCATAATCCCGTAATATTCTTTATATGGAAAAATGTGGATCAAGATTTATTACAGCATCATTTCTATCGTCTCTAATACGTCTTCTGATCTGCTTGTGACGTTTGCGCCTCGATTAAATACGGAAGATATTGGCAACCCGCGCTTCTATTCTCCCGCAAGCATGTCTTGAACCCGCCGACCATCTTGACATTTTTTTACGTATCTCTACTCTGCTAGACGGTAATTGTGACGACGTACTCCGAGAAATATAAGCATATCAGATACATCATCACTAGAATATGCTATTGCTGAACGAATATCATAAATATATTAAAAACTGCCACATCCACCTTAGACAGCGTGTAAAACATCTCCTTAGACACAGGTAACACCAGAAGTAATGAGAAAATACGAATTCCACAATATAGTATCAACAGATCCCACTCGCTTCAGCTTAGTTGACGTGCCGAGTTGACTGGCAAAATTATTTTGATAATATCATAGAATTGTCGCAATGTAAAAAAATTTAACCTGTAACGTTTAGTTTTGATTGCTCTAGTCAATAGTGCTAATCTTATAAGATCTACTAATCAGTTCCTCCTGATCTCACCAGAAAGAAACTCACAAACTACGATAGTTTTTAAGCAGCCTGTCTATGCAAGATCTAGGGTCGAATATTAAAAAATAAAAATCAATAAAAATAAAAGAATACCCACGGACATTACAAGAGCTGACATTGACGCTAGCCAAGCAATAGCGGCAGTGCTTATCTCCGTTTTAAAATGTTTCTTTACAAAGGAAAACTCACGTGAAGTTCCACAATTATAATCCTTCTACCACTGATAAGATAAGCGAAATAGGTATTAGTGTCAGTGGCGTTGAGAAACTTCCGTAATCCTTAAAATTGCACAAATTTCCAGAGCCCCATGGAATTCCTGTCAGAATCGGTACTGAATTTGCGGCTGAGCTAGCCCTTTTTTAACTGTAATCTATCTAAGATCTCTCGAACAAAAAACCATGCCTAGTAGTTGGAACAAAGCACGGGTCATACCCGTTTACAAGAATGGTAGCAGAAATGATCCACAAAACTACCGTTAATTGTAGAATCTTAGAACATATTCTGAGTTCAAACATAATGAGGCATCTCGCACAGCATTTTCTTTGCATGCCAACCAGTATGGATTCTGAAAATACGGATCGTTTGAAACGCAACTCGCATTTTTTCAACATGGCCTACGGAAAAGCATGAATCAAGGCAAACAGGTATTCCTAGATCTTCGAAAAACATATGACTAAGTACCCCATCTATGCTTATTACCAGAAGTACTATCGCATGGGTTATCAAGCGAAATTTGTGACTGAACTGAGGATATTTTCGTCGGCAGGATGCAGCCAGTTATCTTGAATGGAGAGTCACCTACAGATGTAGAGGTAATTTCGGTTATAGCCCAGGGAGGTGAGCTGGGACCCTTGATGTTCATGTAGTATGTTGATGACCTTGCGGACAATATTAATAGTAATCTCAGACTTTCCGCAGACGACGCAGTTAGCTGTGATGAAGTACTGTCTGAAAGAGGCTGCGCAAATATTCAGTCAGATCTTGGTAAGATTTCAAAGTCGTGTAATTACTTGTAGCTTGCTTTAAACGTTCATAAATGTAAAACTGAGCACTTCCCAAAACGAAAACACGTAACATCCTATAACCATTATATCAGCGAGTCACAGTTGGTCTCAGTCTACTCATGCAAATGCCTGGGTGTAACAATTTTCAGCGCTATAAAATGGAACGATCATATACCCTCAGTCGTAGATAAAGCAGGTGGAATACTGCGTTTTATTGCTAAAATACTAGGGAAATACAATCAGTCTGGAAAAGGAGGCTGCATACAAAACACTAGTACGACCCATCTTAGAATATTGCTCAAGTGTGTAATGGAACCCATACCATATAGAACCAAGGAAATTTGAACGAATAGAAAAAAGAGCAGCACGAATGGTTACAGGTTTATTTAACTCATCGGATAATGTTACGAAGATGCTGAAAGAATTGAACTGGCAGTCACTTCAAGACTGAAGTCAACTATCTCGTGAAAATCTACTTAGAAACTTTCTAGAACCAACTTTAAACTGTAAAGATGAATCTAGGTACATATTACAACCCTCTACGCGTGGCTCCCATTGGGATCGCGAATAGAAGATTAGACTAATTACAGCACCCACAGAAGCGTTTAAGTAATTGATCTTCCCTCTGTCCATACGTGAACGGAACAGGAGAAAGCCTATAGATGCAGATCCAGTTTCGTGACTCATGGGGAAAGGCGTTCACGAGGTAGCTGTGACTGTTTTCCTGTAAAATACGTTGGAGAATCCTGTCCCGATATTGCACAACCCTCAATTTGCCTTTAATAACCATGAGAGGAATCTGACATCTGTACATGTTACTGACCCAAAACTGTTACCCGACCGCTTCCACACTCTTCTGTGACCATCATTAGCCATCAGACAAATCCTGCTGTCGTCGGTGAAGAGAACGCTTTTGGCCCAGGTTTCATTGCCTTGCCCAACTTCTTCGAACACCATGGGGCTAGAAAGCTATTGACCCAGGTTCTGTTGCCTTACCCAAAACTTCTTCGGGAACTAGATGGGTAGCGCTGTTGTTTGTAACGGACGCCTAGAAGCCAGATGGATCGTATGGAAACAGTTGTATGCTGCCTGGATCACACAGCTCTGCCAGTTGCCTCTAACAAGACATTGCACAGTTCTGTCGCATTCTCCTCAGCGTCCCTGCGTGCCATAAATAGTAGGTAGCGCCGTAACGGTTATTAGCTGTTGTTGACCATCGGTTGCATTACGAGCTAAATCTTCAGTTTTTTGTGCCCCGCAATAACGGTTCAATGTTCGAATGACATAGTTGCAGAGTATCCGAATTTTGCAGGCGACATCCCATTCCGACAACCCTTGTGACAATGCCCGCATGGTGTAAGACTCACATGGCCTTCCAAGTCACGTTGCCAGGCGAAACAGTGTAAAGAAACCGCATAGTCATGCTCTTGATTGGAAACAACGTGTTCTGCAGAATTGTACTGAGAATTTGGTTTTACTTTTACCTCTGTTACACAGATGCCTGTTGGTAGTCGTTTACTGCGATCAAAAAGTGTTGAGAAAGAAGATTCCGATGCAGGAAATACGAACTAATCATATTATGAGGGAGGTGTAGTGGCGGACTAAGGGGTGGGAGGGCTGCAGGGCAGCCAGCCGCAGGTCCCAGGATCAGACCATTTTAAATCAAATACAAAACAAGGCCAAATTATGTTCAGTAAATAAGAGGCTGTTTGGAGTTCGAGGGCCCATACATTTGCAAAACATAAACATAGGTACCTACTTACCTGTTATCAGGCCATGGCAATTGTGAATGGGTGAGTTCAGTATTTTTAGAATTTTTGTAAAGCTTTGCTTGAAGCTTAAAAACTGCAGTATAATAACCAGTTGTCTGCTACATGCAATTGTCCTACATGAAAAGTTTTTTGAAACCAGTTGCCATCTACACAAGTGTACGACAAGTAAAAATACACGCAGTGAAGACTTTAACAGTGATTTATTAATTTTTAAGTAAACTTTTACAGACTGGAAATTACTTTTTCTAAGGTTATGCGTAATTATAACGTAGTTTATTTTATGAATATGAAAAATAAACTAAATGAACTACAGTAGAGTCATCTAGATTTAAGCACTAGTTTTTACCACATATAGGTTTCAAGTTCAACAGTAGATTCATAAACACCGGAAATAACTATAGAACAATGTTTTGTAACGTTTTCTTTCTGCTGAACACTTTATCTAGATATAGTCAGCTCCGTAAAGGAGTGCATCTCGTTCGCTCTGTGGCGACTTCGACACGAAATATAAACAATAACACACACATCAAAAAGAGTTTTGCATCACCTCGGTTGCGAGAGTTCCGGAACCTTTACAGAAAAGTGGAATAGAGATCAACATAAACATAATTTCCGCCCTTTTTATTGCTCATGAAAACCACACATTGCATGTTGTACCACATTACAGCGAGACCTTCTGAGGTGGTGGTCCAGACTGCTGTACACACCGGTAATACCCAGTAGCACGTCCTCTTGCATGGATGCATGCCTGTATTCGACGTAGTATACTATCCACAAGTTCATCAAGTCACTGTTGCTCCAGATTGTCGCACTCCTCAACGGCGATTCGGCGTAGATTCCTCAGAGTGATTGGTGGGTCACATCGTCCATAAACAGCCCTTTTCAATCTATCCCAGGCTTGTTCGATAGGGGTCATGTCTGGAGAACATGCTGGCCACTCTAGTCGAGCGATGTCGTTGTCCTGAAGGAAGTTATTCACAAGATGTGCACGATGGGGGCGCGAACTGTCGTCCATGAAGACGAATGCCTCGCCAATATGCTGCCGATATGGTTGCACTATCGCTCAGAGGATGGCATTCACGTATCGTACAGCCGTTACGGCGCCTTTCATCGCCACCAGCGGCGTACGTCGGCCCCACAAAATGCCACTCTAAAACAGCAGGGAACCTCCACCTCACTGCACCCGCTGGACAGTGTGGTTCAAAATGGTTCAAATGGCTCTGAGCACTAGGGTACTCAACATCTGAGGTCATCAGTCCCCTAGAACTTAGAACTAGATAAACCTAACTAACCTAAGGACATCACACATATCCATGCCCGAGGAGGATTCGAGCCAGCGACCGTAGCGGTCACGCAGTTCCAGACTGAAGCGCCTAGAACCGCTCGGCTACGCCAGCCGGCTGGACAGTGTGTATATGGCGTTCAGCCTGACCAGGTTGCCTCCAAACACGTATCCGACGATTGTCTGGTTGAAGGCATATGTGACACTCATCGGTGAAGAGAACGTGACGCCAGTCCTGTGCGGTCCATTCGGCATGTTGTTGGGCCCACCTGTACCGCGCTGCATGGTCTTGGTTGCAAAGATGGACCTCGCCACGGCTGTTGCGAGTGAAGTTGAACATTATGCAGCCTATTGCACACAGTTTGAGTCGTAACACGACATCCTCTGGCTGCACGAAAAGCATTATTCAACATGGTGGCGTTGCTGTCAGGGTTCCTCCGAGCCATAATCCGTAGGTAGCGGTCATCCACTGCAGTAGTAGCCCTTTGGCGTCCTGAACGAGGTATGTCATCGACAGTTCCTGCTGTCCGAACAACATCGCTTTGGTTCACTCCGAGACGCCTGGACTCTTCCCTTGTTGAGAGCCCTTCCTGGCACAACGTAACAATGCAGACGCGAACGAACCACAGTGTTGACCGTCTAAACATGGTTGAACTACAGACAACACTAGCCGTGTACCTCCTTCCTGGTGGAATGACTGGAACCGATCGGCTGTCCGACCCCCTCCGTCTAATAGGCACTACTCATGCATGGTTGTTTACATCTTTGGGTGGGTTTAGTGAGATATATAAACAGTCAAAGGGATTGTGTCTGTGATACAATATCCACAGTCAACGTCTATCTTCAGAAGTTCTGGGAACCAGGGTGATGCAAAACTTTTTTTGATGTGTGTATATGAAAACGATTGTCTTCACACGGTGAGGGCACAAGACGGTTCTAGGCGCTACAGTCTGGAACCGCGCGACCGCTACGGTAGCAGGTTCGAATCCTGCCTCGGGCATGGATGTGTGGGATGTCCTTAGGTTAGTTGGGTTTACGTAGTTCTAAGTCCCATAGTGCTCAGAGCCATTTGAACCATTTTTTGTCACAAGACGACACCGATTACGCAGGGCAAAAAGTTTTTCTATAATCTGATCCCACACAGAATTTAATTAGAAACCGCTTTTACAATTCATAAGTGATTCAGATAGTCATATTTCCTCTGATTGAGCTCCAGAAGTTTGACCTATGGGCCACAGTTTTTGTTTCATTATATTTCATTGAATGACCAGCGGAAATACAGTTTTTAACGATAACGGACTTATTTGCTTGGAGAAGGCAAGTATGCCGGTGTTGTTCTATAAGGCGATCCTGCACAGTGCACGTCGTTCGCCCTATATAAAATTTGCCACATTCACACAGAATCCTGTAAACACTTGCTTTGCTCATCTCATAGTCGTCTTAAACAGATGCCAAAAGCGTTGATATTTTGGAAGGAGATCGAAAAATTAAATTTAATTTGTCTTCTTAATACTGTGTCTATTTTAGCTGAAACGTTTCCAATGGAGTGATAAGCCAAAACTTTGTGGTCACTGCCCACCGCGACGTTAGACGCCGCCCGGTGGCGTTCCGGGCACGTGACGCGATAACAAGTGTGTAATTACATGTAATTTGAAGGTGGAGAGGAGAAGAAAGGAAAGGAAAGCTGAGGGATCACTGCTGTCAGCTGCATTAGGACATTACGCGAATCGGCGGTGGCGAATGGAAATGTGTACCGGACCCGGGACTGCGTGCTTACTAGGCAGGTGCGGTAAGTACTGCGCCATCCGGGACACAGTGTTAGCGTAACTGCAAGGACTATCTCGGCTCTCCTAACGGCCGATCCACACTCCCATCGAGCGCCGCCTTTCCACAGCCCCTGTCCATTTCCTCCATATTTCCTCTTCCGAGGTTCCGACAGGAGGTCGGACGTGTTTGTGTATCCGCAATGAAGAAGATGGATTCATTGCCCAGCTAGGCCTATCAAATTATATGAATGTGTTGTATCTGTTCTTTCGGACACGACCGGACGGCGGATATCCCTAGCGAATATATGGGCTGCAAATGGGGAAACCATTGAGATAAGCGACTTTGAAAAAGGGCAGATTGTTATTACGCAGAGCCTGTGAACGAGTATCTCGAAAACGGTGAAGCTGGCCGAACGTTCACGTGCTACTGTCGTGAGTATCTACGGAAAGAGGTAGAAGGACAGTGAAGCTACCACGAGGCGTTAAATGATTGGACGTCCACGACTCATTCACAGAACGTAGGGTTCGGAGGCTAGTCTGCTCTGTGGCAACTCTACCGAAAGAGCACAATGCTGGTGCACGCACAAGCGTTTCAAAGCACACCTTTCATCGCACACTATTGAACATGAAGCTCCGCAGCAGACCACCCCTACTTGTTCACATGTTGACCGAACGACATCGTCAATTACGACTGCAGTGGGCACGGGACCGTCGGGATTCGACCGTCGATCAATGGAAACGTGTCGGCTGTTCGGTTGAATGACATTTTTGCTACACTAGGTCGAGGTCATCTCACAAACGCCGTCATCGAGGTAAACCGCGGCTTGAAATGTGCCCAGCGCCACTGACGCAGGCTGGTGGGAGCAGTATTATGCTATGAGAGACGTTCTCCAGCGTTTGCGTGGAACCTGTGGTAGTAATCGAAGACACGCTGACCGCTGCGAACCACCTACATCCCTTCACGCTTAATGTCTTCGCCGACGGCGATGTCATATTTCAGCAGTATAACTGTCCGTGTGTCTGAGCCAGAACCGTGCTCCAATGGTCTGAGGAGCATTATAGTGAACTCACGTTGATTTCTCGGCAACCAACTTCGCCTGATGTAAATTCTATGGAAGCCATCCGGGTCGCTATCGGGCGCCATCACCGCGTACGTAAATCAGCGGCCCGTTATTTACACGAATTACCTAACATGTACATAGACATCTAATGCCACATACCACCACAAATCTACCAACATAGTGTCGGATCCCTGATGCGCAGAATCAGTGACGTATTTCGTTCGAAAGACGGACAAACAAGTTATTAAACAAGTGGTTCAAAAAAATGTTCAAATGTGTGTGAAATCCTATGGGACTTAACTGCTAAGGCCATCAGTTCCTAAGCTTACTCACTACTTAACCTAAATTATTCTAAGGACAAACACACACACCCATGCCCGAGAGAGGACTCGAACCTCAGCCGGGACCAGCGCCTTAGAAACAGGTGGTCACAGTGTTTTGGCTCATCAGTGTATGGCAGACAAGCAGTCGTTTTGAAGGTCTCATCTCTTCCTCCTTCTGTCTTTAGCACGTGTGTAGCGCTCTCTGTATTTGTCTAGACGAATATCTGTTTTTCAAGAACATAGTTTGTAGATGGTCCAGTTCCGTTTGCAGGCTATCGGCATCTGAAACGATATGGGCTCGGGGGATAAAGGTCTTTAGAATGCCCATAGATTGTGCAAGATAATGGCAATCAGTAGATTGTAAACAAAAGTCGGCATAACTGGCCTTTCGAAACACTGAATGCCCTATTGTGTCATCTCTCTTACGTCGCACCAAGACGTCTAAAAACGGAAAGCAACCATCTTTCTCCAGCTCCATAGCAAATTTTATTCTTTCATCTATGGAGTTCAGATGTTGAAGGAACTCTCGGAGACAGTCCAAATCATTACGCCAAATTATAAAAGTGTACTCAACGTATCGCCGCAATACTGTTGATTTTAAAATATCTGAGTCGAATGCTCGCTCCTCAAATTCTTCCATAAAAAGGTAAGCTACCAGTTTCGACAAGTGCAGAGAACGCTACAGACGTACACTGTGTGATCAAAAGAATCCGGACATCTGGCCTTAAAATGACTTACAAGTTCGTGGCGTCCTCCATCGGTAATGCTGGAATTCAGTATGGTGTTGGCCCACCTTGATGACAGCTTCCACTGTCGCAGGCATACGTTCAATCATCTGCTGGAAGGTTTCTTGGGGAATGGCAGCCCATTCTTCACGGAGTGCTGCACTGAGGAGAGCTATCGATGTCGGTCGGTGGGCCTGGCACGAAGTCGACGTTCCAAAACATCCCAAAGGTGTTCTATAGGATTCGGGTCAGGACTCTGTGGAGGCTAGTCCATTGCATGGATGTTATTGTCGTGTAACGACTCCACCACAGGCCGTGCATTATGAACAGGTGCTCGATCGATCCCCGAATTGTTCTTCAACAGTGGGAAGCAAGAAGGTCCTTAAAACGTCAAAGTAGGCCTGTGCTGTGATAGTATCACGCAAAACCACAAGGGGTACAGGCCCCCTCCATGAAAAACACGACCACACCATAATACCACCACCTCCGAATTTTACTGTTGGCACTACACACGCTAGCAGATGACGTTTACCGGACATTCGCCATACCCACACCCTGCCATCGGATTGGCACATTGTGTACCGTGATTCGCCACTCCACACAACGTTTCTCCACTGTCCAATCGTCCAGTGTTTACGCTCCTTACACCAAGTGAGGCGTCGTTTGGTATTTACCGGCGTGATGTGTGGCTTATGAGCAGCTGCTCGACCACGAAATCCAAGTGTTCTCAACTCCCGCCTAACTATTATAGTACTTGCAGTGGATCCTGATGCAGTTTGGAATTCCTGTGTGATGGTCTGGATAGATGTCTGCCTATTACACATTACAACCTCTTCAACTGTCGGCGGTCTCAGTCAGTCAACAGACGAGACCGGCCTGTAGGCTTCTGTGCTGTAGGTGTTCCTTCACGTTTCCACTTCACTATCACATGGGAAACAGTGGACCTAGGGATGTTTAGGAGTGAGGAAATGTCGCGTACAGGCGTATAACGCAAGTGATACCCAATCACCTAACCACGTTCGAAGTACATGAATTTCGCGGTGCGCCCCATTCTGCTTCCTCACGATGTCCAATGACCCCTTTTTGGGGGGTGTCCTGATACTTTTGATCACGTAGTGTACAAAGGATAGAACAAGGAAGAGGATGAGACCTTCTAAACGACTGTCTGTCGACCATATATTGGAAATGTTTCAGCTAAAATAGGCAAAATATTAAGAAAAAATAACGTTAATGTAATTTTTAGAACTCCTTCCAAAATATCAACGCTTTTGGGATCTGTTAAAGAGGATTCAAATGATTCAAATGGCTCTGAGCACTATGCGACTTAACTTCTGAGGTCATCAGTCGCCTAGAACTTAGAACTAATTAAACATAACTAACCTAAGGACATCACACACATCCATGCCCGAGGCAGGACTCGAACCTGCGACCGTAGCGGTCACGCGGTTCCAGACTGAAGCGCCTTTAACCGCACGGCCACACCGGCCGGCTTGTTAGAGAGGACTTACAGTTAAGCAAAGCAGGTGTTTACAGAATTCCGCGTGAATACGGCAAAATTTATATAGGGCAAACGACACGCACTGTGCAGGATCGTATCATAGAACAACAGCAGCATGCTCGCCTTTCCCAAGCAAATATTTCCGCTGTTCATTCGATGATATATAATGAAACAAACAAAAATTGTGGCCCATAGGTCAAACTTCAGGAGCTCAATCATCAATGTATCAGAGGAAATACGACTGTCTGAATCCCTTATGAATCGAAACAGCGATTTCTAATTAAGTTTTGCGTGGGATCTGATTATAGAAAAATCGGTGTCGTCTTGCGATCCTTCCGTGCGAAGATAATCGTTTTGATATAGAAGAGGCGAGCTTTCATCAAGGAAGGCGCCCAGATCGGCGCACAGACTATAGCAGAAGCGCATGCACCCAAGAAACGCATGCGCAATGCCACCTAGGCACCACGTATGTTCTGGCGGGATCTTAAATAGTGTAACTCACTGTACTGCTCGTCAGTATTCACCTGAAGGTGGCCAGAAGACTCTGCGTCGAAATATTGTATCAGCTAGTTAGAGACATCTGGTGGTTCTCCCGAAATTTTATAGAACAATTTGTAAGCCGGGGAAGATCTGAAATTCAGAATGTATATGATGTATAAGAAAACACAGTTAGTTACTTCAGACATTCTTGGAATGGAGAAGATGGTGATCTGATCTGATTTTCGTAAAACCCACTATACATAGACGCCGCCCCATTTTATGGTTGTATGTCCACCCATGGTCCGCAATTTTCTCCAAGTTCCGAAAGCATCTCGCTCCGTGATAGCATTACACAGATGTGAGAGATAGACGTCCCAATACTCAAAACTGCACATTAATTTCTGGTACATATCTATCCCATCAACCATGAAATGTTTAAACTTGAACCGTAGTCTCTATACGCTCCTGTCATGAGCTAAAATTTCAAGTTCCTCATTGAGATATGGCACTTCTGATTCTTTACCTATTTTACTGAACATATAAATCTTTATAATTGTTTTAGTTGCCCTTTTCAGATTGGTAATCACCGTTACTGCAACTGCCTCACTGTTAATGACACCAATTCCTAAATGGACATCCGCAGATAGGTCAGGTCTTATTGTTGTTATTAGATCTAATATATTTCCAACGTGATTGGGCGTCCAAATCATTTGTTCTGGGGACAGCTCTATGGAATGTCCTGTAATATCTGCTGACGTGAACCCAACTGAACATGTTTAGTCTAGTTGAAACTAGTAATGGGTCGTCGCAGCAACCCTCAAGACACATTGAATGACATTAGCTGTGCAATCGTAGAAGAATGGGACAGGTTGAGCAACAACGTCTCGATGACTTTGTGGACAGCGTGACAAGGTCGATCCAAGCATCTAACATTGACTGGGTGGATGAACGCGGTACTGGGCGTTACCCTACAGCAGATCTTGATGTCACAGATTTTATTGTGGTTATTGCGTTATTTTTATCTAACAGTAAACGTTTTTGTACTTAATAAGACTTATTCTTTCATTTCTTTCTTACCTGGAATCTATTCCCACATGAGTTCGCAATGTATGATAGTGGTACAAAACTTATTTTTGAGCAATTTACATGAGAATGCATAGACTCTAAATATAAGCTGCAATGGTGAAGCGATTTCTGCTTGTTCACATCGTATATCATTGACTAGCATTAGGTTTTTTTTTGTCCAGGATAGGTGTTGGGAACATACATTCCCCTCAGTGTCCGTCCTCTGTGACCTGTGAAATATATAAATTATCGTTGCCTGATGTTGTACTGTTATTCTGGTTCCGCTCGAGATAATCCATTGGTCATGGCGGAAGTAACAGTTGTTTATACTATCGCATGAATTAGGCAAAAAGGAATACAAACGTCTAAAAATGAGATCGACAGGAAGTGTAAAATGGCTAGAGGACAAATGTAAGATGTAGAGACATCTCACTAGGGGTAAGATAGATATTGCCTACAGGAAAATTAAAGAGACATTTGGAGAAAAAAGAACCACCTGTATGAATATCAAGACCTCAGATGGAAAACCAGTTCTAACAAGGGAACCTCCCCATCGCACCCCCCTCAGATTTAGTTATAAGTTGGCACAGTGGATAGGCCTTGAAAAACTGAACACATATCAATCGAGAAAACAGGAAGAAGTTGTGTAAAATTATGAAAAAAATAAGCAAAATACACAAACTGAGTAGTCCATGCGTAAGATAGGTAACATCAAGGACGGTGCGAGCTCAGGAGCGCCCCAGTCCCGTGGTTAGCGTGAGCAGCTGCGGAATGAAAGGTCCTTGGTTCAAGTCTTTCCTCGAGTGAAAAATGCTAATTTTTTATTGTCAGACATTTATTATCTGTCCGTCCGTCCGTCCGATGCGATCACTTTTTTGGGAGTGATTATCACATCCACAAGGAAACCTAAATCGGGCAAGGTAGAAGAATCTTTTTACCCATTCGCCAAGTGTACAAGTTAGGTGGGTCGACAACATATTCCTGTCATGTGACGCACATGCCGTCACCAGTGTCGTATAGAATATATCAGACGTGTTTTCCTGTGGAGGAATCGGTTGACCTATGACCTTGCGATCAAATGTTTTCGGTTCCCATTGGAGAGGCACGTTCTTTCGTCTACTAATCGCACGATTTTGCGGTGCGGTCGCAAAACACAGACACTAAACTTATTACAGTGAACAGAGGCGTCAGTGAACGAACGGACGGATCATAACATTGCGAAAATAAAGAAAGTAAAGTTTTCACTCGAGGGAAGAATTGAACCAAGGACCTATCGTTCCGGAGGTGCTCACACTAACCACGGGACCACAGCGCTCCTGGAGCGAGACTAACCTTGATGTTGCTCATCTTACGCATGGACTACTCAGTTTGTATATTTTGCTTATTTTTTTCATAGTTCCACACAACTTCTTCCTGTTTTCTCGATTTATCTGTGTTCAATTTTTCAAGGCCTATCCACTGTGCCAACTTATAACTAAATCTGAGGGGGGTGCGATGGGGAGGTTCCCCTGTAAGCATAGAAGGGAAACGGAAAGGTGGAAGGAGTATATAGAGGGTCTATACAAGGGCGAAGTACTTGAGGGCAATATTTTGGAAATGGAGGAGGACATAGATGAACATGAAATGGGAGATATGATATTGCGTAAAGCCGCGCGGGATTAGCCGAGCGGTCTGGGGCGCTGCAGTCATGGACAGTGAGGCTGGTCCCGGCAGAGGTTCGAGTCCCCCCTCGGGCATGGGTGTGTGTGTTTGTCCTTAGGATAATTTAGGTTAAGTAGAGTGTGAGCTTGGGGACTGATGACCTTGGCAGTTAAGTCCCATAAGATTTCACACACATTTGAACATTTTGATATTGCGTAAAGAGTTTGACGGAGCTATGAAAGGCCTAAGTCGAAACAAGGACCCGGGAATAGACAACATTCCGCTAGAGCTACTGATAGCCTTAGGAAAGCCAGCCATGACAAAGCTCTACCATCTTGTGAGCAAGATGTATGAGACAGGCGAAATATCCTCAGACATCAAGAAGAACATTATAATTCAAATCCCAAAGAAGACAGGTGTGAAAATGAGTGAACTATCAGTTTAATAAGTCGCGGCTGCAAAATATTAACAAGAATTCCTTACAGACGAAAGGAAAAACTGGTAAAAGCTGACCTCAGGGTTAAATACAGGGAGCGAAAGGCTATTTACTATTTGTATAGAAATTTGTGGGAATTTAAGGAAATGGGACCTGGATAAACTGAAAGAACCAGAGGTTGTACAGAGTTTCAGGGAGAGCATAAGGGAACAATTGACAGGCATGGGGGAAAGAAATACAGTAGAAGAAGAATGGGTAGCGTTGAGGAATGAAATAGTGAAGGCAGCAGAGGATCAAATAGGTAAAAAGACAAGGGCTAGTAGAAATCCTTGGGTACCAGAAGAGATATTGAATTCAACTGATGAAAGGAGAAAACACAAAAATGCAGTAAGTGAAGCAGGCAAAAAGGAATACAAACGTCTCAAAAATGAGATCGACAGGAAATGCAAAATGGTTAAGCAGGGATGGCTAGAGGACAAATGTAAGGATGTAGAGGCTTATCTCACGAGGAGTAAGATAGATGCTGCCTACAGGAAAATTAAAGAGACCTTTGGAGAAAAAAGAACCACTTGCATAAATATCAAAAGCTCAGATGGAAACCCAGTTCTAAGCAAAGAAGGGAAAGCAGAAAGGTGGAAGGAGTATGTAGAGGGTCTATACAGGGGCGATGTTCTTGAGGACAATATTATGGAAATGGAAGATGATGTAGATGAAGATGAAATGGGAGATATGATACTGTGTGAAGAGTTTGACAGAGCACTGAAAGACCTAAGTCGAAACAAGGCCCGAGGAGTAGACAACATTCCATTAGAACTACTGACAGCCTTGGGAGAACCAGTCCTGACAAAACTCTACCATCTGGTGAGGAAGATGTATGAGACACGCGAAATTCCCACAGACTTCAAGAAGAATATAATAATTCCAATCCCAAACAAAGCAGGTGATGACAGATGTGAAAATTACCGAACTATCAGTTTAATAAGTCACAGCTCCAAAATACTAACGCGAATTCTTTACAGACGAATGGAAAAACTGGTAGAAGCCGACCTCGGGGAAGATCAGTTTGGATTCCGTAGAACTATTGGAACACGTGAGGCAATAATGACCTTACGACTTATCTTAGAAGAAAGATTAAGGAAAGGCAAACCTACGTTTCTAGCATTTGTAGGCTTAGAGAAAGCTTTTGACAATGCTGACTGGAATACTCTCTTTCGAATTCTGAATGTGGCAGGGGTAAAATACGGGGAGCGAAAGACTATTTACAATTTATACAGAAAGCAGATGGCAGTTATAAGAGTCGAGGGACATGAAAGGGAAGCAGTGGTTGGGAAGAGAGTGAGACAGGGTTGTAGCCTCTCCCCGATGTTATTCAATCTGTATATTGATCAAGCAGTAAAGGAAACAAAAGAAAAGTTCGGAGTAGGTAGTAAAATCCATGGAGAAGAAATAAAATCTCTGAGGTTCGCCGATGACATTGTTATTCTGTCAGAGACAGCAAAGGACTTACAAGAGCAGTTGAACGGAATGGACAGTGTCTTGAAAGGAGGAATAAGATGGACATCAACAAAAGCAAAACGAGGATAATGGAATGTAGTTGATTTAAATCAGGTAATGCTGAGGGAATTAAATTAGGAAATGAGACACTTAAAGTAGTAAATGAGTTTTGCTATTTGGGGAACAAAATAACTGATGTTGGTCAAAGTAGAGAGGATATAAAATGCAGACTGGCAATGTCAAGGAAAGCGTTTCTGAAGAAGAGAAATCTGTTAACACCGAGTATAGATTTAAGTGTCAGGTAGTCTTTTCTGAAAGTATTTGTATGGAGTGCAGCCATGTATGGAGGTGACACATGGACGATAAATAGCTTAGACAGGAAGAAAACAGAAGCTTTCGAAATATGGTGCTATAGAAGAATGCTGAAAATTAGTTGGGTAGATCATGTAACTAACGAGGAGGTACTGAAAAAATTTGCGGAGAAGAGGAATTTGTGGCGCATCTTGACTTGAAGAAGGGACCGGCTGGTAGGACACGTTCTGAGGCATCAAGGGATCATCACTTTAGTCTTGGATGGAAGCGTGGAGGTTAAAAATCGCAGAGGGAGACCAAAGGGTGAATACACTAAGCAGATTCAGAAGGATGTAGGTTGCAGTAGCTACTCGGAGATGAAGAAGCTTGCACAGGTTAGAGTAGCCTGGAGAGCTGCATCAAACCAATTTCTGGTCTGAAGATCACAACAACAACCCTTCCTGATGCCGTATCACTTTAAGGTTACGAAAGGAATGGCGTGAATCTCATCTTCCTGTGACTGTTATAAATTATGTTCAGTAATCACGTTTAACAGTAATATTTTGTGTTTCTGGGGTGTATATGGATAGCCCGTGCGACATTCGTTGAAACGGAAGTGGGAAACGGAAATCTGATAGAAACCACATCCAGGCTGGTCAGCATAGCCGGATGAGGTTTTGAACACGACAAATAGTTTCCATTTGGTTACATTCAGTTTATGGCTGACAACAAATTGCTCTACCCGTTGCTCTATACAATGATAGTAATTGTAATAGCATCAATAATGTCATTAACCATTTTCAGGTTCACGTTTTATTTTTTATTTATTCACGTTTGGTGTACATACCATGCAGTCAGACCAGTTACATAAGTAGCACGTCTGATGATTAGAAGAAATTTGTGTGAGAACATTCGGAGCACATATCAGTTCATAAAAGGTAATTATAACGCATCATGGTTATGGGTAACAAATCCAGTTTTTAGATGATTGAGTATAAACGGTAACTAACATTAAAAGTTCAAAAAATGGTTCAAATGGCTCTGAGCACTATGGGACTTAACATCTGAGGTCATCAGTCCCCTAGAACTTCGAACTACTTAAACCGAACTAACAAAAGGACATCACACACATCCATGCCCGAGACAGAATTCGAACCTGCGACCATAGCGGTCACGCGGTTCCAGACTAAAGCGCCTAGAACCACTCGGTCACATCGGCCGGCACAGTACAAGTACACTCAACTGTTTTAAAATGATATAGCAACGTTATCCTCTGGTTATTTTAAGGCTTCCAAAAGGTGGATATTAAGGAACACGTAGGTATGCCACAACCGTTTGAACAATTAGGTTCGTGTGAATAGACACTAGTGCAAGATACTACTGAAGAGCTCATGATGAATTTTTATTATTTGCGTTTCCTGTCGAGAATGTATGTATGATACTAACGGAAAACTGGGGTTTCAGCTTACACCGTCCCTTGCTCAAAGTTAGTGATCGCGATACTAATCACACGAAAGCAAACGTGCTATCTCGGGGTAACAGCTGTCAATCCATGGCGCAGTGTTAAGGTTTCCTTGTTTGCCGGTTGAAGCACCTTCACAGTGAATAGGATGCCGTAGAAAGTGGCCTTCTAGAGCAGGACAAAATGAAATTGCTCGAGAATTAACTCATGATGAGGCGACTGCGTTTGCTAGCATCGTATGCAGCTTATGATCGTATCTCCGGCATTGCAAAAATATTTTCTTCTTCCTAAACCTGTCAACCTGAAAATAATAAAGTTAACTGAAATTAAATGAATGTGTAGATTAGGATGAAATCAATGAGGACACAGTGACATTAAATAATATCAGTGAAAACCATTCAGCTATACTGAACATCCAACCCAGTTAATATTTAATGACAACTGAAAATTTGTGGCAATCCAGGACTCGAATCCGGATTTTCTCGTCATGGCGAGCAGTCGTCTTAACCATTGGGCTACCTAAGCATGCCATCGGACCTGAGCCAAACTTTAACTGTCACTGATGTTTCCATCTACGGTTTTCGAGCATTTCAAACAATGGAGCAGTGGTTTCCTCACAAAATATGCGGGAACAGCACGATTGCTGGCCGGTGTGGCCGAGCGGTTCTAGGCGCTTCTGTCTGGAACCGCGCGACCGCTACGGTCGCAGGTTCGAATCCTGCCTCGGGCATGGATGTGTGTGTTGTCCTTAGGTTTAAGTAGTTCTAAGTTCTAGGGAACTGATGACCTCAGATGTTAAGTCCTATAGTGCTCAGAGCCAGCACGACTATGAGGGTGCAGGGGAGGGGGGTGGGGGGGGGGGGGGTTGAGAGGGATGGTATTGATGGAGGACAGTGGTTTATTATTTTCAGTGATATGGTTTTCTAGCATTGGATCTTCACTTATTTCATTGTATTTTACTCATTTCACCCCCGTCGTATACTGGCTCCATTCTTCCAGTGATGCTATTTCCACATATGGCGTGGGAGAATGTCTGTTAGTAGCGCGAAAATCATGGATGGAAACTTCGTTGACAATGAAATTCTGCGTCAGACCTGGAGCCGCGCTAAGATATCGTCATCGTTTCAGGCGAATGCTCTCGAAAAGCTGGAAATCTTAGTTCGAATCCAAGTCCGGAACAAATTATTTTTTCGTTGCTCTAGAGTTAAGCATTTTTTGAGCTCACTTCACAGATATCATTTAATCTCATTGAATGTCATTCAGTTAGTCGTCATCGACTCCATCCATTTCAGGTCAGCGAATTCAGTTCAGTTGAAGATGGGTAAGTTCACTATAACATGACCATTATAGGATAATGATCCAAACACATGGGGTCTTTCAAGACTTCTTAGTCACATAACAGAGCGAATTATGGAGAACAGACGAAAATATGAACATCAGGATTTCTTTGGTAAGGTGAAGATATCACCGTGCTCTATGTTCTAACCACTACATTAGGTTTTCTTTTCCTGTTAGTGAAAGAATAGCCTTAGCATTTCAGTCTGTTGCCCGGCATCCTTCTGCTATAATATGAGCATTGTCACTGCAAATTAAGTGAGATGGCTGGGTCTCTGCGAAAATTTCCTGTCACACATCATTTGATACGGACAATAAACTAACACGACTGTAAATGAACAACTTAATTGCTTTATACTGACTGTCCCTGCAAGAGCGGCGACTACAGCATATGCAGCACTGATGGTATGCTATAGTTTCACAAAGAAACAGGTTGGTGCCAGCCTCCTCATCAATCCAGTCTTCTCGAATTCTGTTTTTACCAGAGAATCTAATCTGGGAGTTAGGCTTGGACCATGTCCAGGATCGAGAGGCGAATGATGTGCATCGCGTGAAGAAATGTTTTTCTGACGTATCTCACTGATAGTGTGCTTCATTACAACTGTCTAAGTCTCCTTCGTTGTGATGAAGATACAGGTGATTGAGTCTCTTACGAACAACACAGCATTTGGTTTCAGTTGTGCTACGGGGAACCTGACGAATTAATGCAAAAATTTGTTTGCATATATCGTCAAGAAGCCTTGACAGCTATTCAGAACCAGAATATTTTTCATCTATTTGTCCATATAAATCTCTATTTCAGTATTCATATATCTCACATAAGACGCTGAACAGAAAATCCTTTTAACTATTGGTTTTACAACTTGCAAATGTATCGCATTTAAATTTTTATAAAAATTAGATCTATGTAATGAATAGTTACATATTTGAGTATATGCTTTACATTTGCAATTTATTTCTACAATTAAAAGTAGGAGTTACGTTCTTCAAGAGTGAGATGTTGTGAGATCGAATAAAAACAATTTTGCAGGAAGAGAGATATCACAGACTTTTTAAAGTTATGTACATAGTTCAGAAAGAAATTTTATAAATCAAGATAATCAGTTGTACATTTTTGTTCCTGCATGATATACACATTTTTGGCATAATGTACAGGTGGAATGACTAACATGTATGGCACTGTATGACCTGGTACTGCATTCATGGACAGATTTGTTTTGATTAAAAATGCTTTCTTTCGTCAGCATACTGTTTTTGACACGCATAACTGTTTCCGGCATACGGAGTGTTGAAAAAAAAGTATTAACTGTATTGAGAGGTGGTAGTGCGGACCAAAACGAGACAAATATCTAGTAAACATGGGCTCTAAAATGCATACCTTTAAGAGCTATGAGCACTTGTTCATCTTCGTTGCTACAAAACACATCTCTTCTAATGCAAGCTCTTTTCTGACACGAACGACATACAGAATGCAGTAAACGAATGAGTAAACAAATCAGAACAGATTTTTCTGTTACCATGAAAGAGCAGAGCTTCTAACGTGATCTCCTTGCTACTACGTACAATCTGCACTTCTGAGCCGTCGCTGAAGAACGTGCTCAGTATGGTGTCCATTCATAGTAAGGAATGCTTCTGTCCGACGTCTTACGCAATCACGCACTCTCTGAAAAAGTACTGGTTGGCCACGGATGCACTGTCAGGAAATGATGACGTGTTCCTGTAGTGTTTGTACATCAGTAATGGGGCTTACAGGTACTGAAGATTTCAAGAGTCAAGGAAAAAGGAAGATTAGGATTTAACGTTTCGTCGACAACGAAGACATTAGAAACAGAGTGCAAGCTCGGATTGTTTCAAGGAAGGAAAAAAATCGGCCGTGCACTTTCAAAAGAACCGACCCGGTAATTGCCTGGAGCGATGTAGGGAAATCACAGAAAACCTAAATCTGGATGGTCGGGTGCGGATCTAAACCGTCGTTCTCCCGAACACGAGTCCAGTGTGCTAACCACTGCATCAACTCGCTAGATATTTCAGGTGTCTTCACAATCAAAAATCCAACGGGTTAAGATCGGGGGAACAAACTGGCCAATGTACTTAACTTCATCGATCAATCAATTGCCCATTAAATGTATGTATGTGGTGTGCTCGGATAGGTGTACCCGGACCAGGTAAAATAAATAAACATGGAAGAAAATGGACTGGTGTTCCACCATGCATGAACCACATCACCAGCCACTGTTGGAGTGGTATCTCCTGTAGAAGGACAGGCCAGTCATTCGCTAGGAATTGACGATACTTTGCACCAGTCAGCTTGTCTGGTGGCTGTTAGCTCTTCTTAGTCTATAGTAATAATTCCTACCCATACAGTAATTTAAAATCGCCGCCGATTTCTTGCTTCTTCTGCTGAGTACAGATTTGCATCAGCCGGCACATGTTGGTTATGGAAATTGACAATCCCACCTCGCGTGAAACCAACCTCGTCTGTGAACAGTATCTTTGCTGTGAAAAACGAATCTTCATCACATCTTATAACAGCTTGCCTTTTTGCAGGCTAATCTTGTGGCCGAAGGGCTTGGACACGCTGTCCGTGATGTGGGTACAGCAACTGTCCATGTAGGATCGCTCAGAGTAGAGGACAGATGCCGAAATTCTACTTATATTAGTTCCAGGATCTTGAGGTCTGCTACGATCTGCCGTTGTCGGAGCTATAGAACCAGAGTCTGCTATTAGCTGGAAAAGAGGGATGAATAACTGTGTAGACGATGTTCTGCGTTCTGGATATTTTTCAGCTTATAGGACGCTGGCTCGACAGCTGCTTCCATTTGCCAGACCATAACAAGTCATCATGTCTGTCATTTCCCGTGTGCAACAATAGGCTTCCATTAGGCTGGTAACAGCAAAGAGAAAACTATAATGCACAAGCATTTCACAAACCTGTCAAAACACAGACTGGTGCCATTAAAACTGATGTAAGCGCTGCACTTACCCAGAACTGAGAATACAGTAACAACACTAACAGTTTTTTAGTAACAGAGGAGTGTGTCCTCATTTGCTTACTGCTTCCTATAGGTCTTTTGTAAAAGTAAAGAGCTTGCTTTAGAGGAGATGTGGCTCACAGTAACGAAGATCAACAAGCGTTCATAGCTCTTAAGGTATAGATTTTCGAGCTACTGTTTCGTGGACATTTTTGTCTTGTTTTAGTCCATTCTACCACCTCTATGGACTACTTTTTTTTAATGCCTTGTGTAAATGCAAAGAAAGCGTTTCCATGGTTTCCTGCTGCTTACATGCTTCATTATTATTATAAATGTCTTTTGTCTCTTGAAAACTGGTTTGGTCTGGCGTACATTTTCCTAAAAAGTGATATCGTAGCTCAGCACAAAAATGTTTCCTTCTCTGATATGGTGCTGCTTTCGAATTTAGAAAGTGATATGAGAACTCCATTTAAGATGTTCTGGAAACTGAATCCCAAGGAATAATCCCTAATGCGCTCGGAATGTGGCCAATGAGGTACAACAAATTTTGCCTCGATGTAGTAAGTTACAGCGGATAAACTTATGTATCAGCAAGGAAGTTACACTAAATCAACAAATACTGCGTGTTATTTATTTAGAGCATGGCTTGCATCATATCAGAGAAGGAAACATTTTTTCTTTGACATTACTTATACAGATAAATAACACTTAGAAAAGAAAGTCATGTTTATGAGTTGATTAAATTTATAATTCTTAGTAAACTCAGAAAGTCAAAGGCTTATGTCCAGCTGCTGAACGTACACAACTGAGGTCTTAGCTACTAACACGAACTCCTTCGGATCGCCAGGAAAGGATCGATTTGGGCACATATGTCTGATCTGCTGAACCGTTTGTCGCTCTGCTCCACAGTCACAGCTGAGCGATGTTATTCATCCCCATTTGTACATTCAGTCATCACATCTTCCACTATTTGTCCTGATTCTATTGAGTGCAGATCAGATATTGCGATATTTTTCAAACCCTAGTAGCCTGGTCGAGATGCAGGGCATCTTCCTTCAGCTGTTCTGCGGTAGCGTTGTTCTGCCATGTTTCTGTCCATTGGTCTGCTGCAGTTGCTCCGTTGTCCACCAGAGATTTTGCACCTTGCAGAGATGGGTGCCGGGAGTGACGTCTGTTTTTATTGAGTACAGGAATGTCGTCATGTATAGTGAGGGAAGAATCACCAGCTATTAATGCAAACTCCCGCTTGAGAGTAGCTTCACGGCGCAAAATTGGGGGAGCTATGTGGCTGTGGATAGGCAGGCAGAAAGTTGGAGTATTTCTAATTGTTCCTATGATGATGTGCATAGTCTGACTGAGCTGCATATAACGAGTCTGGTGTATGGGTTGTTGATTCAGACTGTAGCGCAGTATTCTGCAACTGGGTACACCAGTCCAAGAGCATATATCCTTAGTCTTGCAGGTAATGATCCCTATGTCGTGCCACAAAGTTTCTGCAATATGTTATTTCTTTACTTCATCTTACTGGCAGTTTTCAGCAAGTGCTCTTTGAAACTGAGCGTCTAGACAAGAGTGACCCCTAGACAACGTGGACTTTTGTTATGGCACAGCTGTTTCCCTTCAAAATATACCTTTATTTTCTTGTTTGAGAGCCTGTTATTAAGGTGGAAGCTGGTGACTTCTATTTTGACACCACATGGCTGTAGCTTCCAGTTACGGAAGTATTTGCAAATAATTTTTAGGTCTTCAGTCAAGACAGCCTCAGTAACGCCCAGGCCTTTGTGAGTCGCAGTAAGAGCCTAATCATCACCATATCTAAATCTCCTTGATGTTTTCTTAGACAACTGCTATATACCAGAAAAACAGAAGAGGAGCTAGCACGGATCCTTGTGGAAGGCTATTATGAAATTTCGTTAAAGGGCTTATCTTATTACCCATCAGCACTTGGAAGGTTCTATTGCTTAACATAGCACTGATGAGATTTCCAATTTTAAGACATGGTATGACTCTTAAAAGTTTGAATATAGCCCATACCTCCACATTGTACCAGAGGCCGCTGTTAGGTTTATAAGCACAATTAAAGTCTTTTGTTTGTTTTGGAATCCTGCTTCTAGGAAGGACGTCAATGTGAGAATCTGGTCGGTACAGCTGTGGTTTGGGTGAAATTCTGCCTGTTGCGGAGAGAGGTTTTGAAAATTTTTGTGACTAATTCTGTTATACAGAAATCTTTCCAGATGTTATATACTGTGCTAAGCAAAGCAATGAGTCGGCAGCTTTGCGGTTTGTAATTTGGTTTACTTGGTTTCAAGATGAGTATGATTTTTGCTGTTTTCAAATCATGTTGTATGTTACCAGTTTGGAACACACAATAAAGAACGCTGCTAGCCAATTTTTTACGTGCTTCCCACTGTGGATTAGGAATTCGAAATGGATGCCGTCAAAACCATGTGCTTTCCCCGTTTCATTTCTTTTAGAGCTGTCGTTATTTCCTCACTGCTGATTGATCTGGAGCGTAATGTGCTTCAGATAAATGTCCGCCATTCTGTTACTAAGCAGAAAAATTCATGTTTCCGCTGACTCCTCTTCTTACATTATAAGGACGCGAGACATTCAAGAAACCGGTACCTGTCACGAAAAGATAAATTGGAAAATGCACTTAGGAGTCTGATACCAACAAAGGTAAGTTCATTTGAATAAAATCTGATTACTAAAATAAGTTGCGGTCTTCCAAAGTACCTCACAATTATGGGCAGAGATTCTCTTCCCCGATATTACTCCGCCACGTGCATAATGATGCTGACCTTCGGAATTTAGGCGCTTATGGCATTCGTTGGTAAGGAGCTACGTGTTACACACTTACTTTATCGATTCTAAAACAGTTTCTATGTATACTGTGGACAAAGGGTGAGTCCATATCAGTAGCTGTGATACTGAGCAAGCTCTGACAACAAGCAGGCTGTCCGGTTTCGTAATCTGGGAAGCCAGATTATCTGCGGTTAGTTGTTGAAAGACAGTAGTGCGCTGGAGGACGCGAAACTTGCAGTGACCTGTGCGACGGGCTGCGTGGTGTACTTGAATGACAATAATCTGATTTCATTATTTTCATACACTAGAACACAGCAAATTTACAATGTCGTCATGTAAGATAAGCTGTGGACTACTTTAGACAAGACAATAGATGAGATAAACGTGTAGCTCGCACGGCATCCATCAGATGGCTGTCTGATCTCTCACAGGGGGATTTTAACTGATGTCATATTGACTGTTTTCCTAGGGATTGTTTACAACTGTCCTTTGATGCCACCATGCGCCTGATTACAGTCGTTGAACAATTCCCCGCGACAAGCGCTGTGTGAATGGGGGTTCTATCTCCCTAAGGCACGATCTGACTACAATTGTGAGCTCCAAGTGAAAGTTAAGAATGGCAATGAAACCCCTTGCTGCTCTCATACCAGACTTAACAGATAGGGACAAGAACGGTTGTGATATTTATGGAACTGACTAATTGTTTGGACGGGGAGATTATGGGAAGAAAGCATGATGCAGATTAGAAGGAGGAAATCCTGATATACATGATCTGCTGAAAAGTTTGAGTTCAGCTACTTATGCAATAAGGGTCATTGCAAATTTTGGTGATAAACATCTTAGTAAATTAGCTTACTACGCCTATTTTCACTCATTGCTTGCATATGGCATCATATTTTGGGGTAATTCATCACTGAGGAATAAAGTATTTATTGCACAAAAGCGTGTAATCAGAATAATAGCTGGAGTCCACCCGAGATCATCCTGCAGACATTTATTTAAGGATCTAGGGATATTCACAGTAGCTTCTCAGTATATATACTCTCTTATGAAATTTGTTATTAACAACCAAACCCAATTCAAAAGTAATAGCAGTGTGCATAAGTACAATACTAGGAGAAAGGATGATATTTACTATTCAAGATTAAATCTAACTTTGGCACAGAAAGGGGTGAATTATACTTCCACTAAAATCTTTGGTCACTTACCAAATAGTATCAAAAATCTGACAGATAACCAACAAATATTTAAGAAGAAATTAAAAGAATTTCTGAATGACAACTCCTTCTACTCCATAGAGGAATTTTTAGATATAAATTAAGAAAAAAAGAAAAACCAAACAAAAAAATAAAAAAAGTTGTTATATTAACTTAAGTATGTTGTTAAATTAACTTAATTATGTCATGTATTGGAAAATTTGACTCGTTCCACATCATTACGAAATATCGTATTCATGATCCATGGAACTAGTATTAATCTAATCTAATCTAATCTATAAGAGAAATAGGATAAGGAGAGCTGCAAGTAAGGAAGAGGACGAGATTTGATTGAACAGTTAGACGTCAGGGTAGATCTCAGGTTTTGGAAATAGGAGTCTGTTGAAGTTACATTTTGGTTGGATGCAAATGCTGCACACGTGTAAGGCTAGAGAGATTCAATTCTATACATACGGCAGTGCACCAGAAATAGAAATGGAGGAAGAAATTATAGTTTCGTTCGTATCGAGTTTACAGGATATGTATTCGAAATTGCTGGGGGTAGGAGGGAATCTGGAGAGCTGTGAGAGGATTCGTGTGCAACGAGGTAGTCGAATAAGGAAAACGAGGCGGAATTCATAGTGCTTAGGAATTGCAGGGGTTGATTAAATTCTTTCTTTTAATTTGTGTCTACATTACGATTTTCTTAATTCTATAAACTTTGTAAGTCATCCAACGTGCAGCCTTTGGTATCCGCCGACTGAGTAAGATGCATAGGTCTCTAACATCACGATCACAGTTTCCACTGAAATGATTCTTATTGCTATCAGAGCATGATCTCTTCGGTACATCACGAAATCATTACAGCCATACAAGGGTGTGCTGCAAAGTAATGCTTTCAAGTGTTTTATGTGACAACTCTTAAAGCTTTTTAGATAGAAAACGTTGTTAACATTCTACGTCTTTATTGTTCCTGTCTACATATTTATTTCTCAACATAGTCATCCTAGCAATGAACAAATTTCTCCCAGCGAGAGGCCAGTTAGTCGGCTGGCTCTGAGCACTATGGGACTTAACATCTGAGGTCATCAGTCCCCTAGAATTTAGAACTAATTAAACCTAACTAACCTAAGGACATCACACACATCCATGCCCGAGGCAGGATTCGAACCTGCGACCGTAGCAGTCGCGCGGTTCCGGACTGAAGCGCCTAGAACCGCTCGGCCACCGCGGCCGGCGCCCAGTTTGTCGATGGTGTTACTGTAGAATGTTTGAGCCACAACCTCACCTCTCCTTGCGCCGCTTCATCAGTTTCAAATTGAAGTCCTCGAAGGGGTTATTTAAGTTTAGGGAACAGATGAAAATCTGATGGGGCCAAGTTGGGACTCTATGGAGGATGATCGATGACAGTGAACCCAAGGCGTCACCCTGCTGCAGATGTCGCAGCCCTCGTGTGTGGTCTGGCATTGTCATCCTGAAGGAGAGCCTGTTCCATGTGTGGACGAACTCTTCGAATTTTAAACTCGATTACAGCACGCTGTTCCTCACGCACCGATTTAGTTACCTTATACTCCGCCACGTTAACACGCTACAATTCGGAGCCCTCTATCGCCAGAGAGCAGCAGATATGTACACGTGAATAGTAAAGACGAAGAATGTTTATAACGTTAGCTGTACTTAAAAAGCTTTAAGAGCTTTCACATAACAAATTCGGAGGCATTACTTTTCAGCACGCTCTCGTGTGGTACATGTAAAGCTGAAATTTTTTATTCAGCCACATTGTCGGTGCAAAATCATTACAGCTACACTGTAATGTTACTTCCTGCATTTGGTCTCGAAAATACTATGTCACTGTCTGGAACTGCAGTTAAAAGTAATAAATTTTACGTGAAATTAGGAAATGGTGTGGTTTTGGAGTTCAAAGTGAAGTTTCTGAGTCGGAGTTTGGCAGCTAGGCGGACGAGGGATCGCAGTCGTCAGCTGTATCTCTCCGAACAGCGCCGAGAAAGAGCAACGCCCATGAGATGTAGGCAGAAGAAGAGAACCCCATTTCTTTCGGGCCTCGCGCAGACGAGGAAAGCGGAAGGTTTTCCACCAGCACTATGTGTGAAAACCATTTAACAAACTGTAAAAATTTAGCTAGTACCAAACTGAAAGAACTAAAGAACATGATACCCAGATGGGCAACAGCACAGCCAAAGCTTGTAGGCTAAGTTAATATCCTAAAAGATTGAAGAAGCGCGCGACAGTTTCCACCTTGTATCCTGAAGTAATAAATGTACTTTCCGGTGCGCTTCCAATTAAGGACACAATGGAAAGGGAGGCTGCTCGTATAGCAGTACTCTTTTTTGTTATAAGTAAGAAGGATGGGGACATTAAAGTATTAAAAAATTAAAATCATTTGGCATTGTTGGGTGGGACAATCCGACGGTCAGGTTCAGCAGCCTAATTGGAAAGAATTTTCTGTCAGTCGAGCACACTGGCACCTTTCCTTCGCGACCTGTGAGGTGTGTCTTAAGAGTACCTGGTAAGTGTGGGTGACAGTAATGGGTGTGTGTGAAGTGAAGAGTCATGTTTGTGTTGGATGACGATAAGAGATATGTCAGACAAAACAGATACCACGCATATACTGTATATACATACTATGAGCGCTCCGACCCTGACAGTTATAAAGTGCGGATGCACACTATGTCCAAACTCCTGTGGGAATCAGGACGAGCTGCCAGCAGGAGAAGAATGAGCAGGGGCGCTACTTGCGTACGACAGGATGGGAATTTAGGTCGGTGGGGAAGAGTGCCACACGACAGCAGAAGCGGTCAAGGCGACCGCTCGCGTTAAGCAGGAAATCCGGGTTGGAGTCCCGGTCCGGTACAAATTTTCACCTGTCTTCTCTGGATTTACTTCAAATCCCGAATGCGACTGATGTCGTTGGTTTCTTTTCATTCATTAAAGTAATCGGCGACACTTTCACCAAACATGTAAATACAGTGCAGTAAAAAACACATATTAGAAATATAAGAACCACAAGAAATGTGTTAATTGTAGACTAAGCTAGTAACAAGGCAGTTAATAATTCTAAATGTTAATTGTAGACTAAGCTAGTAACAAGGCAGTTAATAATTCTAAATAAAAGAACCTAGTATGTGATCCATTCAAAAGAGCCTCAACTTATTTGAATTTTATCCATAGTGGATGCTGTCGAGCTCCGTGACTGTTCCGTTATTGGGTGTAGAAAAACATCCGCTACCAGTCACAATAAAAGGTTATTTATTTGTCACACGACCGGTTTCGGGCTTGCGCCCATCCTCAGGTGTTTATACATTCATTTACATATTTATACTGTTGGAGATCAATAAAGATGAAGCACCATTATTACAGTTCTTGTCACCACAGCATAACTGTAATAATGGTGCTTCATCTTTATTGATTTCCAACAGTATAAACATGTAAATGAATGTATAAACACCTTAGGATGGGCGCAAGCCCGAAACCGGTCGTGTGACAAATAAATAACCTTTTATTGTGACTGGTAGCGGATATTTTTCTACACCCTCAACTTATTATTTATATCCGACCATCCCATTTGACAGAGGAGCAAAAGGTGGTGGGGGGATCCCAGACCCAGCCAAACATCAGGTTGAGATTATGAACGGGTTCACGGTATAAGACAATATTACAACAGGTGGTATAGCTATCTCCTGAATTATGGAAAAGTCTCTTAAGCAACAATAGGTTCTATGCATCCTACAGTGTAGTGGACCACCAAGATTACTTATCCATAACGAAGTGCTGCAACTTGGACACGTAGCCAAGTGCTGCACTGCAATGAAACCCGTTTGTGTCCATAATGTGGACGATAGTTACGGAAGGAAAAATTGTCTGAACAGAAATCTTTGTTCCTATGTGTATATCCAGCAAACGTGGAAGGCGATGCGGAGATATTGTTCTCAGGCGATAGAATCAGAGACGTACGAACTTGTACTGCAAAAAGAAATTCAACAAATGGCTATGGCTGCCAATACTTCCCGCAGTATGACTGTGGAAACCTCTTTCCTAAGGAGAAAACACAGATACCATGCAAAATAAGGATGTAACTAAATAAGGCTCACCAAACTACTAATTCGGTATGACAGAAAGTTGACATGCGATATAGATGTTCAGACCGCGCTCATATTTCGATTTAAGACTTTTACTGATCAGGTGGAAGTGACACCACACAGTCACAAGATTCATACAATCAAGAATTCCCCATCGGAAGACGCTCAGGGAAATTAACTTGCGAGCGTCTCTGCCCAGTAGATAAATCAAAATAAGCTGCTGGTGATTCAGCTCTTTTTCCCACGTGTCCTACATCAAAACACAGAGCAAATCGGTAAATGTCATGACAAATTAAATTACTGTCCTCATACGCGCGTGCTTGACAACTCCCTGGGAAAGCAAACAGGAGGAAACGACGTTAAACAAATGTATGGGAGCTCCGTAAGGACTCTCCACCTCTACAAATTCGAGGGTGTCGTAAGATTAACAATAGCACTTCCACATCTGATACGAATTGAATTTTTCAAGTGACATGAAATCACTTTTCCACTCCTTTTCCTAACTGACCTAGCTGTTTTGGCATTTTGTAAAAGAGTATTACATACGTCCAATGTCTCTTATACGAAATCAGCTGAATAGAATACACGTAGCCCTGCTCAACAGGTCATATTCGGAATACCGGCTATGAACGAAATCTGGACGTTGGGTGACGAGATGAAATTCGATACAATTTGTTTATAGAAGCCGTACACCAATCAAGGCAACATCGGACTGCTGTCAGAAACTACGCACCTTTTCGCAGAAGAAGAATGTCTAACGACAACGATAGTAACGATTAACAAACCTCTGAGAGGTCTACGAATAACAGTTGAGTGATAAGCATGCCCTTGTGTTAGAATTGTTTTCACCTATCGGTAAAAGATACGTTGTAAAAACGTTCTCTCGAAACAACGAGGACATTAGTATTCGTATAAGGAAACTGAAGTATATCTGCGAGCTCTTCATGAGAAATAAGGGTGACTACCAGTGGCAAATCAGCTTTGTGGAACAGCGGAGTACCTGATGCTCGTGGGCTTTAGTTATAAGACGTGCAAAACTTGCCAGGTAACCCACCAACCTATGAAGGACAGGCTTGGTCATCGTCAAATATTGACATCACAGTGACGAATAGTCCTGTCTGTAGCCGTATACAAATTTGGTTAGGGACTCAAGGTGTATCCACAAGTGAACACAGCTTTGATTCATTTCGTCCTAAATAAGAAGACAACAGTTGGAATGCAGTTTCAAAACAGTTCTCAGAGAAATTTCTGAAATTTCAGAAGGGCAAGCTGGGAACTGTTAAGCTAACTATAGTAAATAATATCTGGAGAAGTTATCGTGGAGAAGGCTGTAGAGATCACGGAGAATCTTACTGAAGCGATTAATGTTGCACATCGTAGTAACAGGGGTCATGCCTCGAGAAAGTACTACCTGTAGCCCCGGAGTGCGGGGCACAATCGGCTGAGGACAAGGGCTCGCAGAGCGTTTCAGATGAGTTTATTTCCAGGTAGAAAGGCATTATTACTTGATAACCACCGTGAACTAAAAAAACTTCAAAAACAAATTATAGAAATTAAACATGGCTAGTTGGGACAGATTTGTTTGCGAGCTACTACATATTAATCCACGTAGAAGGAAATGAAATTTGGTGAATCATAAGATCGCTGAACCCTTAGTTCTGTCGGGTTTTTTGAAAATGGTTAGCTAACTACTAACTGGCACGACTTAGCCAAGCTGCTTTAGAAGTACTATTGTCAGGTGAGATGCAAGAAGAAGACACCGCTTATCATGAGATGTTGAGGAAACTGCTACTGGACGGAAAAAAATCGCAACACCAAAAAATAATCAATGTAGAGTAATGAAATTTCTGGAATACATTTGTCTGGGTGACATATCTAAGTGATTAACACTGCAACATCACAGGTTAATGTGAGCACGAGATAAGCCACTGCAGATGTGGAATACTGGTACAATATTAACCGGTGTAACGGCCAGAATGTAGCATGTAAATGTGCTTACATTGTGTTGTTCAGATGCCAGATGTCAGTTTTTGGGATGGAGTTCTATGCTTGCTGCACTTGGTCGGTCCATACAAGGAAAGTCAATGCAGCTTGTGGATGACACGGGAGTTGTCGTCCGATGATGCACCGTATGTGCTCGGTTGGAGACAGATCTGGTGATCGAGCAGGCCAAGGCAATATATCGACAACATTGGGTTACAATAGCGGCATGTGGGCGATCGTTATACTGTTAGAAAACACTCCCTGGAATGTGTTCATGAATGGCAGCACAACAGGTCGCATCGCCATATTGACCTACAAATCTGCAGTCAGGGTGTGTGGGATTACCACTAGAGTGCTGTCATACGAAACCGCACCCCACACCATAGCTTCAAGTGTAGGTCCAGTTTGTCTACCACGCAGACAGGCTATTTGCAGGCCCTCAACTGGCCTTCTTCTAGCCAACACATAGGCTTAACTGGCACCGAGGCAGAACCATTTTTCACCATAAAACACAACAGACCTCCACTCGGCCCTCCAATGAGCTTTCATTTGACACCAATGAAATCGCGAACGATCGTGGGTTGGGGTCAGTGGAATGTACGCTACAGGGCGTCTGGCTCGGAGCTGACCTTGAAGTAATCTATTTGTAACAGTTCGTTGTGTCACTGTTGTGCCAACAGCTGCTGCAATTAATTCACTGATAGTCTGATTCGTCATCCTAAAGAGTATTTTGCTTAGGCTAGCAGCCCTCCACACCGCTAAAATCTCATTCCTGTATCCCATCGACTTCACTTCTTACTAGTTCCCCTACTGGATTTACTTTGTTATTAACATTTTCAGCATCAGAACTGATTTCAGAATTTGCACTTCCTCCTTCAGAATTAATTCCTGTACACCAACTTTCACTCATATAAGTTGATATCATTTCTTCTATGTGAGAATTTATTTGTGACACCACTCCTACTCCACCTCTGCACCAGAATTATTGTTCCGCTTAAAAATGTTGAGGTATTTCACTCACTAACTTTTTCCATTCCAGATACACATAGTGATTGTTTAACCACGACACTCTCCATTTTCGAGGATAGCCCTGTGAACTTACCTATGTTCACACTTATGTCGGTAGTACATAACGTTTGTGCCATATTGTCTGCCTCTCCTGTACTACTGACGCCGAAGGTAAAGTTGCTGCTGCACTTTGGAGCCACTCCTGACGCCGATGATGAAGTTCTTGGAGTCGTTGCCATTGCCCCGCTATGATGTAGCCAATGCTGAAGTCTCCTCCATTGTGTCCTCACTAATTGCCGACGAAGTCTCATACGCAGCACACGTTCGTGTTGCCGTCTTCTTCTTTCTTCTCATACCACTTCACATACACGTTTCCCAAGCCTAACTTTTACTACACATTCATACACATGCAACTGCTGCAAAATCTTAAGCTCAGAATATCCACGCAAAACAGCCTACTATGCTTTGGATTCGAGACCTGGATCACAAAATACTAGCAGTGCTAAATATATCACCTCTTCAATTGCAAAATGTATTGGAGTCAAATCCCAACTGAGCTCCCAGTTTGCAGCATACCAATTGATAAGGAATATAGGTAGATTTTCTAATCAGATTCCCTGTTGATGAACCATATTTGTGACATAAAAAAAATTGAGGGACTGGTGGTCGGTTGGTACGTGGGCTATGCACAACTCTGTTCAGAAAATGTGATTCGACGTTGGCATAGGGTTGAGCCATGCATGACTACTTTGAAGCTAAGATAGCGGAAGTAACAGTTACAGATTATACCCCTCTGGTCAAAAAGCTAAAGCACTGCCAGCTTAAGCGAATTTTAAATGAACTGAAACTGCAGTTAAATGAATAATAATAAAAGGCAATAAAAGGTTATTATCTTCTGATAATACATTTGTGTAGACGCCACCACAGATCCGTGTTGAATGAAGTCATAATTTACTCAATCAGTCACATGAAATAATATCTGCAAATGGTGGTTTTACAATAATTCAGTTTAAAAGATACAAACTCATAAATGAATGGCTTATTTCAATAGTGGTACAAGTCCATTTTTGTTCATTCTGAGATACCGAGTCCTAAAGTTAAATGAGCGCTGAAAAATCTGCAGTTGAGATACCAGAAATATTTAAGTACAAAATATACCAGAAATATATATATATATATATATATATATATATATATATATATATATATATATATATATACCAGAAATATTCAAGTACAAAATACTTGAATATTTCTGGTATCTCAACTGCAGATTTTTCAGCGCTGCAGGCGCTCAGCGGCCAACGCGGCACTATTTTTTTCGATTTTTTTCAAATTGTTGCATCCTTGAGCCCCCGTTCACCAGATGTACGTCTAGCGATTGGCGGCTGACGCTACAGATCAGACTTTATTAATAATTATAGTACAAGGTTACATCACCAGTTAAAGTTACATTCTCGGCAAGTACACCAAGACCTTTTATCCATACATGTACAGGGTTATTACAAATGATTGAAGCGATTTCACAGCTCTACAATAACTTTATTATTTGAGATATTTTCACAATGCTTTGCACACACATACGAAAACTCAAAAAGTTTTTTTAGGCATTCACAAATGTTCGATATGTGCCCCTTTAGTGGTTCGGCAGACATCAAGCCGATAATCAAGTTCCTCCCACACTCGGCACAGCATGTCCCCATCAATGAGTTCGAAAGCATCGTTGATGCGAGCTCGCAGTTCTGGCACGTTTCTTGGTAGGGGAGGTTTACACACTGAATCTTTCACATAACCCAACAGAAAGAAATCGCATGGGGTTAAGTCGGGAGAGCGTGGAGGCCATGACATGAGTTGCTGATCATGATCTCCACCACGACCGATCCATTTCGCAGAAGAAAAAGGGGCCGTAAACTTTAAACTGTGAGATTGCACAAAACACGTTAACTTTTGGTGAATTGCGAATTTGCTGCACGAATGCGTGAGGATTCTCTACCGCCCAAATTCGCACATTGTGTCTGTTCACTTCACCATTAAGAAAAATGTTGCTTCATCACTGAAAACAAGTTTCGCACTGAACGCATCCTCTTCCATGACCTGTTGCAACCGCGCCGAAAATTCAAAGCGTTTGACTTTGTCATCGGGTGTCAGGGCTTGTAGCAATTGTAAACGGTAAGGCTCCTGCTTTAGCCTTTTCCGTAAGATTTTCCAAATCGTCGGCTGTGGTACGTTTAGCACCCTGCTTGCTTTATTCGTCGACTTCCGCGGGCTATGCGTGAAACTTGCCCACACGCGTTCAACCGTTTCTTCGCTCACTGCAGGCCGACCCGTTGATTTCCCCTTACAGAGGCATCCAGAAGCTTTAAATTGCGCATACCATCGCCGAATGGAGTTAGAAGTTGGTGGATCTTTGTTGAACTTCGTCCTGAAGTGTCGTTGCACTGTTATGACTGACTGATGTGAGTGCATTTCAAGCACGACATACGCTTTCTCGGCTCCTGTCAACATTTTGGCTCACTGCGCTCTTGAGCGCTCTGGCGGCAGAAACCTGAAGTGCGGCTTCAGCCGAACAAAACTTTATGAGTTTTTCTACGTATCTGTAGTGTGTCGTGACCATATGTCAACGAATGGAGCTACAGTGAATTTATGAAGTCGCTTCAATCATTTGTAATAGCCCTGTATTTTTTCATCATTACTAACTTTACGACAGGAACGGGTATACAATGTAAAAGGCATATTACTGTATACATAACTAGGTCTAGATTGGGACTTAGCATCTATTCCACAATGCCAGGTCTTATATGCGATGACATCTCGGTCGGCGAATGGTTATCTCAACTGCAGATTTTTCAGCGCTCATTTAACTTTAGGACTCTTTATCTCAGAATGAACAGAAATGGACTTGTATCACTATTGAAATAAGCCCTTCAAATATGCAATAACAGTTCAGATTGCTTAAATCTACGTACACAGAATGGTACCTAACTTCCCAGAAATCAATAAATAATCACTAGTTCGCCAAATAACAGTCCCATCCTTTTAACTAGGCACAAATAATTCCAGAACAGCAAGTAAATTACATCATCGTTGTTGAAGCACATCTTATGATGATCGCACACAGTTAAAGTTCATGCAAACTCACTGAGTCATACTCCCACTAGCCTCAGAATTTCGCTATGTGTGAGCAAATTTTAAAGTATTCGTGAAGTACCTCCCCAAAAGCTATCACAATTACCGTACTAACTGCTGTGCAACATCAGGTCTCCCTGCCTACTGTCTCGACACCATATCTTCCATCTTACCTGTTTCGGCACGAAGTCTTCCCTCTATCGCTTCTCGACACGAATCGTTTTACCATATCAGCTCTCCACACCAACTGTTTCATCTTTCTACTACTCGGAGAAATCCCCCCAACTTGCTCCCAAGAGCAACTCCCCGAATCCAAATGTCCGATAGCCTCACCGCTCACTCCAATGAGAAACATTCACTCCTCCGTCAAATAGCATGAGTTACTAAAATTTCTAAAATGGACCACCGGTTTCATAATAATAAAGTTACAGATTAGATGTATGGCTTAAGTTAATGAACATTTTCTACTGCCTCTGAAAAGGCCACACACGATACTGTAGCTACACTACTGGCCATTAAAATCATCTGAAAGATGGAATGGTGCACCGTCGTCTTCAACGATGAAAGCACGCAAATGACGTTTGCGCGTACGACAGACTTGGTGAGTGTTGTCTCGTAGAGTGCATTCATCCAGGACACACTGACCCCACCCCAGGTCATATGGTGTGGGGTGCGATAAGCACAACTCTCGTTCACCTTTAGTATTTCTGGAGGGGACGCTAAGACGCGCTCGGTACGTGTAGATTGTTGTTAGACCTATTCTTTTGTCGTTCTTGCAACAGGAAGGTGTTGTGTGGTTCCAACAGGGTAATGCTCACCTACAGACTGCCCGTGAAACTCAGTGTGCTCTGCAAGGTGTGCAGCATCTTCCCTGGCGAGCACGAGCTCCTTGTCTCCGATCAAGCACGTATGGGATATCACAGGACGAGAAGTGACTCGTCAACCAACAACTCTTACAGAACTACATGAGCAGGTCGAGCAGACGTGGTATAGCGTTTACCAGGACTGTAATCGCCATCTGTACGATCGACTGGATGCTGGAGTCAGCACCTGAATTGCCGCCAGTGTATCAACATGGTACCTCAGAGCCGCTTGTGCTATTGATCTACACATGTAATAATCTCATGTACTCTATGTGCACTGTTGCAACAATAAATCTTGAGTGAATTGGAAACCTCAATGAGGACGCACAATTTTTTTTCCGGCAGTGTATGTGTTGATTCACAGCCACCATCACGGCTGAAGGGTGAAAGTTCTCAAAATACGACTGTGGCATACATGAAATGTATTCGCAGTTGCGAATAAGGACAACTATCAGCTGTGTAATATAATGACGACAATGAAAATTTGTGCCGGCTCAGGACTCGAACCAACATTTCCCGCTTATTGCGAGCGGTCACCTTACCGTTCGTCTATCCGAGTTGTGGATACATTTCATGTATTTCATAACGGCCGTAGTTGCGGCACTGCCTGTTCCTTCGGATATGTTGCAAGTCCGAAGGAACCTCACATTGTAACTCGGAACAACACAGGTACCGCTACGTAGGACTGTGGTATAGTTCGCAGTAACGATGTACAACAACGAATCTCCATAGATCAGGCTCTGAATGCCCTCCCCAGTGGAATCGATACATGTACAAGACAAAGCAGCAATGGAAACAGATTTAACGCTTCAGCAGAATACCCTTCATTTTGTGCTAAATTCCCGCAAAATTCCTTCCATGTTTTCACAAGAGACATGGCTCTCGGGTTATCAACCTCCCTTTCACTCAGTAAGTAGCTAATATTTCAACAACAACCATTTAAACTGTGCAAGTTTACAACTTTAATGCACTATTGTTTGGAGAAAGTTAAACACCAAGACCGAGAGATGCGATCGCAACGAAATTTACTCTACCGATTGGGGACGTGACACTGTACAAACGATTAGATTACCAGAACTGTATATTCATTGTAACTGTGGAAATTTAGTACATAGTAGCGTCACTTCGTACTGCAATCAGAGCTGCTAGACGTCGTGACATGGAACCCCATTATGCTGCTGGGGAAGCCTCTGCCACACAGTTCGTAGCCGTTTCCACAAAAAATCAGGTGTGGCTGCAAGATGAAGTTGCTGACCGACCATATACCAGAAATGTTCGATGGGCAACATGTCAGGCAGACGGGTAGCCCAGGGAAGAAGTGGTACCTGTCGTTCTTAGAAGAAGGCTTGCACATTCCTCGTCATATGCGACCTGGCATTGTTGTGATGAAATATGGAATGTGGAATGACCTGTAGGAGGGGCAGTGCCCCGAGCTACAAAACCTCCCCGATATAGCGGCAACTGTTCAGATAGCCCTCAAGACGTAGGAGGCGAGATTGCGTGTTATAGGCAATGGTGTCCCAAACCACCACACTTTGCGTGTGTCCTATATGCTGCTCAACAATAAAGTCTACTCGATTGCGTTCACCACGATGGTATCGAACTCGTATGCGGCCATCACAGTATTGTTACGGGACTCGTCTGAAAACACTACATTTTTCCACTCAGCACGCCAGTTTTAGGGTTCAGGTACCCTTTGCAGTCTGCGGCGTTGGTAGGTTCTCGTGAATGGAAGCTGTCGCAATGGCATACGTGCCACCAGTCCTGGCCACAGAAGAAAGGGTTCAACTGAAGTGGTGGATCATGAGCCTAAATTCCGGGGAGGCCAGAAGACATAATGGAAAATCTGATTTCCTTCCCTTCCGCTGTATGCATACTCAGCGTTCCTAACGACGACGACCACCGCCACCACCACTGCCACTGCCACTACTACTACTACTACTAATAATAATAATAATAATGTAAGTAGGCTGTTAAGGTTTTTATATTGGTAACGCCACGTAGCGCTCTGTATGAAAATCACTGGCTGTGCTGACTGCAGTTTGTGGCTACGTGGCATTGTTGGAATAGGCGCTATTGTAGTGTTGGGCAGTTGGCTGTTAACAGCGCGTAGCGTTGCGCAGTTGGAGGTGAGCCGTCAGCAGTGGTGGATGTGGGGAGTGAGACGGCGGAGTTTTGAGAGCGGATGATCTGGACAGAAACAGTAAATTTGTAAGACTGGATGTCATGAACTGATATATATATATATATTATGACTTTTGAACACTATTAAGGTAAATACATTGTTTGTTCTCTATCAAAATCTTTCATTTGCTAACTATGCCTATCAGTAGTTAGTGCCTTCAGTAGTTAGAATCTTTTATTTAGCTGGCAGTATTGGCGCTCGCTGTATTGCAGTAGTTCGAGTAACGAAGATTTTTGTGAGGTAAGAATTCATGAAAGGTATAGGTTACTGTTAGTCAGGGCCATTCTTTTGTAGGGATCACTGAAAGTCAGATTGCGTTGCGCTAAAAATATTGTGTGTCACTTTAGTGAATGTCTGAGTGCGTCCAGTTTTGCTCAGCTGTTTGAAAATCAAATAACATAAGATGTTCATCAGCACAGTAATTCATTAATTTTTCTAAGGGGACGTTACATATGTCGACCCTTAGCCGAGGATACCTCACTGGAAACTTCTGATTTTTTCTTGTAGTTTGTCTAATTAGTGTAGCTATTGTTTATTGCTAGCCCGTAATTGTAGAGGGAATCTTCTTTGTAGTTGTAGTTTTCATTGTTGTACAGTAAAACAGTTGTGGCATGCATGTAGATTTGCACCAAGTATTTTGCAGCTGCGCTTGCAATTAACTAGATATTATTTTCAGTGCTATGTTAATGTGTTTTCTCATTTTACTCTTCCAATTGTGCTTTTCTGTGTTATCGTGTGAAACATTGTGACAATTATGGAGTGTGAAAAACGTAATACTAGGCTCCAAAGTAAACTGAGAAATGACAGTGAAGACGATAGCAGTGTATCAGCACCACCGTGTAATGAAGTAACTAATGTTCAACATAGTAATTTGGTAATTGTGCATAGGAAAATGGGGCGGGCGGCAAATAATGGTGTAGACAGTGAAACAATTAGTGAACAGGAAAGCATTATCGATCGATCGGTCGGCAACAGTTCGCCTCAGGAATCCAAAATGACAGGACACAATCTTGTAAATACTGTAGATTCAGGTTTTGCGTCCTCACCGTTTTCTCCAATAAGTCAAGACACATTTTCTGCTCGTCAGAATGTGAATGTTGCCGGTGCAAATGCACTGCCGAAAAGCATAGAGGAACAGATTCCAGACACTAATACATTATTATTGCAATTAATGCAACAAATGAAACAAAATCAGATCAAACACAGCAACAGTTAGACACAATGGAACAACACCAGAGACAAACACAGCAACAGTTAGACGCAATGGAACAAAATCAAAAACAGTCACAGCAACAGCTTCAAAAGTGAGACACCATGCTTGAACAAACACGTGAAGGTTTAACTGGTGAGTTACTTAAAATCGAATCGAAATGTCAAAAAGTCTGTAATGACGTAAAAACACAAATTTGTGAGCATTTCCAGCCTATTTTTTCGCCTCATGAAAATGCATTACAGAATCACGAAGCAGCCATAAAAGAACTGCAAACTATTGTTCATGAAAATCACGACACCTTGCAAGCTAAAATTGACTCAGTTGCATCTACTGATTCGGTTACGCAACTTGCAAAAACTCAGGAAAAGTTAAAAGACACAGTAGATACGATTTCAACACAAATGGACACACTGAAACTTGGTTCAGAAAAACACACTGAGGAAATAAGTTCACTATCGGAGAAAGTAGCCGAACTTTCGGATCAGTTCACTAACTTATCTACAAAGGTGGATGATGATCTGAATGACACAAGACCTGTAGCCTTCACTGACACAGAAGAGTATGAAAAAAAAATTCAAACAAAATCAAAATCAAATCAATACACAGTACAAAAGAGAAATCCGGGAAGTACAAGATCAGTTGACACAGGTAATACAAGAATTACATATTTCAGAGGAGACTCGCGCTCCAACACGGGAAGAAGGACTTAGAAATACGGAAAAGTCACAAAATAATAACACAGGGCATTTCGGAAATTATGAAAGAAATTGGCAAGGCGCACTGAATTTTGAGATTGAACCGCCGAAACGAAGTAACAATGACCGATATGCGACTCGCCGACATGATGATTTTGACTATAAGTTGTTCATTACTACACGTAAATTCAAAACATTTAAGAATTCTGGCAACGACATTCATCCACAAGCATGGCTTCATCAATTCTCTCATTGTTTTCCTCTCAACTGGTCATTGGAGCACAGGTTATAATTTATGTGTGGCTACTTAGAGAATGAACCAGCTGTAAGAATGCGATCGGTCATTCACGATTGTCACAGTGAAGGAGAATTTTATCATGCCTTCCTCTCAGCATATTCGTCTCAAGCTACACAAGACCGAGTAAAACATAGCATCATAATGATGAAACATTTCGAACAATCGTAATTTTCTAGTCTTGTCAAATATTTCGAAGACATGTTACATAAGAATCAGTATCTTTCAAACCCACACAGCCCCTCAGAACTCATCCGCATTTGCTTAATCAAATTGCCTGATCATTTACGACATATTATTTTGGCACGACGTTGCAAAGACGACATTGAAGCTTTTCAGGGACTCTTACAAGAATTGGAAATTGACACTGAGAATCGCGGAACGCGAAAACAAGAGAACATCAATTACAGGTCACATCCGTCACAATTCCGCGATAAAAGAAATAATAACTGGACACGACAAGGCTATTCTTACAACGTAAATCGTGACCAAAACAGACACCACCCGCATGACAACCGTTGGCTGGGTAGTAATAATTACAGGGAAAGATCACCTCTCCGCGGTAATGGCTATCACAGAGACAATGAGAGAAACAGACAATATGGGAGCCAAAATAATTATTATCAAGGGAGACAGAATAACCTCAGACGCAACGGTCCACCGCGCAGTTATGATTCCGGGAGAAATTCTCCACCACATGACCAACAAACAAGAAACTATGTAAACTACCGACAAAACGACAGACCTGAATTCTATCAGAAGATTCCAGTGAGATATCCTCGGCTAAGGGTCGACATATGTAACGTCCCCTTAGAAAAATTAATGAATTGCTGTGCTGATGAACATCTTATGTTATTTGATTTTCAAACAGCTGAGCAAAATTGAACGTACTAAGACATTCACTAAAGTGACACACAATATTTTTAGCGCAATGCAGTCTGACTTTCAGTAATTCCTACAATAGAATGGCCCGGACTAACAATAACCTATACCTTTCATGAATTCTTACCTCACAAAAATCTTCGTTACTCGAACTAATGCGATACAGCGAGCGCCAATACTGCCAGCTAAATAAAAGATTCTAACTACTGAAGGCACTAACTACTGATAGGCATAGTTAGCAAATGAAAGATTTTGATAGAGAACAAACAATGTATTTACCTTAATAGTGTTCAAAAGTCATAACATATATATATATCTGTTCATGACATCCAGTCTTACAAATTTACTGTCTGTGTCCAGATCATCCGCTCTCAAAATCCCGCCATCTCACTCCCCATATACTATGCTGGCGGCTCACCTTCAACTGCGCAACGCTACGCGCTGTTAACAGCCAACTGCCCAACACTACCATAGCGACTATTCCAACAATGCCACGCAGCCACAGACTGCACACAGCACAGCCAGTGATTTTCATACAGAGCGCTACGTGGCGTTACCAATATAAAAACCTAAACAGCCTACTTACAATAATAATAATAATAACGATAACAGTAAGATGACGACGACTACCACTACTGCTACTGCTACTATTAATAATAATAATAGTAATCATGGCACTCCCTTTTATTAACAAACGAACTGGTAGAATGGGTGTTAGAGCGTAGTTACTTGTGAAGCAAGTTAACTCGGCGCTCCTTCCTCTTCCCAAATCCTTAGATGACATCGTCGTACGAGTGTCTCGGTTTTCAGTTACTCGCAGTACCGGTTTTTCCACTTAGGTACAAGCAAGAGCTGGTAAGTGATCTTGGGCCATACTGTTCCTCAAATACGTTTTTACGCGCTTAGGACAAGAAAATCTCCTATCAACTAACGCACTTGTTGCAGGAATGGTAGCGGTTAGAAAAAATAGTTTGAAAACTTCTGGAAGAATGTGGCCCGTTTCATTCTCAGGTATTCTTTTGATTACGTCTCCCAAACTGACAGATTGAAATGTTTCTTTATGCTAGGAACTGGCAACTGCGAGCAACTGAAGGTCGCACCATAGGTTTTCAATAATGAATCCACACCGTCTGCAGGAAAATGCTGAGTTTAAGTGGTGAACTGAGAAGTATCGCTTAATTTCAGTAATTGTAGTTTATCACAATGTGAAAATCTTACTTGCAGTCGTATTACAGTATTATCCAATACCTTAAAGTACACTTGTTTGTATTTTGACATCAATGGTATGCCAATCTGTTCATCCATCGTTTAAGCTCTATTCAAGGAAGCTGGAGGTTGCTAGTTAGTTGAGCGTTTCGTTGAATTTAAAACGTCCATCAGTTTATCTCCATTACCTAAGTTTTTCTTGTAAGCTGTGCATTCTGATACAACATTGTTGCAAAACAGTGTATCATGGGATTTTTTTCTGAAGAATCTTGAAAAGCATTTCAGTCTTCAAAATATGCTTTGAAAAACAGAGAGAAGAAAAAATAAGTGACAGTCTAGGAGGCTATTCTTGAGACCACAGGCTTCTCTTGTAGTCAGTGCACTACGGTCTGGATTGTCAATTATTTCATTTTAAACCTCAACTGGTCACGGGCGGTGAATAGCAGATATCATTCTAGCGTTACAGTTCCAACTCGTTTCACTATTCGCTGGCATGATTTACCAACAATACTGTCGAGAATTGCTGTGCGTTTGAAAGACCGGTGGAAAAAGGCAAGAATACCCAGAAGCGTGGAGAGAAAAAATCCTTAGTGTTATTTAAGATCAGCTCTGTTACAAAACTAAATCGAAACCGATGTGCAAAACAGTGAGTAAAAAGACCTTGAGGAACACTCACGCACCTTTGCTTGCACACCATTTAATTCCCCTGCCAGAATGGAAGCACCATCGTAGGTTTGGGCCCCAGTTTGTACTTCACATCATAATACTGAAACACACCACTCATCACAGTGAATAAAGCAGCCTGGCTAATACTATGAAAAACAAAAAAATGTTTTTAAATGTCCCGTCTGCAGTCCACCACCCGCACAACGTTAGAGCATTGTGGCGTCCAAAACGTCTGTTGCGCGCATATTGATTAGAAGTCGCTTGTGAGGAACGATGTCAAAAGTCTTCTGGAAATCTAGTACATATGGAATCAGCTTGACATCCCCTGTCATTAGTACTAATTACTCTGAATAAAGAGCTAGTGTTGTTTCACAAGAACAATATTTTCTGAATCCGTGTTGGCTGTTTGTCAATAAATCGGTTTTCTTCGATGTAATTCACTGTGTTAGAACACAGTATATGTTCCAAAATACTACTGAAAATCAACATTAGCGATATGAGTCTGTAATTCAGCGGATTACTCGTATTTTCTTTCTTGGGTATTGGTGCAAGTTGTGCAACTTCTCAGTCTTTAGGTATGAATCTTTCGACGAGTGAGCGATTATATACGATTGCTAGGTATGGAATTATTGTATCAGCATACAATGAAAGGAACCTGACTGGTATACAGTCTGTACCGAACGAGGCCTTGCCTTCAATAAGTGATTTAAACTGCTTGGCTGCACTGAGTGTATCTACTTCTAAGTTACTCATGTTGGCATTTGCTCTTCATTCGAGTTCTGGAATATTTACTTCGTCTTCTTTGGTGAAGTAATTTCGGAAAACTGTGTTGAGTAACACTGCTTCAGTGGCTCCGCCATCAGTAACATCACCGCGAAGGTACTGATTGGGTCTTGCCGCTGGTATTCGTTACATACGACCAGAATGTCTTTGGGTTTCTGCCAGATTTCGAGACAGACTTCAGTTGTGGAAACTGTTAAAAGCATCTGGCATTGAAGTTCACGCTAAATTACGAGCTTCTGTAAAAAAAAAAAAAAAATCGCCTCTCTTGGGTGTTTTGCATTCTTTTAAATTTGGCATGCTTTTTTCGTTACCTCTGCAACGATGTTCTGAACTGTTTTGAGTACCATGGGGAATAAGCACCATTTTTCAGTAATTTATTCAGTGCAAATCTCTCAATTTCCTCAAATGCTATTTCTTTGAACATGGGCCACAGCTGGTCTGCACTTGTATAGCTAACTGGGAAAGAGTGGAGACTGTTAGGAAGGCTCTGCTGTTTAAATATATGTGTTTTGCATTTACTTTTGGTGAATTTGGATATTGCGGTGGTCAGTCTCACTACAACGACGTTGTGGTCACTAATCCCTGTATCCGTCATGACGCTCCCTATATGCTCCGCATTATTTGTTGCTGCGAAGTCAAGTATGTTTTCTCAACCATTTACGCTTCGGGTGGGGTCCTGGACAAATTTCGATCACAATAGAATGATCACAATAATTTTCTGAGAGTGTATTCAGTATGATTTCGGACATTTTATGCCCACCACCGCCTTTAAACATGTATTTTCGCCAACATGTAGAGGGTAGATTGCAGTCACCACCAACTACAGTTGTATGAGAGGGATACCTATTTGAAGTGAGACTCAAATTTTCTTCGAACTTTTCAGCAACTGTATCATCTCAGTTGGGAGGTTGGTAAAAGGAACCAGCTGTTAATTTATTCCGGTTGTCAAGTACACAAGTACAATCTTTAGCCATACTATCTCACAGAAGCTGTCTACTTCAATTTTACTTCAAGGTAAACCACTTCTGACAGAAATAAACACTCCACCACCAATTATAGTTATTCTACACTTTCTGAACATGGTTAGGTCCTTTGTAAAAATTTCTGCTGAAGCTATTTCTGGCTTTAGTCAGCTGCCTGTACCTATAACAATTTGAGCTTCAGTGCTTTCTACTCTCGCTTGGTGCTCTAGCTCTTTAGCAACACAGCTATGACAGTTTACAACTACAATACCGATTGTTGCTAGGTCTACCATCCTGTGTTTTCCCTGCAGCCTTTTAGACTGACCACCTTTCTGTAGTTCCCAGATCCTCTAGCCTAAAACACGCCGGGTCTCCTTCACACAGTTCGTAGCCGCCTCCTGTTTGTCGTGGACCCCTGATCTGTTACGCGGAATCTAGAAACCCACACTCCACGGCGCAAGACGCGGAGTTTGCAGCCTGATTCAACCTTCCTCTCAACTCTGTACAAAAGGACCACACTCAGTTCTGTCAACAATGCTACAGATCGTGAGCTCCACATTCATCTCGCAAGCAAGGCTGGCAGTCTTTACCACTTCAGTTAGCCGTCCGATACGAGAGCGAATTTCTTCTGTTCCAAAGCGACATACATCGTTAGTATGGACACGAGCCACCGCCTGTAGCTGGCTGCACCCTGTGCTCTTCATGGCATATGGAAACAGCCTTTCCCCACCAGGGATGACTCCTCCTGGTACGCACACAGAGTCCATACTGGATTCCTTCCCCTCCTTGGTAGCCATATCCCTATGGGCCACATTATGCGCCTAACAGAGCTCCCAGCTACCAGTAATTCGATCTTCTGTGAATACCTGGACCTTGTGGGCCGAGAGTCTTTCTCTGGAACAGGCCGAGCGACTGGATCAGGGACTTTATCAGCCACAGATGGCACCCAAAGCTGGTTCGTTAGACGAACTGAGAAGGCCCTCTGATCGGATCTCTGGAAATACTTGCGCTCCCTGCCACATATTGGAACGACCTCCAGCTCGACCACAGTTGCAGGATCATCCTCAGTGCATGCGCGGGGTTATACTTGAAATATTAATGTATCTCATTGCTGCCTATCAGAACCCCTCGGAGAGCATTAAAGATAAACACCAGTCCTAATTGCCCAATTGTAAAGTGACCTGTTTCCAAATTACATACAAAAATAACCACTATTTCAGTATACATATACGGGACTGATGACCATAGATGTTAAGTCCCATAGTGCTCAGAGCCAGCCAGCCATATAACTCGAAAACGATGCTTTGCTGATTGACATTACTCTTATGTGAAAAACACAATATAAATGTGAAATTAATACTGTAACTAATCGAAACAAATGTAGCACATGGTCAGGACGTACCAGTAAACCTTGTTGTTCTTGTGGTCTTCAGTCCTGAGACTGGTTTGATGCAGCTCTCCATGCTACTCTATCCTGTGCAAGCTTCTTCACCTCCCAGTACATACTGCAACCTACATCCTTCTGAATCTGCTTAGTGTATTCATCTCTTGGTCTCCCTCTTCGATTTTTACCCTCCACACTGCCCTCCAATGCTAAATTTGTGATCCCCTGATGCCACAGAACATGTCCTACCAGCCGGTCCCGTCTTGTTGTCAAGTTGTGCCACAAACTCCTCTTTTCGCCAATTCTATTCAATACCTCCTCATTAGTTATGTGATCTACCCATCTTATCTTCAGCATTCTTCTGTAGCACCACATTTCGAAAGCTTCTATTCTCTTCTTGTCCAAACTATTTATCGTCCACGTTTCACTCCCATACATGGCTACACTCCATATAAATACTTTCAGAAATGACTTCCGGACACTTAAATCTATACTCGATGTTAACAAATTTCTCTTCTTCAGAAACGCTTTCCTTGCCATTGCCAGTCTGCATTTTATGTCCTCTCTACTTCGACCATCATCAGTTATTTTGCTCCCCAAACAGCAAAATTCCTTTGCTACTTTAAGTGTCTCATTTCCTAATCTAATTCCCTCAGCATCACCCGACTTAATTCGACTACATTCCATTATCCTCGTTTTGCTTTTGTTGGTGTTCATCTTATATCCTCCTTTCAAGACACTGTCCATTCCGTTCAACTGCTCTTCCAAGTCCTTTGCTGTCTCTGACAGAATTACAATGTCATCTGTGAACCTCAAAGTTTTTATTTCTTCTCTGTGGATTTTAATACCTACTCCGAATTTTTCTTTCGTTTCCTTCACTGCTTGCTCAATATACAAATTGAATAACATCGGGGACAGGCTACAACCATGTCTCACTCCCTTCCCAACCACTGCTTGCCTTTCATGTCCCTCGACTCTTATAACTGCCATCTGGTTTCTGTACGAATTGTAAATAGCCTTTCGCTCCTTGTATTTTACCCCTTTCACCTTCAGAATTTGAAAGAGAGTATTCCAGTCAACATTGTCAAATGCTTTCTCTAAGTCTACAAATGCTAGAAACATAGGTTTGCCTTTTTTTAATCGAGCTTCTAAAATAAGTCGTAGGGTCAGTATTGCCTCATGTTTTCCAATATTTCTACGGAATCCAAACTGATCTTCCCCAAGGTCGGCTTCTACCAGTTTTTCCATTCGTCTGTAAAGAATTCGTGTTAGTATTTTGCAGCTGTGACTTATGAACTGATAGTTCGGTAATTTTCACATCTGTCAACACCTGCTTTCTTTGGAATTGGAATTATTATATTCTTCCTGAAGTCTGAGGGTATTTCGCCTGTCTCATACATCTTGCTCACCAGATGGTAGAGTTTTGTCAGGACTGGCTCTCCCAAGGCTGTCAGTAGTTCTAATGGGATGTTGTCTACTCCGGGGACCTTGTTTCGACTCTGATCTTTCAGTGCTCTGTCAAACTCTTCACGAAGTATCGTATCTCCCATTTCATCTTCATCTACATCCTCTTCAATTTCTATAATATTGTCCTCAAGTACATCGCCCTTATATAGACCTTCTATGTACTCCTTCCAACTTTCTGCTTTTCCTTCTTTGCTTAGAACTGGGTTTCCATCTGAGCTCTTGATATTCATACAAGTGGCTCTCTTTTCTCCAAAGGTCTCTTTAATTTCCCTATAGGCAGTATCTATCTTACCCCTAGTAAGATAAGCTTCTACATCCTTACATTTGTCCTCGAGCCATCCCTGCTTAGCCATTTTGCACTTCCTGTCGATATCATTTTTGAGACGTTTGTATTCCTTTTTGCCTGCTTCATTTACTGCATTTTTATATTTTCTCCTTTCATCAATTAAATTCAATATTTCTTCTGTTACCCAAGGATTTCTACTAGCCCTCGTCTTTTTGCCTACTTGTTCCTCTGCTGCCTTCACTACTTCATCCCTCAGAGCTACCCATTCTTCTTCTACTGTATTTGTTTCCCCCATTCCTGTCAATTCCTCTCTTATGCTCTCCCTGAAACTCTGTAAAACCACTGGTTTAGTCAGTTTATCCAGGTCCCATCTCCTTAAATTCCCACCTTTTTGCAGTTTCTTCAGTTTTAATCTACAGTTCGTAACCAATAGATTGTGGTCAGAGTCCACATCTGCCCCTGGAAATGTCTTACAATTTAAAACCTGGTTCCTCCATCTCTGTCTTACCATTATATAATCTATCTGATACCTACTAGTATCGCCGGGATTCTTCCATGTATACAACCTTATTTTATGATTCTTGAACCAAGTGTTAGCTATGATTAAGTTATGCTCTGTGCAAAATTCTACCAGACGGCTTCCCCTTTCATTTCTTAACCCCAATCCATATTCACCTACTACGTTTCCTTCTCTCCCTTTTCCTACTCTCGAATTCCAATCACCCCTTACTACTAAATTATCGCCTCCCTTCGCTCCCTGAATAATTTCTTTCATTTCATCATACATTTCTTCAATTTCTTCGTCATCTGCAGAGCTAGTTGGCATATAAACTTGTACTACTGTAGTAGGCATGGGCTTGGTCTCTATCTTCACCACAATAATGCTTTCACTATGCTGTTTGTAGTAGCTTACCCGTACTCCTATTTTTTTATTCATTATTAAACCTACTCCTGCATTACCCCTATTTGATTTTGTATTTATAACCCTGTATTCACCTGACCACAAGTCTTGTTCCTTCTGCCACTGAACTTCACTAATTCCCACTACATCTAACTTTAACCTATCCATTTCCCTTTTTAAATTTTCTAACCTACCTGCCCGATTAAGGGATCTGACATTCCACCCTGTGATCCGTAGAACGCCAGTTTTCTTTCTCCTAATAACGACGTCCTCCTGAGTAGTCCCCACCCGGAGATCCGAATGGGGGACTATTTTACCTCTGGAATATTTTACCCAAGAGGACGCCATCACCATTTAACCATACAGTAAAGCTGCATGGCCTCGGGAAAAATTACGGCTGTAGTTTCCCCTTGCTTTCAGCCGTTCGCAGTACCAGCACAAGGCCGTTTTGGTTAGTGTTACAAGGTCAGATCAGTCAATCATCCAGACTGTTGCCCCTGCAACTACTGAAAGGGATGCTGCCCCTCTTCAGGAACCACACGTTTGTCTGTCCTTTCAACAGATAACCCACCGTTGTGGTGTTGTGGTTGCACCTACGGTACGGCCATCTGTATCGCTGAGGCACGCAAGCCTCCCCGCCAACGGCAAGGTCCATGGTTCATGCGGGGGGGGGGGGGGACCAGTAAACCTATCATTATAATCATTATAAAATTACTGCAGCTATTTAAATAGAACATATAAATAAAGCACATTAATTGAATCTCCGATATATGTTAGCACTAAAATTCAGGCACTAGTTGATTTGTTATCACCAAAATTAGAAATGTAATTGTTACCTATAACATAATTAGAAAATGTTATATTAACTCGTAGTTATGTTGAAAATAGGTTCACCTTGTTCAGCACTGAGATAGTAAATTTTTAGCAATGTGTAGCTCATATTCGGTTTATCTTTTCATTGTGATTTTACATAAAATTGTAATTTTCATTGGAGGTAATTGTTAACAAAAGTATAAATAGAGGTCACTCAGGCACCTTGGGGCACTCGTTTTTTGGCTAGGGTTGCGATAAAATATATTGTAGGCTCACTCGTTTGATGATTGTTGTGAATACTGTGTCGTTTGATGTCAACTTTGGGAACATGTGATGTAACTGGTACAGTTCACCAGTCTCGGACACCAGAGTCCTGGAAATATATTGGTATTAAAACAGCACTGTACTTTGGAATTTATTTGGGAGTTTTCTGCAATCCTTTTCATAGGCTGCACAGCAACGAGACATGATTCCAGGAATTTTACAAAACCTCGAGAACTAAACAACTCTCAATGCTGGTAGAATTGACGTGAAAACAACAGCGCATTGACTGGGCAATTCATTCAAAACATTTGCAACGCGGAGGTGGGAAAATATAAACATCTCAACGTGGTGGAGGATCTGGGATCGAGTGGAAGACTGTGCAGAGGATGACTCGCAAGAATTCCATGTACAAGAGGCAGGAACCATAATCTTGTACGTTGCAGACTGCACCATGGACGTCGACAGGAGCTAAAGTGAAATTCTGGAGTGACATCGCAAATGAATCAGATAAGTACCCCATTTAATTATTTTTATTTCAGTCGCAGACAGTGTCCTACAATTTTCTGTTTTTGTTTCATTGTGTGCGTGTTTTGTCTAGTGTCTAGCCACTTTGATCAAAATGAGCGAAACTCAGTTAAATCGAATAGGCATGACCACGTGGTCAGACCGTCAATTTCATGCTTCTACTCCAAATATGCACTTAAACAGTGAAGCAATTTCCGCCAGCCTTGTTCGCCTTTTCATGGCTTTTCGGGAGCAAATCAGCAACCGAATTTAATTGACCAGATATCTCAATAACTGAATAATAAACTAGAACAATTGGTAACTGAAAATAACCAATAAGGTAGCAACATTAAAGAGGTCACAGAAAAGCTGGACTAAAATTTGAAATCATTGAGAGAAGAAATCAATGCAACAAATAACAAAGTACAAATTATTGCATGTGACATAGAACGGTAGAAACCAAAGTTGACTGTTTGGAGGCTTTCACAATCTCCGAATTTAAAGAAACAAACAAAAGCATTGAATTAGTTAACGAACGTGTCAAAAACACGCAAGTAGTCGTTTTAAATGAATTAGTGAACCGAAAAGAGGATTAAAAATGTTGCAGGAACTCATTGTTTCAGAAAAAGAATTGGTAGGGGAAAGATTGAAATTAAATTCTGACGTTGTTTCTGATATCTCGTATTGACGAGAAAGTAGAAAATGTAACAATAGAACAGCAAACAGTCACCTCTGAGGTTTCAAAACTGCAAAATAATATAATGTCCAATTTTGATTCAAACCAGATGTTTGTGCATAGTTGTAACAATGTTAATTTACAATGTTACCCAGGTGATACGAAATTGCATCCAGTTGACTTTGTTCATCAGTGCAAAGACAGTTTCCAACCTAACATGCCAGAGTCTGCTAAAGTTAAATTTGCGAAACGTTTTTTGGATGGTGATGCCCTTACATGGGCGAACCGAAACATTGATACAAATACTACGTCTTTTGCCGATTTTGAACGCCAATTCTTGGCAAATTTTTGGTCGGAAAACAAACAGGCAAGAATAAAATCTGAATTTCTTAACGGTAGCAAATATCACACAAGTCTTGCAATTAGCATGCGAGAATTTTGTGAAAAACATTTAGGGACATTGTCACATTTGAGCAAACCATTGGACGAACAGATACAGATTGACGCACTGAAACAGCGCCTACCACACCGTTTTCAGTGGGGACTTATATATGGGCCAGATGACAGTGTTGACGAATTTTTACGTTATGTAGACAAAATTGACCGTGCATGGCAGAATGATGACAGACAGTACAATCAAAACCTCAGAAACACTCACAATAGGAATGGGGGTCACAACAATATAATGGACACAGAAATAATAACTGGTGTGGTAACCAAAACAGTAGTTACAACAGACACGAAAACAATCAAGAACAGAGAAACAGTAACCAGCTTCACAACAGCAACTACAACCAGGGAAACAGGTAACCACCTCATTGGGAGTCTGTCAATTTGAGGTGAATAATTGTGGCAAAAACCAGGCAAATAGGAGGTTAAAGAGACAGAAACATAAAAGCAATCATAAATGTAATGTAAATAGGGACTACTACTTAGATGATACTAGTTATAAGCAAAACTTTTGGGATCACATGTTGAGTGAATTGAATAATGCACATACTCAAGCAGGACCACAGTTTGAACTTAATGAACATGACTTAGCATTAATTGATGACACATTAACATCTGATGTAGACAGAGCTTATGATATGTATGGTATCACTAGCTTGTTTTCTGATGAAGGTAAGGATAATGAGGTATCTATATTAGTAGAAATTGGTAGCCAAAATGACGAAATAACACTGACTCTGATAATGAAACAGGTAGTGATTTCAGTAGTGTAACTTCAGATGTTGAACACTTAGTAGTTAAGGCAGATGTGCATGCAGAGGCATCACCCACTGATTATTTTGATGATGATTTTGATAAAGATAGTGTTGTAAAGGATGATGCATTTGATGATATAGGTACACAAGAGGAATTAGATGGCATTATTTATGTTGAAGTTATTGATAATGGTGTTGCAGCTGAAAGTAACTCTGAATGCGAAATTGGTTCATGTGAAGATATTAAGAGTGCAAACAATATATTGGTACCAATTTGTATAAAAGAAGTCTTAAGTAAATCTACTAATAAGAAGGAACAAGCTAAGTTAATAGGTGAGAAGATTTTGGAATCTATTATCAGTGAAAATGAAGTTTGTTTAGAAAATAATAAGAAAAGTGAAGTCATCAAATCAGATCCTTCCATGAAAGATAATATGAAGTATAATGAAAGAAAGGTATCTGTCTCATGTGTATTTAATTCCAGTCATAATGACACTCAATCTTGTGTTGATTCTGACATTGAAACCTGTGGTGAAGAAGTATGTAACAACATCAATACAACTGAATTAGAAAGTGACTTGTTGGCAGAGAATGTGAATAGTGACCCAAATATTACCTTAGGTAGCCCTTACGTAGAAATAAGCGTTAACAATTGGTCAGGACTTTGTTGAGGAACAGGATAAAAGACACTAAAAGTTACATCGAATTCCCATCACAGGTGTACAGATTAAAGGTGCCACTGGCAAGTTTAGTAAGTTAATAAATAAACAAGCTTTGATTACATTTTCTTTTGGCAACATTAATTTTGAACACAGTTGTTTAATTATTCCAGATCTCAATGAGTAAATGATTTTAGGGATGGACTGGATAGTTAAAGCAAAGGTGAGTTTTGATTGGCAAAAGTCAGAATTACTGTTCACTGAACCAAAGGCCAGTATTCAAGGAAAAGTAGTGATCCAGTTAAGTTCAAGTACAAACAGTAGTAACTATATTAGGGAAATAGTTTATCCAGAGTGTAGCCATTACATGGAGGAAGGGGAAAATAGAGATCACAATAACCAGAATTTGGTTGATGATAGTTACTCCCTAACCATATCAGAAAAGGTAAAAGAAGCAAATGACTTGACTGAGTCTGAAAAGGAGGAATTAGAAAATTTTCTCTGGGAAAACTGTAACATTTTTAGTGATCAACCTGGTAGGGTCAAAGATTATGAATGTCATTTGAAGTTAAAGCCACACGACCTGTTTTTCATTAAGCCTTATGAGGTACCCATCTGTAAAAGGAAAGAAGTAGAGAGGGAACTGCAGAAAATGCAAAAATGGAGAATAATAGAGAGAAGTCACAGTCCATATAACAGCCTGATGGTCTGTATTTCAAAAAAGGATGGTGGTGTTGGGCTGGTATTGGATTCACGTCGCCTGAATAAGTTTATAGAAAGAGAAACAGATCATCCTGAATCCATGGAGTAACTCTTGTACAAATTCAGTGATACAAAATATTTTTCTAGCCTGGATTTGACCTCAGGTTTTCATCAAATCACATTAGCACAGGATTCGAGGCAATACACAGCCTTTTTATATAATGGTAAATGTTTTCAGTATTGTGTTGTTCCGTTCAGGCTGAATGTGTCTGTAGCTGAGTTTATTCGAGCTTTGGATCATGTGATTGGAAGTGAACTACTATCTAAACTAATTACTTACGTGGATGATATATTAATAACTTGGGAGGAACACCTTGATACTTTGTACAAATTAGCCAATAATTTCAGGCAAGGCGGAATGACCCTTAAATTAAGTAAATGCAAATTTGGAGTATCAGACTTGAAGTTTTTAGGCCATACAATTAACAGAGAAGGCATTCCACCTGACAGTGATAAAATTTCTGCAATTCAGTTTCCATGTCCAAAGAACAAGAAACAGCTGTGGTCATTTTATGGTCTATGTAATTTTTATCATAAGTATGTCAGCACCCAAGCTTTAAATGCACCGTGTTTGAGAGAGCTATTAAAAAAGAACACCATATGGGAATGGACAGATCAGTGTCAAGCAGAATTCGATGAGATCAAACAACAACTAAATAACAGGCAATTACTCCACAGACCTGACCTTTCACTAGCATTTTGCCTAATGACAGATAGTTCACATTACGGATTGGGTGTACATTTGTTTCAACAGAAGGAAATTAATGGAAAAATAGAATATCATTCAATCAGTTTTGCCAGCCGAGGTCTGCAGAAACATGACTGTAATTACACGGTGACTGAGAAGGAACTACTTGCCATTGTATGGGATTTCACTAAATACAGGAACTATAAAGTAGGCAATAAAGTCATAGTTTTCACGGATCACAAAGCTCTATGTTATATTCAAGACTGTAAACTTTTCAATAGTAGATTAACCAGGTGGGCCATATTTTTGCAACAATTTGATTATAGCATTCAGTATATAAAAGGGGATCAGAATATAATTGCTGATGCTTTGTCTAGATTACCTGTGGGGGGTGGTCAAGAAGAAGAACTATTGGATAACAAGGTGTTTAAAATAATGTACATGAGAGGGATTAAGGGTGAAAAGGAAATTACTAACATTTGCAGTATCTCCTAGATACCAGATCCAGGATGATGATTTGAAACTTGTGAAAAGCCTTATCGATAAAAGGGGTTATGAAAAGGTTGGCATGTATTATCAAAATTTTAAATGTATTTTATTCAGGAGATATAATACCGGCTCTGACATCTGGAAGGTTTGTTGGCCTATACAATGTGTTGACATTTTAATTAAGTACGTACATGAGAGCTATGGACACTGTGCAATCATGAAATGCACTGACAAACTTAAGGAAAATGTCTATTTTAATAATATGTTTAGAAGAGTAAGACAGGTTATACAAAAATGTGATTGGTGGCAAAGAGAAAAAGTCACAAATCAGAAATACCAAGGTTATTTACAAAGTATTGTGCCAAAAGGCAAATTGGAACTAATAGGAATTGATTTGTTTGGCCAATTGCCGAGAACTAATGAGGGTTATACATATTTGTTTGTAGTTGTTGACTTATTCACTAAACTAGTAAAATTGTATCCACTAAAGAAGGCAACAAGCAGGAAAATTTTAAACTGTTTCTGTAATGATTACTTCACACAGATTGGAAAACCAAAAGCCATTCTTTCAGACAATGGGAGTCAATTTACATCTAACGTTTGGAAAGATTTCATGAAAGATAAAGACATTAAGCACGTCCTTATTTCTGTTTATTCTCCATCTTGTAACCCAACTGAGCGCTATATACATGAAATAGGCAGGCTTTGTAGAACTTACTGCTCTAAAGATCATACAAATTGGCCAAGTTACATATGTGATTTTGAAGATGTTTTGAACACCTTACAACATACAACAACTGGCTTTACGCCTTATGAAGTCCACTTTAACAAACACCCACCAAACATCTTGTATGAATTGATCAATTTCCCTGTCTGTAATGAGTTAACACCGGACGAGAGAATGGAAATAGTAAAGAAAAATATTGAAACACACTATGCCAAGAGAAAGCTTAAACATGATTCAAAAGGAAAGTTTACACAGTACAATGCAGGTGATTTGGTCTTAAAAAAAAGTTATGAGAAATCCAAGGCAATCAATAGAGAGATAAGAAATTTTTCGATATTTACATTGGTCCATTTGAAGTTTATGAGAAACCACATCCAAACACCTACCGACTTATCTATCCCAAATCAAAAAAGCTATTTGGTTTAAGAAATGTCACTCAGTTGAAACCTTATGTGCAATAATTGCAATCCCTCAGGGGGGTACACAAACTTTGTGTACTATGCGTGTGGCTTATGCAAGGTGCCCCAGCTAATGTGACGTTTTCTTCTCGAAAACACTGATGCCACATTCTACGATACCTTTCTGACACACAAACTTCCAACAATACATAAGTTACCTTTTTGTACCTATGTTTGCTTATATTTGTTATGTAAGATATTTTCATGTGATTTACTTTGTAGTATAAGATACATTTTGTTTTGATTGAGTAATCTGTATCGTCAGATGTATTGCTAATTTGACATTTACAAAAATGGTTCAAATGGCTCTGAGCGCTATGGGACTCAACTGCTGAGGTCATTAGTCCCCTAGAACTTAGAACTAGTTAAACCTAACTAACCTAAGGACATCACAAAAATCCATGCCTGAGGCAGGATTCGAACCTGCGACCGTAGCGGTCTTGCGGTTCCAGACTGCAGCGCCTTTAATCACACGGCCACTTCGGCCGGCTGACATTTACATCCTACCGATTATGACTATTACTGATATGTGAGGACTATGATTTGAACTTATGTTGCCAGGAAAAACCAATATGTATTTTCTAGTTAGGAACAGTTACACATCTTTACAGACAACAGACCATATTGTATTTATATCAGCTTATCCAGAAATGAAAGGTGAATTGTGTGAAGATACACTAAGCTTATTAATACATACTTACAGACTTTATGGTACATTTGTACAGTTAAGAAGAACTATATACATCTTTTCGCTGTTTTTATCTTATATACACTCCTGGAAATGGAAAAAAGAACACATTGACACCGGTGTGTCAGACCCACCATACTTGCTCCGGACACTGCGAGAGGGCTGTACAAGCAATGATGACACGCACGGCACAGCGGACACACCAGGAACCGCGGTGTTGGCCGTCGAATGGCGCTAGCTGCGCAGCATTTGTGCACCGCCGCCGTCAGTGTCAGGCAGTTTGCCGTGGCATACGGAGCTCCATCGCAGTCTTTAACACTGGTAGCATGCCGCGACAGCGTGGACGTGAACCGTATGTGCAGTTGACGGACTTTGAGCGAGGGCGTATAGTGGGCATGCGGGAGGCCGGGTGGACGTACCGCCGAATTGCTCAACACGTGGGGCGTGAGGTCTCCACAGTACATAGATGTTGTCGCCAGTGGTCGGCGGAAGGTGCACGTGCCCGTCGACCTGGGACCGGACCACAGCGACGCACGGATGCACGCCAAGACCGTAGGATCCTACGCAGTGCCGTAGGGGACCGCACCGCCACTTCCCAGCAAATTAGGGACACTGTTGCTCCTGGGGTATCGGCGTGGACCATTCGCAACCGTCTCCATGAAGCTGGGCTACGGTTCCGCACACCGTTAGGCCGTCTTCCGCTCACGCCCCAACATCGTGTAGCCCGCCTCCAGTGGTGTCGCGACAGGCGTGAATGGAGGGACGAATGGAGACGTGTCGTCTTCAGCGATGAGAGTCGCTTCTGCCTTGGTGCCAATGATGGTCGTATGCGTGTTTGGCGCCGTGCAGGTGAGCGCCACAATCAGGACTGCATACGACCGAGGCACACAGGGCCAACACCCGGCATCATGGTGTGGGGAGCGATCTCCTACACTGGCCGTACACCACTGGTGATCGTCGAGGGGACACTGAATAGTGCGCGGTATATCCAAACCGTCATCGAACCCATCGTTCTACCATTCCTAGACCGGCAAGGGAACTTGCTGTTCCAACAGGACAATGCACGTCCGCATGTATCCCGTGCCACCCAACGTGCTCTAGAAGGTGTAAGTCAACTACCCTGGCCAGCAAGATCTCCGGATCTGTCCCCCATTGAGCATGTTTGGGACTGGATGAAGCGTCGTCTCACGCGGTCTGCACGTCCAGCACGAACGCTGGTCCAACTGAGGCGCCAGGTGGAAATGGCATGGCAAGCCGTTCCACAGGACTACATCCAGCATCTCTACGACCGTCTCCATGGGAGAATAGCAGCCTGCATTGCTGCGAAAGGTGGATATACACTGTACTAGTGCCGACATTGTGCATGCTCTGTTGCCTGTGTCTATGTGCCTGTGGTTCTGTCAGTGTGATCATGTGATGTATCTGACCCCAGGAATGTGTCAATAAAGTTTCCCCTTCCTGGGACAATGAATTCACGGTGTTCTTATTTCAATTTCCAGGAGTGTATATTATTCACATGGAAGGAATTACTATGTTTTGCTTCTCATGCCATTATACGATTGACAACTGAATTTTTGTGTTACTATATATAAGAATGCATGAGATGTTGAAAGACGTTATGATTTATGAAAGGGTTGAAGTGATTTATGCTGTTAAGAAGGGACTATCGCCATGATATACTATATACATGTTTCATTCAGTTATGTACACACGAGAGAGATGTTGAAATTGATATGAATTATTGTGGATTGTCTTGAAATAAGGTAAGTGATGTTGTGATTTGCATTTGTATTAAGGATTTGAGGTTGCAGACTCATTGCTGTTTCTGATTCACATGAATTGACGTTTACAGTTTATTGATGGAAGATGGTTTGATTTGATATTGCATTTTCGTTGGGGTATTTGGATGATGATGATGATGATGATGATGATGATGATGATGATAGGTTTAGGTGATATGATATGCAATGCTGCTGAGGTGGTTGGTGGTATTCAACCCTCATTTATTAATGGTTTTGATGATTCGTTTAATGGACAGGATTATGATGTTGATGGTACTGTGCAGTCACACATAACGGAACTAATGAATCATTTGAATCGCATGAAGTAGAACACTTATACATTTCGATTGAAGGAAGTGCTGATGTGAAATTACAATTGAGAGTTATTTTTGAACAACTATGACAACAGATAACACACAAATCACATTGAAAAACTATTATTTTACATTAGTCACATCTCACAAGATATAATCTGGAAACTAGTTTGCTATTGAGGGGTAGGAAATGACAACTTCAATAGACAGAGTGAGGACTTTGACGAAATGAAATATAAGATGCCATGTGACAAGGTTCTGGATTTTTTTTTTACAAAATCTCCTTACTGCAAGGTTGCTAACTATAGCACAATAGCATTTTCACTTGCTTAAGTGTATCTTTCCACTTTCAGAATTTTTTTTATGTATTACTTGTTTTCTCACAATTTATAAAACCTTGAAGCTGTTTCTCGGTGTTAATTTGATCTAACTTTCTGGATGTTTTGGTAAACATTTTGCAACATTATTGCATTTGATGTACAAAGCCAAGAAATATAGATGCATATATATATATATATATATATATATATATATATATATATATATTGACTATATGTAGTATATTCAGATACTTGTGACAACAACTCAGATTGGATATAAATGAACAGTTTCTATACTGTCACAATATAAATATACAAATATAATTTTGAATATTCATGTTTGACAAGATTTGTAAAATATTTTATGGTATTGCAAACTGTTAGGATAAATTTTATTCTTCTGTCTTTTATATGATATTATTATTATAGAACATGTCATATGGACACTTTAAAAGTGCAACAGAATCACTGCAATCAAATTTGTAATTTGTTAGCTTAGTTGTGTTTGAGTGTTTGAAGGAGGGAAAATTAATGGACGCTCTAGAAGTGACAAAAACAAGGACGCTCTAGAAGTGATAGTTTCGGAAAAACATTCATTCAGAAAATTTGATGTAAATATTCATTTTGTAAAAGTTTCGATATTTCTTTGTGATCTCATATTTCCAATTCTTGTTTTCTTGAAGTATATGTTTGTAGCTATTTGGAAAATTTATCTGTATGTAAAGTTTCGTGATCCAATTTTGTGCCTTTTAAGATATATGCAGTTTGTGTTATTTTGTCCAACTAGTACTGTATCATATCAATCACACTAATATTTCTGCGAGAAGAGTTTCATCTATCAGGCTAGGCAAAACTCTTCAGGGGGTATTGAAATATTACTGTATCTCACTGCTGCCTATCAGAACCCCTTGGAGAGCATTAAAGATAAACACCAGTCCTAATTGCCCAATTGTAAAGCGACCTGTTTCCACATTACATACAAAAATAGCCACTATTTCAGTATACATATAATTCGAAAACGATGCTTTGCTGATTAACATTGTTCTTATGTGAAAAACACAATACAAATGTGAAATTAATACTGTAGCTAACCGAAAGAAATGTAGCACATGGTCAGGATGTACCAGTAAACCTATCACTATATAATTATTACAGCAATTTAAATAGAGCATATAAATAAAGCACATTAATTGAATCTCTGATATATGTTAGCACTAAAATTCTGGCACTAGTTGATTTGTTATCAGCAAATTTAGGAATGTAACTGTTACCTGTAACATAATTAGCCAGAAAATGTTATATTAACTCGTAGTTAAATTGAAAATAGGTTCACCTTGTTCAGCACTGAGATAGTAAATTTTTAGCAATGTGTAGCTCATATTCGGTTTATCTTTTCATTGTGATTTTACATAAAATTGTAATTTTCATTGTAGGTAATTGTTAACAAAAGTATAAATAGAGGTCACGCAGGCATCTTGGGGCACTCGTTTTTTGGCTAGGGTTGCGAGCAAATGTATTGTAGGCTCACTCGTTGCAAGCAACCTCAGGCTGGTGCGATCAGAGTCAACATAGATGGAGCTGTGAGTGAAGTGTCACCAACTCAACTCCTATCAGAAGAAAGAAATCATAGTCCCCATGCATACCAAAGATGACAAAATTCTACACTGCACAGATATTAGAACGCTATGATGTGCCTAGTAAGCACACAAACACACAAGAAATTAAAAAGCTAAACTATTAACCACACAGATATTTAAAAATAAGTCGGTCCTGTTTGAAGCTCGTAAAAATAATTCACAAATTAACTGTGTTCTCGCCGTATTTACAGCAGGAACGAAAGGAGCTGTCTCATTCACAGTCTAACCGATACTTCTAAGCATGTTACTTCCTACTAAAATATCTTTACACAGCAGATAAGCTGCACTATATACTTATTAACATATTCTGATCTTTACAGTCCAATTTTAGTCCCAAAATGATTTCCCTTCAGAATATTATTTTTACATTTAATCCCTATAGTAACTTGTATACATCAACACATGAAAACCATTCCAAAATAAAACATATGATTGATTAAAATTACTTCCTTAAAGCTACCTTTATATGCAGTAAAAATTCTTTCTTTCCATAAAGAAATTTTCGCGATTTCTTCGACCTCCATGCACCTAGAACTACACCGACTGATTTTAACTACCTTTCGACACAAAACTTGAGTGCCTTCTTATGCTTTACGTACTTCTAATAGTATTAAGTTCACCACCATACCTAAGATAAACATCTCACCAAAATTTTTCGATATTTAACATGTGATACATTTGTAATTATACTTATCTTCACACCTCACTCATCATGCACAAACTCGCAAGAAAAAGAGCTGTACCACTTTTGCCTTCCATAAATTTGTTCTCCCCAGTGTGAGTATCATTCCATTCTCACCTTTTTCCTCTTTTCCAACTGCTCAGATTCGAGGCTTTCTCCCTCGTCCACCAATCGATTCATACATTTACACACATAATTTTTGAATACTATTGGAACACCACATTTTGAAGTGAGAAGCACATACTGTACACGCAAACTAAGTTGACACATGGTGTGGTGAATAATGCGAGTGACTGCAAAGACATTCGCCGGCCGAAGTGGCCGTGCTTGGTTACTGACCAGGCCCTCAACAGTAGTTCTACATTTTACAATTTTGACCTGAGATTCCACTACATTTCCCATGTTATTACCACCATTTTGATCCCCTGTAATATGCAACTTCTCTTTACTGTTCCTGCTGCACCATTTTGCCACAGATTTTTTCTCTTAATATCGTTTTTACATATTACAGTTTCAATCTGGAAATCCATTGCCTTATCTGATTGGTATCACAAATTTGACTCCTAGTGCAGTTCATAATCCCTATTTACTGTTCCTGCTGCGCAGCTATGCCACTATCTTTTGTTTTAAACACCATTTTTACTTTCTACTACTTTGATCTGGAAATCAAATACTACATCCGTTAATTCACTGCTAGCCTGCTTAGTCATCTCCTCAAGTGTATTTTACTTAGGCTAGCAGCAATCTACACCACTAAATATCTCCTTCTTAAGCCCATCGACTCCACATCCTAATAGTTCCACTACTGGATCGACTTTGTTATCAGCATTTTTAATATCAGAATTGATTTCAGAATCTGAACTTCCCGTTTTCAGAATTCATTCCTGTTGTAATGGCCCTACGTAATGTAATATGATTGTAATATTCCGGCTGCGAGTACCAGCAATGATGCGCTCCCGTAATTGAGACGACAACGCTCTTTGCTGTGACGACAACGCACTTTGCTGTGGAAAAAACAGCATCAATGCTTCTTGTAATTGTTGGGAAGAAGAAATACCGATAGAACATTGTGCATTTTTGGGGTTAGATAAGTTTGCAAATAGAAGTAATCTGAAGTGGAGAGGTCAACTTGTAATTGCAATTATCAAGAATAAAAAATTTAATTTGTGAAAAGAAGGTAAATGTCGTTTACGAACTTTTATTCAATGTTAGATCCCTGGAGCTTCGTAAAAATTATTAGTGTGTTTAGCAATGCAGTGCATAGTGATTTCTTCGCGAATTAACAATACTGGGTGGATCTGCTACTACCACGATCAGAACGACGCACAATATTTCGCCGTCAGCTTGTGTGTTCAAGACGTTCCCTAAGCAGCCAGTTTGTTAGTTAGAAGATATCGTACTACCACTATTGTTCCACTTTCTCATTCTGAAAGTGTTTCCAGAAAATCTTACAGCGACTGTGAGTACTTTTGTGGCCAAGAGAGACGGAGTCTTCATCACTGTTGTAGCAGTTTTCGCCGACTTTGCTCTGGCGTTCTCCTGGAACTGGATAAACAGAAACCTCTAACCGCCAACTCGTCCTGTACCTAATCGATTCCCTCCTTATAGCGGCCACAAAGAAAACATATTCATCTATAGTCCAATTCTTTCACTGATTTTTTTGTATTAGACAGGTAAAATTTTTTTTAAATGTATGCACCTAGGAAAAAGAATCAAAAGAGAGTTTAAAACCAGTACCTGTCTTATCTGTGTCAAAGTCAAAGTTCAAGAAAGTTTATTTTTTTTCCTTTTACAACGTAGAGTTAATTTTACTGTTCACCAACGTTTCCTCCATGTGAGAAATAATTTGACACCATTAGAAATAGCCACTCCCACAACACCAAATTTCGGGAATATATTTGCCTAAGTACAATATTAAAGTGATTAACATTGAAAGATCCCTGGTAAATGTAAAGGTGAGGTAAGCCATTCCAAATGTGAAATCCTGGTACAGATATTACCAGTGTTAACTTCCAAAGTGTTGAATACAATCTTGCAAACGTGTATGCTTTGTGTTGCACATGTGCCAGATGTCAGTTTGTGGGATGGAGTTCCATGCCTGGAGCACTTTACAATGACGGTTAATGCTGGTTGTGGATGATTGCTGGAGTTGTCATCCAATGATGTCCTGTATATGCTCGATTGGAGACAGGTCTGGCGATTCAGCAGGCCAAGGAACCACGTCAACTTTCTGCAGATAATGTTAAGGTACAACAGTGGTATATGGACGAGAATTGTCATGTTCGAAAACACCCCTTGGAATACTGTCTGTGAATGGCAGCACAACAGGTCGACTCATTAGATTGACATACAAATTTGCAGTCAGAGTGCGTGGTATAGCCACGAGAATGCTTCTGCTCTCATATGAAATCGCACCCCAAACCATAACTTCAGGTGTAGGTCCAGTGTGTCTAGCACGCTCGTAGGTTGGTTGCAGACACTCAACTGGTCTCCTTCTAACCAACACACAGCCATCACTGGCACTGAGGTAAAACCAGCTTTCATCAGAAAACACAAGAGACCTCCACCCTGGCCTCTAATGAGCTCTCGCTAGACACTACTGAAGTCACAAATGCTTTAAGTTTGGTATCAGTGGAATGCACGCTACAGGACATCTGGCTCAGAGCTGTTCTCGAAGGAACTGATTTCTAACAGTTCATTGTGTCACTGTGGTGACAACTGCTGCTCAAATTGCTGCTGCAGATGCAGTATGATGCACCAAAGCCATACGTCAAACACATTGGTCTTCCCTCTTGGTAGTGCCACGTGGCCATTCAGAGCCCAGCCTTCTTGCAACTGCACATTTTCGTGGTCAGCACTGCCAGAAATCATGTACAGTGGTTACATTCCTGTCAAGCCTTTCTGCAGGATCGCAGGTGGAACATCAGGCTTTTCTTAGCCCTATTACATGACTTCGTTCAAACTCAGTGAGGTGTTGAGAATGACGTCGTTGTCGCCTAAAAGGCATTATAGACTAATACCAACTCATCGTGTCCAGTTTCAGAGCTAACTAACCCCAACAAGCGTGAGAGAGTGTATTTAAAGCAAACCTGATTGTATTCTCATAGTGGCGTTACTAGCTCCACTCTTATGTGACTTCCGCGAAATTTGAACAGACATCATCTTTCAGATCTAGAAGCACACCTACCAAGTTTCGTTTATGTCACACAACTCCTTATTTCTGTTGAGATTTTTTTCCACTGGTGTATTTCTCCGTTATTTGGCTCACTTACTTTTTCAGTTCCACATACACTCGGTGATTGTTTAACCACGACAATCACCATTTCCGAGAGTAACCCTGTCAAATCATGTATGTTCACACTTTCATCGTCAGTACTTAACGTTTGGACCATGATTTTTGCCTCTACTGTGCTGCTGACTCCGAAGGTAAAGTTCCTGCCCCCCTTTGAAGTCACTGACAATGCCGATGACGAAGTTCATGGAGTCGCCCCCGCAGCCCTGCAAAGCTGTAGCCAATCCCGAAGTCTGCTATGCTGTCCGTGTCTCCACTGCTAGCTCCCACAGTCTCGTATTCACCACATCTTCGCATCACTATCTTCCTCTTTCTTCTTCTGCTGCTTCATGTCTACGTTTCACCACTCCTAATTTCCTGCTACAGATTCACAGACATGCAGTTGCTGCAAAATCCTAATCTCAGAACCGCCACACAAAACTGCCTACTATGCTTCAGATTCTGGATCTGTTTAACGAAATATTAGCAATGCTAATTAAATCACCTTTGCAACTGCAGTAGGGATTGGGTTCAAATCCCACATAAGCTGTCATTTGCGATGCAGCAACTGATAAGGACTGTGGGTAGATTTTCTAGTCATATTCCTGACGAGAAAACATTTTCAGGACATACCAAAATTAAGGGATTGGTGGTCAGTTTGTACATCTCTGTTCAGGAGATGTGCGTCTGCTTTTTGTCGATTAGTTAAAACAACTGAAATAACTGATACAGATTATGGTCTTCTGGTCAAACAGCTAAAACACTGGGAAGGTAAGCATAATTTTAAATAAGCACAAATGGCGATTAAATAAAAAACAATAAATGGCAATAAAGGGTTGTTATCTGCTGATGATAAACTGATGCATATGACATCACGAATCCATGTTGAATAAAGTGATAATTTATTCAATCATCCACATGAAACAATATCTGGAAATGGTGGTCCTACAATAATTCAGTTTAAAGATACAGATTCATAAATATTCAATGACAGTTAAGTATGTGTCAATCTTTGTACTAAAAATGGTAGTCAACTTCCAAGAAATCAATAAATAATAGCTAGTTCGTCAAATAAGAGTCCCATGCTTTTAACTAGGCACAAATAATCCCAGAACAGTAATTAAATCATTGCAAAGTGGCTTGAAATATGTCTTATGATGTTTGCTCTCAGTTAAAGTTCAAACTAATTTTCTGAGTCAAAGTCCCACTAGCCTCAGAATTTCGCTAAGGATGAGCAAATTTAAAGTATTTTTGACTGATTTCTGCCCAAAACCTATCACTTTACCACACTAACTGCTCTACAACATCAATCCTCTCCTCTTTACTGTCTCAATACCAAGTCTTACTGCTACCTCGTTTTGGCATGTATTCTTCCCACTATTCATTCTCTGTGGCCGAGCGGTTCTAGGCGCTACAGTCCGGAACCGCGCGACCGCCACGGTCGCAGGTTCGAATCCTGCCTCAGGCATGGATGTGTGTGATGTCCTTGGGTTATTTAGGTTTAAGTAGCTCTAAGTTCTAGGGGACTGATGACCACAGCAGTTAAGTCCCATAGTGCTCAGATCTATTTGAACAATTTTATTCATTCTCTGCATGAATTGTTCGCCTTATCACCTCTCCACACCAAATGCTTCAACTCTCTATCTCTCCCTGAATGCTCCCAAGAGGCACTCCACAAATCTGAATGCCCAAGAGCCTCACCACTAATTCCAATGAAATCTATAAAGTGGACAACCATTTGCATAATAATAAAGTTACATATTAAATACAGGGCTAAAATTAAACAACGTTTTCTCCCCCTTCTATAGGGTGTTACAAAAAGGTACGATGAAACTTTCAGGAAACATTCCTCACACACAAATAAAGAAAAGACGTTATGTGGACATGTGTCCAGAAACGCTTAATTTCCATGTTAAGGCTCATTTTAATTTCGTCAGTATGTACTATACTTCCTCAATTCACTGCCAGTTGGCCCAGTTGAAGGAAGGTAAAGTTGACTTCGGTGCTTGTGTTGACATGTGACTCATTGCTCTACAGTACTAGCATCAAGCACATCAGAACGTAGCAGCAACAGGTTAGTGTTCATCACGAACGTGGTTTTGCAGTCAGTGCAATGTTTACAAATGCGGAGTTGGCAGATGCCCATTTGATGTATGGATTCGCACGGGGCAATAGCCGTGGCGCGGTACGTTTGTATCGAGACAGATTTCCAGAACGAAGGTGTCCCGAAGGAAGACGTTCGAAGCAATTGATCGGCGTCTTAGGGAGCACGGAACATTCCAGCCTATGTCTCGCGACTGGGGAAGACCCAGAACGACGAGGACACCTGCAATGGACGAGGCAATTCTTCGTGCAGTTGACGATAACCTTAATGTCAGCGTCAGAGAAGTTGCTGCTGTACAAGGTAACGTTGACCACGTCACTGTATGGAGAGTCCTACGGGAGAACCAGTTGTTTCCGTACCATGTACAGCGTGTGCAGGCACTATCAGCAGCTGATTGGCCTCCATGGGTACACTTCTGCAAATGGTTCATCCAACAATGTGTCAATCCTCATTTCAGTGCAAATGTTCTCTTTACGGATGAGGCTTCATTCCAACGTGATCAAATTGTAAATTTTCACAAACAATATGTGTGGACTGACGAGAATCCGCACGCAATTGCGCAATCGCGTCATCAACACAGATTTTCTGTGAACGTTTGGGCAGGCATTGTTGGTGATGTCTTGATTGGGCCCCATGTTCTTCCACCTACGCTCAATGGAGCACGTTATCATGATTTCATACGGGATACTATACCTGTGCTGCTAGAACATGTGCCTTTACAAGTACGACACAACATATGGGTCATGCATGATGGAGCTCCTGCACATTTCAGTCGAAGTGTTCATACGCTTCTCTACAACAGATTCGGTGACCAATGGATTGGTAGAGGTGGACCAATTCCATGGCCTCCACGCTCTCCTGACCTCAACCCTCTTGACTTTCATTTATGGGGGCATTTGAAATCTCTTGTCTACGCAACCCCAGTACCACATGTAGAGACTCTTCGTGCTAATATTGTGGACGGCTGTGATACAATACGCCATTCTCCAGGGCTGCATCAGCACATCAGGGATTCCATGCGACGGAGGGTGGATGCATGTATCCTCGCTAACGGAGGACATTTTGAGCATTTCCTGTAACAAAGTGTTTGAAGTCACACTGGTACGTTCTGTTGCTGTGTGTTTCCATTCCATGATTAATGTGATTTGAAGAGAAGTATTAAATGAGCTCTAACATGGAAAGTAAGCGTTTCTGGACACATGTCCACATAACATATTTTCTTTCTTTGTGTGTGAGGAATGTTTCCTGAAAGTTTGGCGGTACCTTTTTGTAACATCCTGTATAGAGACCAAAAACAATAGTACACATATAAAAGAATAGACATAATTAATTAAACATGATCTAACACATTTGTGCCAATAACAAATAATAAAGGATACATGTTAAAACATACTCAACTGATGACCGTTTCGTTCTCACTCTATTTACGATATTAAACGTTATGGATCATTTTCCATTTCAAGTTATAGGTTTTAATACTAGCGAGCATAACTTGTATTTATCACTCAGAAATAGTTAATAATTGAGATCAAACATAACTTGCTCACATTTGGATAGACCTGAGAATTGCCATACTGCTTCCATTTGCTGTTTATAAATAATTAAAAAATAATTAGAATCTCTCATAAACAGCAAATGGCACTCTAAAGAAAATTTCACAAATAAAATGCAGACAATATGAGATGTTAGGAAAGAAACAAGGAAAGCATGTTCAGCAATCATGAAATCAACCTTCTACAATACCCAAAGAAAACTCTCACAAGGTAGCAAATCAGTCTTATTCATACTTCGCGAAAGTATGTGAAAATTTTACAAAACTATATGTATGGGGATGGGCCTGAATCATCACTTGATCAGCCATTTACCAACAGACAATACTGTGACTAATATATTAAGGTAAAAGATACTGGCTTTTCCCATGGCTTTAAAATGGTAACAGGGGATGGGAACAATCAGAAATGTGCAGGCACTGACATATATGCACAGGGAAGACTTGTTTATGATAACAACATATGTATTTTTGATGATATGCTAAACAGGTTGTACTGGTGCAGAGGACAAACTGATGACGGTAGACAAGAAGTATGAAAGATTTTCACTGTTTATAAATGTTACTATGATATGGGATTCCCATTAAGAGAATTAAAGTCAGTGAGAAGTCAAATGTATGGTTAACAAAGGGATTTAAAAAAACAGGTGTCACCCTTAGCAATCAAAGCAGAGATGTCAAAGTGAATACAAAAATGAAACCAATACTGGAGGTTTTGTACAGATGGTGTACAGGCAGCAAAAAGGCTAACCAATGATTGATGTATCAACAGGAGGAGCAATAAACAGAAATCGATTTGGAAGATTATAAACAATAGCATAGGAAAATGTAAAACTAAAACTCATAACTACAAAAAAAAAAAAAGAAAATTGAGGGTAGGAAAACGTAAAACTAAAATTCATAACTATAAAAAAAGAAAACTGAGGGTAAAGTGATAGGAGATGTTCAGCAGAACGCCAACATAGTCAACAAATATTATGTGAACATAACACCATAACACAAAATATGTCCAGTTGAAAGGATGAAAACATAAAAGTACCAATTTGTGAAAAGTCAATCCTTATGTAGGCAGTAACAGAATATGAGGTGAAAAATGCTATTAATAAATTTAAAAAATGAAGTGTTTAGTGGTACTGACAGGATTCCTGGCAAGGTAATAAAACGTAGTTCCACTAATATAGATTCTAAGCTATCTGATATTATTAATACTTACTCCAGAACAGAGGTGTTTCCATCAAATAAGAAGTTATCTGTAATAAACACACACTACAAAAAGAATAGTGCCGCTGATATAAATAATTATAGAGCAGTGTCACTTCTGACAAGTTTTTCTATAGTAACTGAAAGAGTATTGGATGATAGGCTAGCTGATTTTCTGGATAAAAATAAAATATTGACTAATGCTGAAAATGGATTTAAGAAGAAGAGATCAACAGAAACAGCAGTCTGCTATTCATGAAAAAGGTCCCAAACACCTTGAATATGAATGAATTAAGCTACAGAATTTTCTTCGATTTATTCAAAGCTTTTCATCTAATCAGTCATGATTTACTGCTTATGAGACTAGATTGTTATGGGGTGCAGAGACTGGCGTTTAAATTGTTCATGCTTTTCACTGTGACAGAAAACAGAGAGTAGAAATATCTCAGGAAGGCGAGAACAACCTTTCAGATTAGAAAAGAAAAAATTAGCTCTGGAATGCCCCAGGGTTCCATGTTAGTTCCTCTGTTGTTCCTGGTATATCTAAACGATTTGCCAAACCATCTGAGCACTGTAGGTACAGTGGTTTCCGCAATGACACAAATATTATTATAAAAGGCTGCACTGAAGATGGTCTACAGAAAAGACAATAAATAAGACAGGGAAATGGTTGAGGGGTAACATCCTGGTCATGAATATGAGAAAATATGGTATCGAAGAAGTTCAGTAATGATATAAGTAAAGTTAGCATTAAGCTGAGTTAGGGAACTACACTACTGCACAACCTCAACACAAAAAATTCCTAGGCTTATGAATGGATGAGTACTTGAAAAGGGAGAATCATCTCTAAGTTTGCCTACTACAATAAAGGAAATTAAAGAATTTCTTAAATTTGAAGTGGAGTTTAATAGTTTCTAATAACACGTGGCTTTCATAACACTGAAAATATCTGAGTATGAAAAGTAAAATATTTACTTATACTGACATCATACGATTGTTTTTACATGTAAGTTTATAAACAACCTAAATATAAGAAATTTTATTGTAACTAGCCTTGGTTGTGAATTGACTACAGCCATACAATGTAAATTGTTAACAGATTAATAAAGTGATTGAATTAAATGGAAATGAACTGAGCCACATGAAATGAGAACAAGGAGACAGCAGTGTGACCAAAAATACAATTTTTTGCTCCTGACAGAATACCAAAGAGATAGTAAGATAAAGAACTAAACCTAAATTCTCATCTGATATCGGTAACATTCCTAATGTTATTGCAACTGAGTGTGCAAACAGTGTTTCCCAAATCTGTTGCTGATATATGTAATTCTTCTTTGTCCAAAAGAACATTTCCTTAAAATTTACTGTGCAAATGCAAATGCAAAAAAAATATAGAGCAGTCTAATTGTAAACTGGCTATTTAAAACAAATCTTTTTCTACATGAGGGATATGCATTTCATAGTAAAAAATGTGATTTTAGACTACAGCATGGTTTTCAAAAATTTAAGTATACAGACATATTTCATCAATGAGATTTTCATTTCATTCTGCCAAAAAATTGTATAACACGGTATTTTTAGATGTCACAACGTAATTTCATGTTCACTTTGTTACCTGACTGTGTCAGACCGGAAGACAGGCGATCCGTCATATTGAAATGTTTGGATAAAAATCTTAGTTCAGTATCGCTAAAACTTCTTTGTTGATAATTACTGGTTTCAGCTTCTTGATGAGCCATCTTAAAATCAATCGTAATTATTACTTAAGTCCATTTGTATTAGCCACCAGACATTACATATCCTCATAATCCGTTGAGGTAAATTGCTCTTGTGGTCATGATCACACTAAAGTAGGTCGCTATGGTAACAACGTTAGCCATATGTGTTTCCAGACTCCATATTGCTACACTTGCGTTTAAATGTAATGCATGACAACAAGAGCAATACAGCTCAACAGATTATGAGTATGTGCAATGCTTGGTAGCTGATACACATGGAATTAAGTAATAAATTTTATTCATCTGAAGATAGTTTCATCAATGAGCTGAAACTGGTAGTCATCAATAAAGGAGTTTTAGCGATCTTGATCGAGAATTTTTATTAACACATTTTATTTTGACATTATACACCTTGAGCTATTACTCTCAAAACTGGAACTTTTAGATGACTAAGGAACAGTAAAAAATAGGTACAGTACTACCTTCAAAACAAGCAACAAATACTTGGAAACAGTGCACAAGAAGGAAGCAGAATGCATGTATACCAATCAGAAAAACAAAATATTAAACACCCCAGGGCTCAATCTTGTTCCAACTTTGCATTAATGAGTCAGAATCATCAATCCTATTCCAGAATGTTTTATATTTTTAGACAAGACGAATGTATTTTTAACAAATAACAATCACAGATGCGCACCACTGTGAAAGAGAAAGCTGTGTATCACAGATCACAAAACAGTTCTCCAAACACAGCCTTATAGTAAATGCAAAAAACAGTTACAGTGCATTTATGTGCCTCACAAGGAAAACGTCATTAACTCCACACATAACTCTGCTTAGAAACAAACTAGAAATTGTTTATGCCACTAAATTCTTTGGGCTGTTGATATAAGATAATCTACGATGAGCTAAACACATAAACTATGTCAGCAAATAACATGTGGAACAGTTTCTAATGGGATATACAGTGCAGCTGATTACAAAAAAAATGTGTACTGTGCATAGGTCGAGTCAGTGTTAATGTATGGATTTATCTTAGGGGAAAACTCTCCTACAAATAGGAGGTGCTTTACCACATCAAAAGGAAAATTTACACCACAAATATACACCTTCCAAACACTCATGCAAGCCACTGTATATGAAATGACAACTTCATGTACTGTCTTGCATATATATCTTCGAAGTCATAATTTGTGAAGAAATAAGATCAGAGACTAGCTAGTTTGCAAAAACTGCAATGTTCACTCAAACACTACAAGGATAATCTGTTACTGTATATAGACCACTCACACATAAATATGAAACGAAATGGTCCATTAGAAGCAGGGATTAAGCTTTCCAAGAAGTTAACCAACTTTATCCATTAATATGACAACTTGATGTGAGGTTCCAACTCACAATGAACATGTTGTGTAACACAAATTTTTGAAGACTAGAAAGTGACAACGAAACCTGTCGAAACTGGTTGTCGAAAATAAATAAGTATGTATGCGATAATGGTTATAGAAAGTTTTTTTACTAAGTAAGATAGATAGTTCCTTTTCATTTCTCAACACCCCCATCTCCATAGCCGAAGTCGCCAATGCACGCCTGTGCAGTGGCGCTCGACTTGGAAAAAGCTGGTTTAAATCTTGTTGGTAAATCAAATTTTCACTGCCAGTATTTGGCCAGTAAGGAGAGGAGAGGTGGTGGCATAAAGTCTCTGATCGACGCTCTTCGCACCAATGCTCTCGATTAAATTCCAAATCTCTCCACAGTATCTCATGAAATGAGGGCATGTGACACTGTTGATGGTGATCTAGCTGTCGATTCGGGACATTATGCTCGGCAACCGCTTGTTGCTACACTACTGGCCATTAAAACTGCTACACCAAGAAGAAATCATTGGACAAATATATTATACTAGAACTGACATGTGATCACATTTTCACGCACTTTGGGTGCACAGATCCTGAGAAATCAGTACTCAGAACAACCACCTCTGGCTGTAATAGTGGCCTTGATACACCTGGGCATTGAGTCAAACAGAGCTTGGATGGCGTGTACAGGTACAGCAGCTCATGCAGCTTCAACATGATACCACAGTTCATCAAGAGTAGTGACTGGTATATTGTGACGAGCCAGTTGCCCGGCCACCATTGACGAGACGTTTTCCATTGGCGAGAGATCTGGAGAATGTGCTGGCCAGGGCAGTAGTCGAACATTTTCTGCATCCATAAAGGCCTGTACAGGACCTGCAACATACGGTCGTGCATTATCCTGCTGAAATGTAGGGTTTTGCAGGGATCAAATGAAGGGTAGAGCCACGGGTCGTAACACATCTGAAATGTAACGTCCACTGTTCAAAGTGCCGTCAATGCGAACAAGAGGTGATAGAGGCGTGTAACCAATGGCATCCTATACCATCACGCCGGGTGATACGCCAGTATGGCGATGACGAATACACACTTCCAATGGGCGTTCACCGCGATGTCGCCAAACACGTACGCTACCATCATGATGCTGTAAACAGAACCTGGATTCACCCGAAAAAATGACGTTTTGCCATTCGTGCACCCAGGTTCGTCGATGAGTACACCATCGCAGGCGCTCCTGTCTGTGATGCAGCGTCAAGGGTAACCGCAGCCATGGTCTCCGAGCTGATAGTCCATGCTGCTGCAAACGTCGTCGAACTGTTCGTGCAGATGGTTGTTGTCTTGCAAACGTCCGCATCTGTTGACTCGGAGATCGAGACGTGGCTGCACGATCCGTTACAGCCATGTGGATAAGATGCCTGTCATCTCGATTGCTAGTGATACGAGGCCGTTGGGATCCAGCACGGCATTCCGTATTACCCTCCTGAACCCACCGATTCCATATTCTGCTAACAGTCATTGGATCTCGACCAACGCGAGCAGCAATGTCGTGATACGATAAACCGCAATCGCGATAGGCTACAATCCGACCTTTATCAAAGTCGGAAACGTGATGATACGCTTTTCTCCTCCTTACACGAAGCATCACAACAACTTTTCACCAGGCAACGCCGGGCAACTGCTGTTTGTGTATGAGAAATCGGTTGGAAACTTTCCTCATGTCAGCACGTTGTAAGTGTCGCCACCGGCGCCAACCTTGTGTGAATGCTCTGAAAAGTTAATCATTTGGATATCACAGCATCTTCTTCCTGCCGGTTAAATTTCGCATCTGTAGCACGTCATCTTCGTGGTGTAGCAATTTTATTGGCCAGTAGTGTATATGAGAGGAGTAGGCAATGTGCCACTGACGAGTTTCACACTCTCCCTTCTCTCATTATCAGAAACGTAACACTACATGGTAAACACATCTTTTATCCTACCTACACTCCAGAGACACGCATGCGACGCAACTCTCACATATCCGCAAGGAATGTGAGCAGAGGAAGAACATTCTTTCCAACAGCTGGTTGAACCCACCCTGTGGGATTTCCCCAACAAAGCCATATGCACATTAAAACAATACAAAGTATTAGACATTTCAAAGCAAATGTTCAAATTTAAATGATTTAAGGCCTTTACGTGTTGTTAACATTTCAGTTACTGCTGAATATGCTGCAAAATATTTATAAAACTGTTTGTCATTGTTCCCTATTCTATTCCTGATACTATCAGGAAAGTTATAGCCATAATATCAAGTCTTGGCAGTCCTATATCTCACTGAATTTATATACATGAATAAATTATAGAGGACAAATAAAGTGCTGCGAAGTGTTATAGTAAAGCTAGAATACTCTAAACTATTACTTTCCGGAAAATTTCATTTGAAAAATTTTAAATTTGTATATTAGTACTGTTTTTCATGGAAAATAGGGAAACCAAAATCACCAAATTTGATAAAGCTCCGTCTACAACGTCCACACATAGTAATTGTCGTCCAGGTAGCCATCTGATCAAAGGAGTACTAAAATCTTGTGAAACAAATTCACCCGTTATACTACTTTTCAAAAATGGTACTTCAAACACTGTGACTGCCTGAAATTCGGCATCGTAATCTTAAACAGTCACCGTTTAATTAAAATGTAATGTGCATTTTGGCTATTCCCTTTTGAATTTCTGATTAAATATTTATCGAATATCGTAGTACAGTAACGTAAGACATATCGATTTCCATGCTGTCGCGCTCAGTTCAGAGTCAGATGTAGAAGCGCGTGTGTTTATCAGCTGTCAGTATTGTGTTTGGTTGTGATCCGTTGTGTTCTCTAGTCTTGCCAAGTGCCAGTACTGTTGCGGATTTGTCCATCTAAATATCAGAGAAATACAATCACTGCCGTTGTTATGCGCTTGATTGTTGTCTGCCTGTTAGTGAATACTGCTCATGCTGTAGATTCTGGAACACCTGTTTTAGTGCATTTGGTAATTTTCTTCAGCTGCGTCAACTACTGTCGTGTACTTAAACTTTGAAATTTCTTATGAGTGAAAGACACTGTGATATTCGTTTCAGAGAAACTGTTATTAACGTTTGATCAGTGTGAAATTATTTGGGCAAAGGCACTCTTCGATCTAAATAATACACGTCGATTCCGTGGTATTTATCCACTTTAAGTAGTGTCTTCTGCAGTTCCAAATACGCCAGCCATCTTCCGTTTGATAAAAGCGATGGAAGATGACACGGAAAATTAATATTAATGAAATTTGTAAATTACTCTGATTCTGGAATTTTATTTATATCCATAGTGTAAAAATAATCTGGTGACGGATAATCAGTGTTTGACCATGAATTCATTCGTAACCATATGTTTGTCGTGTATAAGTAGATTAGACGTTTGTGATTGTCCAAAAAATTTTCAGCCAGGCTGAACCTACGGCCTCGTGATATTTATTCATGGATCTGTGCATTTAGCAACAAGGAGTTAGCTATGGACTTGTTTGACACTTCTGTGTGTAAAGATATATACTGGACACTGAAACATGGTTGTACAATATACATTCTGTATCAGAATAATGAAGCATTAACTATTTAAAATCGTTGTGTGTTCTGTTCATCATTTTAAATATTTCACTCAAAGTTGAGACCGTCAAATTATCTTTTTACAGTTATTTCGTCATGGTGACCGAACACCAATTGACCCATATCCAACTGACCCGTTCAGGAACAGGAGCTATTGGCCTGAAGGCTATGGACAGTTGACTAATGTAAGTTTAATTTTATGTGAACCATTATTTCAATTCATAAGTGATGATGAATTTATGTACGATCTTAATTTTAGTTGTTCATCCAGGGATCATTTTACAATGACATTGGATTTGTTGTCGTAATACAATCACAATAATCAGCTTAAAATATACATATACACTGAATATATGTGTGCTTTATGATAAAGGGACCAACCCACCATTTGCTTGAAATGATTTAGGAAAATCTAACTGAGGGTGGATCTCCCCAAAAACAAAGTCAGTGTCTTAAAAACTGTGCTATGTCCATTAGGTTGGTCCCTTATGTACAATGCTCTTTGATGTAAGTACAGTTTTGCTCTTCATTGCTGCACTCATCAAGGCTGCATTCATGAATGGCATTTAAAGGTTTGGTAAGGAGGTGACATGTATTATTTTTTAAACTTGGAAGATTGAAGATGGGGGAAGAGGAAACACAGAAATAAGATAGAAAGGGGAACTTAAGGTGACACACAACAGTCAACAGTAAGATGAAGACTACAAAGATTACAAAGGACTGGAAAACACCATTTCTTGTAACAAGGTTACAGAGGTGGGGGAGATAATGTGACCTTTTACACGGATGTTGGGAAGGGGGTGGGTAAAATCGAGTACCTGTTACACAAGTTCAGGTAAAGACAAATGTTAGATACAAATTGTTGGTTCTGGCTGGTGATTTAATGTTAATGACTACTGTCAAGTGCATATATCCACAGTTTTGTTGTTAGTTGGTGATGGCAAGAAATCTGGGGTATAAAACTCCAAAAAATGTTTGTAGTGACCAATGATTTGTAGCTTTGTCCGTGGTATAAGTTATGTTGGAAGGTGACAATTTGGTTGTGGGAAAGTGAAGCCAATAAATGTGAAACTAAATAAGCCTGTTTGTGGTGACAGACTGATCTGTAACTTTTTCTGAGGTCTAGGTTAGGTTGGAAGGTGACGGGTCGGTTGTGAGTTGGCGAAGCCAATGAATGTGATATTGAAAAATAACTTGGTTGTTGTGATGGGCTGATCTGTAGCTTAGCTCATAACAACATGTTATAGTCACCATATTGCTTACAGCATTTATAATGTTTCCTATGTCACAGGTCAAAGCTGACAACTTGTCTCAAACATTCCTGGATATGCCAGAGCTTCCCATCTTTTTTGAATGGCCAATAATTTTAAGAATTATTCAGGTGGCTCATATAATGAAATGGAACTCTGGTTCATTTTGTTACATTGCAGAGCACCTTCTGCAGTACCAGTAAATGCGGTATCTTCTCTTCTAACAAGAAACTGTTGAATCATCCCCATGTAAAATAAAAGGCACTGAGGTGGTATAGTTGGCCTGTAAGGTGGTAGATATTTTCACTGTCATCACACAACTTGTACTATTGTTAAAGGTGGTGTAGGCATTCACATTGTGGTTCATAAAGCAGAACTTGGAAAAAAATTCCAAGACATAAAACATACGGTTAGGTATAAGGGTAATGGAGTGTTTCAGACCTGTGAAGGATTCCATTTCTGCTGAAAAGGAAGTGAATGTGTTTGAGAAAACAAGTACAGCAGAAAATAAGGTTTCTAGTGTACAGCCTGCCTTTGCATCACCAGACACTGTTAGCAGTTGGCAGCATATGTATATGAGGAGAGCTATATCTCAAGGCGACCCATGAATAGGTTGGCTAAAACAGCCATTTTAGTTCTGATGGGTTTCTCTCTATTGTTTATTGAGTTGCCATTTAAGGGTTAAGTTGATGCTGCGTATAATGTAGGCCTAGGGATTGAAGAGCATGTCTACTATTTGTTGGGGTTACTGGGTTTCAAACCATCCCCTCTTAATCCTGTCTCTATTCACATGATTAAAGGTATATTTTTAATATTTTGTGGAAGCTTAAGAGTGTCATGCATAATGTATTGTGTATGAAATCAATGGTTGTGAGCCTTGCTCATAATTGCAGTATTTTCTCCAGAACTGATCACAGCCTCCTAGTTCAGAGTTCAGTGGAAGGCTTGAACCAGATACTTCAAAGGTTCTATGGCAAGCTAGGTTGTGATATCCGTGTCTTATATTACAGGATTGGGAATTGTAGGGTCCCCTTAAATTACTCATGGTAATTGCCACATCAGAGTGTGCTACTCAGGCAGCTGACAGTGTTTGGAAAGGACAAAGGGGTTTTAAGATTAGATGGCTCTCTATAGACCCTCCCCTAGTTGCAGAACAGTTGAGGGGAGACTTGGGGAATATTTCGCATAAATTTCTTGGTCATTTTAGGTTTCAGGTGGAGATTTCAGCTTTACCATCTATGGAACGGGAGATTAAAGTGGGTAGCGGGGTAGTAGGGACAGAGAATCATATTAATTTGTTGTAAATAACTTATCCTAAAAGTACCTTGAACAGTTACTCTGAGAACCAACTTGTGAAGGTAATATCTTAAACCTTCTGGTGACAAATAGACTAAAACTTTTGAATTCAGTTAGTGTAGAACAGGGAATCACTGATCATAAGGTTGTCACAACATCACTGAATATGGTTGTAAATAGGAATACAGAGAAAGACAGGAACATTTTTCTGTTTAGCAAGAGTGACAAGAGACAGATTTCTGTTACCAGGCACATTATCAGGAAAACTTCATCTCTAGCACTAACAGTGATGAGCATCAATTAACAAGGTCCAAGAGCATTGTACAACACACTTTAGACAAGTATGTGCTGAGCAGAATTATGAGGGATAAAGACCTACCATGGTTTGACATCCATGTTAGGAAGCTGCTATGAAAGTATAGAGAATTTCACTAAAAATTTAAACCTAGCCAAAGCCTCGAACACAAACAAAATTTTAGTGAAACCAAAATTAGCATAAGGAGGGCTATGCATGAACCGTTCAATGAATATCAAAGTAAAACTCTGTTTACCAACTTGACAGAAAATCCTAAGGAGTCTGGGTTCATGTTAAATTGCCAGTAAACAGATTGAAGCTATCTGTCAAAAATGGTTCAAATGGCTCTGAGCACTATGAGACTTAACATCTGTGGTCATCAGTCCCCTAGAACATAGAACTACTTAAACCTAACTAAAATCACATCCATGCCTGAGGCAGGATTCGAACCTGCGACCATAGCGGTCACGTGGCTCCAGACTGAAGCGCCTAGAACCGCACGGCCACACCGGCCGGCAAAGCCATCTGTCCAGACACTCTGTGACCATAATGACATTAAAACAAAAAATGACACAGAAAGGGTTGTAATACTAAATGTCATTTTCCTAAACCGTTTCACAGAAGATCACACAGTCTTTCCTCCTGTAAGTTGTCACACAAATGCCAAAATGGCAGATATTGAAATGAGTGACAAAGGGATAGAAGAGCAACTGATCTCTCAACAGAGGAAAGGCCTCTGGACCTGATGGATACCAGTTTGATTCTACGTGATACGATGGTACCTAACAGTTACAGCTCTTCCAAACAGCATTCCATACGGGCAAACCATTTGCATCTTTGCCTATAGTTATTTGTATTTTAGGTTGTTGAGCTATGTGTGGCTCTATTTAGAAAGAATAGCTTGATGTAGTCATAAGGCCGAGCTGCACACATCTGTTTTCATGCCCCACAGCTAATTCGCTGCAAATAATAACCTGTACCTGTGATCCTGCAGTCAGATAGTCTATGCATCCACTAGGATTGCGAGTTAATAAAATACGCAGAAATACAAACTAAAAGTTAAATGCAAAATTTAATAACAGGGGTTCTGTTTTACTGTCTGTAAGTGATGTAGACTATGGAGAGGTATTATGAATAATGTTTATTCAAGAAAGGACGTCTCATAGAAATAGGAAATGATTCTAAGATGAATGTACAATACAGATAGAAAATACCCTTATCAAATGCAGTAAAGTTAACGTTGAGAGCGTTACGAGGATGGTAGTAAAATCCCTAAACTAAATAGGCATCAAAGTTATGCAAAAACTAAGTCCATTTCACAAACACGCTACATGAGAAGATCCACCAGCTCAAAATAGTTTAGAGTTCAACATGATGATTCACAAATTAGCACACATGATACAATGAATTGTAACTCATACTCTGTCTGTTCTCAGTTCCCTAAATGAAGCAGCAAAAGTTAGTCCTGCTCTGGAACACTTTCAGACCTCTTGAAATATAAAGTGCTCTTTAGAAATTAAAGAATGGTAGCAGCTGTTCACTGCTCTGAATCAATCACATACATGATCGAATATGCTCGTTACCTTAGGTAGGTCTCGTGTTTCAAGCACAAATTTCAAAGTGTCCAAAATCACTCCCTTGAGCTCTTCATTCGAAAAAGTCCTAGTCTCCACTTGACTCCCGGAGTTTTCCACTACTGTCTGTTTTTCCATGAACTGTTCGCCGTCCCCACCAAAAATACATCATTCTTACATTCTACAGACATCATTTGACTCTATTTGACCACTGCCCAGATGAAACTAATATATTACAACAATATTTAAATACAGAAATGTTATAAATATTTGGTCACACTCAGATCATTCAGAGTAGTTACAAATAAAGGGTGTTCATAAATCAATGAGCTATTGTTCTTGCACAAGTGCGCTCATGTTAAATGACAATGAATTGTTCTTAAATATTTTTTAAACAATTATTTATGTCTTTTTGACAGAGGTGTCTTTTGGTTCTCTTTTCACTGGTTGACTGCTTTTAAATTAGCTCAGTTTTTTAGTAGCACTTGCAATCAACAATCAAATAATTACTGGCAGAATAGTGAACTGTTCATTAAATAACTGCACAAGTATGACAAAATGTGAGGTATTCATGCAGTATTCACTATTCACTAGGTGTTTAAATTTGGAGAATAGTGCCACAGACATGATATGTGAATTGAAATGGCAATCATTAAAGCAAAGGCATTTTTCATTGCAATGGGATCTTCTCATGAAATTTTAATCATCAGTTGCCTCTTCGGATTGCGAAATCATTCTGTTGGCACCCACCTACACAGGGAGAAATGATCATCAGAAAAATTTTCCTGTTCATCTTTCGAGAGTGGAACGGTAGAGAGACAGCTGGAAGGTGGTTCACTGAACCCTCTGCCAGGCACTTTATTGTAAATAGCAGAGTAATCACGTAGACGTTCTGACAAACCTGAGGTTCAGTCTAAAAATTTATTCACTGTGAAATATTAACTTCTGTAGTTTTAAAGATATTGAAATGTAGTGTTATTGGATGTGCCTCGTTTATCTGAGGCCACTGATGTATTCAGATTTACATTAATACTTGACTGGGAGTTATTGTTGAATCTCAAAGTGCTGTAACTTAGTCACCTTTAAGAGTGTTTGACACTCCATCAGCTTGTGGAGCATCTCCTGCAAAAGGCCACACAAATAACAGATGTCCAAATTCCCAGCTGTAGGATTTTCCCATTTCCAGCCATTCACTCCTTATCTCTGCATCTGCACTTGCCTTAGTTGGTTGCGTGACATTGTCATCCCACCATCTTGTACCCAGCTGAGCAAGCAAATTCAGCTCACCTCAATACCAAGCCACGGTGGACGAATAATCTGTCCACATACTTGTAACGTTACAACAAATTATGTGAAAGAAGTTGTCTGTCTTCTAGCAGCGGTGTACAATAGGTATCTGGAGGAATGAAGCATTCCTAATGATAGGAAAAAAGCACAGATCATTCCCGTTTTCAAGAAGGCTCATTGAATAGATGCACAAATCTATAGGGCTATATCTCTGGAGTCAGTCTGTTGTAGAATTGTGGAACATATTTTATGCTCGCATATTATGACATTTCTGGAGACTGAAAATCTCTCCTCTAGGAACCAATATGAGGTCTTGGAGCTATCACTCTTCCTGCAGTTTATTTGTGAAGAAATCCTAACACATGGTACATTGAGCAATACCTTCTGCTATGCAGAGAATGGATGAAGGTCTTAAAAGGTCAGCTGTAACTCGCATTGCTGTTGGGGGGGGGGGGGGGGATATGCCCTTACAACTGTTGAGACATGGTTTCAACATTACTTCTATTTCACAGTTAACTGTTACTGTTCTGGAAAAATATAGTTCAGAATCCATGTGGTTTTGCTTTTTGCATTGTTTACCAGATTGAAAATCAGGAGAGTTTAATGTTATTAACACTGATATAGTTCAGTGGAAAACAGAACGTCTTTATGAAATTGGTCTTTTCTAATTACTCTGAGTTACAGAACATTTTTTTTAGGGTGTGAAGGGGAAGATGAGTGAGATACCCAGAAATAATGCAAGATGACTTTTGTAATGACATGACAAAATTGTATATGAAGTGCTGAAGCGAACTTTCATCTGAAACTTTAATTCACGCATAGTGTGAATCCCATCATAAAGGAGAGCCTTTTGGGATGTGGATCATATCACTTTACACTTTTAAAGGACAGAAACAGCCACTGCAGTTTTGTATAGTATACTAACAACAAAGTATGAACAGTGCTGATATACTCACATTGATAAAGAGTAATGCATATCAACAAGCATGAAATGAAAAGTTCTCAGTATAAATAATTTCAAGAAATCTCTAGCAGAAACAAATTAAAAATGTGATGATAATTTGTTGACTTTAAACTATAAAATGTGTGACAATTTCTACCCAATAAGCCACTATCTGTCAATAAAACACATTGGGCTTTCTGGGTTTCAGTAAAATATGACTGTCACAAGTACTGAGTCACTATAGGTAATACTGGTAGTGTATGTGCAAGAACAGACAAAAGAAGAGGATGTTGTTGTTGTGGTCTTCAGTCCTGAGACTGGTTTGGTGCAGCTCTCCATGCTACTCTATCCTGTGCAAGCTTCTTCATCTCCCAGTACCTACTGCAACCTACATCCTTCTGAATCTGCTTAGTGTATTCATCTCTTGGTCTCCCCCTATGATTTTTACCCTCCACGCTGCCCTCCAATACTAAATTGGTGATCCCTTGATGCCTCAGAACATGTCCTACCAACCGATCCCTTCTTCTGGTCAAGTTGTGCCACAAACTTCTCTTCTCCCCAATCCTATTCAATACTTCCTCATTAGTTATGTGATCTACCCATCTAATCTTCAGCATTCTTCTGTAGCACCACATTTCAAAAGCTTCTATTCTCTTCTTGTCTAAACTATTTATCGTCCATGTTTCACTTCCATACATGGCTACACTCCATACAAATAATTTCAGAAACGACTTCCTGACACTTAAATCTATACTCGATGTTAACAAATTTCTCTTCTTCAGAAACGCTTTCCTTGCCATTGTCAGTCTACATTTTATATCCTCTCTACTTCGACCATCATCTGTTATTTTGCTCCCCAAATAGCAAAACTCCTTTACTACTTTAAGTGTCTCATTTCCTAATCTAATACCCTCAGCATCACCCGACTTAACTCGACTACATTCCATTATCCTTGTTTTGCTTTTGTTGATGTTCATCTTATATCCTCCCTTCAAGACGCCATCCATTCCGTTCAACTGCTCTTGCAAGTCCTTTGCTGTATCTGACAGAATTACAATGTCATCGGCAAACCTCAAAGTTTTTATTTCTTCTCCATGGATTTTAATACCTACTCCAAATTTTTCTTTTGTTTCCTTTACTGCTTGCTCAATATAGAGATTGAATAACATCGGGGAGAGACTACAACCCTGTCTTACTCCCTTCCCAACCACTGCTTCCTTTTCATGTCCCTCAACTCTTATAACTGCCACCTGGTTTCTGTACAAGTTGTAAATAGCCTTTCACTCCCTGTATTTTACCCCTGCCACCTTTAGAATTTGAAAGAGAGTATTCCAGTCAACATTGTCAAAAGCTTTCTCTAAGTCTACAAATGCTAGAAACGTAGGTTTGCCTTTCCTTAATCTTTCTTCTAAGATAAGTCGTAAGGTCAGTATTGCCTCACGTGGTCCAGTATTTCTACGGAATCCAAACTGATCTTCCCCAAGGTCGGCTTCTACTAGTTTTTCCATTCGTCTGTAAAGAATTCGTGTTAGTACTTTGCAGCTGTGGCTTATTAAACTGATAGTTCGGTAATTTTCACATCTGTCAACACCTGCTTTCTTTGGGATTGGAATTATTATATTCTTCTTGAAGTCTGAGGGTATTTCGCCTGTTTCATACATCTTGCTCACCAGATGGTAGAGTTTTGTCATGACTGGCTCTCCCAAGGCCGTCAGTAGTTCCAATGGAATGTTGTCTACTCCGGGGGCTTTGTTTCGACTCAGGTCCTTCAGTGCTCTGTCACACTCTTCACGCAGTATCGTATCTCCCATTTCATCTTCATCTACATCCTCTTCCATTTCCATAATATTGTCCTCAAGTGCATCGCCCTTGTATAGACCCTCTACATACTCCTTCCACCTTTCTGCTTTCCCTTCTTTGCTTAGAACTGGGTTTCCATCTGAGCTCTTGATGTTCATACATGTGGTTCTCTTATCTCCAAAGGTCTCTTTAATTTTCCTGTAGGCAGTAGATCAAGAAGAGGATACAGAACCAAAATTGTGTCGATAGTAGTAGTAGTAGTAGTAGTAGTAGTAGTAGTAGCAGCAGCAGCAGCAGCAGCAGCAGCAGCAGCAGTGCCCAATCAGCCTCTGCAAAGGCAACGAGACCAGAAACAACTCTGTCAAGTGCCACAAAGTCTTGTACATAAAACAGTAATCAGCTGTGTTAAGTGCATCTCTCAAATTCCATTGACATGGGTATAAAATACAATCAGGTTGTGTGTAGAACACAAGCAAGTATAATGTGGCTCATATGTACTAAATTTGTCTAGAAGGTTCTACATATAGTTAATGTGTGAAAGTCTGCAATTTAGGAACTTATTAGCCTGAGCCGCAATAAATTAATAAGATGTTTTTTGCTAAAATTAAGATGTTTTTGTTGAAATAAGTGAGTAATGTATTAATTAAAAATCATGTTAGATAATTGTTATAACTCACAAAAAGGTAGGGATTAACATAGAGTAAAATAAAGTAACTGTTTGAGTCAAATGTGAAAATATTTTATGTGGGGTCAAAGTGTCCCCTTTCCACCATTTCTAGATTGGCAGAAAGTATGCCATTCAAATATTAATAGCAATTTCTTACTCTAGACATGTACTTTCTATTCTGCCAAAGCCTTCTAGGTACATTTAGTGCTTGATTTGTGACCACATGCCTTGGAACTCTTTACTAGTACCTCTAGGGGGAAAAAATCAGAATTGCTGATTTTGAAATGTGGTACGAAAGAACATTGTTTTTACTGGTACAAATATTGTAAGTACACTTTTAAAATTTGCAGAAAAGTGTTAAAATAACATTTCAAGCAGTCTAAATTTCAAACACACACTTTCAAGAAGGTTATAGTACAGGAACAACTCTTTTTTTACAAATGAAGCACGGGGTGCATTATTGTATACCTTTTCTAAATCTATCAAAATTCGGTGCATATATGTATTTCTTGTGCTTTCATCTTCATTGTTAACTCTTTTATTGTGAAGACATTACCAATACATGACCTACCTTCATTGCTTCTTCCCGCTGTTTGTTTCTTTGTAAATTATCTCTTTCATGATTTCAGGACCCTAATAAACTAGCCACAAATGTGAGGGCCATATATAAAAGTAGCATATTGTAAATATTTTATTACCATACTTGTATTTGGGCTTTTGAGTGTCACTGAAAATAATAATTACTTGTGTTTCAGGTAGGCAAAGAGCAGGAATATGAGTTGGGGCAGTGGTTCAGAAAAAGATACAGAAACTGGCTGCCAAATATTTATGATCCTGATGATATTTATGTACGTAGTACGGATGTTGACAGGACACTCATGAGTGCTGAAACTGTGCTAGCTGCTTTGTATCCACCAGAAGGCCGACAGAGGTGGCGACAAAACCTTGGGTGGCAGCCAATTCCAGTTCACACAACTCCAGAACGTGAAGATGAGGTAATACAAAAGGCAAATTTATATAACTAACAAATATCAAACTAGGGTACAGCTCATTTTCTTTGAGTGCTAGTGAAATGCATGTGCTAGAGTGTAATTTTAATTGTAAAGGTTCAGGTGTAAAGAGTAGATTAGACCAAGTTCTGTTATTTTGTTGCAGATTGCAGTATTAATATAATTTCTGTTCTCAGTGTCTGTAATATAGTTCTGAAGAGCTCATCAGTCTACAGGGAGTGGACAAGAATATGGAAACACCAAAAACATAACACATTACCATGCTTCATATGGAATAGGAAAACCATTGGCAGTCAAAACAGCTTCTAGCCATCTCAGAATGGATAAATACATGCCCTGCGTAGTTTTCAAGTGAATCTTACTCTGTTCTTCTTGCAAAATAGTGAAAAGTTCAGGTAATGATGATGGAGGGGGATAGCGATCACACGGCCTTCTCTCCAAAGCAGACCACAGAGGCTCAGTAGTATTAAAATTGGTGACTGGTGGCCAGGGTAGCTGCAACAATTCATCCTTGTGCTCACAAAATCTGTCCTGGATGATGCAAGCTGTGTGAACAGGGGCCCTATTGTGTTGGAACACATCATCACTATTGGGGAACAAACATTGTACCATGTGTGGACCTGATCGCCAAAAATGCTTACATAACATAGCCTTTGGCAGTAATATGACCTTTGAAGAGTAACCATGGTCCCATAGAATGCTATGGTATGTCTGCCCAAACCATCACTGAACCCCCACCATGTTTCCCTCTTGGCACATAAGTTCAGCCAGAAGTTGAAAACTGTGGAAAAAGGCTCATCCAAACAAATTAGATTCTTCCTTTGCCCCATAGTCTAGGTTTTACAGCTTCAGCACTACATTTTCCTGTTAAGGGCATTTGAATCACTGATAAGTGGTTTTAGAATTATAGCTTGCCCTGCAATTCCCAGCTTATGCAGCTACCTTCTTGTTGTTTTGGTGCTGACAGGGTTTTGCAAGTGTGACATTCTGTTGTACAGTGACCTTTACAGCTGTCACCTTATTTTTCATCACAGTCCTCTTCAATGAATTGGTTATGACCACTCAACACATGCGTAGTCTGTATTGTGACTTTTTGGATGATGATTATCTGCTTTCTCTGTATGAGGTATAAATATTTGATACAGTGCCTCTTGAAACATCAAAATTTGCCAGTGTCTGAATTCTCGTACCTCTGTCACAGTGCACTCTCAACTACATAGAAAACTTTTGACTATGCCTGCAGCATATTGAGGACATTGCACAGGTGCTGTTCATGGTAAAGCTCAACATTGCAGCCTCCAGGCGTGGCTAATATCTGCATCTATGTTCAAGCATGCATTTCTTGCAGTGTTCCCATATTTGTGTCCAACCCCTGTATTATTTGACAGTATTATGAAAAAGGATAGATTGCTGGTCACCATATAGAGATATTGACTTTGACACATACAACAAAGAGAGAGCTGTACATTTGAGTGTTTGACCAAAAGGCCTTCTTCTAAAGAAGAGAAAACACACACAATCACAATATATAGTTGCCTTTTTGTTATGCCTGTCTGCAATTCAGCATCTGCTCTGCATGGTGAGCAGCACACTATCCTTTCCACAATATTGTCATTATTCCACACTGGATTCTCCAATATTATTTGCTATTTTGGAATGATTGTAATGTCTAGGTGCAAACCGAAGAGCTGCATAGAGGCAGATACTAGCACTAATTTATGAAGGTGTCTGCAGCATTGACATTTGTAGTCAGTAGGAATTTTCATTTTGCTAAGGTATCTCTAAGTCAGTTTCCACTAATGAGGAAAGTATTTGTTCATACAAAATTAAGTCACGAATTCTCTTCATAACCATACCAAATTTCCAGTGCCTGTGTTGCATAGTTTCAGGACTCTGGACTAACTTGTTTTAAATACAGGGTGATTCAGTCCCAAATATTTCCAGATCCATTTACAATACTGTAATTCTGTTTTCACACAGAAGGTTAGAAGATCTCTCTCATCAGAGCTGTGTTAACTAGAGATTTGCATATTTAAAAAGAACTATGGTAATTCTTGTTTTCATTATAGCTCTCAAAGATACAAATTAAAGTGCATTCTGCTTTCTGAAATTTGATAAGTAGTTTAAGAGAAATTAAAATATTTATTTCTTAGGACTTACCTGTTCCGAACATCAAACTGATTAAGAGTCGATTTACAAATTTTGAGTAGTTGAAAAAAAAATTAAATTGCAACTGATACTAATCCACAGCCTCCACAATTGCTCTGGAGCTAAGATGTGGATAATGAGCGGCAGCTGCCAGAATGCTTTACTCTCTCTGCTCATTGCAGGTTTTCCCCTTGCCCCCTCCATAGCATTCCAGTCCCCTTACAGTGCTCCCTGTGCCACTTTTCTGATGACATTGTGGCAGTGCAACACTGTTGTCTCTTTATCTGATGTGATGTATGTGGTGTCACCGCCAGACACCACACTTGCTAGGTGGTAGCCTTTAAATCGGCCGCGGTCCGTTGGTATACGTCGGACCCGCGTGTCGCCACTGTCAGTGATTGCAGACTGAGCGCCGCCACACGGCAGGTCTAGAGAGACTTCCTAGCACTCACCCAGTTGTACAGCCGACTTTGCTAGCGATGGTTCACTGACAAATTACGCTCTCATTTGCCGAGACGATAGTTAGCATAGCCTTCAGCTACGTCATTTGCTACGACCTAGCAAGGCGCCATTATCAATTGCTATTTATCTTGTGATGCATGTACCGTCAGACCGATGTTCACCAATTATGGATTAAAGTTAAGTATTCCAGCAGCTATGTACTTTTCTTGATAGTATAATTACTTTACCTGTTCCAAACCTCACGCCAGCCTGCGTGAGCTTAAACGCGTGCCTTTCGGCTTCCTCTCATAGTGACTTGGCTGTCTTGCCAAGTCACAACAATGTATTTCCTTATTTGCATATGAAATTCCTTTGCTTGAGGTGGCAATCAGTTTTATGTTTAAAACAGATTAATCCTAAGTTTTAAAGGCAATTTGTCCAAAACTTCTTATCACGCAAATGAGACTATATGGTTCCAGAGCCTTTTCAAATCTCAAACATCAATGATGTATACAAGCAGACTGAATAATGAATGAATATTTGTACCAAGGCCAGGATTTGAGGCCTGGATTCAAATCCTGGGCATGGTGCAAAGTTTCATTCATTGCTTCAGTCTGCCTGTACAGGGGGTCCCAGATTAGTCTAGTGTGATATGTTTTATTGATGCGTGTTAACAGTGACAGTAAAACATGAAAAATAAACAGCAAACCAGCAACAACTCAGTAGCACTTTGTGCATGGTGGTAGCAGTCAGTGTAGGACAGGGAAGTGCTGTCACAGCTGGAGTACTGGTTATTCTTAATTTTACTGTCCCTGTTAACACATATCAATAAAAGGGATATTGCATTAGACTAATCTGGGACCGCCCTATTGAATGGGCCCATAAAATTCCACTTTAAAAATAATTTTATTTGTACCAGGAAACACACACACTTTTCATTGACACTGGATGTCGCGTGAAAGACTTGATGAGTACTACTTGTTTAGGCTGACTCCAACTAGACAATGCAAAACTGAAATTGCAAATACGTACTGAAACACTAGAGAGAAAGCATCTGATGATTCTTGGGAGAGAGACCCTGTATACTTCTCATCAATTTTTGAAGAGTGAAACACAGCTTAGTTTGTGTCTTTGAGATACAAGATACTAGCAGCAAAAATTTCTATAGTTTCTTTTGAAAAAGGGAAGTTGACACCACTATCCCCATAACTTAAATGGCTATGACAAGAGACTACACTTTGTTTAATGAGCACTTTGTTACAAGTTATTTGGGTGAAAACTAAGATCTCTTCAATGACTCTAGAAATATTTGAAGTGGAAGCTTAACTGAACCACCATTTAGTCTCACTTCTTATTGGTCAGAGTTGATTGATTTGCATCTTCTAAGTTGAAGTTGTATTACAATTACAATAACTTTGTGTGGGGGTGATGGTGGTTGCAGAGAAATACTGTAGGCAAAATCCTGTACTCTCTCTCTCTCTCTCTCTCTCTCTCTCTCTCTCTCTCTCTCTCTCTCTCTCTCTCAGCATCCCAAGTACACAGTGTGAAGTTTCAGTACATATTGTAAACAAATGGTTCATGTCTGACTTGAATTATCATGTGCTTCACCCATATATAATTCTACATGTGTGAATGTGTTGTGTACCAACATTCACCTAAACACATGTATCTAGAGGTTAATCTTTTCCGTTATATCTTAAACACCCATGTATGTAGTAATCACAATGAATATATCCATCTTCAGGTGCTCTGGTTGTTACAGTGTTAATATAAAAGGAAGCAGGAAGGTGCCGTGAACACCAGAGAGTCAAGTGATAGATGTACCCACAGGACGTGAAATGTCATATATCATGTAAAAGGAAGTTACTTGTGACTGGAAGTGGAATTTATACACACATTCATCTGAATCTAATAACGAAAGAGTTTGTGAGCTTTCTTTCACATATAGCAATCAGACAAATAATATTGTGAAAAGCTTAACAAGCTCTATTTGATTTATGAACATGTCTGCTACTCACCTCCTCAGCTGCATGGTAAAGAGTTAACTTTGTTCATTCCATAGTTTGTATATATGCTTCTGCACACACAAAATTGTTTCTGAGAAGATAGAATCGTGCATCATCTTCATCTGCCTATCCCACTACCCCCCGCCCCCCCCGCCCCCCCCACACACACACACAAAACACTGATTTTATTTTTGTGTTAACTTCTATGAAACACTTGGTGATCTGTTACAATACCTTTATTTTTAATAATTCTGTTGTTTATCACTGGCTGCAGTTACTTGCCGGAAAAAAGACCTGCCTGCGCTATCAAGATGAGTGGCAGAAGGTGATGAACTCTGAACACATGAAGAAATATAATGAAAAGTATAAAGAGCTATACAGCTATCTGACGAATCATTCTGGGAGGGAGGTGAAGAATGTGGATGATGTTTTATACCTTTATGACACACTACATATAGAGGTAAGTTGGATAGGTTGGTTGTAGAAGTGGTAGTGGCAATAGTAGTAATAGTAGTAGTAGTAGTAGTAGTAGCAGCAGTAGCAGCAGCAGCAGCAGCAGCAGCAAAAGTAGATTAAGCCCCAATTCAGAAAGTGGGAAGCTGCTGGAATGTGCATTCTCGATCATTACATTACTTATGTAATCACATGCTGCTGGAAATTATGCAGCACCTGCAGTTACTATTATTATTATTAATTTATGTATTTGTTTTTGTAATAAAGCAGCTTGTCACAGTTACCCCTACTCTCTCGCTGTTCTTATCTGGTTGTCTCTTGACAGCGCAGGCCATGGATCAGAATCAAAGGATTTAGAATTGACTATCCCCATGAACCATGGACCTTGCCGTTGGTGGGGAGGCTTGCGTGCCTCAGCTATACAGATAGCCGTACCGTAGGTGCAACCACAAAGGAGGGGTATCTGTTGAGAGGCCAGACAAACATGTGGTTCCTGAAGAGGGGCAGCAGCCTTTTCAGTAGTTGCAGGGGCAACAGTCTGGATGATTGACAGATCTGGCCTTGGAACACTAACCAAAATGGCCTTGCTGTTCTGGTACTGCGAACTGCTGAAAGCAAGGGGAAACTACAGCTGTAATTTTTCCCGAGGGCATGCAGCTTTACTGTATGATTAAATGATGATGGCGTCCTCTTGGGTAAAATATTCCGGAGGTAAAATAGTCCGGAGGTAAAATAGTCCCCCATTCGGATCTCTGGGAGGGGACTACTCAAGAGGACGTCGTTAATCAGGAGAAAGAATACTGGCGTTCCACGGATCAGAGCGTGGAATGTCAGATCCCTTAATCGGGCAGGTAGGTTAGAAAATTTAAAAAGGGAAATGGATAGGTTAAAGTTAGATGTAGTGGGAATTAGTGAAGTTCAGTGGCAGAAGGAACAAGACTTGTGGTCAGGTGAATACAGGGTTATAAATACAAAATCAAATAGGGGTAATGCAGGAGTAGGTTTAGTAATGAATAGGAAAATAGGAATGCGGGTAAGCTACTACAAACAGCATACTGAATGCATTATTGTGGCCAAGATAGACACGAAGCCCACGTCTACTACAGTAGTACAAGTTTATATGCCAAGTAGCTCTGCAGATGATGAAGAAATTGATGAAATGTATGAGGAGATAAAAGAAATTATTCAGGTAGTGAAGGGAGACGAAAATTTAATAGTCATGGGTGACTGGAATTCAAGAGTAGGAAAAGGGAGAGAAGGAAACGTAGTAGGTGAATATGGATTGGGGCTAAGAAATGAAAGAGGAAGCCGCCTGGTAGAATTCTGCACAGAGCATAACTTAATCATAGCTAACACTTGGTTCAAGAATCATAAAAGAAGGTTGTATACATGGAAGAATCCCGGAGATACTAAAAGGTACCAGATAGATTATATAATGGTAAGACAGAGATTTAGGAACCAGGTTTTAAATTGTAAGACATTTCCAGGGGCAGATGTGGACTCTGACCATAATCTATTGGTTATGAACTGTAGATTAAAACTGAAGAAACTGCAAAAAGGTGGGAATTTAAGGAGATGGGACCTGGATAAACTGACTAAACCAGTGGTTTTACAGAGTTTCAGGGACAGCATAAGGGAACAGTTAAGAGGAATGGGGGAAAGAAATACAGTAGAAGAAGAATGGGTAGCTTTGAGGGATGAAGTAGTGAAGGCAGCAGAGGAACAAGTAGGTAAAAAGATGAGCGCTAGTAGAAATCCCTGGGTAACAGAAGATATATTGAATTTAATTGATGAAAGGAGAAAATATAAAAATGCAGTAAATGAAGCAGGCAAAAAGGAATACAAATGTCTCAAAAAAGATGTCGACAGGAAGTGCAAAATGGCTAAGCAGGGATGGCTAGAGGACAAATGTAAGGATGTAGAGGCTTATCTCACTAGGAGTAAGATAGATACTACCTACAGGAAAATTAAAGAGACCTTTGGAGAAAGGAGAACCACTTGCATGAATATCAAGAGCCTTGATGGAAACCCAGTTCTAAGCAAAGAAGGGAAAGCAGAAAGGTGGAAGGAGTGTATAGAGGGTCTATACAAGGGTGATGTACTTGAGGACAATATTATGGAAATTGAAGAGGATGTAGATGAAGATGAAATGGGAGATAGGATACTGCGTGAAGAGTTCGACAGAGCACTGAAAGACCTGAGTGGAAACAAGGTCCCGGGAGTAGACAACATTCCATTAGAACTACTGACAGCCTTGGGAGAGCCAGTCCTGACAACTCTACCATCTGGTGAGCAAGATGTATGAGACAGGCGAAATACCCTCAGACTTCAAGAAGAATATAATAATTCCAATCCTAAAGAAAGCAGGTGTTGACAGATGTCAAAATTACCCAACTATCAGTTTATAAGTCACAGCTGCAAAATACTAATGCGAATTCTTTACAGACGAATGGAAAAACTGATAGAAGCCGACCTCGAGGAAGATCAGTTTGGATTCCGTAGAAATGTTGGAACACGTGAGGCAATACTGACCCTACGACTTATCTTAGAAGAAAGATTAAGGAAAGGCAAACCTACGCTTCCAGCATTTGTAGACTTAGAGAAAGCTTTTGACAATGTTAATTGGAATACTCTCTTTCAAATTCTGAAGGTGGCAGGGGTAAAATACAGGGAGCGAAAGGCTATTTACAATTTGTACAGAAACCATATGGCAGTTATAAGCAGTTATAAGAGTTGAGGGACATGAAAGGGAAGCAGTGGTTGGGAAGGGAGTAAGACAGGGTTGTAGCCTCTCCCCGATGTTATTCAATCTGTATATTGAGCAAGCAATAAAGGAAACAAAAGAAAAGTTCAGAGTAGGCATTAAAATCCATGGGGAAGAAATAAAAACGTTGGGGTTTCCGATGACATTGTAATTCTGTCAGAGACAGCAAAGGACTTGGAAGAGCAGTTGAATGGAATGGACAGTGTCTTGAAAGGAGGGTATAAGATGAACATCAACAAAAGCAAAACAAGGATAATGGAATGTAGTTGAGTTAAGTCAGGTGATGCTGAGGGAATTAGATTAGGAAATGAGGCACTTAAAGTAGTAAAGGAGTTTTGCTATTTGGGGAGCAAAATAAATGATGATGGTTGAAGTAGAGAGGATATAAAATGTAGAATGGCAAAGGCAAGGAAAGCGTTTCTGAAGAAGAAAAGTTTAACATTGAGTATAGATTTAAATGTCAGGAAGTCGTTTCTGTAGGTATTTGTAAGGAGTGTAGCCATGTATGGAAGTGAAACGTGGATGATAAATAGTTTAGACAAGAAGAGAATAGAAGCTTTCGAAATGTGGTGCTACAGAAGAGTGCTGAAGATACGATGGGTAGATCACATAACTGATGAGGATGAATTGAATAGAATGGGGGAGAAGAGGAGCTTGTGGCACAACTTGACTAGAAGAAGGGATCGGTTGGTAGGACATGTTCTGAGACATCGAGGGATCACCAATTTAGTATTGGAGGGCAGCATGGAGGGTAAAAATCGTTGAGGGAGACCAAGAGATGAATACACTAAGCAGATTCAGAAGGATGTAGGCTGCAGTAGATACTGGGAGATGAAGAAGCTTGCATAGGATAGAGTAGCATGGAGAGCTGCATCAAACCAGTCTCAGGACTGAAGACCACAACAACAACATAGTAATGGTTTCAGTTTTAGCTTATGTGTTGTAATTTTTTGTTTGACTTTATAGTTGTAGCTGAACTAAGTTAAATTTAAAAGATTTTTTTTAAAGGAGAATGCTGTTAGTAATGCTTTTTTTGATAGATTTAGAGTATATATTTTCTTGTGGTAACCAATGATAAATGACTTATGATAAATAATTAATCATTTAATAATGAGAAAAGTAATGTTTACCAGACTGCTATTTTAGAAATACAAATTTAAAACTATGTCAGGGAATAACTCCATCACAACTACAATTGATTTATTTTCTCATAACAAGTTTCTAGCCTAAAGAATCTTTATCAAATGCTCATCAAACACAACATTAATACCCATCAAGACTCCACAAAATATGGCAATAAAGACCAAAATTGCATGGTCCAATAATTACTCCCAACTGTGCGATCGGGGGGGGGGGGGGGGGGGGGGGGTACAGGTGTGGTTGTGGTTGTGGGTGCAGGTTCATACTCTCTCGTTCTTCTACATTTGGTCCTCTCCTTTCTGATTTGGAGTGTTATTACAGGATAAATTTTCTGAACTGAATTTATAAGGGGAGGAGAGGGGAATGATGAAGGAGGAGGTGGGGGGAATGAAAATTAACAGTTTTGTAAAAGGTGATCTACACCCACAAACAACATCATTTATTAACAACAAATGTTATACATGCAAGATGGTACAAAAACAGTGCAAGCTATCTGGAGCCCATATTATCAAGTTAAGTACAATACAAGCCATTTCAGAGATCAGTTTATTACCAACAGAGGCCACCAGACTGGCACTGTAAGCAGCATGATAAAACTGGCACTACGCACTTCACTGCCCACACCAACACTGCCCAAGGTTGGCGCTGGGTCAACTAATATGCCAGAGTGAGGTGTGACCCCAACAAAGCCTGAGGATCACTGCTACCTGAGTAGTGGTGGTCAATAGCAGTGTTGCACCGGCTAATCTTACTCCTTTCTTTCAAATGATCTGTGTCCTTAAACTTGACCTATGTAACTGATTTTGGACAATCTGTTTTTGGTATTCGCATAGTGAGAACATTAGTACCTGTTAACTGAAAGTACAACATAATTTACCTTAATTGTAGAACAACTAACTGTTTCAGCTTGTACAAAATACTTAAATTTTTGATTCAGAAATGATGGCTGAGAAATAAAAAACAAATAAGTACAGTTCCTGGTTAAATTAACGATTTCTGTTGGCGAAGAATACTTTCCTGGTTCCTGAGCTCAGAATTACTCTTTTGCACATTGTTTGTTACATCACGTACATACTAGTAAATATCTTTCCTCTGAATGACATGTGTGCAGTGATTTTTCCATAGATGCATTGTTTTGTAAAAATTGCTACGTAAATATGTTACGTATTCACAGTACATTGTGTTTGTATATATTCATATATAACTTCTTAAATCAAAATATAGATTGCTGTTTAAATAAACATTTGTTTGTCTCAATGAATCTTCTTCTTTTTAACTTCATAAAAAATTATTTTTCAGACTCTAAAAAATCTGAGCATACCTGAATGGACAAAAGCAGTATTTCCAACAAAGATGGCTCCTCCAGCAAAATTTGCATTCAAACTACCAACTCTTACAAAGGAAATGAAACGTCTTAAGGGTGGTATGTCTCTGAATTTCATAACAACATACCAAGTAAAAAAAAACTCAGACCTTTATTCATGTTTTAAGTCATACATAAATTTTTTCAGGGCCTTTTGTGAAGGAAGTTATTACACACATGCTTCATAAAGTGAACAGTTCACTTGTTCCAGACAGAAAAATATTCATGTACTCTGCACATGATGACACACTGTCTGCCATTTTAAATACTCTTCACATTTATAATGATATGATGCCACCATACTCTTCTGCTGTTGTTTTGGAACTGCGTGTTAATGCACAGCAAGAATATGAAGTTGCGGTAAGTCCAAAAGTGTGCTTACAGACTTTCTCCATGCTTCCTGCTCCATAATGTGAAATGTATGTATTGTAATTCAAATTTTTGGTTTCTTTGCCTGTCTTGTTGTTGCTGTTGCTAATAATAATAATAATAATAATAATAATAGAATCATCATCACTAAAATCATAGCCGGCCGCAGTGGCCGTGCGGTTCTAGGCACTTCAGTCCAGAGCCGCGTGACTGCTACGGTCGCAGGTTCGAATCCTGCCTTGGGCATGGATGTGTGTGGTGTCCTCAGATTAGTTAGGTTTAAGTAGTTCTAAGTTCTAGGGGACTGATGACCTCAGATGTTGAGTCCCATAGTGCTCAGAGCCATTTGAACTAAAATCATAATATTATGATACAACCATTTGTTTTCACTTTTTAACATCTTTTTGTTTGTTTTGTTTTGATTATTTAATGAACTAGGAATTTCTTAACTAGTTTGCAACACACTTTCCATAGTTATCAGGAACATTATAACATATACAAATACAATAAATAAAGTAATGAATGTGAGAAGTATTATTATATTTTTATCATGAAACTAACACTTTCATATAAATCAGACTTATATTAAGAAATCATAAAAGAACATAGTTGACCACAAATAAGAAAACAGAAAATCAAAGTCAGAAATTACAATTGAGTTTTTCCTTCCTACTCACTTTCACTTTCAATTTCACAACCTTTGCGTATGACCATTTTTGCAGAATGAGTGGAACACACATACTTGGAACACCTGCAACAAACTATAGATGCTTTTGTTGTCTTGTCTTTTTCCGTTTTAGAGTTTTTACTCTTTAAACAGATGTGACATCTTCCTCTGGAATAAAATTCAACAGATTGAACAGTTGCAGTAATGCTGAGTTTTCCCTAGAACACTTTCCATTGCAGGGATGATAGGCTTTTGTAAACCAATGATATTCTTTGCTCTCTCTTCCACAGCTGGCCTAACAAGCTATTGACCTAATTCTAGCAAATACAGTGTTCTTACTTTATGCTTCTTCTTAGTCCAGTTTGGGTTGTTTATCATGAAAATTGTCCCAGCATTGAGACAGGAATATCTGTCAAGTTGAAAAAGAGAGGTAATGGCCACCTTCTCGTCCCTCGTTTTACTGAATGATGTCACATTATTTGATCAATGTTGTCTATGCCCCCTTCGCTTTCAGTGTAGTAGAGATTGATGTTTGTCTTTTTTTTCCTCTGTCGACTCATCCACCTTGTTATCATTGTGTTGTATGGAAAGAAATAGGAGATTCGTAGTAGGCTTCAGTTTGGAGATGTATGAAAGCAAAGTAACTGGTGCATTGCCTATTTTCGGATCTGTGAATGAGAACTTAGAGGAAAATAGCTCTCGACCCTGCATCTTCTTTAGCCATTCTGGTATATGTTTTCTGTTACTCTTCAATATTCCCACCAAAGTTAACTTGTCATTATTGTAAAGCTCCTCAGGTAGGTCTGTGGACATATAATAACAATCTGTTGTTATATTTCTTCCACTTCCTGCCAGCGGATTCACTAGGCGTCTAACAACTGCCTTTGCACTCCGTTCCTCGGCAGGTCGTTCATCCTTCCCTGTGTAGACCTCAATTTTTAGAACATACCGGGTGTGTGCATCTGATAACATCCTAATCAGTCTGCAATACTTCCCAGGCTTGTCTTTCATAAAGACCTTAAAGGGAAATCTTCCTTGAAATAGGGAGAGCATTTCATCGATCATTAGATCTGCACTTGGTATGTAGTATTTCTCAAACATTTCGTCAATAACTTAACGAAGGGGGCAAAACTTATCCTGCTTTCGTGTTTCGGTTCTTGTTTCTTTATCATCGGATTTAATCAGGAACATAAGTTCTCCACATTGAATACAACTCATTGTAGGTATGTAAATATATTTTCCCAGTACTTTCCCCATAAGTCCTCAAGAGGCAGCCTAGTGTCATTATTTGTGCCCATGAGTGTAAGAATACCAATGAAGGTGCACATTTCTTCTATGGTTGCAAGTTTTAAGTTCTTATTATGAGCTTTTTGGTTTGTATAGCCCATGATAATCTTCATTATTTCAGGAGTTATAAACTTTTTGAAAGATTCTGACACATGAGAGATCAAGCCTTCACAAAAATTTCACTATATTTTGTACTGGCCTGTGCACTTGCCTTGGAGGTGCAGAAATATATTCCCTACCGCTTTTTGCTGTAACAATGATGCTGGAAGCTGCTGCATGCTGTTCATTAGGGGATGAACTCCGTGAACTTGACTCCTTTTCAATTGCTGTGTCACTGTTGTGTCACAACTGTATCATCATCTTCTGGATCACTTTCATCACCTTCATGTGCTTCATTTATTATAGCTGACACCTCTTCATCTGTGAGAAACTTGATACTGATGAGACATTTTATTAGAACTGTGAGAAATGCACAACTACTCGAACAACAAAGGAGATTTATTTCAAAACTACAATGGCAACACAATAAAACAGTACCAACAGTCAGAAACTGCATTTATTTTTGCCATATTGAGAAATATTTTAATGAGAAAAGTTCTCACACTGATGTCTAAGGGAGGGGGGGGGGGGGGGTACGTTTTAAGGTAAAATGCTGAAAGAAGCATAGTAGCAAGTGAATTTAACGGATAGGAAATGGCAAATGCAAGAATAACTAGAACCATCAATAAGGCTAAGTTAGGTTGAATATGTACCCAAATGAAATAAGTGACGAGACTAGTTGTGAAGAGAGAGAATGGGTCAGTAGGCCCATGTCATATGATGTAGATAGATGAGTGTTGTGATTGAGACATAATTTGGCTTGTAGTCTAATAACTTTTTTTTGTGGTCTATGTGAAAGTGTTCTTTTGTGTATAGTAGTTGTTTACTTTCTTCTCTCCTTTTTATAATTTGTTAACATTTACAGCATGTTCAGTGTTGCTGTGGGCATGAAGTTGTATTTTTCAATTTTATGGTTTTCTAAATATTAGTAACAAAACCTAATTGTATTGTCCATGTTCACATTTCCTGATAACCTTTTCAACCTTTCCCTCCCCATAAAGTGAATTAGTGATACATCATGGAAATTATTGTAAATATTATCTGCCATTTCCATGCTACAGTTTACTGAGAGGTGGACACACTGTGATAAAGGAGTAACTACATGATTTTCATGCTGACAATTTTTAGTTTACATGAAACAGTTGTGTGTGTTCATATATATCATTGTTTTGGCATTTGATTGGTTTTTCACTTTTTAACAAATTAACATATTTTTAGTCGCGTGTGTGTGTGTGTGTGTGTGTGTGTGTGTGTGTGTGTGTGTGTGCGCCCTCCAGAGGGCTCACCACTCTTTGGTAAGTTAGTGCTTGGCTACCATGGAGCCCCAGCCTTTGCGGCACCTTTTCCCTTCCGTGCTGGATGTCTATCTTCCTGCTATTCTTCTTTTTCCCCCCTCCCTTGGGGAACATGTCTGGGATATTTTTGGGAATGTGGTGTGAATTTTCAGTAGTCCGACATCGGCACAGTCACCACACTGCCCCCCCCCCCCCCCCTCCCCTCCCCTCCCCCGCTACATCTCCTATCCTTTCTACCCTTTATTTTCTTCCTTTCTTTCTTTCTTTCTTTCATTCTTTCTTTCTTCTTTCATCATCTCCTGTCCTTCCTCCACTTTGGTGTTTGAGGTTCTTCTTTGTTTCTTCCTTCTCCCTGTGTGCTCCTGAAGACCAGCCTATGCATCTGCCACATAACAGTTCACTGGGTAATGAGAAATTCCCAGTCCTGGGTTGACAGGTAGGGTTTGTATTTACCCCTTGGTACACGCCAGGCCCAGGGAGGGGTGATTGCCTGAGCTGTTACCTTCTCTAGTTGCCAATGGGTCCATCTGTCAGGAGTTCAGGAGGTGTGACCTGAAGCGTAAACAATGACTAAGGCGGGTGAGCTCCCCTCTGAGCGGGGCCCCCAGTTGGAAGGAGTGCACCATCGTAGACGCTGGCAATCATTGTGGATTTTTTCACAGTGAGCCAATCACCACCTCTGTCTATGACTACTAAACGTAAACAGAATGAGGCTAAAGATTCCAAGACTCCCCCAGTTGCATCTTGGTTCCTCATGGTATTATGTACTGAAGGAGGTCAGTCCTTTGCTACAGTCAATCCGTTTATAATTCAGAAAGGTGTTGATGCAATTGCCAGCCCTGTGAAATCCTGCTCTCATTTAAGTAATGGCACTTTGCTTTTGGAGACAAATTGTGATTCTCAAGCAAAACTGCTTGCAGCTTCACTCCTCCACAGCTATCCTGTTTGTGTTCAGGCCCATTGAATGCTGAATTCTTCGCACTTACACTATGCTGCTCGATGGTCTAACCAAGGGAGGAATCCAACCTTACCTCTCTGATCATGGTGTCACTGCAATCCATTGGGTAATGAAATACATTGATGCAACCTTAGTGCCTACACGCACTCTTTGTCTCACATTTGATACGATAGTGCTTCCATCAAAGCATGCTATGAAATCATCACAGTCCAACTGTACATTCCAAACCCGATGTGCTGCTACCAGTGTCACCGATACAACCACACTCAAATGTCCTGTCAAAACGCGGGCAGATGTATTACTTGTGGTAGGGATGCTCACGAAGTCGATTGCCCACCTCTTTCTCCCTGCTGTACCAATTACAGTGGTGACCTTGGAGCCTCATTCTGAGAATGTCCTGTGTATCTTAATGAGTGGGCCGTCCAGGAGATCTGGGTGAAGGAAAAAGTACATAATCCTGTCACTCACAAGTTGTTGACTACTCAAAAGCCCAGTGTTTTACCATCTGGCACTTCAGTACTGTTCTTGCTACAACTCACTCCACAAAGGAGATAACCACGCAGACTTGTAACTTCAAATTCAGTGCCACAGTTGTAAAATTGCCAAGTGTCGTGGTAGCATCCCTGTCTCCTTTTCCTCCAGCTGTGCAACAAGCCACCACAATTTTGCCTCTGGTGGCAAAGTCACTTGCTGCACAACGAGCAGGCCGGAAAGAACGGAAGGAATAGTCCCTCAAAGACTTCGTACATACCTCCAGCCAACAAATATCTGAATCTTCCTCTGCCAAACAGAAAAGCTCTAGCAAAACAAACAAAGGCAAATGATCTCCTTTGCTGACTCGGCAGTCCTCTTCAGCAGTGTCGCTGTGTGGTACCCTCACCTGGCTGATCTCTGTTTTGCTGGCACGCACAGCCAACCGTTTTTCTGCCCTAAAATCCATAGGCTGGCCCAGTGAGGATGCTGATGTCTCTGTGGATATCATGGAACAGTCACCTCCAGCCTCTGCATCCTGTAACATTGAAGGCTGGCACTCGTCAGCTGCCGAGGTGACAACCCTTCATTTTTTCCCTCCTCCCCTTCCCCCCTTGTGACTCTCCTCCAATGGAACATTCATGGCACTAGATCCAACAAGAAGGAATTATGGCTGCTCTTGGAATCACAGTGTCCACTTGTTTTCTGCCCTCAGGTAACAAAATTGTGTCTTCACAACCGCTTTGACTTCTCGCATCCCTTTCCAGTTCACTTTGAGCTTCCCCCTGAGGACAGTATTCTATCTTGTGGGGGAGTCATGCTGCTCATCCGGGATGATGTTCATAGACAGACCATCTCACTGAACACTCAACTGCAAGTGTTTGCAGTCCACATTTTTGTCCCTCACTTCACCTTTTCTTTTTGTAACATCCACATCCCTCAGTCATTTGGTGTCACCAGGGAAGACTTCCTCCAGCTTATTGGTCATCTCCCTTGCCCTTTTTTGTTGCTTGGTGACTTTAATGTACACCATCACTTCTGGGGCTCTTCCAGAAACTGTCAAGAGTGGTGCCCTCTTGGCTGACCTTCTCAATCAACTCAGAATCGTTTGCCTTAACACTGGAGTATCCATGTTTCTTTCAGATTCCACGCACACCTGTTCCCGTTTGCTCCCCTCATCCTGCACTGCCCAGCTTGCCTGTCGTCTCGAGTGTTGTCTCTGACATGCACTCAACCGACCATTTCCCATGTGCTATCTGTTTGCTGACTCCTACCCCACCTATGTGTAGACCCAACTGGCAGTTTTCTAAGGCTGACTGGTGGTTTTACTCCTCCCTGGTGAACTTCACCGAACAACATTTCCCCAGTTGTGATGACCATGTAGAATACCTTACTAACATTATCCTTAGCATCACAGAACATTCCATTCCTCACACAGTGTCTTTACCATGCCGTGCTCCAGTCCCTTGGTGCACTGAGGCATGCTGCGACACAATTCGCACAGGGATATGTGCTCTCTGTGTTTCTCGTCGTCATCCTGTGGTGGTGAACTGTATTTGTTATAAACAGTTACATGCGTATTGTCGTCGCATTCTTTGGGACCATTGTGTGGGCCAACCTCTGGTGGTTCTCTGGGACCAAGGTCAATTCCCCAATTTCCGGCCTGAGCATAGCAGATGATGTCATTGTGGACCCCATTGCTATCTTCAACATCTTAGGCCGCTATTTTGCCAAGATTTTGAGCTCTACCCACTATTGCCCTACCTTTCTCCATCAGGAATGCATGGAGAAGGCTTACCCTTCTCCTCTGAGAATCGTGAATGCTACAATGCTGCCTTTACTATGAGGGAGCTAGATCTTGCTCTCACTTCAACCCAATCTTCCACTGCAGGGCTGGACAACGTTAACATTAAGATGTTGCTGCACCTTTCTATTGCTGGCACACACTTTCTTCCTTCATACATAAAGTCGCGTTCTTCCTTCATACACATACAGTTGCATCTGGGCATATGGTATGTTTCTCAGATGCTGGTGCGAAGCCACTGTCATACCCATACCTAAGTCCAGTTAGGACTAACACCTTCCTTCTAGCTGCCACCCCACTTCTCTCACCAGCTGTATTTGCAAGGTGATGGAATGTATGATCCATGCCTGGCTGGTATGGTGGCTCAAGACTCGCAATTTACTAACTGCACAGCGTGGATTCCGAGCACACGGTTCTGCAGTTGACCATCTCGCCACGTTATCAGCCCATGTCATGAAAAGTTTTCTGCAGAAATACCTGACTGTGACTGAAAGCCTATGACACCCGCTAGAGGACTGGTATCCTCCACACTCTATACACATGGGACTTCCGAGGCTCCCTGCCCCATTTCTTTAAGGAATTTTTAAAAGACAGACTGTTTGAGGCCCGTATGGTTTCCGCCTTGTTGGACACCTTTATCCAGGAAAACAGGGTGCCTCAGGGCTCCATCCCGAGCGTCATCCGCTTTTCAGTAGCCATTAACCCTATTATGGCCTGTCTCCAACTGGACATCTCTGGCTTCCATGTTGTCGATGATTTTGCCATCCATTGCAGTTCTCCATGAACTTGTCTATTTGAGTGGCATCTTCAGTGATGTCTCAATCATTTTTACTCATGGAGCATCAACAACGGCTTTTGATTTTCCACTAACAAAACCATTGGTATGAATTGGTATGATTTTCTGGCGGCCCAATGTGTTTCTTCCATCGTCTTTATATCTTGGGCCTGTTGCTCTTCCGTTCACTGAAACTACAAAATTCCAGGGCTCATTCGTGATAAAAAAACTTTCTTGGTCCTGCCGTGTGTCTTACTTGGCCGCCCGCTGCACCTGGTCCCTGAATGTCCTATGTGTCCTAAGCGGTACTTCCTGGGGAGAGGATTGGACCACTTTTCTCCAGTTTTACCAATACTTTGTCCATTCAAAACTAGACTATCTGTGTTTCATTTATACATCTGCATGTCCGTCCATCTTATTCTGTCTAAATACAGCCCACCATCATGGAATCCGTTTGGCCACTGTTGCATTTTATGCTAGGCCGGTTGAGAGTCTCTGTGCAGAAGCTGCAGAACTACAGCTGTCATACTGGCTAGTCAGCAGATACGCATGCTGTTTGTCCTCCATTCCCTTCCACCCATCCTATGCCGCCTCCTTTGATGCTGCCCTTGACTGCCAGTGTGGGGCCCATCCCTCTTCTGTTACCTCGACTATTGCTTCGGCAGCCTAACTTCACACTACCTGTCACTTCCTCGAAGGGTGTGAACCTTTCACCAACTTGGTTTCGTGCGGTAGCCCGTGTTTACCTTGGATGTAATTTGCTTCCTAAGGAAACTATTCCAGATTCGATCTATCACTGTAAGTTTCTCGACTTTCACACGGAACTCTGCGATAGTGCCTTTGTGTACACTTGTGGCTTTCAGACTGACCGTGGTGTCAGGTGTGCCTTCATCATTGGCACTGACAATTTTCAGTATCGGCTTCCAGAACACTGCTCAGTATTTACAGCAGAGCTCTTCGCCCTGTGTCAGGCCACGCCGTACATGTGGCGACACAGGCTTTTCAATTGTGTCATCTGCTCTGACACTCTGTGCCCTTCAGAGACTCTGTGTGCTGTACACAGTCAATCCCTTAGTGCAACGAGTCCAGGAAAGCTTCAACTTGCATAATCTTTTGAGGGAGCCACTATTATGTTTGTGTGAGTTCTTTGTCACATTGGTCTGATGGGAAACTGGGCTGCTGCCAAGGCTGCAGTCCTCTTATCTCAGTCCGCTAGTTCTTCCATTCCTTCCAATGATCTCCACGTTGCCATCTACCAGCAGTGATGTCACTGTGACATCACCACCGATCTTCCCTTCATGGGCACAAGCTCCGGGGAATTAAACCTCTCCTAGCGGCTTGGCCGACCTCCTCTTGTCCCTATCACTGAAAGATCATTTTAGCTAGGTTGTATATCGGGCAGTGTCATTTCAGCCATTGTCATTTGTCGAGTGGTGATCCCTCACCACTTTGTGCTCATTGCATTAATCTTTTACAGTTCACCAATTCCTGACCAAATGACCATTTTTTAACCACTGATTTTCTAATGCATGTTTGCCATCTGAGTTATTGGCCATTTTAGCGAATGATGCATGGACTGTAACCTGCGTTTTACATTTTACCCATCCTAGCAATATGGTGCAGGACATTTAATCTTTAGTTTGGAACCTCTGTTGTCTGTACGGGTATTTTAAGGACCTTTCTCCAAGAGGAAGTCCTTGTTCTTAACTGTCTTTCCTTCCATTGATTGGGCTTAGCGTGTAGTCATTTTTAACTTCATTTTTGTATTAGTGTTCAAAAGTTGCAATGTGGGCATGTTTGAGAATAGTTGTTTTTGTGCACTGAATCAAAACAAAACAATGCATATAATTTTGCATTGATTGCCTTACTGGTTTTTGCTTCAGGATGTGTCCTTTTGTCCTGTCCCTTCTTTCAGTCAAGTTGTGCTATGAACAGATTTTCTTCCTGGTTTAAATACATCACATCTACCTTACCAATCTTCAGAATTCTTCTGGAACACCAGATTTCAAAAGCTTTTATTCTCTTCTTATCTGTAGTGTTTGTTGCCCTCATTTCACTTATGTACCAGGTGGTTATAAGTAAAGTGTAGCTACTCTCAGAGGTCCAGTGTGGGCTGTCGTTATTTTATGGCAGTAAAACTTGGTAGAGATGTTGATGGGTTAATGCGGAACTGATTTACACTAGAAAAAAAGTGTGTTCCAATTTTTGCCATCAGGTGCAAATCTGTTGTTGTGAATGCAAGAAAGATTGCAGAAAAGTTTCCATATGTAATGGATTAGGAATGGGATGTGGGCAGAAAAGGTCAAACAAATGAGAAAAGCATAATATTGATTTTTTATTAGCTGGCACTTACACAGTTTGTTCAGTATGATTACTGAAGACATTGATGAGATGCTGCATCTGTAAGGTGACATGATCAGCAGTTGCTTGCAGCAATTCTTGTGAAATCTGAGCATTGTGTTCCTGTATTCTGGCCTTCAGTTCAGGTACAGACCGAACCTCCCCTGGTAAACACTATCTTTTAGATATGCCTACAGCGCAAAAGTCATGCGAATTCAGTAGATGTGATCTTGCAGGCCATGCATCTGGCGAAACCTCCGGAGATACCACATTCGTAGAAAGTTGCATTAAGCAGATCTTACACGGGGCAAGTGATGTGAGATGTCACCCCACCTTGCATGAAAATCGTGTTTTCCACACTGTTGCACTTGTCCAAAGCAGGAATCGCATGCAGATGTCACAGTACATCTGACAGGTACCCTGGTTGTATTCTCTTCAAGAACTAGTAACCAAGAATACAGGTGCTCGTAAAGCCACACCAGTCAGTCACATACAGTGAGTGC